>NW_028263389.1:705833-1411666 GCF_051168715.1 Poecilia mexicana
CAGCCATCCCGGGCCTGTTCCACTTGACTTGATTAAAACGGCTGTTAACATGTTAGAGAATGAATCAACTGACTATAAAGAGATGCAAAAATGTCCAGGGGGGGATTGGGCCAGTCAACAGTACCAAGACAGACAACTGTCCCTCGAACAGACAGAAACAGCTCTAAATATCTTCAAAGAGAGGCAACGGAACAAACTGAAGAGACATTCCAACAAGACCGTGACATTAGATCCAGAATGGAACTGTTGTTTAATAATGTTGATTTGTTCTGACAGTTTGGGGCAGTCATAGACCTTCTGCTTCTATCTCAACAAAACGCAAACAGTCCTGACTGTGAACTAACTGTCTCACCAGGAGACTGCTCACAGGGGCCAGAACAGTCTTAGGAAGGAAAGAGAGAAGAGATAGAAAGTGCATTTAGAACAAAGAACAAAAAGCATGTTGTGTCATTCCAGATAGTATCTTAAAAAGAAGACATTTAATATTTATGAAAGTCATCTAGACATTTGCAACATTTCTGGGCAACCACTTTAAGAGGACGTCCACGGGGAGACATTTCTCTCCGAGTTTCAGCTTTGGATTGTCTGGATTTGGGAAAGGAGGAGTGGGGGAAGAGGGAGTGAAGTTCCTACAGAGACAGAAGGCTTTGATAGCATATTCCTCAAAATCACATCTCATTTGGTTTGAGGGGATCCAATGAGCAGCAGCACCGCACTGGAGAGCCAGCTGGTCCAGACCAAACATAACCTAACATCACATTTAGCTGGGAATCTCAGGACAGCAAAGAAAAAAAATGAAATCGTATTTGGGTTTCCAACAATCAGTGGCAGTTCTTCAGCGTATGACTCTGAGTGAGCTCCTCTTTCTACATAGTCAGCCATCAAAACATGACATTAGACTAAATAAATATAGATTTATCCAATGTTAATGTGAGATGGACAGAATGGAATTCAGTGACTTTATATAATTGGGCAATAAAAAAAACTGTTGGCACACCCGGCAGCTGACTTTTTTAAAATGTTTGGAGTGCTTGTGGCAACTGCTAAGTTAAGGAACCCTGGGTGATCTGCTTTGCGTTATTAAAATCTTTGTTAAATGTTAATAATTATTCTTTGGACGTCTACAAATATCTCATTATGTCGAAAGAGCAGAGCCTGGTTGCTTGGAGCTAAGTTCTTTGTCTCAGATCTCTTCAATCTGAGTTGATATCGATCAGACTATTAAAAACTGGAGCTTCCCTTCCACCTCTCAGAGCTTCTTCTGATCTATGAATGCATGTAGATCTATTATCTATCAGTTCAGGATATATAGGAGAAACTTTAGCACTTTAAAGTAAACGGACACAATTTTACATCTAATCACAGTGACTGAGAGTGGAAGTGTTAGCTAACATGGCAAAGAATGTAAAAGTGTGTGCTTTAGCTTAATTTATTTAATCTATTTTTGATTAAATGAATTTTTTTTTAAATTTAACTAAAATGAGATTTTATGCATTTTAGCAGAATATTATGCATAATAGCAGATTATGGCTAGTCATAATCTGCTAAAATGCATAAAATGTCACTGTCTTCAGAGCTTCCTAAACTGAACTAGTGAGCTATTTTATAGGTATTTTAACCAAATATAGAAGAGGTGAAAACACAGTAGTAAAGATCAGTGCAGCTAAATATCTAAATTCAGATATTTTTTCAGATATTAAAAAGCATTAATCGTGATGGAAACATCCACATTCAGCAGAACTTCCACAACTAGCAGTGTGCCTGCAAAAAACCCAACCACCATCATTTGACGTAGTAAATAACAAAGTAAATAGGAAAAAGCCTCTCATTGGATAATAACTTCATGGATGGTTATGTTTCAACTGGCAACAAGTTATTTAACCCCAACTTCTCATTGGAAAGACCCATCCTGAGAAGATGTTAGTCTGTTTAAGGAGGGTCAACTTAACTGAACGCTTTAATTAAAGGAAACATCTGAGGAGATTCCTATAAGTAATAAATTGGGTTCATAATGTGAATACCTGGAGGGAAAGTGAGGAACCATTATCTTCCCAGAAGAAATGTGACCAGCAATGAATCCTGGGTGATCAGAATCGGTGATCACTTAAATGTTTTTAAAGATCTAATCGTGAACAAACTTAATAGTAATAGTAAGAGCATTTCAGTACCTCCAATGGGAGGAGAACTTTAGATAATGGGATGAAACATTAAGAAGAAAGAAAATCACTTTTCAGAGAAGCTCATCAGGAAGAAACTTTAATTACAAAGAGATTAGACGAAAAGATCAGACTCTGGAGTAATGGAGGATGGTTAATGTGGTCTGAGTTCAGATTTACCCTCTTCCAGAGTGATGGGCGCGTCAGAGTGAGGAGAGAGAAAGATGAAGTGATGCACGCAACCTGGGAAGTGTCTACTGTATAAACCTGTAGGGGCAGACATATGATCTGGGGTCACTGCAGTTGGTCAGGTTCAGCTTCAGCAACATTATGATCTCAAAGGATCAAGTCAGCAGACTTCCTGAATGACGTGAACGACCAGGTTATTCCATCAGTGTACTTCGTCTGCCCTGCAGACTGGCTGCATTCCAAAATAACAATGCCAGAAATCCTTGAATTGGGCCAGAGTGGTTCAGAAAATGTGAGACATCATTTTCACACATGGGTCGCCCACAACACAGGGTCCGGACCCTGTACCTAATAAGACATTTTGGGATGTTTATAATAGTGTGCAGAGCATTCTAACTGTACCATACTTTGAAGAAAAATGAATACTACTTTGGCAGGGAATGAATAAGCAAAAAGCTTTTTGAGACAATGCCATAGTGAATACATCCCATAATCAAAGCCAAAGACAAGCCAGCAGAACATTGGAGTGTGTGAGTTTCTTGGCACAGACAGTGTAGCACAATCAAATACATCTTAGTGAGATACAATAAACACAATCGGTAATCTTTCATTTTGTAAGCCATCCACAAAATATCAAATACTATCAAACACTGTGCAAAATGTACAAGCAACTAAAAGTCTTCGTATGACTGACAGTACACCACTTTTCTCCCCTCTCCTGATTAATTCACCAGAAGCTTTATCAACAGCTATAGAAGCAGAACAAAGATCTTTCATTCTGTTTTGCAGAGCTGTGAAGGGTCCTTATGGCCAATGGAATCTCTTTCAGCTTTCTTTTTGACTTTGCAGTCTTGGTTGTTATTCTTTCATCTTGACCTCCATGCCTCTGGCTCACTACATTTACCAAACACTTTTCAGAACTCAGCATTCTCTCTCAGAGAAAAGTTTGTCGTACTTTAGAGCCTTGTACTTCCATAGACTTTCTGTCCATCGGCCAGCTCCTTTTAAGAATCTCTATCCTTTGAAAAGCGCGTCCCAAAGCAATTTGGAATTATAAGCAGACTCTCTAAAGCACAAGCAGCTCCATTCTGTCAATTTTTCAGCCTTGCCAGTTATGCTGTCTGTATATTTTCCCAAAAGAAATGTCTTCCTTTTGTGAACTAAAGCACCTGCCATCAACTGTGTTTCTGTAACAGAGAAACCAGATGATATATGCAAAATGGAAGCAGTTTTTGTCTTTGAGTTCCAGTATTTCTAGAAATTAGAACTTTAGATCTTTCCTACTTCATTCTTCCTTGTTAGTATTAAGTATGCAAGACAAAATCTTGAATTGAGCTCATGCATTTTGTGTTGCAATATTTACATTATTTTATACTTTTGACCTGTAAAGGTAATGACAGGCTTATTTGATCACAGTCACAGTTGTATTGATCAGAGTGCTGGTATTGTTGTGCTTTTGTGATTTGTCGATCAAGAAAGGTGTTAAATAAAGTTTTGCTGTGTGAGTTATACCTTAATTAAACACAGCCAGTCATGTTTTCAAATGGATCAGTAGCTTTTCACTGATTAAGTAAAAGAACATTATCACTAATGGCTTAAGGAAAGCAAAAAATAGTTTAAAAGGTTTCAAAGAGCATAGCTAAAACAAGCTGTTCTTTATAACCTCAATGTGAAAGCTATTCATTTCCACAACTTTGTTGCGCAAAAGCATTTTCTTTGTGTTCTCAAAACCACACTCCAATACTGAACCACTGTGACAGCCAAAAAGTCACATGTCTAAAGGGAAGATTTCACTTATTTAAGATAAAAGGAGGATTGTTGCAAATTTCAGTTGTTGCTTGCAGAGAGCTTCAGTCCCTGAATGGACCACTTTATGTAAAAGCCTGGCAGGTGTCTGCAACAAAGAGCAATTCAGGAATCTGTTTGTTGTCCTCAGTAGGAAAGTTGGGGGTATATGTTGGCCTTCCTGGTTGTAACATGCAGCTGTTACACATTTGCACACAATTTGGCGCCCACACACTTTCTGGATCGAATTCTGGAACACAAACAAGACATGGATAAAGTTGACTTACAGATGGCAGAGGATGATGATCATGAGCAGGGAGTTGACTGAATGATCAAAAGCAGAACCCTAACGAGCCAGGAACTGAGATACGTTAAGGGTTTTTTCAAACCTCATAGTCCACTAGACTCGGTTTGATTGGGGACCAAAAATGCAACATTTGTTACATTTTCAGCTGCTGTGGTTCGTTTTCTCACTGCTTCAGATGAAGCAAACCCTTTGAACAACAAGCTATCCCCCATTTACTGTACCAAGAACCACTGAAGGAAATCACACAGAAACCCCTGAAGAAGACACTGAGCGGAATTTCCTTCTTTACGAAATACTAACAAAAATGGGGTGGCTTCAGATTTGAGGATATCCGTTTTGTTTCTGGGAAAAGACCAGGAGCCAATTCTTCTGCTCCTCATCTTTGTTTTGGTTGTGTTTAACCAGAATGCCCTGGGCTGTGGTCCACATATGCATTCACAACACACCGGAGTTCACTTCAACCGAACTGAGACCTGTTTGTAGTCAGACCAGAGTGTGCTGTTTTGATCAGAATCTGAGTTTAAATGTGTACAGAAATCAAAACTGCAATAAAAATTCCAAAAGTTCTGTGTGACGTACCAGAGAAGTATGAGTTCTAATTTATATTGATAAATGTGACATCTTCTGCTTTATTCATTTATGTATTTTTAATGATTATTTCTTTGACTTGCTGGTGACAAAAATATATTTTTGTCCTGTGGACTTGTATTTAGCTTTGTACATCAGTTGATTATGTTGCAGTGATGGTTATTGATTCCTAAAGGTGGTCGGACTAAGTAATTAAAAATTCATTCTGATTTCTTCCAGCATGTAAATTTGTTGAATTGTAAGAATGAATTCCAATTTTTATGTATATTTCCATGTTTAACAGAAAAAAAAACAAATACATATTTCTACTGTAGTTTTAGTTCTCCCTCAAACCACATAAACAATCTACAAGTGATACCATATAACAGGATTTCTATATAAAAATCATTTTCACGTCCTCTCTTGCAAAAACAGAATTACCTACCAGTGCACAAATCAATATTGGGTTGTATCAAACCCTGTTTCCATTTTGCTTTCCATGTCTCCTCTGGTGTGTTTTTCCTGTCAGTCTTCTAGCGCGCTCCAAGGAACTGATCCTGCTGCCAATTACTCTGCAAATTTCTGCCTCATCAGACTTCTCTCTCTCTCTCTCTCTCTCTGTCCGTCTCTCTCTCTCTGCTGAAAATGTACTCTGCTCTTCTCTTCACCAATTTCCAGAGTGTCTGTCACATGGAGATGCATGACTGTAAAGCACTTTTGGTTTAGTCTCTTCAAAATAACAGCTCAGTTGCCAAAGGTTCTCTGGTCGAACTGGACGGCCGGGATGTCAAGAGAGTGAAGCTGAACTGGTGGTATCTTTTCCTTGAAGCTTTTAAAACAGGGGTGTCCAAAGTCGGTCCTCGAGGGCCGGCATCCTGCATGTTTTAATTCTCTCCCTAATCATAGTAACAACCTTTTCAGCATGTCAGTGCTCTGCTTAGGGATTCTAATGAGCCATCATTTGATCCAGGTGCACTAAACCAGGGACCAGGGACTTCATGATATTTTAACTCAACTCCATGAATGCTCAGGGCCTTAGAGAAGTTTTGTCTCCATGTCCTGACTGATACTTTTCAGTTACCTTTTATCTAATTGGTTGAAGTATTTTGTCTTCATAATGGTAGTCAGGAATACAGATGAACCAATGAATGGACCCTCCAGACACCACTGTCTTTATGCGACAATCACTTGACACACAGTAGCTGTACTCTGGCCAAATTTTGTCGATCATGACTGATTTGCATCCAAAGGGATGAATACTTTTTGTAGACAGCATAAATTAATCTTTCATTGTGGAACCAAAGGCACAAAATTTCTGTCAGCTTACATTTTTCTGTCAGGGGGAAACACAAAAATCAACGGTTTTCCTGGAAAAGTGAGTTGCTTCTCCACAATTATCACATTTAGTAACAAGTATATTAGGTTGACTAACAGCACTAAGCTCCTCCTCCTGGCTCTGATGGGTTGTTTTTGGTCAGGAGTGGTGCATTTCTTCAGACAGCATCAGGGACAAGGTGGAGGAGATCAATCAGATTATCGCTCATAACAAGCTGTCATGACGTGGTGACAGTTTTAACAGATTAAATACATATTTTTTTAAATAAAAGTTACATAGTGCAGCTTGAAGTGTTTCTAAATTCAGGTATAAAGAGAAATGAAGATGAAGGGAAGTCAAGTTACAAAGGTTTCAAAGGCAGATATGGAAAGAATACAAGCTAGATTGATCGATTTAACAGACTCATGGTCTAGAAAGAAATGAAAAGACATGATGACAACAAAAAGTGTACTCAGGCAGGTATAACAAACCACTAAAAATGGGAATGAACAAAATCCTAGGCAGGTAAAAATAGAACCTGAGGTTTATATCATATTGGCAGAACCCATTCCTGGTCGGTTCTGTATGTTCTCTGGGCTGTGGACTCCCCTCAGTATAATTACCTCTGGCATTCCTCATCACTGTTTGGGGGGAAGTCTGAATGTTTTGCTGTCTTGGTTTAATATCCCATTGCTTACACAGCAGTGAGTAGATTTCATTGTTAACTCAAACTCATCTCAGTTCATTTGAGAACTGGTTGCGCTTAGATTCTCGTCTTCCCTCTGATTCTCCAGACATGTTAGGAAACGAAACTTTTAAAAAACAAATCCCGTTCTGGATTTGTTTGTCCTTTGCATGAGCCGTTTCTCATCTCCAAACTAACCAAACCAGTGACCATGCCCAAAAGGTAAAGCTCCAGCTCCAGCACTATTTTTAGAGAACAAAGGAAGAATATTTATGAGTTATTGTTGTACTTTGGTACACTGCTGTGCATTTTAATGTGGGGTGGGGGGACAAGAGGAGTGCAGGAACACAGCCGTAAAAACACAAAAACTCCGTCTGAAGAGAGGCTTTTTGACCACTTTAGTCCATTTGTCATTTATCCATAACAGTAGCTGAAAGCCTCCTCCTCCCACTCATTCTCACAGTTTATTTGACAAGGTCACTCTCTCTTCACAAGGCGTGGAAGGAATTCACAGCTCATTGTCAAAGAGGCTGACAGGAAGCCGAATGCTGAAACGTTTTGCTTTTAAAAGACGCCTGCGCCTGGCCCTCTTTGAGTTTTGCCGTTTTCCTCCCACCAGTGCAGGAACTCTGCTCAGGCGTAATGAGGAAGAGCGTCCACCTGATTCAGGGGAAACGTGCGCTCACACGTTGTCGGTTTGAGCAGAACGGCCATCCTCGTCGACCCAACGCACCACTCAGCATTCTGCCAAAATGCTTTTTTTGGCTTTGGAAATGCCGAGGTGAATATCGATTGCAGGGCCACCCGAGACAGCCGGGGTGCAGCGAGCCCGGGAGGTGAAACACGGCAGCACCTCCACCGAGAGCTCCAACTGGCTCCATGCCACCTCCATCTACTGGTGCTGATCACCGGCTGGCTGGCTGCTCTGCTGACGCTCTCACTGAATTGCTTATTTACTTGCCTGGCGGGTCTTTCATAAAAGTTACTGTCTGATTGGCTTGTCGAGTGATGCGGTCTCAAAGTGACTGAATGCGCTCCCCAGCCATGTTTCTCAGGCTGAGTGCTTACTGTATATGAAAGTGGATGTTATTACTGAGCATCCAGGTAGTTCATCTGTGACTGAGGGTAAATGTAATGTCAGACAAGTGAGGAATGCAGCAGGCCTAAAAATAATCACCAGCGGCTTCGTGTGATACAGACAACATAACCATGATTATTTTTGCAGCTTTAAAGTCAAGCCCTTAATAATCCATTGATCTTCACTTCATCTTCTCCACAGATTCATCCTTTGTGTCTTTGTTCCCTCTTATAACCCCTTTTCATCACATTCATCTCCGTCACTCTTTCAATCCAGCTTCACTTCGTTTGTATTTGCACACCGACACCTGATAGAGAAAATCCTTCTGCTTTTGAAACTTTTAAGCCTTAGCCTGTGACAGAAGATCTGTGTCTCTGCGTGGCATACAGACTCTGCCTGTAAGCCAATTAAAGAAGAAACCAAACAGCTTCAAAAACAAGAAAGGGTGGAACAATACATCCAGTTCACAGACGGCAATATTTTTAGCTAAAATAACAGTCCCGATTTTTGCGAGCTTTTATATTAGATTTGATAAGAGAAAACAGAAAGCCAGCACCTAATTATACTTACAGTGCTAACAAATGATTTATAGCTTCATGTCTTTCACTCTAAAAAGCAATTTCAAATTAATACTAATATAACCAGGTGTTCTCAGCTACTGTGGCAAGGTCTTAACGGCGAACTAAAGTAAGACGGTAAAGTACGTAAAACCACATTTATCTAGCATCTTTCAAGACGTATCATAAGGTTCTGCAGGCCTACAGAGGAAGAATAAAACCAAGTATCAGTACATTTAATTAGTTAATCAAAAGCAAATGCAAAAAGGCTACTTTAGTTGTTTTTTTTAAATCATAGATGACAATGGTCCCCAACCCTGAGCCCATTGGTGTTCATATAGGCTGCATTCACACCAGCCCTGTTTGGTCCTCTTTAATATAACTCTAGTTCGTTTGTCTATAGAGTCCGGTTCATTTGGCGAAGTGTGAATGAATAATTAAACTCTGATATGGACCATAATAGTGAAGTCTGGTGCTGTTTGAATGCAAATGTGAATGCCAAGCAACTGATCCAAGAGAAGGACTAAAGGGAAATCCTGTAACCATGGTTACAGGATTTCCCTGTAACAGACACAGATCTTCTGTCACAGGCTAAGGCTTAAAAGTTTCAAAAGTGCACTTTAGTCCAAGTGCACTTGCTGACAGGATAAAACTAATTTTCACTGCAACAAGAAACATTGTGTTGTTTCCATAGGTCAAGTTAAAATCATATTACACCCTAATATTTAACCACTTATGGCTACTTACATTTTCTTGTAAATTCAATTCAATTCAGTTACATACAGCGCCAATTTGCAACACAAGCACTTCACAAAAAAGATCCATTGTTATAGCTTTATCAAAAATATGCTACTTGAAATTAATTTAAACAACAAACTATTTCTGTTTCCTGACTCAGTGAAGGACTGGTAGCCTGCAGGGTCAACCTGCCCATCGCCCAATGACCACTAGAGGAAAGCAGCAGCTCCCTTTAAGGCAGCATTAACAACAGTCCTTCCTTTAAAAAAAATGAAAAAAAGCAGTATTGCACCATGAAGCACTAGCAAAAAAAAAAAAAAAAAAAAAAAAAACGAGACAGATCACTACTTTTTAAAGATCAAGAACTTAGAAGGCAATATATTAGCGATAGCCAAGCAGGAACTGATAACCCTGAAGGAGCTGCAGAGGTCCTCAGCAGATATTAGATTGTTTGACCAGAAACACACTTTAATCTATTCACTTCACAACGTTCAGCTGTATGAAAGAATGACTACAGACGGAGGAAGAATGAATATATTGATTAAAGGCAAAACAAGAAAGCACATTTGGATGGATTTTTAAAAGACGGTCATTAAAATAAGCACTCTGGACAAATGAGACACTAATGACATTTTCAGGCCATCAAGGAGAGAGCTGCATAGTGCCAACTCATCTTTTATAATCAGTAAAAGGAAAAGCACCCATTTCTTATCCATTTCATAATTTTTATATGTTGCATCTAGTAAGTTGAGATTTAATAAAAAATAAGAATTGTATACCCTGAGTTTTTCAATGTACTTTTATGGTTATACGCCTATTATCTGCAAAAAAATGTATAGCTTTATCTTGGAAAAATGTCAGCAGACCTAACGACATCCAGTGGTTAAAACAGATGTTTAATTTGCCTCTAGAAGGACCTAATAGTTGTTTGGATTGTTAGGGAATCCAAACAATATATTTTTGAGAGGATTTTGGTTTGTTTCAGTAACTTAGACCTTTTAGAGAGCTTGTTGGACTCTTGCAGTGCACCATGCTGGATAGACGTGTTCAAATGTATCCAATCTGTTTGTAAATGCTCAATTATTCCTGTTTTGAGAAGCTGTGTGTTTTTGTTGCTGTGTTGGTTAATTTAACTTTATTTTTTCCTTTTCATTTCTCCGATTATAAAGGAAACTTATTCAGATTGATACATGATTGTATTTTCAAAATCTCAGTAAAAATATTTTGGTAAAAAATAAAATATAAAGTGGTGTAGATGAAAAACATTAAATGGTAAATAGCCTGTACTTGTATAGCGCTTTATCAAGTACATCAAGGAACCCAAAGAGTTTCACACTACACTCAATCATTCACCCATCCAACACACATTCACACACTGCTGGCGGTAAGCTACTGGGTAGGAGCCACAGCTGCCCTGGGCCAGTCTGACAGAGGCTGAGTTAGGAAACGGATGAAGATTCCTCACTAATGCCATAAAACAAACTCATGGCAACTCCCAACTTTTCTTCTAAGGTAAAAAGTTGGTGCTTGCCGCTCCCTTCTGGTCAATGAGGGCTGGGTCCTTTAAACGATGGAACGAGTTGAGTTCAGACACACAATTATGATCTAAATTATAAGCAGAGACTGTCCAGTGTAAACAAGTTAGCGTTTGTCTGTTGTTTCTGTAAGAAAAGATCCTCACAAGAGTCAGATGTGGTTAACTGGATATATTTTGGGAGAGTCAGAAGTTGCTGCTGAGTTGAATGATGATGCAACAGAAGTTTTAGTGAACGTTGCTTTAGCCTTAAACCAAGCTAACTCTGTTGAAGAAGAGAAGAAAGTCCAGAAACTCAGAGGAAAAGAAATATGGACTGCTGTACAAGTGAATTACAACGCAGAGCCGTGACTATTGCTAAACTTTGAACTGAATACGTGAAATTTAGGTTAATAGTAAATAATTTCTGCTTTATAAAAAAAGTGTGTTTCTTAGCTTTATTGTAAAATGAGAGTGCTACAATTTTATTTCAAAACATTATTGAAGGTGTCAGAGGAGAGCTTTCATCCTGCTGCTCACTAATTGCTGTTAGGCAGGTCTGCATGAACACAGAGGACATTGATGATGTGTTGGGAAGGATCCCTGTAAGACACATGCTTTTTTATCCTTGATCAACATCAGTGCAACCATGAACATTTCAGCTGCTACTCTCCACCTACTGAAATGATGACTCACTGATGAAGGTTCCTTAGATGTGCATTGAACTGATGTGATTTTTGTTTTTTTTAAACAAGGTCAGTATCTCTTTTTTTGCTATTCTGGATGCGGTGAAGCTTACTCCAAATTTGTTTTTCTTCCAAGCAGGGGACCGGGCTGGCCTCAGAGGTGGATAGACAAATCTGGCTTGGGGGACAGTTTTCCGTTCCTCTTTTCCCCACATTCATCTGCGGTCACCTCTGAGCTTTAGAGGGAACAACACTGCCAGGAACGATGGAGGCCAAACTGTGATCTAACAACAGCTGACACACTGGTGGGGAGTTAGCTGTGAACGAGCCGCTCTGCTGCTGCTGCAGGAGACGCTGTGGCGGCCACGCTCCCATTCCTCCCCATCTGGAAAGCACCTCGGTGTTTACAGATGCAGCAATGCGGAAAAAGAAAATATCTGCTCTCTCTCTCCTCGGTTTAATTTCATCTCAGGCCATTTACCTATTGTTGCTGGCCAGCTTCAAACCCAAGTGCGGCGCTAACAGAACCCTGTGGCCCTCAGCCGCAGCACCTTTCTGAAACTCCGAGAAGGTTGCTAAGGCTGCTTGAGCAGTCACAGAGAGGCATTTATCTCTGTCAGACACACCGCGCCGAGGACTCACCGCAACACAGATGTCAGCATAATTTAGCTGCCTCATAATCTCCGGCTCTGCAGCCCTGGGGATTATTCAACTTTTTACTTCTATTCAGTGGCAAGTAATATCTCCCTGTGTTTTGCTGCAGGGCGCGCGCAGCTATCATGCCCCAGAGTAGGGCTGAATCAGTCCGAACCGTCTGACCCGTAGGGAGATGATTGGCAGTTAAAGCTGAGAAAGAGCTGCACAATTACAACACAGGTGGATAGTCAGAGAAATGACGGGGGATTGAATTCAAATCCCCCTGAGGGTAAAATGTGAGCGGGCGTGCAGGGAATACGTGCTGTTAATGATTCAAAAAATAGTTCTTCTCTTTCAAGGCACGAATGCTAACGTAGGAGAAAATCTAGAGCATCCAAAACTTGTCGGCTCTGCACTTTACCATTTTACAAGCCACATAAAGTTAAATATGCATTTATGTTCAAAGAACAATTGTAGGATTAAGTTAAAACCAGCCAATGTCAACTCTTTAAATGATTCAAATGAAGAATTGCTTGTATTTTGAAGAATTAAAAGTGTATGTAATAATGCTAACTTAGCAGCAAGAGAAGGTTCAGTTTGAGAGGCTTCATGAAACAACAGTTTCCAAACTGTCATGGCTAATAAATCAAACACACCCTTCAACTGCTGATTATGTGCCTCACATGTCAGATCTAATTTCTGACCAGCAAAGAATAAAAACATACAAACTTCAAGGTGTTCATGAACTAATTTTACTGACAAATATTACAGAAATCCAGACTTAGGTAGTAACTAGTTACTTTTACTCAATTACATTCATGAAAATTACGGAAGCGCATTGCTATCACGCAGGAAAAAATTTTTTCGAGCACTATCACGTTATAACGTGATACGTATCTCGTTAAAACGTGATAGTATCTTGTTAAAACGTGATAGTTATCTCGTTAAAAGGTGATAGTATCTTGTTAAAACGTGATAGTTATCTCGTTAAAACGTGATACGTATCTCGTTAAAACGTGATACGTATCTCGTTAAAACGTGATAGTATCTCGTTAAACGTGATATTTATCTTGTTAAAACATGATAATTTTATGTCCAAGAAGTGGCGGTATTATGCTAGGCTAGTACAGTGGCTAACATGAATTGGTCAGGTTTCCTTTCATGTTTGGTCTACAACATGTAGAGATACGGATGCTGCTTTGCACTGTGGTTAAAACCATTAATAGCATGCGTACTCTGAGCAGGATCCTAAACAGAACGGGACTGCACAGAAGGAAACGTCAGTCCGGTCCTCTAGCTGTAGCGGCGTTCCTGACTGTCTGGATCGAAGCTCAAGTTGGCTTCCGATTGTAGCTTCTGATTTGGGAAATGGCGAAAGGGAGATTATAACGGAGGCTCAGACGTATTTGCTGAACAGTTTCTGTTCAGATTTTTTTTAACTGTACACTTGCTGAACAACGGCAACGGCTGTTCGTAACCAAGCAACCGAAATCAACAGAAGGCTCGATAGTGGCAAAAGACAAAACTAGATCCTGTTAAGCATTCTTCAAAATAAAAGAATTCCGCTCTCCAAAATAAGTAAAGCTTTGAATTTAATTATTTTTCACGTCACCTTTTGGAATTGTGTACAATCAAGTTAAATTCGGTGAATAATAATAATCATGTAAATTATACTTAACATATGACTTGACATATGACTGTAAATAAGTAACTAATCATGGAAATTATATTTAACATATAAATGTTAAGAAATCATTTGTTCTGCTTTAAAAACTAACATACATCGACACTTCAAATCTGGAGTAGATTATTCTAATCTACACTAATGGCAGAATATTTCAAACCTAGTTTGTAATTTGTGAAATCTTTATCTGAATTGAAACCTCAGTAATGAGAGATTTAAAAATATTTCTGCATCTGGAATGCATTAGAAATGAACTCCTATCACATTTACAATATTTGTTATTATTTTAACCTTCTGTTTTCTTTCACTTTTTTGTCCTAGAGCACCTTCCTTTTTGTGTGGCTTACAAGGATCCATCAGCTGGGATAATAATGCCAACAACTTTTCAGATTCCGATTTATAGTGATGCAACATAGCATCAGAGATGAATAATCTATTCCAGGTCGGAAGTGTCTAAGTATGTTAGCTTTAAAAGTTTAATAGTTGGCAATGGCAAAAAACACTTGATTATTTGGGAGAAATGCAACAACTATCTGATGTAATGTTCATTCATGTAGAGCAGGATTTAAACTGCTAAGGATATAGCTAAAGTGTCTGATATTCCTACAAAATATTTCTATAACTATCTTCAAGCTCAGAGTTTTATTTTATCAAAGCAACACAATAATCTTTGTCTCCATTAGAAGACATTATTGTAAGTCACCTATATGGTAAAGGAGAGGTGTCTCTTCTTTGCTCCTTGTTTGTCGACAAATATTAAAAATCTTTGACCAATATTTGACAAATATTAGTTTTTATTTTATTTCTTTTATTTTATCAGGTAAACCCCGTTGAGATACACATCTTATCTTATTTTCAAGAGGGACCTGGGTAGAAGTCTGCAACACACAGCAACCTGGTTACAAAATAAAATTAATACATATGCAGAAGTGTAAAATAGTAGAAAAGAATTTAAAAACAGTGACACTGTTTAATAGAATCTCGTCTGTTTTTAAGAATCGCTCGAAATAAGTCCAGTGGAACCAGTTTTGACATCTTTATTTCAGACTGGAGCTGATTTCAGGCTGTAGGAGCCATCACACTAAAAGCTTGCTTCCCTTTTTCAGTTCAGAAACGTGGAACATGCAAAAGAAAAATATTGTTAAAACATAAAGAATGGGAATAAACAGATCTATGTAAAAGAAAGTTTAAGAATGCTGGAGCCAAGCCGAGTAGAGATTTATGAATCAGGATCATTAGGTGATTGTTTCTCAGGACGCTTAAAGGAGGCAATTCAGCTTTTGCTAATTTATGATTTATTTTGGAGAGAGGAATTCTTTTATTTTGAAGAATGCTTAACAGGATCTAGTTTTGTCTTTTGCCACTATCGAGCCTTCTGTTGATTTCGGTTGCTTGGTTACGAACAGCCGTTGCCGTTGTTCAGCAAGTGTACAGTTAAAAAAAATCTGAACAGAAACTGTTCAGCAAATACGTCTGAGCCTCCGTTATAATCTCCCTTTAGCCATTTACCGAATCAGAAGCTACAATGGGAAGCCAACTTGAGCTTCGATCCAGACAGTCAGGAACGCCGCTACAGCTAGAGGACCGGACTGACATTTCCTTCTGTGCAGTCCCGTTCTGTTTAGGGTCCTGCTCAGAGTACGCATGCTATTAATGGTTTTAACCACAGTGCAAAGCAGCATCTGTATCTCTACATGTTGTAGACCAAACATGAAAGAAAACCTGACCAATTCATGTTAGCCACTGTACTAGCCTAGCATAATACCGCCACTTCCTGGACATAAAATTATCATGTTTTAACAAGATACGTATCACGTTTTAACAAGATACGTATCACGTTTTAACGAGATAACTATCACGTTTTAACGAGATACGTATCACGTTATAACGTGATAGTGCTCGAAAATTTTTTTTCCTGCGTGATAGCAATGCGCAGAAAATAACTACTTTGAAAAAAAAGTCCTTCTTGGAGTATGTTTTGCTACATTGCATTTGTACTTTTACATGAGTAATTTTATTATAAAGTATTTCTGCTCTTACTTGAGTAACATTTCTGGATTTTCTAGCTACTGAATGAAAAACAAACATGTTTTAACCAAAAAAATCCACCAGACAGACACACGCTTTTGATAAAGTTTCAGAAGTTTATTTTATTGAAATAAACTGATTCAGAAAAATGTTCTTTTGACTGATTTTGTTTTAATTTTGGTCCATAACATAACAAAATTTCCACTTAATTTTATACTTTGGTCCATATGATGTAATTTTTTTAAATATTTAATGAATAGAGTACTTGAGTAGACTTTTTTACCAAATACTTTCTTTGAGTGGGTTTCTGAGCCGCTCAAGTAAGTTAGTGCTACAATTCTTGGGTACTCTACCCATCTCTGCAGAGAGCCATGTGTTCTGTGTGTAACATTACCATTAATTTATTAATCTAGTGTAAACAACTGTTTACACTAGAGATCATTTACTCAAATGATCTCCACTTGCTGACTTATTTTCGGCTCATTACATGAAATAAAGTCTATTTATGAGACTTAAGTCAGAGTCGAACCTCAAGTCTAAGGAGACTCAGTGGAGCAAAGAGGGGGTTACACTAAACGTGGCGCATAAGGGCACTGCACTACAGGGGGCACCAAAGTGATGGCGGAAAAATTATTTCTACACAGAATTCTGTAACAGCTGTTTGTGCATGTGTAAATGATATGATCAACCACACTATAATGGGTCATAATGCATCCCATAATGCCCCTGGTAAGGTAGCTGCGCCTTACCAGGGGCGCAGCTACCTTACCAGGTAGCTGCGCCCCTGGTAAGGCCAAGTCTAAATCAAGGCTGAAGTGTTTCTGTGGCTTTAGTCCAAGTCAAGTCTAAATCACAGACCTGCGTCCTAACTCTTGGAGGCACACAGCGCTCTATCTCCATTTTCTGTGTAAATAATCATCTGCTCCTTTGTAAATAAGTACCAAACATGCTGACAGTTTTAAAGCTCAAAATATAGCAAACCAGTCTGAGGTTTATGAGATTGGAGTTGTTATAGAGAAACAGAGGTCTGCTTTGCTCTTGGGCCAGTCTGAAATAGCTGTTACCTTTAGCACACTAAAGCAACTAATCTGAATTTATCCAAAATCAAAAATAACAAAAGTTGTCTACTACAGGTAACATATTAACAGGTTGTTTAGAAAGAACCTGATTTAATTTAGTTCAATTTAACCAATATTGAAACCTATTAGCTGAGTTTTTCTGGCATAAAAATGAACCATTTAACCACAAAGTTAGAAATAGCTATTTTTAGATAACCAACTTCCTCAGGTTGATGGCATATCATGACTCTGTCACATCTGTGTCAACTGTTTAAAGGTCATGTAATGAATGTGAAAGGTCTCCTTTTCAAAGAAGACATACATCTTGCTCATAAATAAGTTTTATTTTAAGGCTAGGGATATATTTTTCACAATCTATTCATAAACATCAGTTACAATGTATTTGAAGAAAAAGGCTAATGCAAACTTTACAATTAAACCACAGAAATGACTGCAGATAGGGCTGTGTATTATGTATCATAAAGACTATTTAAAATGTACCTTTGAGAGTTAATTAATTGTTTATATATAATGCCTCCGAAACAGCCTACATTAGCTGGGATTCCTAACTAATGGATTCTATATAGTCTACCTTGGAGCAGTATTTGTTTTCCTCATATTTTCCAACCATTTCTGTTACATGTAGAATCCACAAGGCTCCACAGTGGGCAGCACTGACCTGATCATCTGTTTTTCCATTTTACAGACGTGAACATTTACATTTATCATGTTTAATAATAATTTGTTGCATCATGTACTACTAATAATAAGTTGGATAAAGCTAACATTGATGTTGCAAGCAGTGAAATTATACTGAGTATTGGAATGTTTGTGGATGTAGAGAGCATGCAGACCTTAAGACTTCACAGGTTCTTTCATCAAACCCAATAACTGTGAATCAGTCGAAACTGTCTCATGCACTGTTCTTCACATAGTCCTGAGCTGAAACTCATTTTTAACCCTCCAGTATTCCAGCATAAAGAAGATATAAAGCAATGAGGTTGGTTACAACAGCAATGAATGCAATCAGTCTGTGTTAAAAAGCACTGGGGGAAATTTTCATTTAATTATTGAGGGTAAACATGTATTAATCACAGCTGGCCCGGTCATTTACTGCCTCAGACAGTAACAGTAAAGACTCTTCACCAGCATCAAGGGAGGAGAGGTGAAGTAGACAATGAATTTAGAATAGGAACAGATCTTAGAAATATGTGGAATAACCGAGAGGGAGCAGATTAATTTAAAGCTGAACAATCAGCAAACCTGAATCCCATAGAGACTCAAGATGGAGGAGGAGGTTGGTTGGTTTCTTTGACACAATCAGTTAAAACTTTAAATGGGCATGGAACTCAGATGGAACCATAAGTTTATGGAATGATGGTTGAATTTAAGTATCTGATATTTCACTTATTCTCCCATGCATAGGTATCGCCACCCTTACACATTTCCTCTGTTGCAGTGTGGTAAAGACAAAGAAAACTTGTAGGAAATACAAAGTAGAGCTTTGAAGAGTGATAGGAATGATGAGTCTTTTAACTGAACGAAAGAAGTTTTCTTTCAACCAAAATAGCTCGATGTTAAAAAGCAATCCACTCTTGTTAGACCATGAATTATCCAGGTCAGACTGGAAGAATCAAGAGACTATTCATGAGCTACAAGCTAAAGAATGTGAAACACATGGAACGGTGACACACCTTCCCAGGAGTTCATGATTTCTGAAAATTATTCCAAAGCCACCTTAAAAAAAATAAACTAAATAATTCAGAACCACATAGAACTCATTAAAAAAAACAAACAAACAAACAACAAAAAAGTTTATATTTATTCAGGTTATGTTTATCTGATTCTGATATTTGTCCAATGAGCCAAAAGATTAAAAAGTGACAAAAACAAATAAGTAGAATATATCTGTTCACAGCAATGTACATGTAAAAAAAGCAGCTCTATGCAGCCAGGAGTTTTCTTCAGTTACGTCTGTGTCATCATGAGGATTTGGTACACATCTCTGAATAGCCACAACAAGTACAATTAGCTAGAAAAGGTGCAACACTGGAAAGATTGTACAAAAACAGATGTCAGATCCATACTCCACTGAGCAACAGTGACCATCTTAATGGACATGGATTTCTGCTCTATGGGTTTGTGGGTCTTCAGCTGCGGCATTGGGCAGACATTTGGTTTCAGTCATTGAATAAACTGCTGTTCAGTGACTCTGCCATATGCTGACTGCTGCTTTAATACAAGAGGCTCACTTCTAACACTGTACATACCAAGATGGGCATGTATAACCAAGTTATCTGTGCACTGACATTCACACTAACATAAGAGCATAAACTACGCTGTACTACTAAT
This sequence comes from Poecilia mexicana, assembly GCF_051168715.1. Taxonomy (NCBI): domain Eukaryota; kingdom Metazoa; phylum Chordata; class Actinopteri; order Cyprinodontiformes; family Poeciliidae; genus Poecilia; species Poecilia mexicana. Next base: position 725,168 of record NW_028263389.1, read on the forward strand.
AATATCATATGTATCATTTGTGTTTTAAGGGTTACTGCAACCAGAAACTCCAGAACTGGAGTTTCAGACAGAAAGCATCTAACAATAGACAAACCTTTAGGTAACAGAATAAAAAAATAAGACAGTAGAATTTGAAAGAATGTATTCAACCTATGTTTCTCCATCTCACAACTCTGTAAGACAAATTATTTTGTCTAAAAAATGTCAGACACTGAACACTAGGCTACTGTATGTCCTGTTGGCATTTCTTGTATATTTCAGTTAGTTAATTAAACCAATTATAAATCAAATTTTTGTTGCTTAACCATGAACATTTTTTTTGGCATTTTTTGCAGTCTTCGTACCTTATAGACTTAGACTTATTTTATTGTCATTGCATGAAGAAGGACTTATGAAGGACTGCTATGGTGAAAGAGGTGGTGAAGTCGCCCCCCCTCTGTTAGATCCTAACTCAAGCGGTTTAGTCAGTGCTGTGCATCAGCTGGTTCATGAAGAGGTAAGCAGGCTTTGCAGGTGAAGGGAGTGACATGGAGATGACATATTTTGTGCGGTCGGTCAGGATTTAAAAGCGTTAACATGACTTAAAAGAAAATCAAGAGTAAGAGGCTGAGATGTATATTTAAATTTGAAGCAATAAAACAATTTGTGTGCCGTTGTTTTGATATTGGGAGACCTCCAGTACAGAGTTTATGTGCAGTTGGATTTATATTGGTAAACAAACCCCTCCACTTAAGATTTATGAACAGCCAAAGGCGGCTGAGAGTCGGCTTGTTTTTGCTGGTTTGTGACAAAAATGTTTTGTGAAAGAGGCACAGAAAAGATGGTGTTCCCTTCTGTCTAATCAATGTCCACAAAAAGATGCCAAAGGATGTCTGACTATGGTTGATTGATCTACTGGGTTAGCCAAGAATGACTTTCAGCATAACCGTTTGAAATAAATTTAGACAGTATAAAATATTGATTCAGTGTCTAATTTTCAACATGTATTTTAAGGCTAAATGAAGACAAAAGCAAACAAGCCTTTATAAGTCATTTCCATGAACCTCCAGCGTTTGATGCTTTAAAATACAATAATGTGATCTATGAAATGCATCAGGTTGCAGAGTTGAACCAGGACTTCACCGAGTGCTTACCTGAGCTGGGGTAGCGTTTAGCTGTGTTGGAGGATGTGTGGGAGGAGGACGTGGAGGCCACCCTCTGGTCTGAACTCATGTTGTCTTGGCTCAGAGGGGAGGTGGACTTTCTTGGCTTCTTGTCTGTCAGGTGCAGTGGGGAGCTCTTCTTGGCGGGTGGCAGTGGCCGTCGAGGCCTGGCTGTGGCGTTGACCCTAAGCCAGGCTTGGGCTTTGTACTCAACAATCTCTCCGTAGTTGGCTCGGGTCACCCGGCACTCGTAGAGTCCTTCGTCGTTCTTGCTGACTCTGGAGATCTGCAGCTTGTGTGAGATGTCGTTGCCCTGGACCTTCACTGTCTGTTAGAAAGATTGAAAGAGACTACTGTCATAACCTGGAGTGGGAAGATACTCCAATGGACCCCCAGTTTTCATATGCATTCAAACTGCACCAGAGTTCACTTCAACCGAACCAAACTTAGGTTTGTAGGTGAAGCAGCGTTTGCTATTTTGGTCCAGGTCAGAGTTTGATTACGCATTTGCATCTCCACAAGCAAACAGGACTCTAGGCAATAGAACAAGAGTTTGAAAAGACCAGAATAAACAGAGCTGATCTGAATATGCCCTAAGATTATGGTGCAATGGCCAATTCAGCATGGGTGTCCTTTGCAGGTTTTTGGTCATTCTTCAGGGTGTTATAGGAAACAATGGGTTACCCATTACGTATGAAGGAGTTCCCTGAGAATACGAGTTCTCACAAAACAACAGGTAATGGTCTTTTATTATTTTCAATGCAGACTACAGTAGGGTGGACAATCTGTCAGCAGAAATCCATCACAGTGAGACCATATGCCCTGCATGGATGGGTTGTCAACAATTTGAAGTAAAAATGCAGACACCACATAGCATCATTTTCACATTAGTGAGTTCTGCAAGTGTATGGACAAATGTTTCTCTGATCATCATGACCGTACACAGCAAGATCATTGTATTGTGGGAGCCCAGTAGAGCTCACAGGTCATGGATCAAAATCACAGAGAATCAGCCAGTGTTGGGAGCTTCAGGTTAGCTTGACAACCTGCCATGATCCAGAGACATTCCAAGAGGTTATGGTCCACATTGTGGTGGCTCTTATAATCTGTGTAACCCTTTCCAAGGCAATTGCTGATGCCTTTACTCCTTGGCATTATGCAAAGTGCCAGCATCACTCCTTCAAACAGAAGTAGCCACTCTGGCTAATTATAAGTAAGAGAATCATTTTCAGGGGAAGAATTATTTGGCTGCTACTTTCTCTCTTAATTAATGAAAGTGCCAAGAGTGGACTTAGTTTTATACACATTACTTCCGTTGCATACATTTTTAAATAAATAATGACACAGGTTGGTATATATATACTATTCCAAGATCTTAAGACTTATTTAGGGTTTTTATTCTGCTTTAGCTGTACTATATTACAAAAGGCTGAGGTTCTCCTAATCACAGGAAACTGTATTTTCTTTTACTCTGTAAAGTCAATGACAACAATAACTTTCTACTTATATTAGAAACTGGAGATACAATTATTGTAGATTGCTTGTATAAAACAGAACTTTTTCACCGGCTTTCTTACTGTCTAATTTTGAGGTCCGCACTTTGAACTCCCTAATTTAAGGTATCATTACTACACATTAAACTAGTGTCTGATGTCTGACAAATCAGACATCAGACAAATTGTCTTAGACACAGAGATTCATATTCAAATGGAATGTAGCAGTGTTAAAAGGCTCTGTTGAGGCTCTGTACAGCTGAATTAAACAGAAGCTGTTCACACAGGAACACCTCCATACCGTCAGGCTTCATTAAGACAACGGTTTGAACCTTGCAAGCTTCACATGGTGACTGTGAAAAGGCCTTTTTTCTACCAAAGCCCTGGGCTATTTTTATCATTTCTGTCTGGACAGACGTGTGAATTGAAAGAGCCCTGCACAGAACAACTTTGGGTTCTACACAGACTCACTGTAGAAAACTGTGAAATGCAAAAGTTCTGCTCTGCTCATGCACAGGACCACAAACAGTATGTTTACCTTTCTGCCTCATTAAAATCTTATTTCAGTTAATGAAAGCTATTAAAAATAATCAGCAGAGCTGTGATGCTTTAAATCAAGCAAGTATGTGAAAAACAATCTGGGTTTTAATGTTTGTCTTCAATAGAAACATGAAAAATGTTCCAGATTTTCAGTTGAATCACCTCATGGTGCTAAACCAATCAGATTTAATGAGTGTAAGAAACTTTTAGAACGGAACCCTGGTTGTTATTATTCAGTTGAGGTTCTTTTTTTTTTTTTTTTTTTTTTTAACCATGATACCTGGATGATTTATTGGTAATACAAACTAGAAAACTTTTGCTACAACAAATAAATAATACATTTTCCCCTTTCAGCAATTTACACCCCCTGGCAAAAGATGTGAAGTTCCTGCTATTGAAAAAACCTCAAACATCCCAATTAGCAGTTCACCTCCTCTGGCTTCTCTGACAGCTTCAACTCTTTGAGCCATGACTAATAAAAACACAGGTCAGTTTTGTGGGATGGAATCTTTTCATCCATTTTTTTCCCACCATAAATTTTGAACTGGATTGAGATTTATACTGTATGAAGCTCAATCTAATCAAAGACTGTGGAAATATGCTTTTTATCTTTTTATGGTTCTTTGACGTGGCACCAAATTTGCAGATTTCTGAATCACCTTTGGAAACCACATGTCTTCCGACTGTTTTGCCTACCATATCTTGAATATTCGAATGAAAATGTAGCGTAGGAAGCTGAGATTCTGAACTTTCGGCTGTTGAGAAATGATTGCTTGAAGATGTAAACGCTCAGATTTGATTTTACTCAACCATAAATGTTTGGCCGTAACATGTAATGCACCAGTTTGATGAAGATTACCAGATATTGTGTGCACTGTAAATAACCCAGTAGGGAGTAGGGCCACGCCATTTTATCAGCAAATTTTGATGGCTGGTAAAAAGCCATTTTCACCAGATCTTGACCAAACCTTTTACCAGATCAACATTCGAGGGACGTTGTCCTCATTCCTCTTGCTCTGATGTTAATTGCTCAATATTTGGAAGCGTGACCCAGACACATTTTGTTGACTTCCATTGCTGCTATAAGTTGCTGAGAGAATGCAGCCCATTTTCAGATTTCTATGCAAAAAAAGTAATGGTTTTCCTTTAAGGTTACGATTATGTGATGTCTTCTGATGCTCTGTTTCACTAATACACTGTGGTTTCAGATTGTAAACATGACAAAAAGTGATTAAGTTTAGGTGGTGGGGGAATTTTTGCAAGGCAATGTTTCACAAAGCTGGAATGTTCAGCTACAGAATAATATATTTATGTATGACCTTATAATGAAAACAGTAACTATGTCCTGGTTGTAATCACAAAAGAAGGACTGTAGTTTGCTGCTGAAACAGTCAAATCAGAAGGAAGAAGACCTCCAAAACACGAGGAGATGATAAAATTTCCATATTAGCAGCATCTGTAAACTGTCACGTTGTAACACACACATCTGTGACGATCTAGTACCGGTCGACTGTGTGCTCCTCTGGGCACAGAAGGCCTATGCAGCATGGCAGAGGAAAGAGGCGGAACTGTTGCTGGTGTGTGTGAGCGCAGGAAGGGAACCACTCTGACAGTAATAACACGCTGCCACTGATTTCGCTGATTAGCTCCATTCTCTGATGGAAGGTGTATTATTCAAGGAAATCAGCTGCTGTTGTGTTGGCTCAGAGTGGATCTCTGCCAACTCGGCTTACAATGGCGACACGTTGGGAAAGTGGGGGGTTTGCATCGTGGCGTGAATGACGTGTTCTTCAACTCACACTTATTTTGGTCCCCTCGTCATCAGGATCGGGCTCTGGTATCATCTCCATCTGCGAACACAAAGAGGGAGAGAGCATTAGCAAAGCGACAGGCTGAGGATGGGTTTTATGCATGCCTAAAACCACTGAAGGGATTCCTACGACAGCTTTCTGAAAAGGCATCATCTATCTGCTGAGGCTTATAAATGTTGCAAAGCGACATCAGCACACAGTTCCCACACGGAGTGACTGAGTCGCCGCTGCCCTGCCTTTTAAAAGTAAATGCCACTCTTCCCACTGTTTCGGCTTTATTTTTAGTCTTTGAGTGCTTCTGTGGGGAAATTAAAAGCCAGCTCCCAAATGTGTTTGCAAATTGAAAATAAAAAAAGGATTAGTTTAAACTAAGATAAAATGGTAAAACAGACTGCTTTGTGTGAAGACTAAATTATGTTTATGCTTCTGCAGCATCTTCTGGAACAGTGACATTACCCAAGGAAGCATGTGACAAAATGTCTGAAACAGGAAGGAGATGTTTGTGGTGTGCACAGACTGAGTAAAATTTACCACAGTTTAATAATTTCAGTTTAACATTTTTCCTTGCACTATTATGCTGTTAATTATACCATTTATACTTAATGCATTCTATTAATGTGAAATATTAAAAATAAAGAAGAAGCTTGTCCTGGACCCAAGCTAATTAGCTAATCCCCCCAGACTGAAAAAAAGAAAATTATATATGTGGCAAGAATACTTAAGCAAAAATATATAAACCACTCTATGAACTTATAAGTTTTCAGGTATTTTTATTTTATTTCATTCATTCATTCATTCATTCATTCATTCATTCATTCATTCATTCATAATTTACAACCTGTATGTGACATTTGGCTCTTTAGATGACCTTGACTGGCACACGATCAAACATGCCTTAAGTGTGAACTCTGCATGCAAGTCCAACTAGATGTCATTAATTTTGAAAAAAAGAAAAAAAAATATTTTGAAGGTGACATTATGGATTTCAGTAACTACTAGCTGTCTCCTGCAGTTCCCCTATAGAGTCTCATTGTTAGCAGGCTGTGCACAGGAGAGAGAGAGAGAGAGAGAGAGAGAGAGAGAGAGAGAGAGAGAGAGAGAGAGAGAGAGAGATGCAGAATAACAAGGCTTAGACTCAATATTTATTTACAAGGTTTCTGCTTAGGTTGTAGAATGATTGATCAAATCCAGCACCCTGAGACTGTACACAAGCCGTAAGGAAGGAGCCAGAGGACTAGTGAGTGTGAGAGCCACTGTCCAGGATGAAACATCCAAGATCCATAAATACATCAAGGACAAAGCCTCAACGGACGATGTGCTCAGCGAATGTCTCAGGCAATGGGGAACAGAGGACGAGGTGCTGGAGGAACCATCATGGGAGGACAAGCCCCTACATGGGATGTACCACCGACAAATAACTGAAGTGGCTGATATCAGGAAATCCTACCAATGGCTGGAGAAAGCTGGACTCAAGGACAGCACAGAGGCCCTCATCCTGGCTGCACAGGAACAGGCCCTAAACACCAGAGCAATAGAGGCTCAGATCTACCACACCAGACAAGACCCAAGGTGTAGGTTGTGCAAGGAGGCCTCTGAGACAGTCCAGCGCATAACAGCAGGGTGCAAGATGCTGGCAGGGAAAGCGTACAAGGAACGACATAACCAAGTGGCGGGCATAGTGTACAGGAACATCTGTGCAGAATATGGACTGGAAGCCCCGAGATTGAAGTGGGGAACACCCCCAAAGGTGGTGGAGAATGACCGAGCTAAGATCCTGTGGGACTTCCAGATCCAGACAGACAAGATGGTAATGGCGAACCAACCGGACATTGTGGTGGTGGATAAAGAACAGAGGAAAGCCGTTGTGGTGGATGTAGCAATACCAAGTGACCACAACATCAGGAAAAAGGAGCACGAGAAACTGGAGAAATACCAGGGCCTCAGAGAGAAACTGGAAAAGACCTGGAAGGTGAAGACCACAGTGGTGCCTGTGGTCATCGGGGCCCTCGGGGCAGTCACCCCCCAACTGGAGCAGTGGCTAAAACAGATCCCAGGAACAACATCAGACATCTCAGTCCAGAAATGTGCAGTTCTAGGCACAGCCAAGATACTGGAGGAGCCCTCAAGCTCCCAGGGCTCTGGTAGAGGACCCGAGCTCAGAAGATGAAAGAGACCACCCACGGAGGGTGAGAAGGGAATTATTATATATATATATATATATATATATATATATATATATATATATATATATATATATATATATATATATATATATATATATATATATATATATATAAAACTGTTAATTTATATTTTCCTAAGACAGAAAGATCCAGTTCGTATGCAGAGTTATATAATCAGATCATAATTGTTTTTACCACCATATCAGTTATTGATCTCAGGAAGCCCTGCTGATTGAATGAAGTAATGAGTTGTGTCCCTCCTCCTTCGCCATTCGCCTGGTCACAGTGGACATAAATGACTCTGTTTTAACAGAATAAGACATCCAGCAGAACCAGGACCAGGATGACCCAACATTCACATACACATAGGGCTGTTCAACAAGAGTCACAGCTGCCTTTGTGGCCCTTTGGAAATAGTTATTGCTCAGCACTACAAGGAATAAAATTGAATCCCCCACTCTTTCTGCCTCTGTCATTGTGTCCTTGGACAAGACACTTCCCCCATGTTGCCTGTTGGTGGTGGTCAGACACCATATAATGGATATGATGAGAAATATTTGCCAAAAGACAATGCAGATTCTCAGGTATCCAGAATGTCTTGAGTTTTAAATGAAGGCAGCTGGACTTCTGCTGTTATCTTGAAGACACTTCACCTCTCACCCAGGAGGCTTCTTCAGTTTTGAAAATTGGACTTGAAGTATGAGGCTCATAAGTTGTAATTAAAACAATTAAACTGATGGGGCATTGGAGGTCAGTAACGAGCAATGATGGGAAAAATGGCGTTAATATGAACCACATAACTTTTTCAGTAGAGGGTAATGTAATTAATTACTTTTTCTGTTGTGACAATGTCAATACAGTTACTGACAATAACGTGGATGTGCTACTGTGTTAAGACACACATGAAGATACCTTCATCTGACTGGGAGTTAAGGTGGTGAAAACCATGACAGAAAGGCTGATGATTGTTGCAAACCAATCAGAGGCAGACTTAGACGTGTCATGATCCGTGTTTCTGTGTATTTATTTTTAGGGTTTTCTGTGTTCAGTTTCCTTCTTGTGAGTCTCTGTCTCTACGTCTTCCCCGTTGATTGCTTCCCAGGTGTGTCTCATTCCTTGATTACCCTCCCTGTGTATTTAAGTCCACCTGTTGTCTTTGTCTCTGGTCGGATCCTCGTTGAATGTCGTACGTCTTACGTCTAGCTCGCCAGTCGTACTGCTTAATGTCCTGGTTAGCCTTAGCTCCTGTATTCAGTCCCCTTGTTAGTTGCTACTGGTTATTAGCTGTGTGCTATTGTTGCTGCCATGCTGCCTGTCTGGACTGTTTTTGGGCTACACTCATCATTAAAATTCATCATCATCATCTTCATCTGGGTCTCCTGCGTTCATCCTCACCACCTCTAACCACCGCACATGACAGGACGGTCTTGTCAGTGAGACACACTGACAAGACAGACAGAGACAGTCGTGGATAGCCCAGATAATCAAAGGTCGGTGCTTTTTTTTAAAGTGGAAGCAAAAATGTCATTTTTGTCTTGAAGAGATAAGGAGGCTTGACTCTATATGTGGAATATAATTTATTCTACGGAAACAAAACTGGCCCTTATATGAATCAGAAGCAACATGCCTCACTGTGGCAAGTTCACTTTGCATAAGAGGACAATAAATCATACAAAAAACCCAGAACATTTTGAAATCTAAACCTGTGTGTACCTTTGGACCAGTATGTTGTCTGGAGAACCGTTCTACAAAAGAACAAAACAAATCAACATCAGGAACATCTCCAATGACTGCCTCAGTGTGAGCCCTGCTGGCAAAAATGTAACATGGTGGCAAGCGCCAACATCACAGCCTGGGCATTGATTTTTAGAGGCTATAATTTATTTATCCCACAACAGATGAAAATGGATGTGAGGCCAGCAAACCTCTTAAAAACAGAGTGAAGCAGAAGCCGCTCAGCAGTTATTGCTAAAGACGATTCCTTCAGAGAACACAGGAACCGTTGCTCCATGAGTGAGACTGAAAAGGGAAGGGCACAGGAGGAAGAAGATGGCTACCTATGAGCAATTGTTGCACCCGGCGCTCTTTCAAGAGCTGTAATTACTTTGAAAGAACTGCAGCGCTTTTCTCCGGAGGATGTTCGGCAGACAGGTGATTAATGAGGAGAATTAGGAGCCGAAGCTCTTCTCCCGGCGAGCGCGCAGTACTCGCAATGTGACTTCAACGGACGGAGCTGGCATCCTCTGTTAGACGAGATGGAGATTTTTACAGAGACATCTTTAGGCGAGCCACCATTAATCGTCCTCAGTATTGGGGTAAGACTGTATTAGGTCATCAATTTCAGACCTCCTCCTTTGCAAAGCGCTCTAGTAGCAGTTACACAGGCCTGGTGTGGTCTATATCTGTCAGGGGGATGGAAATAGACTTCCACTGGAGGACACATGCTCTAATTTGGTCTATGCACATTAGCTGCTGTCTTAAGGAAGCTTGCTGAATGTAATGGTTTCCCACATTCGCTTTGATGATTTTGTTTGGTTTTAGAACTTGCTTTTGAATACAGCAATGTTTTCTACTTCTAGTTGAAAGTAGGAAAGTAACATTTCACCATAGTTTTATCTTAAAGTTCCTCTGATTTTTTGGTAATGAGCCATCATAACATATTTGATAAAAACTATTCTCCTTCAATTTATGAATTCCTCACAGGGAAACACGAGGATAATGTATTCCCAGCTCATCGGTAGCTGTGTTTCTAGTACAAATGTGCACAAATATTTGTCTATATTCCGCTGGTGTCGAAAAAACACAATTTCATAATTGTGGTGTTTCCATTAAATAAGAAATAAAATAAAAATTACATGAGTAAACTTGTTGCTTTGTAAACGAGTAAATACGCATTAAGTTATCACAAATTATGGCAGCGATGGATGTAAATGGTTATATATTTAAGATGTGGCACTAGTGCTCATCATCCCTCGGGGTCTTATTCAGGCGTTGGAGCGATAAGCCCCCACTTCACCCCCACCTCACTTGGGAACAGCTATGTATCCGGCATTTTGGGGAAAATATAGTTGATTATTTTAGAGAAGTAATGGATTCAACACTTTGGAATGACACAACTTTTTATGAGCTGTGATGCTGTGAGAGCTCTGCTGGAGCCAGCTGCACATTCTCTGAAAAAAAAAAAAAAACATCATCCTCCTACTACTTGTCGTCTTCTTCATTGTTTCCACCAGTAGTAACATCCAGGTGTTGATCATGTTACTCCTGTGGTGCGGAAAAAGCGTTTCCATTGCAGTTTTGTGACATATATCCATTTTGATATGTACGAATAACCACCTCATCCTACCACAAAAACGTTTTTCAAAATTGCCGTGTTTCCATTAAACAAATTTACTTTAGAAATTTGAATTTGTGCAATTTTATGGCTAGTGGATCGCAGCTCATCTCTAATGTTCAGGGATCAGCATTGATTCAGCAGTTTAAATCATTTGTTGCTACTTTTCACTGTAGTTGATTTGGAAATATTGATGCTTCATTGTCAAAGTAAAGAAGCCATAAATCACTACCAGTCTTCATAAATGTCTGAGCTGCCAGCTGCAAAGTGGCTTAGTGTCAAATATACCGAGGATGAGGATTACTGCCCTCTGCAGGCGAGAAACATGAAACGGAGACATTTAGACCAATGAAGAATTCATGTCAGATTTTGTATTTACTGCTTACAATATAAAACAAGAGTAAAATCACTGCAACATTCAAGCAAATGTTTAACTTGGAAAGTTTTTAAACACACTTTAACCCCCTCTTCTTTAGAGTGTTAATTCAGCTGAGCTTAAAACACATGTCCATCTAGTCAGAATTATATTAGTAAAATACTGTGAAAACCTTATACTGCCTCATTTGACATTTGGTTCACAACTAGTTACACTTGAGTTTATGATTTTTTACATGAGAAATGAGGAAAAGTGGTAAAATCAGCATGGCCATACCAACACAAGGGTAAGAAGTCCTGTGTGTGCTTAGTTGTCGTATGTATTCAGATTCTGTACTCAACAGAATTAATGTGATGTTTTGTAAGGTGAGTGGGACTTTAAGAGCGTGGAAGTCGAATGACGGTTTAAATAAAAGTCCAAAACACTTACAGGACAATCAGGAGCACCAGGAACACAGAGGACATGAAGGCGCAGAGTATGAACAGAAGCAGAGGTAGAGATCCAGCGGGGAACAAGGACACAGATGAGAACACACACACACACACACACACACACACACACACACACACACGCACACACACAGGGATAATCAAAGGGATGAGGAACAGCTGGGACTAATTACAGAGGAGGGAAGGTTGAAGAAAATCAAAATACAAACGCAGATGAAACCCAAATACCAAAAAGCCTATTTAGGCAGAAATCCGTGGTGAGCAGAAGGCCTTTGTGTAATTTAAAAAGGACACTGTAGGTAAATAAAATAAGAAGATTTTTGATGAAAAACAAGAGCAGAAGTACTTAGAGAGTGAAAGAATAGTGCTACAGTTAGCTTAAAGGTAGCATACAAGATATTGTACTTAATGGCTTTAACTGTTAAGCATAGGAAAAATAAAGTACAGTGAACCTCCACATAATAGTGGTTCAATGTTTGTGGAATGTTACTCCAAATTATTTGTAGAAAATTTACCTTTCTCACTGATTTTTTTCTGAGATAATCTAAGAGAAAAGTCTCGCCCATTGACCGCTGGAGATGGGCACCAGCTGCCCTCATGACCCCAATGGGATAAGGGTGTAAGAAGATGGATGGATGGATGGAAAAAGCAGTGAGGGAAGCTGAAATGCCTATCTGCTACTGAAAGCTGCTTGACACAGGTGGAAGGAAATCAGCCAATCCAGGAGCAGCGCGTATTGACTGATCCTACTGGAGAGTCGATGAGGAAAACTATGAATGTTAGCTTCTGCGCTAGTGCTAAGACAGTTTCCACTGTGTGTAACAATGCATTGATGTACATTTGGTGTTTGAACTATTCGACTAAACACCTCTAATATCTTATAGGGGGTCTCAGCTGTTCCACCCCAGTGGATAAATGAAGCTCTACTCTGTTACTTTTCTGTAAACCAAAAGAAAAATCATAGAAATGTGCATTCAGTGACTAAGTAGTCAATATCACTGTGTGTGAAAAGAGAATTCAGATAACAGATACATTACTATATTATGGCCCTATTTATACATGAAGAAAAATCAAATATTAAAAGACTAGTAGAAAGAAGTCAGATTAGAGTTGGATAATTTGATTATAATTTATAAATAACAGAAGCAATCAAATTTTTTCCCTCTGGCTTTTTTCAGTCTGTTATGGGCATAGCTATATGTGGCTTTTACATGTTTGTGCAACTGACACTGTATGATATGTTGGCTGATATAATTGTAATGAATAAAATGATTATTTTTAAAAATCATATGACCTGTTCAGATGTAATGTTATCTCTGACAGCTCAAAGCTCTGCTGTAATTCTTCTAACGCCTGATAATGAGTTGCTGTCTGCTGCCATCAGCTTACTCTGCATTTATATCACCAGTTTTGTCTTTGTGTTTGTTATTTTAAGCTCAGCGTGACATCACTGCAAAGTGGGACTAGCGCTCACATTAAATCACTTTATCAGAGTGTTTTTTTATTTTTTATTTTAATTTCTTTATAATCCATATTTGGAGCATCTAAATATAAACATATTGAAGCAGCTGTGATGTTGATATGATCCCATGATGGAAAACAGAGGCACATCCACCTCTTTACAACAGTCATCAATAAACAAGTGCTTTACAGTGCAGTGACAAGTATTTTGTTCTCTTACAGTTGTACTTATTTTGTTTTCACACCTAAATGTTTGAACATTAAGCATAGCCTAAATAAATAGAAAATACAGTTTGAAACAGTTAATTAAGCTAGTCCCATATTAAATTGTGAATTAATAAACCCAATGTCAGACATATAACATCAAGAAATCACCGAAGGAACCTGTTGGATAACATGACGTAGGTCAAAAGATTTCAAAATGTAACAGCATGCACAGAGGAAGACCTGAAGCCGTTACAGCTGCGAAGGCTGGAAGACGTCACATCAGGCTCAGTGGATTAAGAATTGGTTGTAGCTGAAACTCAATGTGCAAATCATATTCTGACCTAAATTGAAATTAGCTAATAGACTGTTTTTAGTTCAACTCAGAGTAACCTTTAGAGGTCGATCATGTGCAACAGAGAAAGCAGGTGGAACAGATTCTACATGGAGAACGTCAGGGAGAAAAAAAAGGACTTTTCTTTCTGTTGTTTTAGCCTTTGCTGCTCATCTTGGCCTTATATTAAACATAAAAGCTCATGTGGGCTCACCTCTACCTGTCAAATATTGTGAAATATTTAATTCAGCCTGGCATGTTGAATCCACAAGCAGCTAGAACTACAGAAGAGCGTTTTCCAAGAGAGAACCCATTAGTCACCCTGCGCCACCTAAGTGCAATCAAGGTAATTGTGAGTTAATGAATGTCCAATATCAATTAATAATCCTGACATTTATTACTTTCAGTTAGAATACGTCTTTTACCTGCAACTAAGGTGTTACTTTTTGTCAGAAAAGACAAAAGGAAGAAAAGAAACCTACATTTGATGCTCTTACGACCCTGTGATGACAGTGTAGAAGTTTTCCGTGACAGCATCAGAGTAAACCTCCATTATTTTCCAATTTGTGTTTCATTTTTATTGCATGAGAGCCTTCTGAGCCAATGCTGTGGCCGCTCGCGACTATCTCAATTTCAATCGCTTGTCTCTTTATTGCAAAACCCTTCCACCATGACGCCCTGCCATTCTTCATGCAAATCTCAAATTGACTTCTTGTAAGAAAAAATGTGCTCTGCAATTACTGGGCATCAAAAAAAAAAAAAAAAAAGAGGCCTCATTGAGTCCCCGAAACTAAATTAATGTCACATGAAGAAAAATGATCATCATTTAAAGTGAAAAATGGAGCAGGGCCACCCTGTGTGGGTCCCACTGTGACTAGATAAGATCTCCTGAGTGAGAGGCCCTGCATAAGCAGGGAAAACACATTAAAGTGACCAGATATGAAAAGTGAGTTCATCCAGCATTCATCGGCTGAGAACCACAAAGAATCGGAAGAGTTCAAACTAAGGCTCTGGACTTAATATGACACGTTAAATCCAGTAATCTAAAATAGTGGTGGTGTATGAAATTGTTATTAGATACGACACTGTGGGAGGAAAGATTTGGATAAGCTTTCTGCATTATATAAAGGCAGCTTAAAAGATCACATTAGGAAGTATATTAAAAGTTACATCCCTTCAGCGGTGATCCATTCATCAAATAAGTCCCAGAACTCAGGAGTCAAGGGGGAAAAATGTGGTGCTGCTTTTTTAAATGTCAGATTTTGGGGATCCCCAGAACCAGAACCAAACATTCAGCTTCTACACTCCACAAACCTGGAACAAACTTCTGGAAAACTGGAGAAGAACTGAAACACTGAGTTCCTTTAAACCTAGACCACAAACCCTCCTGTTTAGAGATGCTTTTGTATCATAATGAAACCCAAACCAACATTTTTGATGAGTAATGATGGCACCTGGAAAAATGTAATGTTTCAATTTTTGATTTTTGAATTTTTATGATGTAAAGTACTTTGAAATACCTGTTTAAATGTGTTATACAAATAAATTTGATTTTATTTTAGTTGTAACTAAGTCAAATATCATATGGAGAATACCCGTCTATAACTGAGGCAACACTGGGGTTGGTTCTCCAACCTGCTTTGGAAACATTTCAATTTGTTTGTCATGTTTTCACTGGGAATTATTCCTGTACCTGTTTATAGCACCAAAGTGAGGTTGTTGAAGTGCTACCTTAATGTGGTGGAGGGGTTAAGGGCATACTTCACTCTATGGAAGTCTACGTCTGCTCAAACCGGACGTCTGCTGGACATATCCACACAGAGCTCCGTTTTTACAACCAGGTACTTCACTTGAAGGGAGACAATCTTCCTACTGAGCTACTTTGTATGCATCATTGAGCTGATAAGGATGAGAGTCTTGCAACCAGTCATAAAGGACATGTAGAGTGACTACCAGTCATGTAGAGTGAATCAAACTTGTTAGTACCCATTTCATGGAAGGTGCATGCAGAGTTTGCGGCTGAGCTCATGGGAGCCTTTAGAGTCTTTGTACTTCACACTGTCCTCTCCAATTTCTCCTCCACTAAGCAGGTTCTAGATTATTTTCTACAGTATTGTACCAAAAATCTATACATCTATATAATTTGACATTGACAGGCGGTGTGCAGGTTGACACAGAGACACACAACCATGCACACTCATAACTATGGGCAAATTTGGGATGGTGACACTTTTGGTCTGCCGCGCTCTTCATGCCGGCTGTTCTGAGTGCTTCATGTTTGAGGCTGCTACTGGTGTTACATGTTAAGATTTGAACTCCGAGAGCCAGAGCCCAGGGCTTACTCATGACAAAAAGCCATGGCTTCAAGTTGATCCTGTATGAAGAGCAGTGCCAAACCATTGAGTGTTTCCTGGGAACCGGTGGTGTGATAGCAGTTATTTATCATTTTCATTTTACTGAAGGCCCTCTCACCTCCAGCCACAGGCAGAGACTGGAAAATACTGTCATCCTAAATGTGTCCTTACACTCTGGGGCAGGGAAGTGCATCATTCTGAACTAAAGAACTGATACGTCTTACTTTTCTTTCTCACTGCAGCTGTTACCTGAGCAACAGGCCTCTGCTTGTTCTCTTGACCTGCCGTCACCTGCAGATTGAAGCTGGACTTCCGTGTGCTTGGCTCTGATGGAGTATCAAACTCCACTCTGTCACAGTCTTGCTGTATGTTTAAAGTAATATACTTTAAAATTACAGTTGGCCTGTTTTTACAAAACAATCCTCCAACTACAGCTGATCCAAAACGCTGCTACCCACGTTCTCACTAAAACCAGGACGACAGAGCAAATCACCCAGTTCTAAAGTCCTTCAACTGAGAGAGTAAATCACATGTATATAAATTAACAAATACTGTTGTTAGTTTATAAATCACTGAATGGCTAAGCACCACATTACATAAAATATCTACTATTTGGATCTGGTTCTGGTCTGCTTTGCAGAACCAAACATGGAGAAGCAGCATTCAGTTTCTATCCTCCACAAATCAGAAACAAACATCCATAAAACTGCAAAACAGCTGAAACACTGAATTTCTTTAAATCTTGTCTAAAACCCCACCTGCTTAGAGTTGCCTTTGTCTGCTTCACATATATTACTAACTGAGACATCGTTAATGTTTGTCTACTTTCCTTTATTATGGCACTGTACATTCCTTTAGGTTTTCATCATGTGAAGCCATGTTGAATTGTGTTGTTGCTGATTATTGTTAGCTCATAAAAACAGATTGAGTCTGCTTTTAAAAGCAAACATAGACATCGGCCACAAATCCTTCATCAGTACATATTTATACAAAATATCCAACCTCAATTACTGTAGGAGTGAAATACACTCTTATATTTTTTAAATGCCAGGCATATATATGGAAATATAAATATCACCAGAGAGACCTGAAATAATAGCTACTCCACTCACAGCAGTAAAAAGAAGTCTAGCATCTTTTGCTGCCTTATGTCTTTTCTTATTACTTTGCATAAGATCGCTAAAGTATGTTTCATAACTGAAGACAGAGATAAATATACAGAATGAGATTTCTTTCTGCTTCCTGTCGGTGAAGATGTAGCGCCTTGTTGAGCTGAAGTGGAGACAGATGAGGGAACCTCTGATGCATCAATCATTACAAATTGATGATATTTAACAATGAACAAATATCTGTCAGGAGCGAGCTTTGGCAAAAAGACAAGACAAAACATATGTACAGTCAAAGCGGAGGCGGCGGTCCGGTGCAACGAGTATCATAAAAAGACAGCTGTCGAAGGAAAAGAATCAACTGAATTCAG
Organism: Poecilia mexicana; assembly: GCF_051168715.1. NCBI lineage: Eukaryota > Metazoa > Chordata > Actinopteri > Cyprinodontiformes > Poeciliidae > Poecilia > Poecilia mexicana. The sequence goes on from NW_028263389.1 coordinate 742,326, forward strand.
ATCTAACAGTGTTTTTTTTTTTTTTTTTTTCCCCTGATGGTAGACACTCACTGTGCACATGCAAACCACCTGGGATTCTTACATCATCTATCGAACGCTCTCCAGGTTGGAATACAACACATAAAAAAAGGGAATGGAAACAAGATTCATCAGTATAAAAAGTAATTACTTTGTGTAAGACGACAGACTCATTCCTCTGAGTGGATGTAACCTTCAACGTTTTAATGGACCCTTCCTCAAAAGTCGACATGTGCTACAACATTTTCTTCTTTTTTAAGCAGCCAAGTTCAAACCCAGAGCTTTGTTTTAATTACTGTTTTCCTTTGATTATTTGAAGTTCAATTGACCTTTTGCTGTCATCAACAGTGGTGGAATTAAATACGAGCTGCTGTGATAAATGTGAAATAATAGATGCTGGACTGATTGGAAAAATTGGATTTTAATATCAAAGAATAGTAATAAAAAAACTATCACACAAGCTGTTGGAAGTCAAATTTCTACCATCTTCTAAAAGAAATCTGGTATTTTTGAATTAGATATCAGGATGGAGTATCTGACAAGACATGAGCGTGTTTGCATCCCTGTTGCATCAGCTCTCCTTGTAACCAAATTCTGTACGCTTATGCAAACTGTGTATGGGGGGGACTGTCACTTCTGTTGATGCTTCTCCCTTTACATCTTCATATCTTGGGAGCAGCTTTGCTCTTTGTTATGCTTCACATCTTTTTAAGGATTCATAGATGGAGCAACGATAATCAGGAGGATACGTTTACTCATCATGTCAGTGAATTATCAAATACACTTTGTTTTTAAGTGAATCTTAAAATATTAGAAGCAAATTATCTTGATTGTTTCGAAATGCCTTTGAAAATTCCAGCACAGTAGACCTCCAGTATTCACAGAATAACTGAGATTCCCTCCAAAAAGATTTATAACTCACTACTTTAATAATGTACCAAATGTACCTTAACATACATTAATACACACAAAAGAAACTTTCTTAGAACTACCACAGAAACTAGTGTCAACCATCTTGTTAATCTACACTTATGGGGCTACAGCCAATCAGTGTCAAGGTACATTAATGGCGCTCCTGGATTGGCTATTTTGCACAATACAGTGCTGGCTAGCGTTGTGCACAAGTAGTTCAGATTCCTGAGCATCATTTTCATTCAAATATTTTAGATAGACTCTATGAAAAAGTTTGTGAAATGCAAATATTACTATAAGCTACATTTGTTTAAAAAGGTAGAGGGATATAGAGAGAGAAAGGTAAAAGAGAGGAAAGATAATCTATATTATAATTATGTACTATAATGATATATACAATCTTTTGGTATCCCATAGCAAAAAAAGAGAAAAAGAAAATGATAAAGTTGAATTTTTCCGCTAAAAAATCCACTAATAAGTAAATTCACCAAATCTGAACTCTGAACTGGCGGGAGTCCACTGTCATCCTTTGGGTCTATCTAAAACAAATATCAGCTAAATAGACATTGTTTTCAGAAATTGCAAAAGTTGCTCATGAATCATACTTTTATCATGATAATCTTGGTCCTATAATTTCTAGACTCGTACTTCAGCTTTATTTCAAGAGATTAAGTAAAAATGTCTTTTTGCTTAATTTTTAGAATTAGAGATAATTTTTTCTGCAGATGTTCTTAGTATTTTCTACTCTGAAGTCGCATTTTCTGAAGTTGCACCTATTTAATTTTGTAAGATAGTTGCAGCATCTATAAACACAGAAGTTAATTTTGATGTATTTACTTTTCTGACTGTTCATTTTTCATTAAACCAGTGACACACAGGGTTCTGCAGCTTTCCTTTAGAATATGTTTCCTTTACTGCCTGGACTCTTAGAGTAGAGAGAAGCCCACTGTAATTTGCTATTTTTATTGATAATACCAACAAGTAGCTCAACATCAATGCCAGATCTAGGCTCCTATGCAAATCAGCAAATTGAAACCAACTTAATAATCAGAGAGACAGGAAATGTTTGGTCAATGGTTTCTATGGTGTTTCCCACATTTTCTGAGCAAAAGAGGAAATGGAAAGCCCATAGATTCACTTGTCAGACAATCATTAATGTAAGTCTCAAACAAATGGTCGCTGTTTGTGTAAACAAAAAAGTTGAATCAAACTGAGAAAAAAAATGAAACCAAGAATATTTGAGATTGGATGTATGCTACAATTATACGTTCTAACGATGTACAAGACAAGACAATGATGTCTACATCTGTCTAAAATCTGTATGAATATGTCACAGAGTAGGTGACTATATTAAGCAGCGATGTCATGCGATGTTATATATTTTAAAGGAAATTAGTGTAAATTAGGTGAAATGAACAGTTTCTCGGCTGTTCTAAAACTTTAGAAAGTGTTTCTGCTTTGAAGTGTGTCTTAGACATAGAGTTCTAACGAGGACTGAGCTTTTTCATCACAAAAATCCCACTGAGTTCTACTGGATTTTGTTTTCTTTTGTGACTTTTGGAAAAATTGCACAAAGCTACAGTCTCAATATCAAGACTGAAATCACACCATTTCCAACTGAGCAGTAAGGGTTTTTTTGTATTTGGTTTGGATTTGTCCATCACTGTGGGAGGCTGAAGAAAATGAAAATCAAGATGGGAATGTTTGAATAGTAAGTGTTGTCTGTCACATATGCATTGATACAACAAAATAAATGCATATGTGGCAGACATATACATTGTCTGCATATGCATGTCACGATAACAAATTTTGCTGAGCGATTAATTGTCTAAACAATTATTGCAATAAACGATAATATTGTTTCAAGACCTTTTGACACTGATTTAATGGAAATTATGTAATAATGCATGCAATTTCCTGCCATAGATACATACATTTTATTTTCAAAAGAACACATAACACTGGAACTGATAAAATAAACAAAACAACCAAAAACAAAAACAAAATGGACTCTCAGCCTACATTAACAAAAAACGTACTTTAATAAAAACTAAACAACATAAAGCCAAAGTGGAAATAAATATTGCATTCAACCAAAAGAGTGCAGATTATGAAGTCTGTATACTATATTGCCCTTCAGTAATCACTAGATTTAAATAGAGAAGATGTCCACATCGCACTACTTAATGCAATAGTTCACATTTTGTGCCCATGTGGCTGGACACCAGGATTTCTGTCGGCTAATGGTGGTCTCTCAGGTTTTGAAAATGGACCGATAACTCTTTTAGTGTGCGCTGGGCATTACACTAAGGAAATAGGAAGGGAGGGTCAGTGAAGATCACCGGAGTTGAGCCTTTTTCATTCAGTATCATCAACAGAAAGAAAAAAATGGCAGGAAGAGACGATAATTAAAATGAGGTCGATAGGTTTAATTTATCATGCGATTAATTGATTTATCGTTTATCGCAACAGGCCTATGTCTGCATAATGCAGACAAGATACAAAACACAAAGGAACAAAGAAATTATAAGGTTCTGTGCTTTACAATCCCTTATAGAGTTCATACCAATTAACTTATTACATTTCAAATCAAGGTCAGTTTTACATTAAAAGAAAGCTCTGTTGTTGGGGAGTAGTCGTATTTCAGCTGGTGATGTTGTTATTCTTATATGTGTAAAAGTCTTGAGATTAAAGTAAAAAAAGCCATTGACCTTCTGGTGTCGATGTTTTCTTGTTTTTTATCTTTCTTGTTTTTCATATTTCATCCTGCAGTGTGATAAAACTTGTTATCAAAGCCCTCCATGCCTACTGTAGCTCAGACCAGTCAGGACTGGACCTGAGCATATTGTCTCTGAGGGTGACACACAGTGAAGTTTTTTTTTAAAAAACTGAACTTACAGGCAAACATATACATTCCACAGATGAATAAGGTAGTCTGAATTGTTTTCTTCAAGGGCTGTCTAGCTGTATTAACACAGAAACAGCACCATCAAACATGATCATCTGTTGGAATATGAAATAAATAGGGTCAGTAGAACACAAGTACTCCAAGTTTACTCCATGTTTCTCCCTTCTACAAATTACTTGGTGATGAACTGTAAATTTTCCTCCATTTTTATGTGGCAGTAAATACAGTTATGTAAAAATGTATTAGATAGCAATGTGTTTATCAATGAGTTCAGCTAACCTTGTAACTGCTTTAGCTTCTGAATCAGGCCTGGGATATAATTGTATGTGGGTATCCATCTATGTTAGTTTCACATGTACCCAAACCCAAGAGTCATCCATATACCAGATTGTTCTGAGATTATGACCCCCAAACACGGTGGTAAAGCTACATGTTTTACTAGGGGGCATCGCAGGTTAAAAATGTGAAGGCAGTTTATTTTTTAAATAAGAAAAACCGTAGCATTAACTAACTCACCAATGAGATTCAGCTGCTGATGTTTTCATCCTGAAGTGAAAAGCCAACACTAGCATGGTCATTCAATTTGATGAAAAAGAGTTGCCAAAAAATATCAAAATGGGATACCTCAATTTTCAGGTCAGACCTTATGTACCTCCACCACTTCGGTGTTTCAAATGCCAAAGGTATGGACATATAGCAGCAGTATGTAAAGGGAAGCAGATATGTCCAAATGTGGAGAAGATCACAAATTAGAAGAATGTAAAGAAGAAACACAAGAAAAATGTTGTAACCGTGGAGGGAATCATAGAGTCACGTTTGGAGGATGTGAAGTAAGGAAGAGGGCAAAAGAAATCGTACAGATTAAAACAACTAAAAACATAAGCTATGCAGAAGCAGTTAAAAATGTGAAGGAACAGAAAACAAGAGAGATTGAACAAACAGTGAATCAAACTACACAGCAATCCAAAGTACAGACAGAAGAAAATGTCACAATGCCAGTAGAAAAAAAATAATATTATTTGTAGCCTGTGTTATCAACTGCACTGACCAAGCCAAACACAAAACTGAGAAGATTAAAATAATAGTAAGAGGAGCTGAAAAATTTTTGGGCTTTAAAGAGGAATCATGGGAGAACATAAATAAAAAGTTGGAGGAAGATGGGAGACCAGGACCATCAGGTGAAAACAGTTCATGTTGATATTACAATGGAATGCAAGAAGTTTAATCGCTAACGGACAGGAACTTAAAGGTTATATTGATGAGCTTGAAGAACAACTGGAAATTATTTGTGTTCAGGAAACATGGTTAAAAACAACATTAGATTTTGTGATTAAAGGATATGATAGTGTAAGAAGAGATCGATCAGAAGGAGGTGGAGGAGGATGTGGAATATTTATAAAACAAGGGATACAATATCAGGTATTAGGGAAAGAACTAGAATATGTGGTAATTGAGATATGGGAAGAAGAAGGTAAATTCAAAATAATAATTTTTTTTTAATCCATGTAAAACATTAACGATTGATATAATGGAGGAGTTAACTGAATATTTGGAAGGGAAAGTAATTTGGTGTGGAGATTTTAATGCAAATAGTACTTGTGGGGTAAATGTAATGATAAAAACGGACAAGTTATAGAAGAATTAATGGAAATGAAAAATCTAGTATGTATTAATGATGGAAGAGGAACAAGAATCAATATAAGAACAGGAATGGAATCAACTATTGATTTAACAATTGTTTCAAATGTATAAAATAAAAATTGAAAAAAATTTGGAAAGTAATTAAAAGAATGAATGGTATAAAAAGAGAGTTTGAATATCCTATACTAAAAATAGATGATACAAATATAATAAGAGATGAATACAAAGTTTTTCAACTTTGTATTCATCTCTTATTATATTTGTAAATAGTTTAGTAAAATTCATAGTTCAAATAATATTAGTGAAAAGGGAAGAATAGGAAGAGAACATACAAAAATTATATATAAAGATTTATTATAGAGCGTTGAAGAAACAAATAATTTGTTGAATGTTGAGTTTACAAAAACGGAATTGAATAATGCACTTAAGAAGACAAAAAACACACCACCAGGTAAAGACCAAATCTGGTATAGAATGATAAGGCAACTCAGTGAAAAATCTAAAGATATATTATTACAATTATATGATAAAATTTGGGAGGAGGTAAAATTACCGTGGAATTGGAAGGAACCAATTATAATACCAATAGCTAAACCAGGAAAAGATAATTCAAACCCAGAAAACTACAGACCAATAGCTTTAACATCAAATTTATGTAAAATCATGGAAAAAAATATTAATAATAGACTAGTATATTATTTAAATAGTAAAGGATATATGTCAAAATAACAAAGTGGTTTTCGAAAAGGGGGGAGTACTAACGATCCAACGCTATGTTTAGAGCATGACATTAGAAGAGCACAAGTAAATAAAGAAAGGGTAGTGGCAGTATTTTTTGATATAGAAAAGGCAGATGACATGATGTGAGTGGAGGGATTATTAATTAAATTGTACAAGTTGGGTATTAAAGGGAGAATATTTAAATGGATTAAAGACTTTTTAACAAATAGAAAAATACAAATTAGAATAGGAGAAGTAATCTCAGGAAAATATATAGTAGAAAATTGAACTCCACAGGGGAGTATTATAAGTCCATTATTGTTTTCAATTATGATAAATGACATATTTAAGGATATTGGAAAAGACATGGGTTGTTCTTTTTTTGCAGATGATGGAGCTGTTTGGAAAAGAGGGAAAAACGTTGATTTTATTGTTAAAAAATTACAAGAGGTTATTATTGAAATAGAGAAATGGGCATTGCAATGGGGATTTAAGTTCTCAGTTGATAAAACGAAAGTAATGATATTTACTCAGAAAAAAATAAACAAGGAAATAAAATTGAAATTATATAATCAAGAGTTAGAACAAGTAAAGTGTATAAAATTTTTAGGGCTATACTTTGATGAAAAATTAAAATGGCATATACATATTCAAAAAGTTGTTGATAAATGTAAGAACATTTTGAATATTTTGAGATGTTTGGCTGGCAGTGACAAGATCCAACATAGACTTTGGTTGTTTAGTTTATGGTTCAGCAGCTGAAACACATCTGGTTAAATTAGACATTATCCAACATCAGAATGGGAGAAATGTTGTTAGATTTAAGAAGAACAAAATTAGAAATTAATTATTGGTTAAATTTGCAAGGAAATAACGTTGATCATCCAACTCTGGAAATTTTAAATCCATGTTGGGAAAAAGAAAAGAAAGAAATGAGGAGTTTTGGATGGACAATTGAAAAAAATAAAAATAAAAAAATAAAATGAATAGGTTAGAAATTAGTCAAACAATGCCAATATCAATTATATCACCCTGGATTCTACCAGAAGCAAGAGTAGATATGTTAATAATGGAAAAGAAACAAGATAAATCATACAGTGTAGATAGTCATTCAGTGCAATTATATTTAAATAATTATTATCAATATGTTCAAATATATACTGATGCATCAAAAATAACTGGGAAAACAGGGGTAGCGCTTGTAGTACCAGAATTCAATATAAACATAGGAAAACGAATTACAGATGGATTATTAATATACACAGGAGAAATGTTGGCAATATTATTAGCTTTACAATGTGTAGAAGACATAAAACCATTAAAAACAATATGTTCAGATTCAAGCTCTGCATTATTAAGTTTAAAATATAATGAAACAGATAGTAGGATGGACATTTTATTAGAAATATTTCATGCATTACTCAGAATACAAAACATGGGTTTGATAGTTTTGTGTGGGTTCCAGCACATATTGGAGTAAAAGGAAACGAGAGGGCAGATAAAATGGCAAAGAGGGCAATTAAAAATCCTATTAGTTTTACAGTTAAAATAAGTAAATCTGAAGGAAAGAGTATTGTTAAAGAGAAACTGATGAAAGTTTGGCAAAAAAGGTGGGATGAAGATAAAACAGGAAGATGGTTTTATAAAATTCAGAAGATTGTAGGAGAAAGAAGAAACGGAAGAAGAAATAGAAAGGAGGAAAGAGTGATAACAAGGTTAAGATTTGGACATACAGGACTTAATTATACACTTTTTAAAATTCAAAAACATAAAACTGGTAAATGTGATTACTGTGATAAATATGAAACCATAGAGCATGTTGTATTAGAATGCCATAAATATGAAAAAAGAGAAGATATATGAAGAGAGAGTGTGAAAGTATTAAGGAGAAGGTAAATTTATTAGATATATTGAGGAAGAATTTAGGGATATGCAAATAATTATTTGATTTCTAAAGAAAACTAAAGTATTTCATAGAATTTAATTAAGTGTGTTTGAGTGAAGGCATGGTATACAAAGTTGTGGACAAGTATGTATGTGTTTTTACGTGTGAATGTGTGAGTGTATGTTTAGATAGAATTTATGGTAGAATATATGTATATAGATGAGGATAAACATTTAAACCATCATGAACCACACTCCATACCAGTAAGTGGCGGTAATGCTACTAACAGTTTGTTGCCAACCGCCATAAAACCGACAAGAAGAAGAAGAAGAAGAAGAAGAAGAAGAAGAAGATTCAGGAACTCATTAGCTCAATAGCTCAGTGCTGCTAACAGAACAGAAGAACCACAGATTTGGGAACGACTCAGACAAACACAACAAATCACTAAATCATTTCCACAATTTACTCACTCTTATGCTCATGTTGCTGTTTGTCATGCTCCTTGCTGCTGGTGATATTTTCTTCTCTTTTTCATATCATTACCACAGGAGAAAAAAACATAGGAGGCCAAGAAAATGCTAGACCTTAAGGGTTAGTGCAAGATAAACCTGTCATAGAGAAACAATGATCCTTGTGTCCTCCAGTGTGAGGCTCTGACATGCTGTCAAATTATTTCTGAAATTTTAACATTTAGTCAAAAACATGGTAAATTATTGAATTAAATTTTTGATGAAACACTAAAACAAATTATTATTTTTCCAGGCTTCACACACTCTTAAACTGTATAATGACAACACACAGTAAGTTCTTCATCCAAAGACTAGCTTACCAGGATTTAAAGTAATTCAATCTCTGAATAAAGCCTGTTGTTATCAAACACTCTGGCCAGATTGGTAGTCATGGTGGAGACACCCCCACTCCACTCCCCCCCGCCCCCCTTCCACCAACCACAATAACACAGAGGACACGCCAAGGACTTTGGTCCAGTGTAAAAAAAAAAAAAAAAAAAAGTTTTTATTTTAATTCTAACAAATAAAATTAATATTTGCAGCCTACATGGGGTAATTTGTAGGTCACTGTTTTTTATTCATTTATTTTCCAAGATGATTCATACTGTAAAAAAAGCACAATAGAGCCTTGAGGGAAACAAATTCCTGGAACAAATGCAGCACACATAAACCTCTTCAAAGTGACGCTGCATTGACACCCAATGGCACGTCTCCAATTATGACGGATATGTTTGATGTCTTCTGATTCCATTACAGCCCGGACAACTTCATCATACCCAATAATGAGTTATGGGTGTTGTATGCATTACAAATCTAATTCCTCTACTGGCTGAGGCCCCTTGGGAACAATCTGCCCCCCCCTGCCAGACCCTCTGAGAACAGAAGAAGTGAGGCCACCGTGGGCGGGAAGCACATAAAATGCAGTGGAGCACCCTGCAGAGTATTCCCTAATTACAACGCTCACTGACACCTGCTAGAAGATGTTTTGGGTCCATGCTTAGTTGTTACCTCTAATTATTTCCCCCTGCTGACAGGGGTCCCATTCACATGCAAACACTAATCCGTTCACAGCCCATTGGCTTATGACAAGAGCGATGTTAATTACCTGTAAAGCTGCAATTGTTGTGTTTAGACAACATGAAATAGGTTGAATTAAAAATAAATAAATAAATAAATAAATACATAAATAAAACTTTAAAATTATTTCAGCACACAACCTCAAATGGAAATTAATAAAAACAACAAGAGTACAGATTGAGTCAGGCTCATTTATTCTGACACCCCTAAATATAAATTAGTGCAATCAGTTTCCATTCAGAAGTCATCTAACAAAAAGAGTCTACCTGATTTATTCTGGGTTTAAAGTTCTGTGAAGGCTGCAGGGTCATGTAGAGTCATGTCAGTCCAATTCAGGCTGCATGCGTTGCAGGTTACATCTCTATCAGCTTTGTAGATCTAGACGGATATTTTTTTTTTTTACAATAACTCAAGCTCAGATTGGACAGGCTGTGTCTGTAAACATCAGGCAGTTTTTTATGCCTGTTTAGGGGTTGGTAGAGCTTATCTCCAGGCTACACTTTGGACAACAAAGAGACAAACAGGACAAACGGCTGGACCCCACAGCAGGGAGACATGCATGTGTTTGGACCTCTGGAGGAAACCAGAGAGTAGGAGAACAAAGACAGGCAGGGTGCTACTAACGGCACAACCAGCAGATAAATATCTATCTGCCTTTATCTTCGGGCTGTTCTACCAGCACCGTCTTCCCTTTAACCCTGAACAGCCTCCCTGTTCTTGCTGTGTTTTAGGTTTCTTCCATTTTACATGTCTCACATGAAGGTAAAACAAAAAAAATATCTGACTCATCAGTCCAGACCAAGTTGCTTCACGTGGTGTCCACTATATGGTTGTGAAAAATCGCAAACAACTATTTAGAGCTTTCTTTTCTACACTCTTTTGTAACGACCAAACGTGTTCAGTTTGATCCCATCAGAGATGTTAGCTGCAGTTTCCAGACCTGTACACTTCCTGGATGGAGGAAAGGTCAGCCCTGGTTATTAGCTGTAGTCTGGACCTGTCCTGTTTTATTAATGAACCAAACCACACAGTGATGGACAAACACAGGACAAACTGAATAAATGCATATTTTTTTCCCACTTTTACTCTATCACTTTCCAAAAAAGCACGTTGAAAATTGTGGATGGAAAGTGAAAAAGCGTGATAAAGTAACAGAGGTGTGGATGGTGTGTCCATGCACCATAATACAGAACATAACTTCTCAAGGTTACTTGAGTCAAACGTAAAAGCATTGTTTTACAGAACAATTAGACGTTTTTATTCAACATTAAAACATGAAGGGTCAGGCTATACATGGGTCAGACAGCATAAAATGTTGGTTCTTCTTTTTACCCAGAGTCATGCCACACATAAGCAGTCATGTGTCATCCTCAGACATGTATTTATCTCTCTTTGTATCCAAGCACAGGATATAGCTGCTGCAGATTACAAGAAGCCCTTTGGCTGCTGGAGTACTTTCAGCTCTGTTTGCATTTCAGCCAAATTGCTGCTCTTAGAAAATTAATTCTTCTCTCAAACGTGCATCAGAATGTCAGTATGGGATGTTCTTGTAAAAGAAAGCTAAAAGGAGTACTTGAGTGGAGGACATGTTGCTGTTTGTTGCTGTAATCAACTGAGGATCAGGTAAAAACATTTTCATCTAACAGAGAGACAACAGGAAAATCCCGAGCAAGAGCATGAAACGTGTTTCAGTGAGTGTCACAATCATACAGAATGATTAAGTCTTTTATTATCAAAGTTACATCTTGTGTATTGCAAAAAGGAATGCTGTTCTTGGTCATTTCCCACACCATAACTTTTCAGGCTTTAAGCTATTTTAAATGTTGAAGCTTTGATTACTACTTTTATAGTTTGAGGTAGAAAAAGTGGTTCAACTGGAAGATCCTTCTATTAGTCAATGTAAAGCAAGAAAAACAAACAAATTGTATTTCATAAAATAATTGAAAACATTTCATATGTTGCCAAAAGGAACAAGAAGAAAGATGAGATTATAACTGTATGCTGAAGAGATTATTAATATGAGCACAAATTCACATACCAATCTATTTCATTTCTGAGATGTTGCTGTGTATAAAAACAAATTTCAGCGGCTTTGTGTGACAGTTGTGCTCATTTTTCATTGTGTGGGTATGAAAACCTGTAACTGTAAAATGCTTTTGAAGAACTGCACTGAAAGGCACCACAGACGTTCAGACGTCTTCACAGGAAGAACTCTGGCGCTCTGTCGTAACCCTGCCAGTGCATCATCTCTTTGCATCCAGGGTTTCCGCTTCTAAATTTCCACCTTTGCAGAGTTTGACACATAGCAGCCAATAATCAAAGGATGGAACTATACAAGAATAGAAAGGGGCAAGATGAACAAGCAGAAAAATGAATGAGCAGCTTTTGAAAGCTCCTAATTGATTTGGCAGTTTAATTTTTGTCTTGGCGGGCTAATCCATTTCCAGGGAGACAAAAAAGGTGAAATGGCAAGGCTGAAAATGAGAGGGGAGAGGCACAGGCAGCCTCTGAGGAATACTGAGTGAAATGAGAGACACTGGGTGAAATGCCAATTTAAGTCAACGGCCAGCAGAATGACAAAGTGCTTGCTGCCCGCAAAGCGAAGGGCGAACAGGGAGTGGAGAAGTGGCATTTTTGAGGAGAACCCCAACTCATGACACCTTCAGTTTGTAAAGCTCTGCTGGGCTATTTTTGTTCATTATCACCTGCTGTACTTGGTGGTACACTGTCCCGCTTTATCCGACCCATATGTTGCTCTTGGTGGTTCGGGACGCCCCTCTGGGGAATTTCTCACTTTGTGTGGACAGACTTTTTCATTAGCGACAACTTGGAGGATCACACTTCATTTGGAAGAAAGGAAGAAATTGCAAGGGGTAGATTAATGGAAAAGGCCTTCTCTCTTCCAAACCCATTACAGCTCAGTTTCAAGCTTTCCAACTTACAAATCAACTCTTCTCTTGGGGAATGTGGAAAATCCAGTGAGCTTTTCATTCTATTTTTGTATTCCTTCATAACGACAAATACTAAAACATACAAAATACCAAACTCTTTTCTGATTATCCCAACGCACCAGTGATCTTTCCACGGTATAGTTAATACACAAATAAAGGAGGCAGAATAGGTTCATAATTATATTACAGTCAGCTTCTTAACTTCTTGATGTGTACACGAAAAGACTTTAGACAGGAGAGGTGTCTGGTTAACGGCGTGAGGCTGTTAAAAAGATACACGACTAGTTGAACATGTTTGTCTAAATATGTTGTAATTTTTATTTCAACTTAAGTGTTGTTGTTTGCAATTTGTAAAACCCTATAATAGCTTTAAAAATGATATATCTTTATTGTCTTTTAATTAAAGGTGCTGCATGTAACGTTTATACAAATATATATATGGTTTTTACATATTTAAAACTATCACCATGTGATGCAGTTTGTTATGAAAGATAATCTGTGAAGATCCATCTGCTGTGGTGGCGTAGGGGTTAAGCACAGCCCACATGAGGCCTTAGTCCTCGATGTGGCCGTCACAGGTTTGATTCCCGGCCTGGTGACCTTTGCCGCATGTATTCCCCCTTCTCTCATTACCCACTTTCTTGTCAATTCACTATCAAATAAAGGCCACTAGCAATAGTAGCTCCTCCCTGAGCTAGTATTGTGGTCTAAAAGAAATACACTGCTCCTGACCAAAAACAACCAATCATAGCCAGGAGGAGGGTCTTAGTGTTGTCAGTCAATCTCATGTACTCGCTGTTTAATGTGCTAAAGGCAAAGAAACAACTTTCTATTATTATTAGAGGAAAACTGTAATTTTCCTCTAATAGTAAGTGGCCAAAGACAATTAATGGTTTGTATGTCGGCAGCAGTGTGCTGCCAACACTTGCTGCTTTTATACTGAAAGATGTATAAAGTCATGGTCAGCAAATGGCTATGAACTCCATTAAGGAATATATTGTGGCTACGGGCTGCAATGCTGCCTCATTAATGGGAGTTTCCTGCTGCACACAAGCCAGCAAATGGACTCTGGATTTAGCACTACACATTCATATTCACATTTTGCCACTTTAAAACCAGAAAATAATTTTGAAGTAGACTGAAACGGATTAGGCACAGCCAGTAAACTGGTCTGAAGGAAAAGTTAGAGTTTCATAATAAGTTTCTGTTCTACAGCGTTTTACAGCTTAGAGTCTTGTTAACAAAATGGCAGAGAAAGTTTTGGTGAGAACAATTTATCCAGCGTGTTTAGAATAGCACATCCACAAACATCCTGTCTGCCAGTTTGGAGGACATACAGAACAGAGCAATAACCACACACCATTGGAGAGACACCACATTTTTTCTTACTCAGCATAGAAAAAGATTTTCAAGCAAACTGTGGAAGAGACAAATGCATGAACTGAAACATTTTATCATCTTATCACAGTATTCTGAAAACATAACGGGCTGAATGTTCTATTTTGGAGTTTTTATGTACTCACTTGTGTGTGAATTGTTTTGTGTTTTCTGGTGTTGCTTCGTGATACATTTGAATGTAGAAGTCGACAAAGCAGAGATAAAAAAGAGAATAAAATATAAAAATCCTGACCATGATTTAACTTGTGGGAATTACTTAATAACTCGTGGCCACAAGATATTTCTGTGTGGATCAGAATGACTAAATAATGTGGGGACTTCATTATAACAAGTTGTTGCCGTAGGTTATTAAATAGTGGCTACGATTTCTTTCTTTCTTTCTCCCATGTCACCAGACGGGCTCTGCAGTTTGTCAATGCTTTGATGAAAGTGGAAGACATTTGCAGCTGTGCTTTACTTTGCATAGGCCACAGATGCAATTCTTATGGATGTAGAAAGCAACGTTGTAGATAAATTAAAGCAGAAATCATTATGAATAATTGTTCTGACTCAAAGGTTTACTATGAATCGAATTGTGGCCCAAAAATTGAATCGTGAGAAACCACTTGATTCCTACCCCATAGTAAACTCTACATTTATGCTTTTGGATCTGCTATGGGTTTTGAACATAGATTAAATCTCAATTTTTCATTAAAATCTGTAATTTTTTTACTTTAAAACATTTGTTCGATTCTTGCTGCCTTAAGCATTACTATTACCTAATTACAACTTGGATTTAAAAAATAAGTTTAAGAAAATATGTTAAGAACAATTATACATTGATAATATGAATACACTAAAATACAAGACCTTGCTCTTCTTATAACCTTGCTTTTGTAAAAGATCTTCATGTGACATAAATCCATGGCTCTGTATAAACAAAAGGCATATATATATTTTTTTCTAATTTCTTAATTGCTGACACTAGCAACCAAGAGATCTTTTAAAAGTAGTAAATGCCTGAATATTTATGAGACATGATAAGAAATGAAGTCACAATATTCATATAACAGTGGCTAATTTATTTTGATGCATAATCATATATTAAGGTAAATTTCAAAGGCACAACTGTTGTGTTCATAGGACACTGGTGGAGCAGAAAACAAAGAAATCACCAAGAGGTATAAATACAAAGTGAATGATTCAGTGAATGATGTGTCACATTTTGTTGTTCAGAAAAGAATACATGTCATATGGACAGTTTAATATGAAACATACTTGGAAAAATGTCCAGCTCCTTTTGCTTTTCTGAATAACTGTAAAAAAAGGAACTGTTCTGGTTTTGATACTTTTAGAAGCAGCTTGAAATGTTCAATGAGAACGTTCACTTTTCTTTGTGTTTGAGGTCTAGTGCAACACTCAGCAGTAGTCCCCAGTCACACTGAGAACCCTTTAAAATCACTTCTCACACATGAGGCAAGGTGAGAAGATTTGGGTGGCTGCCTATGGAGGGAGCCAAGGTGGCATTGTGAGTGTTAGATAGGTGATGCTGAGCATAGATGGGTTTATTTCTCTGTTAAACTATCTGTTTTCATGGTCCCAAATGTGCTGAAGTCTGACCTCAAATGACCTTTTCTTATCGTTTGTATGGACTGTGTGATTTGATCTGGAAAAGTGTTTTACCTCTGTAGAGCCATTAAAGTGTTCAGCGCTTCGTCATATTCTCAGACAGAGTTGGTCTGGCATGTTATACAACAGACCATGAGTTCACGCCACGGAAACTTATCTTCTAACTTTCATCTGGTTTAATGGTGTGTCAGTCTGAGGATGGTTGGGTGGTTCTCTGAAACTATCATGAAATGAATGACTCAACAATCTGTTCCAAGTACATCTTGCTCCAAATGAGTAAGTTCAGCAGGAAGCAAACTAAAGAGCAGGGCATTCTGGGTAAATACAGCCAAAACAAATATGATGCATTGCACTCTTATAGGAGTGCAGGGGTCTTGGAAGAAAAGCTTTCCCACATCATCATGGATCTTTCACCATGCCTAACCGCAGGTATGAGGTGCTTCTTCACATATTCATAGTTTGTTTAATGCTACACTCACTTGGAGAATTGCTCCTAGTCAAACTTTGTTTTATATGACCAAAACACGGTTTTAGTGAAAGTCTCAATAAGGTTTAGACATGATTTTTTTGATAATGTTGGAACAGAAAGATATTTTTACGAGAATCCCTCCAAAACTGGCAGTTAGCGTAAAAGAGCCTCCAATCTCTGCTAAGAAAACTGGGCTAAACCAAAGTGCTACTCTGCTGGTAGCTCCCTTACCATGCTGTTCAAATATTTTTTGTCACAGATCCAGTTGTTTTAAACTTTTTAGTTATTGTTGATAAGTTTAAAGATTCAGTTTTTTTTTTTTTTTTTTATGGTCTTCTAAATTTTGAAGAATAACTGCTTTCTCACTTAATTCAGTCAAATTTTTACTAGTCCTTCCTTTTTTGAAGATGAGCTAAAAAAAAAGCTTATCATATTGTACCGTACTTAAAAAATAATACATAGATTACTAATTAACAAAAATATGTGCTGGTGAACTTCAAATAAATAAATAAATAAATAAAGCTTTTTTAAAGTGCTTGTGACTTGCTAGGGTTATTAAAACATTAAGTAAAGAAAAAAAATCGGTAACACTTTATTTGAAGGGGGTGAATAAGACTGACATGACACTGTCATAAAAACCTGTCATGAACATGAATAAGCCTTCATGAATATTTATGACTGTTGTCATAAAGCGTCATTCGGTAAATTATGACACTTTTAATACAAAGTTGACATTATTCAAAATGTCTTTGTTATGACAACTTGACATTAACCAAGAAATCATTACCGATATAAATTTGTTATAAAAGTATTACTGATTGCACTTTAAAAATGAGGTAACTTTATGTTATTAAAGGTAAAGTTTAAACAGTAATGATTTCTTGGTTAATGTCAAGTTGTCATAACAAAGACATTTTGAATAACGTCAACTTTGTATTAAAAATTTCATAATTTACCAAATGACGCTTTATGACAACAGTCATAAATATTCATGAAGGCTTATTCATGTTCATCACAGTGTCATGTCAGTCTTATTCACCCCCCTTCAAATAAACTGTTACCAAAAAATCATGGACATTTTTAGCCTATGAATAAATGCACTCAACTTAAATAATTTTTAAAAATAAAAAAAATCCAGATGCCATTGTACTAATCAAATTTATGTTAAGGTTTTACTTTATGCTTTCTCACAAGACTAAAAACAATGCTGAGGACTGAGCGTAGTGATTTCCCAGGAGACTCCGCCTTCTGGACGTTTGTCTCCTCATCAGCATTGGACTCATGCGGCTCTGTAGAGATTATAGTTTGGCCCAGTGGGTTGGTCATTCTCCAAGAGTCAGCAGTTAATGGCAGCTACACAGGCTGTGTGCCGCTAATGGAGGCAAGTGAGGTACTTAAAATCCTTTAGCTTCCTACTGCTGCAATTTGTCTCCAAAACTGCACCTCTTCCATAAAATACCTTCAGAAAATATTAGCTTCTTCAGAACCATCATAAATCTACTTTAAATCCATAAAAATAAATTAGTCGAGCACTTGCAGGGCCTGACATTCCTTGTGGCAACAATGATCAAAGCTGCAAAGAGAAAATTCTTCATTATCATTCAACTCATTTATGCAAAATATATAAAGATACAATTTCAGAATCTGATGATAATGGAAGCCCTTTGATATACATAAGTCATTAAACCACGAGGTTACAATTGAAAAGTGTGATCCAGTTGCTTGGATAAATCGTAATTTGGGGATGTTCAGAAACCTAATGTTAGAGGTAAAAAAAAACAAACAACTAAAACAAATAATATTTCCATAAATTTTCATCCATCCATCTATCCATTTTCTTTACACCCTTGTCCCTTAGTGGGGTCGGGGGCGAGAGGCGGGGTCACCCTGGACAGGTTGCCAGTCTGTCGCAGGGCAACATAAATTTCCAAGAAAAAAAAAATAGCAAATGTAAACAGATGTTAGATAGAACATAGATAGACGTTTGTTAGATAGAAGAAAGCATTAGTCTGTTAAATAGATTACTTTCTTAACTTTCTGACTTTAACTTTTAAATATGAGATGGTTTTTGAAGTTCAAACGGTAGAGGAAATGTATGACAGCCTGACAACTTAAAAAAAGTGAAACTGCATGAACTTGATTTTCATTTCTTTCTCTGAATGGTTGTGTAGAACAGCTCATGGTGGCGCTGTAATGGACAGGTTACGGGCCCACAGTGACTCCAGGTCTGACAGAAGACTCAACATTAGCTACTGTTTCCTCAGCATTTATTTGCTCTCTTGCAGAAGACAATAAAAACACAATGCTTAACAGTGATGTCCTTATATAATAATTCTACTGTATAACTACACAATAGAAGAATAAAGAAATAAGCAATAAATTTTCATCACCAACTAAAACAAGTTGTTAGTAATGTGAATAACCTATTTCAGGAGCTTAGAAATAGTAAGAAAAATAATTTCTCATTTACTTTTCCCAGCATATTTATTTATTTACTTACTTACTTACTTACTTACTTACTTACTTACTTACTTATTTATAATGCTGTTGAATTTGGGCATTTTAGACACAACAGTGCCACCTAGTGGACAGAAAAGTATATAAAACAAGCAACTTCCATTTTTGAATAACAACATTGAATGTGTTACACATAGTTGCAGAATACACATTAAAAACACACATCAACTGTCTTATGAGACCTTATGGTTCCTGCAAATGCAACAAAGCGGCTGGAAACAAGAACGGCTAACTGAGAAAGCACAATTACAGTAACTCGCCACAAGAGGGCATGAAACGGCATCCGTTGAACACAAGAGGGTACATTAAAGTTATATTTACGGTCAAAATAATTGAGTGCGAAGTGTCACAGTACCAAGTAAGAACATGTCCTGAACAATATCCCATCCGGTTTACAACAAAAGAGAAAATATTAACAAAGAAAATTTAGAAAAAGCTCATCCAACGTCTCTAAATGTAACTTACCTTAGCGGGAAGTCACGTACAGAAGTAGGAGTGCGCACAATACTGGACTTTCAAAATAAAAGCTGAAACAACGTAAGGTATTTGTTTACAAGTAACTGATTAGCATCTCAAAAGCTAAGAGGAGCTGCAAAAGCAAATGAGGTGGATTAGGAGAGCTTCCCAACAACTGATGGTGTCCAGGATATGTTACTGTGCAATATCATCTCTGCTGCCTGGAGATTGGTCTGATGGTGTGTAAAGATGGTCATGTATGACAGTCATGAGATTATTATGAAGCAACAGTGTCATTCTTTAAAAGACTGATACCAGAGATCCTTCCTGCCACACCCACATGACCCACAACGACTGTTTTTGAAGGAGCTTGGATGATATGAGTTTTCATTTGTGATAATTAAAATATTTTTTAATTAAATTAAGTTGAGTTATTCAAGCTGATCAGCTGATACATTTGGTTGGTTGTTGTAGACTTGACCGTTAGCCTAATCTTTGTACTGAGGTATAAATCTTTAACGTTCAGTGATAAAGTTCTTTTTCATTTTACTGAACAACTGAAAAGCACCAGCAAATTTTCAGTTTGTGGCCCTTGTCCTTAGAGATGAACAGAGATATCAGCCGGTGACCCAACAAGACATCTGGTAGATAAGAAGATATGTTCACTTAAACACACTGTAAGAGCATAGGGTAAATATTGATTATGAATAATAAATAATTAACAGCATCAGGAAGGGGGAAAAAAAGCTCTTAATGGTGTTATTTTATTATATTATTGTTCTTGGAAAAAAAAGTCTTCTAAAACTGATACTGGCATATCAAAGAGTTTGTAAAAAACTGAAATAAACAATTGGCCAAAAAATATTTATGAGTACATGAAACGCCTGCTGTGACATTCTGTGGTCCCCTCTGTATTTGCAGGGGATCATAGGAACCACAAAGACCCCCTCAGTGATACAAACACCAAATGCACCTTATTATATATACATTAGTATACATGGTTGGGAAAGTCTTGGCACTACCACAGAACGACTTCAGCCTTCTAAATATTTCAGATATAGAAATATGTAGATTTCTAAATCTGAAGTTTGCTTTCAATAAACACAAATTCTATTAAAGCAAATGATCATCATCAATAATAAATTTCACACAAAGAAGACTATTTGTTTCTAAAAGGATTCTAATTTCTGTTCTTTTATTGGAATCTTGCAATCTTGACAATTATGATTAATTTTAAGTTTGCATTTTGTATCTGCTATTCAGCTGTACTATTCATGCACATACATAATTACTCACATAATTATGCTATTGTTCCCATCTGCAGCCACTGTCTGTTTATTGCTGTTGGGACTGCGACTGTAGAGTTGAACAAATACGGAAAGATAATTAGATTAATACCATGCTTGAAAAACAAATATGCAAATGTGCCTCTAAAGTTAATAAATAAAAGTCTTAATGTTGATTTGGTGACATGTTCTAATGGCTGTGTCCATTGTGAAGGTGTGACTGTGTTCTCATTAGGCTGAGTTCTGCAATTATATCATTTTTTTATTCCTAATTATATTTGCTCTTTAGTTACTCTACATTACACAATGGGATCGCTAAGAAGTGGCTGGATCAAGTGAAGTTTTTCTCTTATAAGTTACTTAGTTGTGGAGGAAAGTGGGTTTTAAAAGACTACCGGTTATCTCCCTTCTTCGCTATTTTGTAATATCATGTTTTTTCCATTATACACTTGACCCACGAATAACTTAAATCTGTCTGAAAAGTTTAGAACTGCATATTTTATTAGTTTGAACACCAAATATACCTTAACATGCATTAAGATACAAAGTGTAAACCGTCGTAGCAGTACCATAGAAGCCAATATCCAAAGTCTTCCTTCTCTCCAAGTTAGGGGGAACAGCCGATCATCACTGAGGAAAGTACATAGCACTCCAGGGTTGGCTGCTTTGAAAACACCAGCCAATACCATGCCAGAAAGCCTTGCATCTAAAATATTTAAGCTTCTCAAGCTGCATTTCTTTCAAATGTGTTAGATAAGCTCTACAGTAAAATGATTTAACAGGTAATTCAACAATACTGAATTGTGAATATGTGGCAGTCCACTGCATTCACCTTTTTGTACTGTTTCTATTACCTCAAGGAGATGGTACTGAGAACAAGAAGGCAATGCTAAAGCATCAGGCTTTGATAGTGCAGACTTTAGTCAACAACTCAAAAAGGCACAGAAAGTCAGTGTACTGGACATTTATTCCACAAAGGAGAAACATGGAGCTTAAAAATGCTGTTTTCACTGTTGGTACGGCCCAGGGAACATAACAGCAGTCATACCTTCCTGTACTGACAACTTTTCCATGGATTTTATTCCATCTGTTTGTAAATCAGCCACTGAACCAGTCCCAACGGCAAGCAAACAGGTGGCACTGAGACCACTTAATACCAGTCTGAAATGGAACCAAAGGCTAACACCTGGAGCTGTGTTACCCAGGTGATGCAGCTTCACATGGTCGGTTACTAACTGGTTATTAGCTTTGTGCTGCTTCTTGTTTGTGAAATAAAATAGAAATAACACCTGTAACTTTTGTATTTCTCTTATAATTAAGAATAGAGAGCAAACGGTCACCACTATCTCACTATTTGTTTGACCCCTTCTGTAAATGACAATAAAAGGCCAAACCAAAATGCAGAATCATGTTAAAGCTGACACGGAGATAAAGTGATTTTCAGACAACCAGCAGTACGACTGGCTCTAATTTGACTACATTACCAGCATCAAACCAAGTTCGTTCTACATGACTGATGTCTCCATCGTCATGGAGATGTCAGCAATCTGACTTTGATTGACACACTCAATTGCCCTCATTTACTCAGGCAAAGTGGGTCTTTGTCAGTAACCGCCTGAGAAAATTCAATCAGTTTTTCCTTCCCCCTCTTATTCAAAACAAACCAAATACAAACTAACTGGGATAGAAATAACTTTTTTATCATTAGTCATTTCTAATTTAAATCATGTGATGGATTCCGTCTGTTAATGTCTGTAAAAATTGAAGTTGGGGAAAATATTTCTTCCACCAAACCAGGAAGGATGTCTTCACCTCAGCTAAGCTGGATCTAGACAACAAGACTGTTTTAGCTTGTGTTATTCCCTATGCAGTCGGTTTCATCTGATTAGTGTCATTTAAAGTTTTCTTGTAAAGTAACCTTGTGACGGCGCATGGCAGCGTTGTGGCAGCAGATGTTGTGAATGTCCAGGCTTCAGATAAATGCCCTGCAGCTTCATCATTCCTGGCACTCTAAAAGATTGCCTGATATTTACTCAGTTGTTGTATGATGTTTTGGCAGCTTCGTCTCTCTTTTTCCCCCTCCTTGTGTTTTATAATTAAGGAATTGATTAGTCATTAAAAAATGTAAACTTACAGTGCCTATAAAAAGTATTCACCCCGTTATAGGTTTTATCCTTTTACAAATTAATTATGATCAACAACTTTTGACTTTTTTGGCAAACGATTTTACACACACACACACTTGCACACAAAAACTATTACTAGAAAATATGATAACAACTGGAAATATATAGCATAAAATAAGTGATTGGATAAATATTTAACTCATGTACTCGCTGCTAAATATGCAAGTGGCAGAGCAGCAACTTACTGTTACAGAAAAAACGTTTATTTGCTGTTATCGGTGGCTATGCTAACTAGCCTGAGCATCAATGACAGGCTGTGGTAGCAGCAGCATAGAAGAGAGCAATGAGAGGAGGAATGAACACCACCACACAGAGGGTGACTGCCAGTGATAAGACCCGCCTCCTGGCTCTGATTGGTTGTTTTCTAGTAAACACTGGGAGAAGACCGAGGAACTCAATTGTTTTCACAACTATCTATATCTCTTACTGTACTGTCACGACATAGAGACAGTTTTAATACATATATGATTTTTTTTTTTTTTCATAAAAGTTACATACTGTAGTTTTAAAGTAACTGACCTGATTAAACAAAGGTCTAGTCAATTGGTGCTAGCAGTTTTATGTCTTCCATCAAGACATGGACTTCACCAAACTCCTGAAGGTGTGCTGTGGTATGTGATGTTAGCAGGAGATCATTTAAGCACTGAATGCTGTGAGGTGAAGTCTCTATGGAGTTCACTGATGGAAACACCTTGGCCACTGCAGTGCGTTGTAGTCTCCAGCAATCCTGTTCTAAAGTAAAATTCATGTGGTTGGCAGGACCAGAGGTTGCTTTGTAGACCATTGCGTGAAGCACACCGTCTTCACTAGTTTGCTGACTTGCAACCGGGATAAGGGATGAACAGCTTTTGAACTCCATTGTACACTGGCCATTTGTAAAACTGCAGCTTACAGTGATGGAATGAGGTTGATACTCAGGATGCCAAGATGCAGCAGTGTAAGCCAAATGTTTATTACTACCGGAGCATTTGTCTGTCATTCTGTGCTAAACAATCTGAGGTACAGTTGTATGTTCAGGATAGAAGACTACACAGTACTGCTGACTGACCCTACATTGCATATAGTTAAAAATACATTTAAAGTTGTGTGACACTGTGTATTCTATTTACTTCATACATTTTATCCTCTTTGCTATGGACTCATGTGTGTCAGTGACCAAACCAACAAACAAGACCGATGAAATGTTTTTCAACTGACAGGAATCATCAGAACAGACTACTTTCTTCCGTTGTTCCGTGGTCAAGAACAGAAAAAACTATAAAGATATGCAATGACAATCCAGGATATCCGTGGCTAACCGAAGAAGAAGTTCCTTTTTCAAAATGAACACTTTGAACTGTATCTGATTATTGCAGCTGCCCACTTTATAGTCAGATGAGACAAAAACCGAGTTATTTGCCAACATTGTCAATCTTTCAAGGTGTCAAGGTAAAGTTTTTCAAAGTAAAAGTTCATCATCTTGTGAGTTTCAAATTGCACTGTAATTAACAGAAAAAAAATAAACATTAGGCTTCAACAGGAAACTGATATTACCTGCTTTGGAATGGATAATCAGACTAAAGGCAAACTTCTAGAACCTGAACGTGTCATGCAAACCCTTGTCCTTAAAGTAGTCTTCACTCTTCTTTATCATCTCCTCTATCCATTGCCTTGGATGGTTGACTCCAGTTGGCTGAACACCTTTAAGACATTGATTATTTCCATCATTCACACTATGGGCTTCAACTGACCTCCAGTCATCTTATCGCCATATATTCAGCCTCTTGTATTCCTGCTGTAAACTCCCAAAACACTTCAATATTAAACTTCATAGCCAAATAAATTTGCAATTTGATAGCTGGACAATGAGGCCCAGTTCAGCCCAATTACTTGTTTCAAATCAAATCAAAACTCTTGAGTATCATGTTCATTCTGAGGTCAATATGAAATAGCCAATAATTAGCATAGCCTGCTATCCTACTATCCTGCTACCCATTGAAGGTTTAAGCAGTACAGCACATTGGGCAAACAAGCAAGTTCAAATGGAGCCACTGTGCAGCGGGTTCGTCTAATTAACCGATTAATTAGTGCGCCTTAAGAAAGACTCACTCATGCAGTCTAACTGTGGATTCAGGCAAAACTGTGGAACAGCAGATTAAATAAACATCATCATAAAGTTGAGAATTAAGAGTGGCCACATTATCTGAAGAGGAAATAAGGACTAAGCACTTATTGCTTTTGTTAACAATTAATAAGAGAATCTGCAAGACTCTTTAAGCAAATGCATCGCCATGCTCCAATTTCTAGAATATGAAAAGAGAACATTCAATAACCTTTAAGGATCATTAAAAAACCCAATAGGTTATATCCCCTACTGTCACCTGGAGCTTTGGAGAGGAAGACATTGCTATAATGCTGCTAAACTAAACTGTTTGACATCTTGCAAGATAAATATTGATCTCCATCTTATCCAGACTCACATAAGGGATCAATATAATTTTCCCCTCAAAGGATTTATTCCAAAGACATTTAAACCTAGTATTAAGCGGGGAAGTTTTCCTTATTGCTTTGTATTTTGCAGCCCAGATCAATAGATTGTAATCTAAGCGGCAGTTGTGAACAGCAACTTCCAGATTTATGATTGCTTCCAGCCCTTACTGCAAAGAAAAATAATTATCTTACAGAAAAACCATCAGATTCTTTCCCAATTTTTTTCTACAGTACTGTTTAAAATTCTGTGTGGTGCTGAAATGCTGAAATGGCATCTGACCCCTCTCTAGACACCAGGCAGGTTAACCAGAATTATTTCATTTTGCTGAATGCATAGGGATGTTGCATTCAGGACAGTTAAGTAAGGAGTATGGAAATGTTTAGCAAAGAAATGCGTCAAACCCAGAACAAAAGGAAAGGATGTGATGGGGCTGAAGCTTGTCAACAGTCAAATCATTTCTGTAAGACCCTTTGGTATAATTTTGTACTGCAGATGTCTTCAGAGTCTTCCGATGTCAAAATTGTTTCCGTTATTCTTTGTACCTGAGCTTGAGGTGCAGAGCATTCACTGCTGTTCTCATTTTAAATATTTAGGTCTTGCTTCAGATGAAATCTGCCCAAGTTCACCAACTGGTAACAGAGGAAGAGTCTGTGTTCATCCCTCATACAACTCTAACAGCAAACTGTGGCATTTGAAGTGTTTTTGTCGTTTTTGAACATTTTTAAAAAACTGTACTCTTTCTGTTTATATTCACCTGTGCTGATTCTTGTGAAACAAAGCTGAAGCAACAGAGCAGAATCCTGACAGACAGTGTTTTCCTGCCAAACCCCACTGTAAAGAGATCCTGATGCATCCTGGGTCACCAGTGGGACGTTGTCCATCTCCAGTGGTCTTCAGGTTAAAGGTCAGGGATGGCCTGCACACATTGCCAGTTCGTAACACCACAAAGACACACACGGCGAACAACCACGCACTCATACCTAACAGAAGCTGCATTTCCACTACAAATATATGCAAATCGTTGTCTATATTCTGCTAATGTCGAAAAAAAAAATAAAAAAAACACAATTTTGCAATTCTGGTTTTTCCATTGCATAACAAATTAAATTAAAATCACATGTGAATAAGCTTGCTCATGTGATAAGTATAAGTCATCATACGGTGGATGTAAACAGTTACATGAAATATATTTGTCTATCCATCAGAAAAAAAATGTTGTTGCCTTATTTAGGCATTGGAGCGACAAGCTCCACCTACTTGGGAGCGGCATTATGGGGAAATTGTGTTGGTGATTTTACATAAGAGCTATGGATTCAACACATTAGAATGACACACAGCTTCTAATAAACTGTGCAATGCTATCAGAGCTCTTGTGGAGTCAAAAACAAACCATCATCCTCCTTCTATTTCCTGTCTAACCGGTAGTAACATCTGGATATTGATCATGTGACTTGTATGTCGCAAAAAAGTGTTTCCACAAACACTGTGTATATTTTTGTGAAATATAGATATTTTGATACGGCTGAAAAACTCTCATTCTAGTGCAAAAACCTTTAATTTGAAAACTTGACATATTTTAAATTGTTGTGTTTCATTTAGTTGTGTAATTTCGACTTGCACAATTCTGGAATGAGAACACAGCTAATCATGTCTTTTGGACTGTAGGAGGAAGGAGAGAACCCACATATAGGACATGCAAACCTGCAGAAATACGGCAAGCTGGGATTAAAACCCATAACCTTCTTGGTGGAAGGCACCAGTAAGGTGGTTCATTATGTAAGTCACAGCCAAATGTTAGCGGTTAGGTAAAATCACATCCAACTGTTTAAAACTTCAAAGTCAACGACTCTAGCAAGCAATCATTTCTCAGTAGTCGAGGGTCTAGACCCTCTGGATGAACGTAAATGCAGAACAAGAAGCTGGTTTCTTACCAGGTTACTTTTTTCCAAAATTTGCACTTTCTAGGCCACAGAGACAAAGAAAAAAAACCAAAAAGAAATACAAGTAAAAATATTAGTCAAATAAAAAAGAGTCTCAGGGTCAACTGTTTGTGATTTTCCCAAAGGGCCGACTCTAAAATTGTTGTGGGATTCTCAACGTATGGTCAACATCAGAGCAGGAAAGCAGCACACCGTTAATGTGGCCAGAGTTGTTTCCATGCTGAACAAAAAGCTGCTCGCCGTTCCGTCTGGGCTGTTCTGCCACACAATTGCTTTAATTGTTTGTTGGCAGCTCTAATCGATAAAAGGATTATTGGCACTGACAACACATGAGTACATATCAGAGTGTAATCAGTGTCATAACTGCTTCAGTGCAACAATACATTGTGTTTAATGTCCTTGGACTGCTATGCAGCCAGTGGAGGCCTAAAGCAATTAAAGGCAGAATCAATGCCCTAAGTCAAAACACTGTGACAGCTCTATTATCCCTGGATATAGAAAGGCCTAGTGGATTTCCATCCCCACACTTCTCTCTCTTCCTGTTGCATGCATACATACATATTCTCTATTATCAAGTTCTGAATATCTGCAGCGTGTGCGTATCAGAGCCTTTCATATTTCCAGCTGGTATTTCTTTCTCAAAGATTCCTGCCGTGTTTTGATCCGCCAAAAATCCTTTCTTCTATTTTTCATACTTTTTCCTTCATTACTTACCATTCCTCGTCGTGTCACTCCGTCTGCCACCGTCATCACTCTTTTTGCTGCTAAAATCCTCCCCATCACTGTCAGCTGTACATCAGCCATGACAGCGTTTTCATTTAATCATACTTTTTTAACATGTTCAGGCACTTTTATTTCTTTCAGGTGTCTGAGGTAAAATGATTTTGGCTGCGCCTGTTCATTTTGACAAAAACTATTTTGCTCTGTTAAACTATTGTGGCAGCAGTAAGATTTAAATAATCCCCTGTGGTTTAGAAAAATAGTGGCGACAACAAAGAGAGCTGAGCAAAGAATGAACCGGTGATGATATGCGACAGTTTCATCATTTGTTCTGTCTGTCCTGTCCTCTTCAAGCGGATGCCAATATTTTCACACTGGGATCAGATTTTGTAACAGAATTTTATTAAAACAGCTATTACAAGACTGTAAAACCCCCAAAAAGTGGCACTAATGACTATTCCTTTTTAAATTCCTGCCTGTAAAGACATCCTTCATCCAGCGAATTAATGAGACATCCATCTCTTCAGGCCCAAGCAGCTAAAAGCTCTGCTGCCTTTCAGCAAGAAGGTCCTGGGTTCGAATCCAAACCCGGGGTTTGAGATTGTAGGACTTGACTCAAACTTTACAGCAAATTTCATTGAAATTTGATGTAACGGTGAGCTGTTCAGGGTCTACTCTGCCTCTTTCCCAATAACAGCTGGACAGAGTGTGTGTATAGGGGTTTGGTAACCTTCAAAATGCTGATGTGAGAAAGCTCCAGGGACGGCACTCTCTTAAGAAGGTTTCATTTCAACCAGGCCCATATCAAAGAGTGCAGATTAGTGGAGAATTCTCATAAGAGATGTCTCAAAGAACTATGAATACAACCCCATCATATAAATGTTTCAGACTATGCATACTCCTACATCTGGTTTTTGTTATCACTCAAAAGCAGCTCTTGGAGCGCTGGGTGGCTCAGTTGGTTGCGCACGCCATGTGCAGAGGCTGCTGTCCTTGATGTAATTGTCCTGGGCTGATTTCCTGTTCTGGGGCCATTTTCTGCATGTCTTCCCCTTCGCTCTCCTTCCTGTTTCCTTTCCAAGTACTGCTAAATAAAGGCCACTAACTAGAGTTGTCAGTGTTCAGGACATACCTTTATGAAGATTTGGGACCTCTGCTGTGAAAACTTGCTAAAATTTGTGACTACTTAAGACCCCCTTTAAAACACTTATAATAGCCTGTTTTAATAATTCAAACACCCACTATATCTTGATGTGCATTGTTAGACTCAGTGGAAACCACTTTAACACCCTTATTTCCACTCTTGGTGGTTTACCCAATCACTGCTAAGTGGAGCTCCTGCATTGGCTGCTTTGCAAACTGAATTGGTTTTTCAGCTTCCTAAGCTGCATTTCTCTCAGATATTTTAGATATACTCTTAGAAAGAATAAATGATTTAGCAAGTTATCAAATCGGTAATTTGTATTTCTGGTCCACAGAAAAATCCGTGAACCCGTGAATCCGCGAATAAAAGAGTAAACGGCCTTAAGAGTTGTGTAGAAACAAATATCTCAGCAAACTGAAAAAGCATTTTTAAGAAGACTGAGCCAAACCTCTTCCACAATGCAAGGGAGTGATAAAGTCAAACCAAACAGCACAAATCTCCACTAGTATTGATTCATTAAACACCCTCTACTCATAATAATTGGAGGAACCATTATCCATTGCCACCTTCATCTTTTACCAAATTTAAATATCAGTGCTGAAGGACCAGTCAGTCTTCTGTCTGTGCTGCTGATTCCACATGACATGTTGCCTAAATAACCACAGATGTCGACTGACTACAGCCAACAGACAAAGCTGCCAAGGCTAAAGGTGGCCATCAGCCATGATTGTTCAGTAAAGGCCAGCAATGGCCCCAACATGACATAGCAATGGTCAGAGGTGATTGGTCGAAATCTTTTCACTGTGTTGCACTACTCTAAAAATAGAAACTGAGAATACTTTTGGAAGACATTGTATCCAGACTGCTGTGAAGATGTGCAATTGCGCTTTGATTTGGAAATTTAGAAACAATTGCCAGAAGTTCTACGTAGGAGTGACTTTAACCGTTGATCCACTGTGTGGATCTGTCTAGGACGGCAGGAGAGATGCTTGTCAGATTCACCTGAGCTAATTTGTCTCAACAGCTCCTCAACACACTGCAGCATCACAACTATTGTTGAGCTTAATGCGTGTGACAGGTAGATCTGACTGATGAAGATGATGCCTGAGGAAGTTATACTTTAAGCGCAGTCCTCACATGTGTTGTGTCACTTGGCTGTCATGGGGCTCCTTTGGTAAAAAAAAAAAAAAAAAAAAAAAAACAGCACATCCTGCGGCCCGCAGGCTTTACAAGCGCAAACCTCATAATTGACAAGCATTTTAATTCATTCATTCAACTTGTTTTCTGGATAAAACACGCAATGTGATGTATTCTTACAAATCCAGAACTTAAAGTGAAAGTGAACCCCAAATAGGTAAATAATAGCTTTTGTAAAAAATATATATATAAAAAAGCTAGTAACCAGATTGTTTTATGTTTTTAAACAGATTAGTTATCAATCCAGATTATCAAGTTGAAAGTGGTGGACTATGTTGGTTGGGGTTTGGCACGTGTTTAGATTTGTCCAAATCACCTAAAAGATACGGTGTACCACAAACAGTGCCATCTAGTGGTCACTTTGGAAACATCAACTTTTTCAAGTTCAGTGCAGATTTTTTTTACAGAATATATTATAGCGTAAATATCTAAAAGAAAATGCAGCACAGAATACTAAAATACCTAGGCACAGAGTTATGACTGTACTTTACACACTATTGGCTGACATTTGTAAAGTAGCCAATTCAGGAGATTCGGGATGCTGTGGCAGCAATAAGATGGTTGTGTGTATTAAATAACATGAAGGTATTTTTGGTCTTTAAACTATCAGGATAAGCATCTAATAAGCCTTATTAGAGGAGGTCTCAAGTATTCACAATTTTCAGGTATTCGCCGCAAACACCACTATAAGTCGTTTCTGCACAATACAGAAACGACGTAACGATGAAAGAGAATATATAAAATATCTTCTCTTTCTTCTCTAAATGTTTATGTTCAGCTGGTCAATGTTGCCAACTCAAAACAACATAAGTTGGAAAAGAGACACTGTTTTCTCAGCTAAACAACATCACTGATGCAATTCAGAGTTTGTTAGATTGAGGCTGCCAGGTTATCAATGACCTGCCCGTCTCAGTCAGATGGACCACTGGGATCATTTCCAACAACTACACCACCTGGACAACTACATGAATGTGCAGCTGGACACAAACGGCAGCTGACCAGTTGGATCGATACAACTGGCAGCTTCAACCAGCAGAACTACAGTATGTGGTCACATAATTGTCGTTTGACTGCAGACATTTTCATGACCACTAATAAAATGTGGGTGTTTTATCTAGTGGTTGAGTAGGTTTCGATGCAACTAAATTCTGCATTTAAACTGTCTTCACGTTTTCACTATTGACTTGTGGTATTTAATCCTCATTCAGTCCCCCACTTCTGAACGATATGTTTGTCACCTGTCATTTTAACGACTATCAAAGATGACAGAAAGGACAAACTAAATATTACATTTAAAGTTTTGTGCATACAAATATAACTGATTATTTATTCTTGTTTGAAAAGGTAGAAATGCTTTCTTAGAGCAACTAAGCCAATACATCCCAGTTGGTCAGCCAAGCCTCCAGCACAAAAAATAATATTGAGTTAATATTCTGTTCTGATGAGGCTTCTCAGAATTACAGTAGCTTTTGAAAATAACAACCTTTAATTATGTTTTAAACAAACTTCTCATTAAGTCTACATGACTGTAATAAAATTGCTTTTTTATTGGCCTGCTGTAATGTTCATATTTTATTAGCTGTAAGCAGAAAATCGTCATAATTAAGAGAAAGAAAGGCTTGAACATGTCAGTCACTAATCTATATAATGTTTCACTTAGAGGACTGAATAACTGTAATAAATGATGTTTTTCTTACAGACTCATTTATTGAATGTGGTTGATTATTTCTTTGTAATAATTCTTTTTGGTGATAAATGTACTGTTTTAAAGTCTGGTTATTATTATCCTTTAAATTGTGGGACATTTACATGGAGCTCCATATTTGTGAGTTTAGCCATGAAAAATTTTCCAAATCTTCTCCTCCAAATCCAAACAGCTTATTCTGCTTATTGAATTGGATCATTAAAGTGTAAAGAAATAAGTTGTTTCAGTGAAGAGATGTACTAATTTCTTCATTTTCTTTCATGAAGAAATTCATTCTAGGGTTATGAAACAGCATACAAATGAAGATTCAACATTATTATGTTTCTACTAACAGCTTATTCTTGCATACCATTCTTTTAATATTGAATCTCCTCCTAATGTCTGTTTTATGCCTCTCTCTTGCCATTAAAATAAAAGCATTCTATTTCAACCTTTTGTTAGCAAAATACAAACAGAGCAAAACCTTTATAACAAACATTTTCGACTAAATATAAATCAATACAGAAAATATTTTAATTCCTGTGGCTGGCACATAATTATCTTTATTCAACTGAAGGTGGGTGAGTAAAGAGACTCTAAGGCTTTAGAGAAATTTATTGTAATGGCCAATAAAAGTCCACTACACTAGATCTAAACTCCTCTGGGAGACTATTATGGGCCATGAGGCCTGTAAGCTGAAACAAATCTTCCTCGATTGCTCCTCTTGTAATAAGACACCAGCGATCTCCAGAATAAACCCAAGAGCATACAGACATAGCTTTTTTTTTTTTTCTTTCAAAAATCAGCATAACTGCTGTGTTATTTGCAAATCAATTCTTCTTTTTACTGGGATCTACACAACTTCAGTTATGGACATTTTAAGAATTATGCTGGTGTTGATATGCTTACAAAAAAATCAATAGCAATTTAAGTTAAGAACAAAAATTGCAATGAAGGTCAAAATGTGTAATTTAAAAGAAAATCTCCTAAGTAGTTTGTAACAATATTTATATGTTGATTAAGTGTGGCAGAGTTTACATTTAGTTTTGTAAAACAGAATTTACAGGAAGATGTATTAATGGATGTTTCACCCTCTTCATTGCTTTTACAAATCTGTTATGATCAAAAGTATTTGGCTTTATCGACAAAAAAGCTACATTTTGTTGTCTAAGATTAGATTATGTTCAATATGAATGCTTATAACTGCCCCTTATAATAGTTTAAACTCCAAAAATACCACAGTACAGGAACATACAGGAACATTTTTCTTGGCACTACCAGCCTCCTGGATTGGATGCTGTGAAACATCAGTCAGTAGTGCATCACGTAAAATTGCAGGTGTTGCAAGTATTTTATATATACTCTTGGAACAAATCATGGAACAGGAAAATTTTCCTTAAATTATTTGAAGAAATCTGCAGAAGAATCTGTCAATACTGAGTTGGCAGGGATCCTCTGTAATGCCAAAAAATACAGGTGGGCGTCTTGATCCCAAATACTAATAACATCGCTACCAAGTAAGTATCAGTATCAGATTGATACTTTAGTTCCACATTCCTTCTTGCAATTGTTTAATTTTTGCATTGTCGTTTCCGATCTCTTCCTCAAAAAGATTTTGAATACATTTTCCTTCAAATTATAATTTTTTATTTAAAATAAAAATGCACACAACTTATTTGATTTTTCTGTTGTTTCTGTGTATCATGTTAGTATAATGTACTTAGTATTTTGTAGACACCTATAAACTTTGGCCAAATTCTTTCCTAGGTTTTAACAAAATAATTCAAAGGAAAAACCACTGATAGTATTGGTATCAGTGTCCAGTATTAGTATCTGTATTGGCATCTGTATCGGTAATGACAATAATGGCCCCTGTATTTATTGGTATCAGAGTGATATTAAAATAAGCATAATCAAACATCTATCCATTTTCTGTACACCCTTATCCCTAGTGGGGTCGGGTGGGGTACGGAAGCGCATTGCTATCACGCAGGAAAAAAAAAATTTCGAGCGCTATCACGTTATAACGTGATACGTATCTCGTTAAAACGTGATAGTATCTCGTTAAAACGTGATACGTATGTCGTTAAAACGTGATAGTATGTCGTTAAAACGTGATACGTATCTCGTTAAAACGTGATAAGTATGTCGTTAAAACGTGATAGTTATCTCGTTAAAACGTGATACGTATCTCGTTAAAACGTGATAGTTATCTCGTTAAAACGTGATATTTATCTTGTTAAAACATGATAATTTTAGGTCCAGGAAGTGGCGGTATTATGCTAGGCTAGTACAGTGGCTAACATGAATTGGTCAGGTTTCCTTTCATGTTTGGTCTACAACATGTAGAGATACGGATGCTGCTTTGCACTGTGGTTAAAACCATTAATAGCATGCGTACTCTGAGCAGGATCCTAAACAGAACGGGACTGCACCGAAGGAAACGTCAGTCCGGTCCTCTAGCTGTAGCGGCGTTCCTGACTGTCTGGATCGAAGCTCAAGTTGGCTTCCGATTGTAGCTTCTGATTTGGGAAATGGCTAAAGGGAGATTATAACGGAGGCTCAGACGTATTTGCTGAACAGTTTCTGTTCAGATTTGTTTTAACAGTACACTTGCTGAACTACGGCTGTTCGTAACCAAGCAACCGAAATCAACAGAAGCTGATAGTGGCAAAAGACAAAACTAGATCCTGTTAAGCATTCTTCAAAATAAAAGACTTCCTCTCTCCAAAATAAATCATACATAAAGCTTTGAATTTAATTATTTTTCACGTCACCTTTTGGAATTGTGTACAATCAAGTTAAATTCGGTGAATAATAATAATCATGTAAATTATACTTAACATATGACTTGACATATGACTGTAAATAAGTAACTAATCATGGAAATTATATTTAACATATAAATGTTAAGAAATCAATTGTTCTGCTTTAAAAACGAACATACATCGACACTTCAAATCTGGAGTAGATTATTCTAATCTACGCTAATGGCAGAATATTTCAAACCTAGTTTGTGATTTGTGAAATCTTTATCTGAATTGAAACCTCAGCAATGAGAGATTTAAAAATATGTTTGCATCTGGAATGCATTAGAAATAAACTCCTATCACATTTACAATATTTGTTATTATTTTAACCTTCTGTTTTCTTTCACTTTTTTGTCCTAGAGCACCTGCCTTTTTGTGTGGCTTACAAGGATCCATCAGCTGGGATAATAATGCCAACAACTTTTCAGATTCCGATTTATAGTGATGCAACGTAGCATCAGAGATGAATAATCTATTCCAGATCAGAAGTGTCTAAGTATGTTAGCTTTAAAAGTTTAATAGTTAAAGATGCTACTCATCTCCTTAATTGGTCACATCAATATTATAAAAATTACAATATTGCCAAAATTCTTATATGTTTTCCAATCAGTTTCAATTTCCTCACTCCCCTTCTTCTTTAAGGAGCTAAATATAACTTTTTCCAACTTCACTTAAATGGTAAACGCCCAATAATGAAACTGTTTCTCTTATATCAGCCATATGACAGAGGGTGTTAACAATTATCAAACCTATTATGTTATTTCAACCCAGATCAGGGCAGCAATGTTTTACTCTACTGCCAAACAGCCCCCAGCATGGGTTACTATTGTGTCCCACTGGATCTCTATTGCTATAGACTTGTAGATGTACTCATCAGGCAGGAAAAGGTTAATTAAGCAGACAAAATACCCATTTCTGAAAAATACAATGATGATCTGGCAAAAAACACTTGATTATTTGGGAGAAATGCAACAACTATCCGATGTAATGTTCATCCATGTAGAGCAGGATTTAAACTGCTAAGAATATAACTAAAGTGTCTGATCTTTTTTCAGGGAAGGTATTTATGTAACTTGAAGAAATTAAAAACAAACATGATATTCCTACAAAATATTTCTATAACTATCTTCAAGTTCAGAGTTTTATTTTATCAAAGCAACACAATAATCTTTGTCTCCATTAGAAAACATTATTTTAAGTCACCTATATGGTAAAGGAGAGGTGTCTCTTCTTTGCTCCTCGTTTGTCGACAAATATTAAAAATTGTTGACCAATATTTGACAAATATTATTATTTTATTTTTTTATTTTATCAGGTAAACCCCGTTGAGATACACATCTTATCTTATTTTCAAGAGGGACCTGGGTAGAAGTCTGCAACACACAGCAACCTGGTTACAAAATAAAATTAATACATATGCAGAAGTGTAAAATAGTAGAAAAGAATTTAAAAACAGTGACACTGTTTAATAGAATCTCGTCTGTTTTTAAGAATCGCTCGAAATAAGTCCAGCGAAACCAGCTTTGACATCTTTATTTCAGACTGGAGCTGATTCCAGGCTGTAGGAGCCATCACACTAAAAGCTTGCTTCCCTTTTTCAGTTCAGAAAAGTGGAACATGTAAAAGAAAAATATTGTTAAAACGTAAAGAATGGGAATTAACAGACCTATGTAAAAGAAAGTTTAAGGATGCTGGAGCCAAGCCGAGTAGAGATTTATGAATCACGATCATTAGGTGATTGTTTCTCAGGACGCTTAAAGGAGGCCATTCAGCTTTTGCTGATTTATGATTTATTTTGGAGAGAGGAAGTCTTTTATTTTGAAGAATGCTTAACAGGATCTAGTTTTGTCTTTTGCCACTATCGAGCCTTCTGTTGATTTCGGTTGCTTGGTTACGAACAGCCGTAGTTCAGCAAGTGTACTGTTAAAACAAATCTGAACAGAAACTGTTCAGCAAATACGTCTGAGCCTCCGTTATAATCTCCCTTTAGCCATTTCCCAAATCAGAAGCTACAATCGGAAGCCAACTTGAGCTTCGATCCAGACAGTCAGGAACGCCGCTACAGCTAGAGGACCGGACTGACGTTTCCTTCGGTGCAGTCCCATTCAGTTTAGGATCCTGCTCAGAGTACGCATGCTATTAATGGTTTTAACCACAGTGCAAAGCAGCATCCGTATCTCTACATGTTGTAGACCAAACATGAAAGGAAACCTGACCAATTCATGTTAGCCACTGTACTAGCCTAGCATAATACCGCCACTTCCTGGACCTAAAATTATCATGTTTTAACAAGATAAATATCACGTTTTAACGAGATAACTATCACGTTTTAACGAGATACGTATCACGTTTTAACGAGATAACTATCACGTTTTAACGACATACGTATCACGTTTTAACGACATACGTATCACGTTTTAACGAGATAACTATCACGTTTTAACGACATACGTATCACGTTTTAACGACATACATATCACGTTTTAACGACATACATATCACGTTTTAACGACATACGTATCACGTTTTAACGAGATAACTATCACGTTTTAACGACATACGTATCACGTTTTAACGACATACGTATCACGTTTTAACGAGATAACTATCACGTTTTAACGACATACGTATCACGTTTTAACGACATACGTATCACGTTTTAACGAGATACTATCACGTTTTAACGAGATACGTATCACGTTATAACGTGATAGCGCTCGAAATTTTTTTTTTCCTGCGTGATAGCAATGCGCTTCCGTAGTGGGGTGCTGGTGCCTATCTCCAGTAAATGTTTCGGGTGAGAGGCGGGGTACAGCCTGGACAGGTCGCCAGTCTGTTTCAGGGCAACACAGAGACAGACAGGACAACCATGCACACACACACCTAGGGAGAATTTAAAGAAACCAATTAACCTGACAGTCACATTTTTGGACTGTGGGAGGAAGCCAGAGTACCTGGAGAGAACCCACGCATGCACATGGATAACATGCAAACTCCATGCAGAAAGACCCCAGGGCGGGAATCGAACCCAGGACCTTCTTGCTGCAAAGCAAGAAGGTGTTGGTAGAGCTTCTTGTAAGCTCTACCAACTGCGCCACTGTGCAGCCATAATCAAACATCTCTACCAAAAAAGACTTTCCCATTGATTATTGATTTTTCAAATGAAGAGATAACATTGAGAATTGTTTAAAAGTATGAGAACCCACATTAATATGTCTGTATTTAACCTACGATTGTTCAAGCTAGAGTTATAGGAGTTACCTGCAGCAAATAAGATACTGTTTATAAGTGTGCCACAGAACACCAAGCAATCTTTTTTTAAAGAGATAAAATAGCTGATTTTGACATCTGTGGAAAATACATGAAAGTTTGGTTAAAAGGTGAAAGATTAAAAGAAGCAGATGAAAATATGGACATTTGATGTCCACATGTATGCAAGATGGAATGGAATAACCCAACATGACTTAAATGAATTTTACATTTCATCTTCTCACAGTGTCAGGTGAAGTGTGAATAGATGTGCGCGTTCAAAGATTTAATGTTGGAATAATGGCTTTTTAACATCAGCCTCCATCATGCTAATAATCTGTCTGAACTGTAATCGAAACAAACTTTCTAAACCAATTTGTAATGTATTTCTCTGCCTTTGTGGAGAACCTGTCTTGAAATAACAGAACATCCTGAGTTCCTTCTGATCTAATTCTCCAACCTGTCAAAGCTGAAAAGCTATCATAAAACATGCCAACCTCACCCAAACCACATTACTGACCTATCAGAGCATCAAGGGAACAGCTTGATGTAGGAGGTTTTTTCTCTCACAATAGACATAATTTTAGGATACCTCTCAGGAAATCTCTCAAGTACGTCTTCTAGCATTCAACTCATAAAAACACATAAAGGAATCTGGGAGGAATCAATATGTAATCACAGCTGAAGCATTTGAAGAATGGCAGATATATTGCTCAGTTTGTTTGTGTTGTCATTCTTGTATCCATTCAAACCTCACAGACAGCAAGGAAAATAAAAAACACAGAAAATGTTGGCATTCGAATTCTATGAAATCAAATTTGATATACATGAGTACGGTAAAAGAAAAACAAAAAAACTAACAAAATAAACTGTTAGCTTTTGATTATAACATCTGATGGCATAACATGCTTTAAAACTAGATTATTAAATTAGAAATATCCTTAAATTGCAATTAGGGAAAAGACAACCAGGCCCTCTCAGACTGGAGACTTAGCAATACTTCCAACAACAGGGCAGCTCGCGTTTTAACCATCAAAGTCCTATTTTGAAGTGCAGACATCTTAAAGAACTGTCTGATTCAATTTGAAAAGTCTTTCTCTCTGCGTGACAACTCTAGTTGGAGCGCCAAATGGATTCAGTTTCCTTTTTAGTGACAGTGGAACAGAGGGGTCAGGAGGATCAGTGACAGCAGAGGTTTCACTGATTGAATTATCTGTGGCTGCCGTTAGAAAAAGGCACGAGAGTCCCGGCCCATCCACCCCCCACCTCACCAACCCCAAAAGCAATAAAGACAGTTTACTGTTGGTGGCCATGTATCTGTGTCACTGAATCATCCACCCCTGTGTACGATAAGAGCAAATGTAATATGATGCTTCAGATGGAAGTGGAGTTATTGTCAAATCTAAGAGAACAAGGTGATATTGTGTACTCCTCGTTTTCCACGAGTAGGATAGAAAACCTGCTTTAAAAAAAAAAAAAATCATCGTCTTTTAAATTACAGTAAAAAATGATAAGAATAAGATAGATGGTCCGGGTGGAGGTTGAAAAGAAATGTAAATATTAGGCGCTGACACACAGTGGAATAAACAGATGCGTCAAACAGCCGCGCCAACCGTAGATCTATTTTCAAAGTAATTCTCACTCCCATATCAGCAGTAAAATACAAACCACAGCTTATGCATGCAGAGGAATGTTTGGGTATATAAGCTGATTTCTATAGTGCTGCAGTCATAGGCAACCCTAACACCTTCATCATTACCCATGTATTATAATCTGTCACCACTATCAAACAGCAAAAATAAACCACCTCTCTAATCCGGGTTTAATTTCCTGTCCCACTGTGTGCGTGTGTGAGTCCTCTTCGGTCCCATCGCTGGTCATTATCAACTGCTGATTGTACAACCCAAAGAATACGGTGGATTAAGGCGAAGCTGTCAGTAAATATATTGGCTGCTATGAATGTCTAGTGAGCGTGAGCACAGCCGTGATGGATGTTGGCACTGCAGATTCTCATGAATAGGCTATATGTGCAAACACATTTATTTAAAGGGTAAAAAAAGAAAAGGAGGACATTTGGTGCTTTTAAAATACATTGTCTCTAAAAATGTTGAAAATAGTGTTCTTACCACAACAGTACTGGACTGGGATGTAATACAGTTTAAAATACGGTGTTGCGTTACTTTAGAGTCACAAAAAAAGTCACAGAAATTAAGAATCATGGTGAAAGCTATAGCTTTAACTTTCTGTGCTAACAAGCCAAAAACGGTTGTGCTTTTCTGTAGTAGCACGCTAGCTGTCAGCTGTGTTATATCCTAGAATTCCCTCTAATATTTTGTCCATGTAAAGTGCAACAACAGGCTAAAATACATCATTGTCTGCAATGGCTTAAAAAACAATTAATAAAATAACTGGAGTCTTGTAACAGGATAAGCTAAGGCAGCTAATTAGCTAGCTAACATCAGGAAAAGAAGAACAGCAGAAAAAATCAAACAATTTGAGCAGGACGTGTAATTACTCCGGTACTGCTAAATTTAGTTGCTATTTTCACTCAAAATGTTACTTATGTGTCTCATCACTGTATGTATAAAATTCTAATGAAAACAGAAGAGTCAAGTAAGAAATCATTAACTTTGGTGAATCTTAAACTAAAGGTGTTCTCAGTAGTTATTGCTACACTGTGGTATTTTTACTCAAACCTTCTTATCACCAGAATCCCATACCAACCCGTTCCTACTGCAAAGCAAACAAAACAATGAAGCAACAGGAAGGTAAAAAGACTGGGCGGATAATTGGAAATAACTTGTGGCTTTATTTGTTGTGTAATTGTCCAAAAACTGTCTATGGTTTTAAACGAGTCACTAACCTAGCTAACCACTATTAACTCTACTTTTCTGCTGTTTGTGAGGAGGAATTGACTGCGTGCTTTAGTGGAGCATTGACTCTCCTCTATCTGTGTTCAGAAATCTGGCTAATACCCAGAGCTGTCAGATTCCTTAGAACGGACTAAATGAGAATCTTGTTTTGTATGCACAAAGAAAACCAATCAGGATATTTCCCCAAAGCCTCAGTATGTCCTTATTGGACAAGACGCAGCTCCTTCACTTCCTCCCTGCACCGTCGCTGTTCTCCTACGTACAGGAATGGACGCAGCTCAGAGCACCTTTAGAGGAACAGAGGTGGAAAGAGGCACAGATTGCAGATATAGAGGTGACCCATGAGATAACTCAGGAGGTAGCTCGTGAAACTTTTGAAATGTTTTTCCACAACAGATTTTATGGTGCCATAACGTAATCAGTGATTGAAAAAGAAACAACAACCTCACATCCAGTTCCTGTCACACAATAAAGCCAGAGTTTATGAGATAAGAAAAAAAAACTAGCACTACTTTTGCTCTACCAGTGTGGATTCCATTCAACAAAAATTTCCTTTATGAATCTTTATTGTTCCTCAACTGTGAAAAAGTTTCTTTATGACCACCAAGTTGATTTCTGTTTTCCATCAGATACAGACCAGCTATAATGCAGTGTGTATAGAAGTTACATTTATTTTCCCAGTATATTGGAACAGAGACATTTTCATCAAACTTAAACATCTATTTAAATAAAAATTGATCAAAAATAAATATTTAAACTACAATTGTTTGTTCTGCCCAGAGTAAAGTAAAAGCATGAAACTTGAGGAAAGTCATAGCAATATATCCTTAAAAAAAAAATTTCACAGCACACTCTCTTTGCATTTCACAAGAAATGATTTAGTGTTTGTAGTCTTTGGAACTTGTATTAAAAGCAGGCTGCAGTTTCTCTGAGGTGTAGGAGAGCCGACTGATGGATCTGTTCCTGTCACACTCCTGGCACCTGAACAGGCAGCCATGTTCTCCACACACACTGTGGAAGAAGAAATGTCCACTGGAATTAACCTTACATGTGTTTGTTATCTGGAACGTTCTTCATTTTCCATTGTCTTGGAAAATGGAGAATAATAACAATAAAAGTGAATATTTGCTTTTCGGCAAGCCAGGGGATGAACTTAGTCTATAGTATGTAACTGTGAAGTCAAAAACTTATATGACCAAGTATTTTGTTTTCTTTCAACTTTGATGTACAAAAGCTAAGCTAGTTATTTGACTAAACTGTGTAATGAGTTGAACAGATGTAGGTTGATCAACACCTGCATCCAGAGGAGCAGTCGCATTTCTTCAGTTTGCTTGAAGTACCACGACAAAAAATTAAGGGTTAAAACAGAAACAGTGCAAAGCACGCCACACCAAATCAATGTAAGATGATGGCAAACAGAAGCTTCCAGACCTGCTGGATTTGTTTCACTGTGCAATGTGAAGAATTTCTGGGTTTTCAGTGACCAACTACGCAAAAGAAAAGATAATTATTTTTTGTTTTGCCAAAATCATTTTTTCATCATCAAAATTATTTTAGAATGGTGGTGATGTGCTGCATGGCTTTTAAAAAGCACAACCAGATCCTAAAGGAAACACCACAGAAACCTTTGCAAGCATTTACTTCCTTATTTTCTAACTGGAATAAGTTATATGTGTTCTGCAAAGCCCTTCATTTCACCTGAACTAAACCTTTTCATTCCAGAATAGGAGTTCTGTCAGTGCTGTTTTGATCAAAATGAATGGACACTTTATAAACGATTATAATGCTACAGACTTAACATATGTGAAAAGAAAGAAAGAAGTACCCACCGTTTGCTATATATGAGCGTCTACCAAACATTGACCTGATTGCTTCTTCATGTTTACCATCTATAGATTCATTCACAGTCGATGGGTCAGTAAATTAAATCCCCTGATTCTTTGACCAGCTTTGTTTTGTGATAAGGAGAACAAAAACAAAAATCAGAACATTATTTTTTTGTTTGTATTGGTCATTAAGTGCATCAAATAGCAGCATGTTCATCTTTTGAGCTTAGTTAAATCTAATGAATGTTTGTTTTGATCCGGAAATGGGGATAATCCTGTAATTCCTTTATTTACTGCTGGATTAAAAACCATTACCTGTATTAAAGAACAAGCAGCACGCTTCATTCTCTCATAGTTGGCATTTGTTGTTTGATTGTTTACACAGATGCATCTTTGGAAATAGAATAAAACAGATTCAAGATCTAAAGGATCAGACTCTAAGGAAAACAGGTGATCTAAATCGACCAATTAAATCAACATGCAGCAGAGAAACTGATTCCTGATTCTTTTCATGTGTTCATAAGACGAATCATTAGCTGTGATGCATGAAGCATCAGATGGAGGTTCAGTTGGACTCATCTCACACTGAGATTGCTCTTGTTGTCTCACACAGAGATCAAGCAACAGATAAAAAAACATGAAACCATGTGCATACAAGTCCATAAGTCTGAATCTGTCTGAATATGAAGGCACACATTTCTGTTTTATGTATGTGCAGATAAATATTCTATTTCCTACTATCAACAACTTGATGAAAGCTCAGGTTAGAGTGCAATACTGAATAATAAGACAAAATAGTTTAGATTCTGAGAAACCAGAACATTTTGGGTTTTATACACAAACGTAGTGATATTTTCCTCATCCAGTAACAACCTGCTATATAATCCACCAGTCATGTTTTATTAAAAAGCATGTTGGTACCAGTGTGAACCTGGAGAGCAGAAGAAGTGAACCGTTTTTACAGTTATCAGCCTCAGACTGTCAGACGTAGAACTTCCTCCTCCTCCATCCACTCAGCCTCCATCAGCTGTCAGTCTGACAGTCCACAAAAATCCTGACCTAAGCCTCGTTTTAGAACACTCTGACTTTCGTTTTACCCTGAAAGTAAACACGCCTCGGTTAGTTTGATGTGGGGAATCCAGCGGAGCACACTGGGAGTCTGAGCAGCAGCTGCTTTGCAAACAAACGTCTCTGGATGCTGCACAGCTGGTGGAGAA
This sequence comes from Poecilia mexicana, assembly GCF_051168715.1. Taxonomy (NCBI): domain Eukaryota; kingdom Metazoa; phylum Chordata; class Actinopteri; order Cyprinodontiformes; family Poeciliidae; genus Poecilia; species Poecilia mexicana. The sequence continues at coordinate 785,997 of NW_028263389.1, forward strand.
ATATTCGAAAAGCTCTGCAGCTGCAACTGCAGTGAGTTCTACTAACACACTGAATACTACAAACAAGCCACACCTTTCAGATTTTCATTTGCAACAAAAATGTCAGACTTATGTATTCCATGGTTCCTTCATCGATTTCTGTCTTGTGTTTCAGTGTAAGTTTGAGGGAAAAAAACAAGTGTATAACTAAAAAGACTTTATTCATTATTATCTCTCTCTACTGTCATCTCTTTACTCTTCTGTCCTTCATGTCCTTTCTTCTTTCTATCCTTCTCTTTATCCTTTTTGATCTTCTTTCCCTCCTTTCCCCAAAATGTATTTTCTGTACTGACTTAACTCTGCTCTTCCTTCCATTTGTTCTTTTTTCCTTCCTCCCTCATTTTTCCTTCTCCATGTCCGTTTTTATTACTTTCCTTCTCGTGTCTTTTCTTCTTTCTTTACACAGGTCATTCATTCCTTGTGACCTTCTTTTCTTTCCTTCCTGTCTAGTGTCTTTTCATCATTTCATTCATTGTTGTCCAACCTGTCTTGTTTTCATTTATCCGATCTTGTGATACTTCAATCTTAATGTTTTTTTTTTTTTTACTATTTTCTTTCCTTGTTTCTTTCTTTTCTTCTATTTCAGTTTTTTAAATGGACACAAGCAATGATCCTGGAAAGTTAAGTCCTTTACTTCCCAGTTCTGTTCTACTTCATGTTTTCATATTTCTATGATAATAATTTTTAATCTATATGTTGCATCTTCCACCTCAGTCAGGGACTCTTGTGCTTCAATAAGTTTGCCTTCTGCCATTAGTGTGGAACCTCTGGAGATGATGACGGTGAAAAGAAGGAACAACCCTGAACATCCTCTTCATTTCCCTTTAGGATTAATAAACAATGTTGTATTGAGTCTAATTGAATTTCATAAACTGAAGTGAGAAGACGGCTAATTGACCAGCGGCTGCAGCTGAGTCTGACAGAGTGCTTCACCTTCACACACCAACAGGCCACTTCCTGTGGAGACAATCTGGTCATTACAACTAACACAGATGTTCCAGATGTGTCACTGCACATGGTGCGATTGGTCGGAGCCGGTTCTGGGCCCGGGCCCGGTCGGACCTGGTGACTTCAGCAGCAGCTAGGAGAACCTGAGGAGCTGCTGTAAAGAGACAGGAGGCTAAATGGATGGTTTGTATTCACACAGCAGGTCTTGACTCCAGCTGCAAGTCCTGGAGAAAAACTATTTTTCCTTTTTTTAAAAAAAAAACAAAAAAACTGTCTTATCATACCCCAGGTCAGCTAAACCTGTCTTTCAGTCCGGGAGCAGCACAGCCATTCATGCACTCCGGGGTGTGTTTGAGGAACGAAACGCACCATGAATCTGTAAACTGCACCTGTCTGTGTTTGGGCATCGTCTCTGTCGATTTGAACCTCTGCCTGATCCGCCTTTGAAATTCATACTGTCGAGGTGCAGCCTCTCTGAAACCCCACGTATGCAAAGATGTTCCTTTTTTTCCCCCAAGTCACAGAGGAGATGCAATCGATTCTAAACTGTTTTTATGTTTATGAATTTATTCTGAGGCCAGGCAGGACTGATAAATTTGTTATAAATGTTGCAGAGGCCTGCATGGAAGGATCAGAGCAGGTACAGACGGTTACCACTGCAGATAGTGGCCGGAATAATCCACACATAATCCCACGCCAAACAGAATTAGAGGCGGATGGTGAGGCATGGATTCACCCAGTAAACTGATCTTACTGCACACAGCTGCATCCTGATGAGATGGATAAAGAGGATTCAAGTCCACCTCCTCAGAACACAAAGGATTTAAAAGCAAAAGGGAAATGAGCTGGATAGACTTGTTTCTAACAGCTTAACAAATAACAATAAGGCTTCAGGTCAGACATGTGCTTCAGGATCTAACTACTATTTCACCAAACCTAAAAGTTTAATTAAACCGAGTGGGCCCTCGACTAGTTCTGATTGGTTTCACAGAGTCAAAAATTTGTGTAGAACATGACTTGAAATTATTCACAAAAAATCTACTTATTTGCAGAATTCTTTTGTAGAGTATATACAAAAGTATTTGAAAGAAAATGCAGTTTGGAAGACTGACATATCCCATGACATGCTAGTGGTTGGTGATGTCAAAGCATCTCATTTTGAGTAATATGGTGTTAGCTTCTGCTAAATACTACGTCGAGTTTTAGTGTGAGCTTCTTATATATACTTTGTTGGTGTAGTGTTTTAGCATTAGTTTCTGCTAAATACTATTGGCATAGCACTTTAGTATTAGTGTCTGTTAGTTTCAAATTAAAAAATGCTTTATTGATCCCAATGTGAAATTAAATGTTGTTTCAACTCATTAATTCAGATTCTTCAAATAGTTATTGTAGACAGACTGTGGTCTGTATCACCGTGCATTTGAAGAAGCCTCTGACTAAAGACATGGTAGCGCCACTAAATGCTGTGTTGTGTAGCACTTTAGTTTTATCGGAACTAATGTTTATGATTAATGCTTCAGGGTTAGAGGTGGAGTGTTTGGTAGTATGTTGAAAAAACAATGTTCTATGCCAATGTCTGCACCTAGACTGACGACAGTGCATAAAAGGAATAAAGCAGAGTTCCAACCTGCAGCTGAATATCTTAATAAATACCTACATTAGATTAGATTAGATTAGATTAGATTAGATTAGATTAGTAGTGTCCAAAGTCAGTCCTCAAAGCCCACTATTCTGCATGTTTTAGATATTTCCCTGGTTTACCTTAATTGAATCATGTAATGGGTCATTAGAATGTTCCTGCAGAACATGATTACATGCTGAGAAGCTAATTGAATCAGTTGTCAGTTGAAACACGCTGGACACTGTCCCCTTGAGGACTGGGATTGGGCACCACTGGATTAGGTTTGTTCATTCTAGGAGGCAAAACGTAAATCACAGCAGCATACAACATTGTATAGTGTGAACAACCTAAATAAACAGTATATGTATTAAAAAAACCTAAGAGATGTATACAAATATATAAATCAAGTTGAGGAACAATTGGGATAAAGACAAGTTATACTCATTCTGTGTATAATTTCATTTTAATAGTGAAGGAATGGATGATGCCATGTGAAGATCATCTCCCATATCGCCTTGCTTCACATTTAACACTGCAGAATCTTTAGGATTGATCAGAAAATAAACCAGACTGTCACAGATTTTTTTAAAATATTGTATTGCACTTGTCATGTATTCCACAACCATGCACCACTGCAACACAATCAATAAGACCAGTTAATCTCACCCCACGCTATGCAGATTTTTACTTACCTCGGGACACAGGACGACAGAAACTGAAAAACAAAGCGGTGAGTTACTTTTCCATTCACTCGGCTGCTGCAAACAGGAGATCACGTTGCAGAAAATCTCCTCTATTTGCCCATGTTTAGACCCATGCGACATCTACATTTCAAAACACCAGCACATAAAGCATCCTGGAAAATGGTGAGGTTTGAATAATGAAATGAGACTTGGCATTTCAGAATGCATGAGAAAATGCTGCCTTTTACAGCCGTGCTCCATTCCATCTAAAAACATGGCCGTTCCAAATGTGTCAAGTAAAACAGAAGAAACGTTTGGTGTCTACATTTTCAGAAAAATAAAGCTAGAGGCAGAGCCTGTAGTTATCAGTATTGTCTTTTTTGAAACCATCTCTACATAAAGACTATAGGTCTAAAATGTTCTTGGTAAATAAATATATGGTATGAACAGGGAGAACATCCAAACTCCACGCAGAAAGACCTCTGGCTAGGATTTGAATCCAGGACCTTCATGCTGCTTGGCAACAATGTTACCAACCCCAGCACTGATTTGAATCATCTTTCTATAAAATAGATTAGAGCACAGTTAAGCTGTAATAAATGTATAATCACTGGGAATGCTTTGTCTATATTTTAAACTAAAAAGGTTTACTTTGAGTGAATAGCACCCATATATGACCTTCATTGTGCACTGGTATATGAATAAAGTGAAGGAAGTGTAATGTTGAATAAACATGAGGAAACAGAGCAGAGAGGACATCTGAGGTATTGATGTATTACTGGAGGGTTCAACTTGTTCACTGACCATCTCACCCAGTCAGAGAGGCATTTATAAAACGAGGAGCTCCTTCAATAACACCTCAACAATATGTGTATTTTTTTTTTAAATAAAGTGGTCACACTTTACATTGTGTGGACAGAAATGTTTCCAAAACCTGTGTGTCTCACTGTTCTTATGTCTGACCGTGCACAGTAACTTGAATTGTTGACTAAACCAATCAGCAACAGATCCTCTGTATTATCACAGCAAATTACAAGAACATACCCATTAAACATAAACTTCTATGTATTTCGGGGGATTTTATGTGACAGACCAACACAAAATAATGCAATGAAAACGATGCGCAGTTTTCAATGCCTTTCCTAAACAAAAGAGCGAGCTATGCAACAGATCACTGCAACAGATCACTGCAACAGATCACTGTAACAGTAAGCTTCCCTCTTTACTCTGACACTGCCAGCAACTGCTTTCACAGGTAATCTAATTATCAGTGGTGAGCACCGCTAACTAAAAATGTATGATAACTAAAGCACTAATCATAAACATTAGTGAGACATTGAGTAAAGGGCTACACCAACATGGTATTTGGTGGAAGCTAATGCTAAAGCATATAGCTTCAATTCAGATGAACTACTTGAAGGATTCTTCACAGTCAATAACCAATGCTTCAACACAAATGTTGAACTATACTGACAAAACAATAAAGTAAAATAGCGCATTTCAATTTTTCCCGAAAAATAAAGTTAGAGGAAGCTAAATGCACTAGGCGGTTTTCAAAGTTAGGAAAACTATTAAAATAATTAGCGTATTAGCAGAAGCTAAACTAAAATTTCCAAATAAATTCAGCTGTTCTGTTTCTGGTCTCAGAGGTTTTTAGAGAACACTATTGGACAAACACCATCATAAAGACCAAGTATCACATCAGACATTAGTTTATTAAACAATATCCAGAACCTTGATTGTCTCACCATTGTGAGCTTCCATCCTGTATCAAGCTGAAGAACTGAACAGAAACCATTGCTCAGAGGTATTCTGAATTGTTAGAATCATCTTGTTTGTACCTTTGTGATTTTACCTATCCTGTAACTTAAGCCTCTTATTCTTTGCATACTCCCTGACACCAGGGTTCAACAAACCCTGGTGTCAGGGAGGAAGGCCCTTCCTGCCTCACTTCAGTGCCACCTAGCTACAAGCTGGAGAATGTGAAGGTAAAAAAATAAATGTCATCCAACACTGGAGAACCATGGAGTGGAGTAGCTTTACAGATGCAGATGAGGTCTTTATGACACACCACACCTCAAACTCCACATCATTAGTGTCAGCGTTGGACGGCTGGTTTTAAATACGCACTCTGTATTCAAAGCTGAAATAAGATGGCTTTGTGTTGGCTTTCTCCTGTTTGAAATGACACAAGTGCTTTACGAGCCCTTTGAAAAGCCGCTTCCCCTGCTCATTAAACGCTCACATCCTCATATCTATTCAAATATATGGGTGCAAAAATGATATTCCACGTCTGCTTTGACAGCCACACTTGAGCCTTTGTTGATGACACTCAACAACGGCGCATTATTATATGTTATTGCAGCCGTCTGAAGCTGGGAGAAAGCAGAGCCTAAAATGCCTCCCAGAGTGATGACCAGGCATTTCCCAGCACTCCGCTCATTTTCTCTAACTGCACTCCGCTCCCCCTAAACCCGTCCCACCCCACCCCGCCTCCGCTCCTCATAGCATAGCTTCACTTTTTGACTTGAATCAACAACATCACAAGAGGAGCCAAATCGCAACAGCAGCAGCAGCAGCAGCAGCGTGTCATGGAGATGCGACTCTTTCTGTCTGGGTTGGTGTATAATTATGAAAGTGGGAGTGCGTTCGCCTCTGAAAATCTCAGGAGGAGATTCATTTATGCTCTTGTTTTGAAAGCGAAGGCCAAGCCGCGCCGTTCCGTATTGATGTTTGTTTTGGGTTCCATCGTTCTAATCCAGGTCCGGGACAGGCTTTGTAGAGAAACGCCTCAACATGTTCTCACCAGAGACTCTAACAAGCAGCACTTCTTCATCTTCTCACCTCTCAAGCAAACTAGAGATGCACAATGGACAGACACGACTTCCCACTGGGCTTTAATTATTAAAGGAATCGTTACCGGTTTAATGTCTCTGTTCATGTTGAATGTGCATATTGAAAATGCCTTTTTTCATGCAACAGGCAGAGGGCTGCGGTTATTTACTGTGTGTTCAGTGCAGCCGGATTCCAGTTCATGTTAATTTACACACAGTCCGATTTAGTCAAACCATCACCATCACTGTAACATTCAAGAGCTGTGATTGTTGGAATTTGTGAAATATTAACCCATACTGATGTCTGTTATGATGAAAAAACATTCTGCTTTTTTTCTGCTTAAAGGAAAGGTTACAGAATATAATTTACATTCAAAACAACTTAATATATGCTGTACAATCCAGTCCAATCTGTTTATGACCCAGTTCATTTCAGTAAAGCCAGTAGTTTCAGTACTGACTGTAACTCCATGAGTGATCACTATTAGATTTATAATTCTGTGTATTACTCAATAAACCTTTTCAGTATTCTCAAATGCTAACTTGTGACAGACTTTTTTTCTGACCCGGGTGTTTTCTGTGAATTCAGTACAAATGTCTGCAACATCTCCAGAAACAAACATTTAGATAGAATCCAGGTGGAAGAAATGAGTTCAAATCAGAACAAAACCCAGTGAGGGTCATTTACACACATGAGAGTGATTAGGTCCAATTAATTACAGAATACTGTAATCCATTTAGACACACAGTAGTTTATTCAAATTCAGTTCACTCTAATCCACAACAGTTGGTATGAAATAATGCCAAATCATGAAAAATTCATTTGTTTTAATATGATGATAAAATGTGAAGCTTATTAGTCTGATGGATATGCTGCTCACTTCCTTTGCTTAATATTTATATTTAATATTATATTTACTTAATATTTAGTCATTATCACAAAATGAAGGAATAATTCAACTTTTTTAATATTTACTACAATTTGGTTCTATAATTTATTTTGATGAACAGATAGTCATGTTGTTAGCTTCCGCCACAGAGATAACATTACTTTTCCAGCAAGATAAAAGACGTCTGTCTATAGGAGGTGAAGGAACAGATTTCACTTCAAATGATCCAGACACTTTAAGGTTGAAACTCTGATTCCGTTTGGTTTGCCATGTTTTGCTAAAACACCATAGAACCAACTCCTCACAAGCTAATGCTAGCAAGCTAATTAGCTTGGTAGCTAGTTGGTTACAGAGAAGAGCTACTGTGAGTCTGTATGCAAATTAAACAAATACTGGAACTTATATGTTTTTTTATTTATTTACATACATATTCAGTTTACCCACAACATTTTCTAAATAAAAATATTAAAAAAGTCAGGCTTGGTTAGCCCATTTGATCAATGCTAACAGATGGTTTTACATCTGAATATCATGGAAAAGCATTTATATAATTAGGTGAAAAGGAAAGAGATCCATCAAACACAGTAACTGCTATAGCTGGCTGCTAAATTTGGTTTCAAACCAGCTGCCTGTGTTCTTCATTATTGGACAAATGTAAAAAGAAAAAAAAAAGAAAAACGTGGACTCCATTTTTGTTTTTGAAGAACGTAGAGAGGAGTTCTCAGACTTTAACTGTCATACACAACTGACTGTCAGAACACAGCAACAAAGGAGCCGTAATGTAAAGACAACAGCAAGAAAATGTTTGGTTTTAAAACCAAGGCCTAACTTTGCCTGATCTGTCCTGCAGTCTGCTCAGTTTACCCACAGAGAGATGGAGAACATGACACAAACTTACAGTCTGAATGGAGGCCCTGTGACAGTGATAGTGATGCAGCAAAGGGTTATGGGTAGTTTTACTGAAGTAGAGAACAAGTCAGTGGTGTGGTTATACTTTTCAAGATGAAGAAATCTATATATTTGACATTGGTAAATATCGGCACATGTGGGTTCTTGGCCACAAGAGCAGTATTCATATTGGATATCGATATCGGCCCAAATTTTAATAGCGGTGCATAACTCAACAAAATATTACAGTCTGTCAAATGGACATGAGGGGCAATTAAATACAAATAATTCACAAATTAAAATAAACTCACATTAGATTTGAGTATTTGCATGAATTTATGAATATACCTACAATAAACTAATATGCAGGTTTCCAATTATAATTGGAAGTGGAGAAATAAAAATGTCCAGATATGTAATGCAGGAAAGACTTGTCAAAACGGAGAGCTCACTCTTTACCACACAATGTTTGAATAAACTGTAACATAATTCTGATATATGTGTGCATATCACAGGGTGCAGCAATTATTTAAGATTTTGTGTTATAGAAACAATATTTCAAAAGTCTGAGTATGGATAAGTGGTGGTCATTCAGAGCTGAAAATAACACATCCATCCACTGATCCGCTTGACTTCTGCTTTATTTCGCATGTGAAAAGCTTCCGTCGGAGTCTTTTCTTGTCATGCTTTCAAAGATACAAAGTACTCCAAACTTTTCAGCCTTTATTTGTGCAGACGTTTTCCTCCAAACTACCAGGAAGGAGCGCCGCTTTCACACGGAGCATCCAGTCACGCTCTCATTTCAAACAGCCTCCCCCCAGATAAGAAACATGGCTAACAATGTGACGCGTGTCTGAATAGGCCACTTCATCCCAACATCCAAGAGTCATGCGGGACCGAGCTCAGATCAAAGCCCGGCTGATGCCTCTCGGAGAACCGGGCCACAAAAGAATAATAATTAAAAGCCACATGGATACCCAGGCCATCCTCACATCTCACACACGCATGCATAGACACACACACACACACACACACACACGCACACACACACCCCCACACACCCCCACACACACACACACACACATCTTTTGTCAAGGAAACAGGGCGGGGAGGGAATAAAACCAGGCCTGTTTTGATGTCTGTCTCCAGAATACAGCAGCTCCTCCACATCCTGACATGCAGCTACCTGCCTTACAATAAGCAGGCGACTCATTTCATCCATCTGACTGCAGTAAACACACAAAGTCGCTCTGAGCCACCAAGCAGCCCGTCATTATTCTGGTTGGGGGGTTGGGAGGGCAAGGGGGAGCTGTCAGAACCAGCAACAATACATCAGCACAACATTTCCAGTTGTGCAGTTTAATGAGGCAGTGCAGAGGAATATGCTTCGGTCATATCAGTTCAGCCATTTTCTCCATTCATCAACAGCAGGCCTCATTGGCTCCATTTATTATGGAGTTAACATGCAGAACAAGACATTTTTTTTATTCCCACAAACTTGTGTTTAATTAATGTTCTTGTTTTTTGTTCCCCTTGATGGGACTCTGCATTGGGTTAGGATTTTTAATACTGTTTTGATGGAGGTGTGTGAGTATGTGGAGCGTGGGGGGAGGTGATTCATGACCAAATTTGGATTAAAATGGGAAGAAAATGAAAATTTGAGATCACGTGTGGATGTTTTCTGTCCTCACGCTGCAAAACCACAAAACCTGACCGAGGATTTTTGTTCTAGTTTCTAGTTTTAAATATCTTCACTTGAAATAAGACAAAACTGGATGACAAGTACTTTTTCAGTAAGATATGGGAGGTTGTTTTTTAGTAAATAATTCCTTAAAATTGACAATAAAAAATCAATACTAGTTCCACTGGCACATTATGTCAGTTAGTAAGGTGTGTCTGTTTGACTTGCAGTGGCAGATTTTCGAACTGTTTTTGCTCCATACAGAATTCCAGTTATTGTTAAAGTCTGACCTGCACATTCAGATTTATACTTTTTTTTCATCATGACTATAAGACATGAAACAGAAAACACGTTGTAGTTTCTGAAAGATTTTCCACTGTTTGACCAGAGCCAATCCGGGGAAACTCGGCCAAGTCTAATCTCTGGTTGATCAGTTGGTGCATCTCCAAAAATAAGATATCTCTGCATAATTGACTTTACTGAATTAATGCCAACAGGTTTGAGTTTGGTTCAGGCAGAAACTTGGACAGCCCAACTTTAAAGAGTCAAGAATCAAAAAATAATGTGGGTTAGCATGGAAAACAAACATCTAAAATAAGTTTGTTAAATAGATTAATCACACTATTTATCACGAAATAAAATAATATATTTAAAAATAATAGTAAAAAACAAAATAATAATGTTAAAAATGAACAGTGAAAATGAACATTCATTTTGTTATTTAGTTAAATTGGTTGAACTGATGGGAAAAAAAATGGCTGATAACAAAGAGTCAACCAAACAACACCGACAAAGCAAACATTCAAAATGTACACAGCTCCCTCCTCCTCCGTTGTTATATGAGCATAAAGCAGGCATATCATTATGACCACCTCAACATATTAGAAGCAACTCCTTTAAGCCCTACAAACCGGATAGAGATCAGAGGAACTTGGAGGCCAAGGGATCAACACAAATTACTAAAACAACTGATAGTCATCAGGGAATGCAACCATGAGCAACAAGCGAAACTCCATGAATGGCTTGAACCACAGAAGCCTTGGACCGTGACCTTGTCACCACCTGTTAACTATCGTCTCCCAGTCATCAGCCATCATAATCTGTTTTATTAAAGTGACTGAAATCTTCATCTTTACGCATTTTCCCGCTGCCAAGCTCATCCATCCTGAGGACAAACGCTGCACCTGCTGCATGCTGGTCATAATGTTCTGATTGCTCTTGTGCACTGACTGTGTGTTACCAGTTTCAGATCACATTAAATCTCCCTAAGAGCCACAGCATGAGCAGCTCAGAGTGGTGCAGGTCGGTAACTTAGCGCTTGTGCGTAAAAGCGCGCAGATAGCTTTGGATGAAGCGCGTTTTCCTTTAATGAGTGGGTGTGCTTCTAACCCAGAAGCCACTGCTCTCCACTGGAGGAAAAAGTGTTTGTGTGTGTGTGGGGAGGGGGGGAGGTTGTGAGGGGGGCGCAGGGGCGTTCTGGGGGGATAGTCAAAGCAGAAACAGAGGCTTCTTTGTACCTCTTGGGCGTCCACCTCCTCCTCGCTGTCGGTGGGCTCCGGAGCCTTCACGAACCACCACTGGATCTCCAGATACACCGACGCGGTTCCGCTCTGGAAGGCGCACGCCATTTCTATGTTTTGGCCCTCTTTAACCGTCATGTTGGAGGGCAGATCCGTAAAGCGACCTGCGGACCAGAAAAAAAAGAGAGAGAAAAAAAGAGGACGGGTTATGACGGGCGGGGGATTTCAAGCGAGTGCAAAGAAGCACTTGATACGTGCGCTCATGAGCCAACTGAGGCAGATACCCCCCCCCCCCACCTTCCCTCCCTCCACCAACTCAGATACTGACGAGACTTCGATGGGAAAAAGCCAGCATGGTTCAATTATTCAGACTCTTCATTGCGCACAGACTCCAATCCATATTTTTGTGAAGCTTTTTTTCTTATTTTTTATACGCTGTACGTTTAATAATCTAAAATAAAGTGAATTAAACGAGGAAAACTAACTGAATTGACTCTTGGGTGATTTTTTTTTACGCAGAATCTCTAACTGAATGAGTTGCGTTTTTATGTTATTATGGTATTTCCAGGATTCCCTCTCTGCAGACAAACGTCCACGTGAAGCGCCGTTTAGTTCCCAGTGTGTCCTAACATCGCTGTGGACAGGCTGAGCCGCTTTGAGCTGTTCCAAAGTGGGACCTAGTGGAGCTTTCAGCACGGCGGACAGCTCCACGCAGCAGGGCAGTTTTAAAACCAACAGCTCCGTGTTTCCCCAGCAGCGGCAGAGCGAACTGCGGAAACACGCTCCGGATCTCCCCAAACACAACATAAGTGTCTCATATGGAGGGAGAGAAAAAGCACCAGTTGCTTATGTTGTAAAAAAAAAAATAAAAAAAATAAAAAAAAAAAAAAAAAAAAGAAAGGAAAAGAAAAGAAAAGAAAGAAAGAAAGAAAAAAGACACATTTAAAAAGACGCAACCTTCATCCCGTCTTTCCATTGCGCATTAGCATCCACTTAATAACAGTCGTTTCTTCCGCAGTCCCCTTTGCGCTGCGCACTTTTAATACAGGGCAGCCCGTTAAAAAAAAAAAGAAATAGGAAAAAAAAACCCGACACGACCAGCGTCTTACCTTCAAAGGAGAATCCGAACTGAACACAGAATCCGGCTAGGAAAACAAATCCAACAGTATCATGAGAGGTCCACATCATTTCAGCTGTGCAGAGGTTCGGTTCTTCACATCAGAGGTTTGATCAAGAGAGACGGAGAGGGGGAAAAAGCCAGCAGCAACAGCAGTAGCAGTCTGCGCTCCAGCGGAATTAAACGGTCGCTTGAGGAGCGTGACTGAACGCAGCTTTCCGCAGGGTGAACATGCTGGGGAACTCCGACTTCCTCCACCTGCTCCGCGGATTCCTGCCTGACTCTGCGGGCTACGGCTGCCTGCTGACTGGCTGCGCTCAAGTGTGTGGAGGAGCCCGGCTGCGGTCTTCTTCTGCGCTACCGGAGAGACGTCAGTCTTAGAGGATCACTGTGGGATCCACACACACTCGCACACACACTCCCCCACCTCAGAGAATGTGCTCCGCATGCGGCCCCGTTCCCACACACTGACCGTTAGGATTCATGGAGGAGGACAGATGAACAGACAGAAGCTGCTGCGCCTTCAGACGCTTCAACAACTACAGATATATGAGGGAATTTTATTTTGAAAATCCCCACCACCAACCCTCAACTGTTCGCGGTTTATTTCTCCCGCTTTTCAGAGCGGGTGAAGTTGGGACTGGAAGCAGGTGAACTACAGCTGACGGGTTCTGCTGGTTCCGGGCGGTCAGGTCAGAACTCCTGCTTGGGTAGTGGGATGTCTCCCACCTGGAGCCCCACTCAAAACCCAAAACAGAAGCCACGCCCATTACAGGTAGTAAAAGTTTCAGTTAGAAATGGTATTTTGTATTCTGACCAGAGGCGATCCAGGCAGAAATGGGGCTCTGGGCAGCCCCCCAACCAGGGCCCCCTATCTATCACACCAACCAAAAACCATTCTGCCAAGATAAACCGATTTATTATCACACCACTTCTTTTTAAATTGATGCCTAAGCAGCTCTGTTAAGTTAGCTCTGATTTTTTTTTTTTTTTTTTTTTTTTTTTTTTTTGGTTTTTGTTCATTTTTTGTGTTGATGTACTGTACATTTCAACAATTATTCTCTCTGGAATTTTTCCTCTTACTTTTTAACAATTGCTGTGATGCATAAGTGTGGTATTGCTTTTAGAACTGGGAGCAGCTCGTTTGCATATTTACAGATGAAGTAGAAACTGAACTTTGACCCCAAATCCAAGAGGAGCTGAATATGAGGTTTCATGGATGCAGAGCAGGACCAAAGAGAGAGAAGGAGGAAGTTCAAACTGTCGCTTCCATCCATTATAATGAGCAAAGATCCCATTCCCTACTCCAGCGTCTGTCTGCCCGGCTTTCTGACCAAACAGCCAGGCAGAGATTTACAGAAGAGCAGCAAAAGCAGATGAGGTGGATTAGCAATGTTTACCAACAAATGATGTTATCCAGGACATGTTGCTGTGGAATATCATCTCTGCTGCCTGGAAATAATTATGTTAACATTTTATTGGAGTCATGAGACTGTTATACAGCACCAGTCTTCAGCTAGAAGTTTCTTCAGATTCGTTGCAATACTGACTGCTACTGGAGATCCTTCCAGCCCACAGCATCACGTCCACAACGACTCCTGGAAGACGTGGATGATCTGAGTTATGACAACATTCTTTTTCCCTTTGGGATGAATAAAGTGTTTCAGAAGTGAATTGGACTGAAATGAAGTTGTTGTGCTTCATTAATTAAATATCAAATGCTCTGCTGTTCCTGCCTCCATCAGAATATCTAAATTCCAACACTCTGTAGGTGACCTTGAATCATCCACTCGCAGGTGAAGCTCAGGATAGAGGAGAGTAATATTTCTGTTGAGGTCTTCTAAGTTACAGGGTGGCATTAATATGTCTGGGTTTATTAGTTTCATTTGGAAGGTATGAACCAGATCCATGAATGACATCATCTTCTGGTCTCAGAGAGACGTTATTAATAATTATAACAGATGAGCAGTAAAACCAGAAGGGTTGAATCTCAAGAATAACTGCCACCAATGATCCATCTGTACTGTGCTATATGTATTTTTCTATTACAGTAATATTATTTATGGACAACAGTTATTGTTAAGCTCCAGGCTGTCATGAAGTGGTGGTTTGAGAGGAAGTGAGGATGAATGCTGAGACCCAGGTAGTGAAGAAATGATGAATTTAAAGATGAAGCTCAAACAGTCCAATACAGGCGGCACGCCAGAGAGTATAGCACACAGCTAATTACCGGTAGCAACTGATACACAGAAGACTGAAAACAAGAGCTAAACGCTAACCAGGACTTAGCAGTTCTACTGGAGAGCATAGACGTGCGACAAGACTGACATTAGACGAGGACCCAACAAGAGACAACAGGTGGGTTTAAATAACAGGGAGGCTAATCAGGAAAACTAGTCACAGCTGGGATCAATCAACAGGGAGGACAGGACATCACAGAGACTCACGGGGAACAAGGACACAGAAAAAACTAAGAAATAAATACACAAAAACACAGATCGTCACACAGGCGGAATTTCAGGACACAAACCAAACTAATTATTTAATAAAATTCCAGACATTTCTTGCTAGAATCACTGTGTTTCAGGAATTTTTTGTAAATGTTATAATTCATTGAGTTTTGTTTGTTTTATTTGTATGTCTAAGCTGTTAAATCCAGTCATATGTTAAATTAATATCCTCTTTAATCAATAAAGAAACATGCAACCTTCTCACAATTGTGTCAAAGTTAGAAAAGTTCTTCAATAAAAGAATGAACTGTTCCAGAAAAAATGAAGTGATTAATATAAATAGGAATTCACAGACAGTGAATTAATGCAAACAGAAATCATTGGAAGTGATTAAAATGAATGAAAAGATTTTAAAAATTGACGGTTTCGTTCACCATAAATATTCTGCAGTTATGGTTCAAATATTTAAACATTGTAAAGCAATCACATGCATAGCAAACATTGACATGTGCAGCTATTATCAGTAATGTGATGAAGAGTTGAATGGAATGAATGGCAAGATGTGAGGCTGTGACACATTTAAACATAACAATTCATGCATCCTTTACTTTCGAACACCAGCCTGTATTAAAACATTTATCTGATACTCTGACACAAAGTAAACCAGGAAAGTAAAGTGGAAGCAAAATGAAATCTAGTTTTCAAAGTCATGAGCAGATAAAAACTGAAAAGTCACAATCTGTTCTGTGAAGTTCTGAGAGGTTTGTTAGAGAATTTCAATCTGGAGAGACTCAGACAGAGAAAGAAAGCAATTAAAGAAAGTTTAATGACAAACATTAAAGTCCTTTGGCATTCAGGCCTCGGCCGGGGATCTCGAGTTGGAACTTCGATAAGCTTGATAAACATTCCTGATGCTCCATAGGAATGTAATCCCCCCGGGGCCTATACTGGTGGCGGAGGTCGAAGAAGGATGTGGCCTGAGAGCCAGGAGCAGAAGGTGGAGATGGGGCGAAGGTAGGTTGATCGCAGCTGGTAAGCGGAGGAGGCCGTGGCCAGGAGGTCCTTTTCAACTGGAGCTCGAACAATGATTGGCCGAAGCAAGGCTTGATCCAAAGCTGATGGGTCCAGGGTGAAGAGAGGGAGGCGCTGATTGATGAGGCAGGTGAGGCTAAAGAGCCTTCCAGATAGAATTTGAAGCAGAAGCTTCATATTAACGAACAAACACCATCATAGAGACCAAGGCACATTACTTTTTTGGCCCATAAAATTATTTTATGCAGTCTGTGATTGTAAAATGTTACAAATGGGATAAGATGAGACATGTGACTTTATTTGCAGACAACTTAAAATACTATCTAATCTAAATCTAATCCAGTCTTAATGGCATTAGCTCCTGCTAGTGATGTTACCTTCTGTTAAAGGGGTTAGCTCTAGCTAATAGTGTAGGTCTAGCTAAAGTCATTAACTCCTACTAATGATGTGAGCTTCTACTAATGATGTTAGCTCCTGCTAATGGCATTAGCTCTGGCTAATGGGGTGAACTCCTGCTAATGTTGTTACCTCTAGCTAATAGTGTACCTCTAACTAATGATGTTAGCTCTGGCTAATGGTGAGCTCTAGCTATTGGCATTAGATCCTGCTAATGGTGCTTGGTCTAGCAAGTAGTATAACTCTAGCTAATAGTATAGCTCCTGCTAGCTGATATAATAAAGAGTTGATCACAAACTGATCTTCAGCAGCTGTATCATGTATAACTGCCTCCACCATTTTGACTTCTTGTTCATAGTCTCTAGAATTACTAGAACCTAGCAACAAAAATTGTGACTTCCATAGTTGAAAAATTTAATAAAGACATCTAGTTTTTGAAGTAATTCTAAACCCCCCTCCAAAAAACAAAAAAAAAAAAATCAGTTAAGGGAAAATTCCACCATATTTTGTCCAAGATGTAGGACTGTTTGTTGATCTTTTCAAGATGGTGTGATGGACATGAAATGTCATGATGTCAGGCCACACTTAAAGTAAAGTAGCCTCTGTTCAATTTATTTCAGAACAAACTTATTTGCTGTGATTATTTTTGATCACAATCCTTGAGTCAGTTTGTTTGGCCAACGTTTTCCAAAATGATTCTGTTATCTGGCTGAGAGGACTAGTTGAGTTTTTACACAAGAGCATATTTAAAACAGACATAAACGGAGAATGTGTTAATAATTGCTAAACACATTGCGTTCTGTTTTCTCCTAGTTCATAATTCAGACGAAAGCAGAGGACTGAATCCCTCTCCAGTTAAAGCGCTGCAATTCTCTCAAATGAGAGAAGATCTGTATTTAGTGAGGGTGTGTCCAATTTTTCTGTGCCTCTGCGGTCACAAAGGTTATAAAACTAGTTTGTAGCAGCAGACAGGAGCAATCTGTGATGGAGGCAGGGTGGAGGTGGGGTGGAGATTGACCAGCGACCCGACAAGAGCAGGCCAGGCACAGCTCGTCCTGAGTCATTAGGCCAGCAGAGACCCTGCTGGAATGTTATTAGTCTCTGGGGCAGACAGGGAACACTCTGCCCTTTGTTGCGACAGACACAAATCCTGTCACTCTTAAAATGTGCTCTTAATTGAACTGGAGCCCAATCAGGACTCCTCCTCTGTCCTGGTCCGCGGTTACCTCGGGTCTTCAGCCTGATGTGTTCAAGTGAAGTCTGAATAATCTGTAACTCCCTGGGTTTTACAGCACACTGAGTAATTGAAGCTACAAACTGATTTGATTACCTATGAAGCCCAAAGATTTCTCTCACCGTTAGGAGAGCAACATGACCCATGAACAGGAAAATACTCAGATAGACTGTATTTAATACAAGCTGGAAGCTTAACAAATCTTTTTGGCATCTATGGCTTATTCAGAGCGTTTCACACAGGAAAAGGCAGAAAAAGAGTCAATGTTTGACAGGGGAGGCGGGTCATTTTGATCATTAAAGCCAATTCAATCCAGTTAATTTATAAAATGTCAATTCCTAATGTCATCTTGAGGCAGTTTACAAAAAATACAAATGATTCCAACCAATAAAATGATTTTCAAAAATACTTGAACATTGTATAACTTAGGGATAGTACGTCTTGTATTTCATAAATGTGTCTGTTGCTAGATTAGTTGAGATTCAGTTCAGTTATCATTTTCATTTTGCTTTAGTTTGAATATATTGAGTTCAATTAAACTGACAATAAGCTCATTTCACTTCAGTGAAATTTGGATTAATTTACTATCATTCAATCCAATTCACAATTCAGTTCAGTTCAAATGTTTATTAAATCTGATTTTGTTCAGTTGAATTCAGTTTAATTCAATACAATTTTATTATTTTAATTCCATTATATTCAACAGAGTTCAGTCGTAGTTCCTGTTTTTATGTTTATTACCTGAGAATAATAAAAATGCAAAAGGAAAAAAAAAATAGACAGGCAGAATATTTAAAGAGTTATTTATTTTAAATTGTATTAATACATGTATGAACTGTATACTAATTTAGATAGTCTTTTTAAAAGACAAAGCAAAAAAATAAAGGCATTTTTCACAAACTGAATTTTAATGTGCAAAATAATTTAAACCAAGACAAAAAAGTGTCTCTTATACAACCCCTGGCAAAAAGTATGGAATCACCAGTCTTGGATGAGCACTCATTCAGACATTTCATGCTGTAAAACAAACTCAGATCAAAAACATGATACAATATTAAGGTCATTCCAAAGTGCAACTTGTTGGCTTTCAGGAACACTCAAAGAAATGAAGAGAAAATATTGTGGAAGTCAGTGAATGATACTTTTATTGACCAAACACAGGGAAATAAATATGGAATCACTCAATTCTGAGGAAAAAAGTATGGAATCACTCAAATTGGAGGTAGAAAAAAGGACACACCCAGTCTATTTCCTTTCCCTAAATGGACACCTGCCCCAGATTAGATGTGCCCGTTAGTGTGCAGTTCAAAACACCTGCAGTCATGACACCTTGGAGGGCTGCTGGACGAAGTGGAGTGGTGAGAACCATGGCTCCAACAAGAGAAATGTCCCTTGAAACAAAAGAGAGGATTGTGAAACTTCTTTAAGAAGGTAACCCTTCACGCATGGTTGCTAAAGATGTGGGCTGTTCACAGTCAGCTGTATCCAAGATATGGTCCAAACACAAACAGCATGGAATGGTTGTTAAAGCCAAGCGTACTGGTAGACCAAGAAAGACATCAAAGCGTCAAGACAAACAACTTAAGGCCATTTGTCTTGAAAACTGAAAAAGTACAACTAAACAGATGAAGCATAAATGGGAGGAAGCTGGAGTCAATGTATGTGACCGAACCGTAAGAAATCGCCTAAAGGAGGTGGGATTTCAATACAGGAAAGCTAAACGAAAACCAGCATTGACACCTAAACATAAAAGAACGAGACTCCAATGGGCTAAGGAGAGGCAATCATGGACTGTGGATGACTGGATGAAAGTTGTCTTCAGTGATGAGTCAAGAATCTGCATTGGACAAGGTGATGATGCTGGAACTTTTGTTTGGTGCCGTTCCAGTGAGATTTATGAAGAGGCCTGCCTGAAGAAAACAACCAAATTTCCACAGTCCTTGATGATATGGGGCTGCATGTCAGGCAAAGGCACTGGGGAGATGACTGTGGTTAATTCTTCTATCAATGCACAAGTTTAGATTGACATTTTGGACAGTTTTCTCATCCCTTCAATTGAACAGATGTTTGGTGATGATGAAATAATTTTCCAAGATGACAATGCATCGTGCCATAGGGCAAAAACAGTGAAGGCATTCCTTGAAGAAAGACACATTCAGTCGATGTCATGGCCTGCAAATAGTCCAGATCTCAACCCAATTGAAAACCTGTGGTGGAGATTGAAAAAAATGGTCCACAAGAAGGGTCCAACCAGCAAAGCTGATCTGGCAACTGCTATCAAAGAGAGTTGGCACCAAATTGATGCAGAATACTGTTTGTCACTCATCAAGTCCATGCCTCAAAGACTGAAAGCTGTTATAAAAGCCAAAGGTGGTGCAACTAAATACTAGTGATGTATTTTGAATGGTCTGTTGTTTATGCGTTTGTCATGATTCCATACTTTTTTCCTCAGAATTGAGTGATTCCATATTTATTTCCCTGTGTTTGGTCAATAAAAGTATCATTCACTGACTTCCACAATATTTTCTCTTCATTTCTTTGAGTGTTCCTGAAAGCCAACAAGTTGCACTTTGGAACGACCTTAATATTGTATCATGTTTTTGATCTGAGTTTGTTTTACAGCATGAAATGTCTGAATGAGTGCTCATCCAAGACTGGTGATTCCATACTTTTTGCCAGGGGTTGTAGTGCCAGCTGTGGCAAATGCTATTTTAAGACCACTGTTCAATAAAAAAAGGATGTTAGGTGATAAGGCTCAGATTGTTCTGTCTACCCAGCAACAGAGGAGAGCTACAGTCCAACTGAAATGGCCCAGTTAAGGCCTGCACCACTTTACTGCAACAGGTGGAGCAGCTGTTGAGACATCGGTTTTCTGAGTATGCACACACACACGCGCACGCACGCACGCACGCACGCACGCACGCACGCACGCACGCACGCACGCACGCACACACACACACATACATAGAAATGAGTTAGCCTATCAGCGTAGCTTTCTAGCCTAAAATAGTATCTCAATGCTATACATGAAACATCACCACTGACGTCCGTGATGCTAATGGTAGAAAAATATTTTACACTAATGTTTACTAAATAACATTAAAAACAATAAATGTTTTTGTTGTTAAGGTCATTTCTTATAATCCAATAATTTAGCAGCAAAAAGAGTTTTGAATTGAAAATGTTCCTTTTTTTTTACTACATTGGGACTAATTAATTACAGACTTTGCAATTAACTTGATTAAAACTTTTAATTGAGTCCCACCACTAATAAAAAGATTTAAATTAAAAAGATGCTAAGTTAAACATTTGTTCATAAATAGTGTTAAATTTAGCTGTGATTGTGAACATTACACTTCAGGCAGTCATTGAATTTTACATAAGTTGATTAAGTAGACTGAATTTATTTGGCCTCTTAAAGCGCTTTATAACATTCTACATTCACAAACACACACACCAATGCAGAGATTAGTAGGCATTGTGGGATTAAGTGCCTCGCCCACAGGCACTTTGACTTGTGACAGGAGGACGCTGGATTCAAACCCACAACTTTTGGATTGCAAGACAACTGCTCCACCTGTGTTAAGTGACTGAGAGCAGATCTTAAGCAGTTTTTCGTCACTCCTGCGGCGCAGTGTGTACATCATCTTCAGGAAGAAAGTGATTTCCGATGTGACAGACTTTAGAGAAAGTCTCTCTGTTTCAGTGGCAGCTCTGAGACTAACAAATGCCATTTTCCTCTCAAAGTCATCTGTTTCAAGAGTCACATAATCTTCACGATAAACCTTGAGGAAAATTCCCATTGACCCGATTTTTATCCTCCAAGAAATAAATGCACTAGAGCTTAAGTGTGCCACTTCACTTCATGTCCCACTTTCCCTAAATGCAGCCTAGGCAGCACATGCCCCGTTCTGTATACCATAGGTATGTTTGATATGGATGTCTTTTTGTTTCTGCTATTATATACAACACTGAGCTTCCAGCTCCATGTCTGGATTGAAAGAAAAAAAAAACTTAAAAGCCGTTTTGAAACTGGAATAGAATTTATAATTAGCTTTAAAACATGTTCCATGTGAACAAAAGGGTCCTGGATCACGACTAACTTTAAATAAAACATGACAACATGAATCCATAGTAAATTTAAAGACCTGGAGCTTTGGCTCTCTTAGGGCAATTCCAGATGCCAGGTTATAATAGAGGAGCAAATTTGCAATTTCCCATGATAGACACAAAAAAGCTAGCTAGCTAGCAAATATATATTAACATATATATTAATATATATGTCACCCGACTGTCATTCAGTCTATCTGAAATCTATTACTATTGTCTCTGAGTAGCTGCTTTCCCAAAGCCATTTTTTATATATATATATTTTTTTTCATGCTTAATTGCGGATGGTAGGTTTTAGTGTCAAATGGTCTCATGTCATTATTTATTTGTTGTATTTTTTTTCTACTTTGTGAAAACGTTATGTATTTTACCTTAATTTAATTTTGTGTGGGTGAGTTTGCTGTTTATGGGCAATGTGATTACTTTGCATGGTTTTGTACCATACCTATCAATATATTGCCAATAATCAATAAAAAGACATTTGATAGAAACTTTTGTGTGACAGAAAAAAAACAAACTACTATGAGATTAAAGAATCCTGCCACCACAAAATTTAAGACCTGTGATTAATGTATTTAAGGGCAATGTACATTCTTTTAATAAATTTAAGACACTGGTCTTTTTAAGACTAAGGACGTTCGTACACCCTGACATAGGCTAATATGCTTTTTTTTTTCACAGTAGAGTAGCTGACTCTACAAGGTGGTGGCAGCATCATGTTGTTGGGACAAAGAAGTTGGTTAGATAGGAAGACAATCCTGCAGCAAACCTGTGAAAAGATGGAGAAGACTTAAGACTTTAAATCAAACCATGTTCTAGTATTAGAATTCAAATTAGAATACATGGCAACATTTAAAAAGGGATTTTCTTTCACTTTACGATAACGCATGACTTTGTGTTTCTCAATGACATAAAATCCATATAAAATACATTGTGGCCGTAATGTAGGAAAATGTGAAAAAGTGTAAAAATACATTCTCAAGGAACCATTAAACTTTTATTTGCCAATGTTTGTCATCAAATGGTTCCTTAAACAAACTGTAGTGGGAGTGCAGTCGGCCAAACGACACATAATTATTTTGAGCCAGACCTGGAACTTTCCTCCTGCTTCCTGCTGTTCGGCCGCATCGCATTTTATCTTCCTGTTTGTTGCACAGGTGTGCACTGTGTGAGACAATACAGCATGCAGCTGCAGAGCGGACTGCAGACCATTGATATTATAATTCATGTTTGCAAACTGTCTTGTGATTGCACACACTTTTCAACAGGTGTTCTCATAAAGCAACACAATCTGTTTATATTATCGTGACTAAATCTTATCCATTAGTTGAGCATTAAATGGTAATTTAATACTAAACAACAATTTGTTTAATTTAACCAAATTCTTTATCCAGATAAAATGGCCAACTCTCTGACACATTGTTTGTTTTTTTAAATTATGACCACTATCCTTGAATCTTCCATGGCATTCTTTGAGGGGTGCCGAAACGCTTGCTCTCACAAAGCTCCGCCTACTTCCATGAAGCTCCTCCTTGAAGTCTGTTGCCATAGCGAGATTAGTAAACAGCTGAACTGCATGTCTGCTGGGCTCATCATACGAACTGCAACTCTCCTGGGGTCAGTTTGAAATGACAATAACAAACAAACAAGCATACAAAAAACACCTGCTTTTACTGTCTAAAATTGAACAAAAATGAGATATGTAAACAATCTCTGGGTGTTCCAGGTTTTCTAATAATAATTGTTACAATAAGACTTTTTCCTGATGAGGTGAGAACTGAGGCAGAGGAATATTTTCCATTTCACCCTTGAGCAAGATCACACCTGCACCTTTTTCCTCAGAACGGAACAATGACTTTAATAAAAACACACACATGTAGAACAAACCCCCACTGGTGTCGGATTCCCAGCAGTTCCCACAGACAAAAGAGGCACAGCAGAAAAGAAACACAGAAGATGCTCACAGCTTTTAGTCCACTGCCAATATTTCTTCTGTCTTTCTCTGTGTTTTTAACTTCTTCTGCATCCATCACTTGATTGTATTGATTTGACCTTTGCACTTAAAATTCATCTTCCAGCAGAGTGGAGGCTGCATCCTGCTCTGCAGACACTGAAACATTGTTTGTTGCAGCCAGACCACATTTTTTATTTTTATTTTTTGTCTTTCTACATATGGAAGGAGTTGCTTCATAAATCACTACATCCCAAATTAAGACGCAACATGATACACGCACCACGAGGAAAACATCTCACAACGGAGATCTAAGAAACAATGTCAGATCTGGGCACCGTCATACAGAAACCTGTACTTGCTCTGAGGCTACGTGTTTAATTAAACTGTCTGGCTGCTGTTGCATTATGAGCAAACATGCCATCAATGGAGCCAGTGGCCTCCTCCACATGAAGCAGATGATCCTGTTTGCCTTCTTCAATCATGCATCTCTGCTAATGCTCTTCTGTGCTCTGCTTAATAATTAAAGGAGAGAACAAGCCCATCAACTGTCTGTGCTAATGACAGAATGAAAATGTGTTTATGAAGCTCCAGAAAAACTTGAGGATTCATGACCATACTTTGTGGTGTTCTTACACACCCAGAGGCCAGACAACCCACCTTATTTACCAAAGACTTTCCCAAAAACGTTCTGGCTGTTTTAGTGAAGTTCCAGTTGATCCCTAAGTGAACCCAGTGACACTTTGTCATTTTCCTTTTTTATCAATTTTCAAGTAAATTAGGCTGTGTTGAATAAATGTAACTCCAATTTGCCCAAGGATATCTGTTTTTACATGGTTTATGAATATCATGTGGTTCTTGTTTAAATAATCAAGATTAAAGCTGCAGATTGTAACTTTTATGAAACATGTGGTTTTTACACATTTGTTAAAACTCTCATTATGTTGTGCCAGCATAATATATAAGGAAGATAATCTGAAAAAATTGAGTTTCTCTGACTTCTCCCAGTGCTCCCAGTACAAACAGTAGAAATACACCACTGAGACAGAATCAACCAATCAGAGCCAGGAGCCATCACTCCCCCTCCCCTTTGCTCTCTGCTACGATACAGCTGGTTCACCACAACATAGCCTGTCCCAAATGCTAAGACCAGTTTGTATAACCACCAATGAAGGTACATAAACAGTTTTCCTGAAACAGTCAGTTGTTCCTCTGCTATTATCACATTGAGCAGTGAATACACAAAGATAACTGACTGCTCTAAGACCCTCCTCCTGGCTCGGATTGGTTGTTTTTGGTTGGGAGTGGTGCATTTCTTCAGATGGCAACAATAGCTCAGGGAAGTGGAGGAGGTTCATTATTTCACTGATCATTTGTCTTATACTACACTATCGCAACATGGAGACAGTTGGAACAAATATGGAAAACACATATTTTTGTAAACATTATGTACTGCATCTTTGACTAAAACATAAAGACAAGGCCCAGAGATGTCCCATTGAAAACAGTCAAAAATACAATATCTGATCAAACTATTATTTTACACATTTCCTTAAGCTAATATCTCATTTTAGACTTCAACTTTAAATCAGGGATGTGTGATACTGGTATGATCCAATACCTAGTAAACGCAGGGCCAATACCAAGACTGATATCAATACTTTGGAACTGAATCACCACATTATGATAATTACAGTTTTTCAGTTAGTTGATTATTAAAATATAGGACAAAGATTTTAGGCAAATACAAAATTCTCTATTAATTTATTGCAATAGAAAACAACACAGCAGTATGAAAGTAGCATAATTCTTTTACCTTCTATTTCACACCATTGTTTGTTAGAATAACCGAGACTGCAACTGTAATGTGCAAATAATATAAAAAAATAACAGTTAGGGCTGTCTGACACATGATGTAATTGAAAAGGATGATGAATATCTGTTAAAAATAATGCTCTCAGCAACAACAACAAAAAAACATCACAAAACTATGGTACAAACAGGAACCACATACGGTGGAGCGGAGGCTGGGCATTGTGGAAGAGATTTTTGTGATGGAGAAGATCACACATAGACTGAGATTGCAGGAGGATCAGTTTATTGTAAAATGGGAAAAATGGAGCGACTATAGGTGTGAGGATGATGCCACTTTTGTAACCAGTTAAATATGGACATTGATGACGAACATTTGTATATGAATGTAAATGGATTGATACCTCTCCACTGTATCTGTTCAAAGAAATGTTCAATAAAAATAAGTAAAAAATAATAATAATAAATAACAGTTTGGCATAAGTTATAAGATAAGACAAGATGAGATGAGGTAATTTATTAGTCTCCCGTAAAATAAATTTGTCTGGGAAGCAGAAACAAAACTGTGATACAACAATAAGAACAGCACATCAAAAAGGACAATAGCCATAAATAAACACATAAAAGCAAAAAATACATAAAAATATAAATGTCAGATTTGTGCAAAATTTGATTGGCCAAAGTAGGAAGAGTATTATTTTTCCCAGTGCCATTGTTTATATCTGTTATCAATTCTCCGTGATAAAGATGCTGTATAGAGCTGAAGAAGTGTCACCTCTGCTGCTTCTAAACTGTCATGGAAACACCATCTGCCCTGCCAGAACAATAGCCATTACCTGGTGAAACCACATTTTGGCTGGTTCGCTGCCAGCATCCATTTTGTCAGGCTGAGCACACTCCACGAGGTTTGCTGAGTGCAACGGAGTGCATCAAGAAATAATTAAACACATTTTTCCGGGGTGATGATGCAAGCTGTAATTAATTGGCTTTGCAGTCAGTAATGTTCATTAACGTGACTGCCACAATGATGATGCTTTCCACCAAAACGCTCTCATTCTTCACTATCTCCCCTTTTTAAGGAGGTTTTATGGTCATTATCTGATAGTAACAAACTACTTACATATGAACAGAAGCTGACCCCCCCACCCCTTCTCTCTCCCACTAACCTGTGGATTAGCCTGCCATGGCCGACGCAGCCTGAACCCACCTTATTTTGTTCCTTTATTTTGTAACTGCGGAGGAGTCATACTGTCATCGCCGAGCTCTCAGCAAAGTGTGACATTTCTCCTGAGACAACTTGATATGATCACTGTGATGGGTTTAGAAAAACCTCTGGTGTCTTTTTACCTTTGATGCTGACAGAATGCCATTTATCAAAGCAGTTGAGAGAGGTGTTAAGAGCAAATGAAATGGCTCTTAACACCCTCCCTCTGAGGGAACACTCACAGAGGGCAAAGTTAACTGCCTAAGCAAGGGCACTCAGCCACAATGGGGATGACATATGACTGGCCTGGGTCATCACCTTTGTGTGTCTAGACAGAAAAACCCAAAAAACAGACAGAGCGTGATTTGAAATCTGCTTTAGTTGGTGGAATTCAAGAGAGATGAACCTCATGGACAACTTTTCACAGCCATTAATTAAATTTAGTGTCATTCTTAGAAAGAGTTCCTATGAGAGGACCTTCTGTCAGGAGGAATATGCAGATTTTCCAGTTAACAGTTTAAAATGCAGTTTTACAACCATATTTCATTTTAGATGTAATTTAGTGGACCTGCAGACCAGAACTGGGTTGGCCCATGATGCAATCTACAAGGGGCTAGAACATCTAAACCGTACGAGTTTAATAAAATTACAGTGAACTTTAAGTATGTAACAATAATACGTTACAAAAACAGTGTTGGTAAGTTTCCATAGTCAGTGGGTGGGATACAAATTGGGAGCGATTGCCATTCCATCATAAGGCAACATACAGGAAAGCATCGAGCAATATTCTTGCTTTTGGAATGTGAGAGGAAGCCAGAGTACCAAGAAAGAACCCAGGAATGAAGAGGGAGAACATCCAAACTCCAAAAACAACCAGCAGGCTAAGGTTCAAACCTCATCATCAAAACAATAATGGATAAAAAGAGTGATACATCTGCCCCACTTTGCAGCCCTCATTCATTTTTAATTTTAGTTTGATTCTGTATTAAAAGTAATAGTATTACTTAGACAACCTCATTTTCTTTTATGTAATCCTCACAAGTGAACAAAAAGTAAGGTCTGCAGCAAATACATAAATTTGTGAATTCCAGATACTAAGATAAGATTAGTGTGACCATCTGATGAAAGAATGACATAATACAAGAAATCAGCTTTCACTTTTTTTGTGTTGACACACTGAATTAATTTTTAATCAATATGATTATAATATGAGGCATGGAAATTCAGAACACATTAGTTATTATGCTAAATTTTCCAGTGATTTTATCTCTAATATTATTACGCTCATAGAAAGTTGGAATTCTCCAAGCTTCAGGTTAGCATTGCATAATTAATATCATCACCAACTTTATCATGTTTAAAGTCAGCAATATGAGCAACTGATGATCAACTACTTCATCCAATGAGCTAACTGATTTCTAGCAGCTTTTATTGTTATTAGTCTTAACCTTGTAACTCAGAATTTAAATGTAAACAACCTGTCTTCAAGGTCGAAGCTTAGCTGTACCAGACAAATTCAGGCGTTGATTTATAGGACCTCTGGCAGTTCTACAAATCCATCACTGCTAAGTGATTATGTGGGTCCTCATTGTTACCATGAAGATGAGGTATATGTGTGAAAATGTGTTTTTTGAGGTTTAAAACAAAGGACAGAAGAACAAAGCATGAAAAATTCATGGACTTCTTTAGACGTGTTCTGCAACCCCAGAACTATTATGTCCCTGTCTGGTGGTTTTGGGTTTCAACAAGATCAAAGACAGTCAACTGGTCTAACACTCACTACACTGCTCACCACTCCTCCCAGCATCTGTATGGAAAGTTTTAAATAATTAGCTTGAAGTGTTTGATCATACTCCATACTCCTAATAACACCGGATTTACCATGCCTGCTGTACCACCGGAAACCATGGTAGCAACCTGATAGACTAGACTTGGTTCGACTGGAGGCTAAAACTGCAACACTTGTTACATTTTCTGTTATGTCAAATGAATCAAACCCTTTGAGCAACCTTACCCCCCTGCTCAACTGTAGGGGCGCTGCACAAAAATTGAGTGACATCAGATTTCAGAAACTGTAGGATTTCTATTTTTTCTTTCTCCCACCAGCTCTAGATTGTTACGTTTCCTTTGATTTTATTTACCCAGAATGCCCTGTGTTGTAGTCCACTTCTGCTTTTAGAGCAGTCTTTGCTCTGCTTGCATTCACAAGCATTTGAACTGTGCCAGAGTTAATTTTAACCAAACCAAGACCAAGGTTTGTTGGTAGACCAGAATTAGCTTTTTTGCTCCACATCATAGTTGGATTGCACATTCACACCTCCCAAAGCGAATCGGACTATCTAGGTAGACGTTCTCATTAAAGCAGACTAAACAAAGCTGGTGTGAATGCAACATTAGTTAGTTTACATCCCTTATGTCAGCAACTTAAGACAATGTGTAAAAGAAACATTTCCAAAAATGAGGATTCAAATCTATAACCCCTAATTAAAATTCTGACAAATATCCATAATAGTAGCATAGTCAAAGTCCACTACACAAAGCAGCTGTGAGTAAGTGGTAAGGAGATATACTTCATCCTGGAGAGAAATATTGTGGCAACTTAATATTGTGACATATGTTTGCATTTCCAGTAAGCATAACAGCGTCAAACCAGGGCATTTCAGATGTTATGGCCAAACGTTAGCAATTAGGTCAAATTTAAAACTTCAACAAAGTCCACCCCTCGAGGAAGTAATAGTTTCTCAATACATGAGTGTCCAGACCCTCTGGACGAAGTGAAGCGTAGAACAGGCTGGTTTTTAACAGGCTAATGAGTGGAAAGAGTTCAATATGCTCACGTTCCTCTCGCTTGACTTCTCTGCTTCTGCTGTGTTACAACTTTAACAGCATTTTCATCCACTCTAAAGTTGGAATTATTTTGGAAACTTGACTTCCACTGTTTAATTTTTTTTTGTTAGTTGAAATTTTCTTCCATTAAATCAAGCGTGTTACAAAAAAACCCCTCAAACTGTTGTATTACTCACAGGTGGTATTTGTTCATTTGCCTTTCAGAAATAAATTGACTTTGTTTGACACACAGCCTGGGCCCCAGCGAAACGCACTGTTTTCTTCCAATGGCGGCACATTAATGACCCTGGGGGCGTGTTTTGACGGAAGAAGGGCTGTATGCAGTAATCGTTCACAACCTGCTTCACACAGCTGACCTTTGACAAATGAGGAGCGCGTGCAGGTCCAGTACGTGACGTAAAGTCCTTCTCCTGGATCCATCATCTTATCAGCCATGATTGAGGCGAACACAGCCGGCGATGAGAGGAACCTGTGAGCCTTTCTCTGGCAATAACAGAAAGCTAGTCACACATCAGTGAAAACATCTCATCAAACATTTATGCTATCAGCTCCACAGCAAATCCATTTGAAAGCGCTGAGCCCCGGGTATAATTACAACCCATGATGATAAATAATCTCCACGGCAAAGTTAGAGGGACGCAGTCAGGTATTATGTTTCTCCTAGCCAGTGCAAGCAACGAGGTAATTAATAGCAGCATGAAAATCATGACACAATTTCACAGTTAATCGTAATTACCTGCCTCGCCGTAGTGATTTCAGCAAGCCAGCAGTACTTCTGTCGGTCTCGTGCTGTAAGCCCTAAATCTTCAGCTCTGTGTGTGTTCAATGAAATAATGTGAAGCAATGTGTTGTGGGAAACAGGAAGATTTCCTGGAAGCTAGCCCACAGAGAGCGTCACATTTGTGTGATTGGGCTCTTTGGCTGGGCAACATACTGAGAGAAAGGCACTGAGGGTTTCTATTGAGGGACGAACTCATGTAGCGAGTGTACTAATATCGTAAATAAGAACAAGGCATTCTGTAAAATGTTCCAAATTAGAAAGGAAATATCTCCAGAAAAAAAAAATTGCAGGATGGAACTGGTTGTCTTCCTGTGTGAAGAGGTCCTTTGCTGTTTCTGCTTCTCTGCCACACTTTGAATTTTTCAGGTTATCCAAAAACACATCTTAGTAGGTGTGGACTAGTGTATGTTGTGGAAATTTTGTGAATAAGGTTGTAACCTTATTCACAAAATGACCATAAGACCTATTTATTACTTCTTATAATTGCTGTGACACACACTGGCATATTATTGCACATGTAACAGGACATTTTTCCATTGTGTAATAATCTGCCAGTGGAGCTAGTACTGTTTGATCATTATTAAGGAAATAATTACTTAAGGCAAGCTCCTATATCTTTACCTTTTCCCCTGTGGGGCCACAAGGGAAACCATCATGCTGCCACAACACTACAGTTAGACTCTAATATCAAACTGAAATCTATTAGAGACCAGAGAATGGGGGTAAGCTCAGAACTGATGTGTTTGTCATTTGGTTTGGTAATGAGTCTAGCTGTAATAACTGGAAATGAGAGAGAGAGCCATGACAGATAAATGCACAGCAAATTTTAAAACTACTATGAAAGTTATGTAAGAGTGACCCAGCAGTAAACATGCACAATCTCATGCTACGTTATGCAAATGCTGCGACTGTGCTGATAGAGATTCACTGCCTGTGGTCCACCAGGCACACACGCTTTGGGTCAGGACACTGGGACCTGTCCTCCTCCTCCTGCAGGTTCTGGCTGTGACAGACAGTCAGATCAGATCTGGACTTCCAATTTTACTTTTCTTAAGGCAGTCTTTGGAATAAATCACAATAAAATGCAGCATAAAACTCATTTTGACCAGCTCTAAGAGCCAACGATTCTGGTCACTCTTCAATCAACTACACATGCAAAATACAGAGTCAGGATACAACATGAATGCTATGCATCGTGTTACTTGATGTATCACAAATTGTGAATTAATTTGTTCACGTTTTAATCAGCAAAATAAGTTTCAAGGTATAACACTACCTTTACTACTTGAACCTTTCCTAATTTTTTTCACATTACAACCACACAGTTTAGTATACATGCATAATATTTCTAACCTGTGTTTTTACAGAGTTGACCTGTATTTAGCACCCCAAATTATGATGGTCATATGATCAAATGAGACATATTTGATCATGCAGGTTGGTTTTAATTTGAGGTTATTGCAGCCTGATCTAACCAGGCCCATCTTCTATGTCTCCTGTACACATTTTTAAAATCCAACAGAGGAGATTTCTTATGCCTTTTTTTAAACAGATCTTCCTCTTTCAAGTCTTTTATAATATAGAATCCAGAATTATGGAATCCATGACTACTGGCTATCATGTGGCCAGATTAGGTTTCCAGTTTTTGCCTACTGTCCAATGTGTCTGTTTCCTTCAGATAACCATCATGCACTATTAGGCAATCTATGACATATAATTTTGGTAAAATACATTGAAGTTTTGAGGCTGTATCTTCTCTTTTGAGTGTTTGGGCTAAAGTGCTAAAGCTAAAATAGTAATTAAAGCAGTAATGCCCCTCATGGTGTTCTGAAAGTTGCCTCTCTGCCCTCGTTTCCGGACCAGCAGACTGGTGAGAAGTGTGTTCTTGTTGCAGACAGTCAAACGCGAGGCCGGACCTCTGTGAGTCCAGAGACTGACAGGCAGTCCTCCTGCATCATTAACCCAGTTTGCTGTGAAGACCCGCTGCCATTGTGAGCTTGTGTTTTTGGCGAGCTGCTTTATCAGTAGTGATGGGGAGAGTGATTGTAGCTTCACTGTTTGGGGTGGGTGAGGTGGGGTGGAGGGGGGTCTTCCACAGCCCATCTATCACAGCGGCAGATAAACAGATGGAAGAATGGATGTACCGGCTAAGCAGGCTGTCCATTAAAACCGGGGCAGAAATGTTAAAGATGCCCTCCAGGCAGGATCCATTAAAGGAAGCTTAAATCTTTTCAGATCAAAAGTCAGTAGGATCCCAGCTGGCATTGATGCCCTTCCTTATTACTGTTTATGTAGAACAGACCAATTATTCTGCCATATTCCATTAGACAAAAATGTTGCTTTCATTAGGGCCCGATAATATTTCAAACTATTGTTAAAATTATGAAAAATACTTAGCTAATTATATAAATGCCTTTCTCATTACATGGCATCTCTACAATAAATTCAAACTAGCCTGACAACAAGAGAAATTTATGCTTTTGTTTATCGCTGTCATCAGTAGGCCATGTTCTGATATCATGCAGCCCAGAAATAAGGTATCTGAATTCATAATGTGATTGTGGGATAAAGCCGAAGGTGAAAGCGTCCCAAAAAGCAGTCAAATGGAAGATTGTTCATTGTTTTCAGTTTTTAGAAAATAGTATCTGAATCTGCTAAAGCTTGATGTGAAGAACCAACAGTCAAGGTGGCAGCAGGCCCAGAGAGGAACCGGTCAGAAATGTATCAGTTTGAACCCAGAAACTGTGTCGTTCAAACCACATACTGGTCCAGATGGAACCTCAGCATTCCTCAGAATCTTAAAATCTGCAAAAGCCGGATCAAACTTTACCCAACATCTTCCACGGTTTGAAACAGTATTGTGTAACAATTTTAATGTTAGAATTAAACACAAGGTACTTCTAGCTGCAGTGTATTCAGCAACCGCCCTTGTTTTCATTCTGTTTTTTTTTTTTTTTCAATTTTTTTTTTCTGGTTGTTTGCTTCAGGTTGTTCATTTAGCCAAGGAAATAAAACCAACTCTAGTTATAATGCCATTCTCATTGCGGAGGAGAGGCGGTTGAGTGTCTTTCTTTCAGTTTTGATTATACCAACAAATTGTTTTGACAACTAATAATAAGGCCAAGGTTTTGAATCTTGCCTTTCCTGCTTTCTGTGCATGCATGGTGTCTCTAAAACGTATTCAAAACTTCAAATATTAGCATTAAATTAAAGGAACGTCCTACATTTCATGTGGTTGTCTGTTTTGTGCTGCCAATCATGTCCAAAGGAAGACCTGTTATTCAACGCCACAGTCCACTCGACACAGCACCAGGAACCCAGTAAAGATAAAGCACATGTAGAAAATGGATCCATAAAAGTTAAAACTCATTGTGCTTCTAGACCTGCTTCAGTCCATGTTTGACCTAGAGCTTGACACACAAAATAAACCATGTTGGGTTTGTTTCTTCTCTGAATTTTTTAACAATGTAGGTACTCTGTTTCTTTGAGTTTAGTCCAACTGGTAAATCATCAGGAAACTGAAGAAAGCTGGTACTAAATGGACCATAAAGCATCCTTTGATAGTCTTAAGTAACACTGAATCTACTGTGGACTTCCAGTTTCCTTTTCTTAGAACCTGTGATGGATCTCACACATCTTCCATACAGTTGTTACTCTGCTTGTCATCGTCCGCCCATCACTGTGTGTTTTGCTTCACCTACAAGACAGAAAAGGTTCAAAGTACAACAAGGCCATTGAGGATCAGCAGGGTTGACCTTCCCTTCATCCAGGACTTTTACAAGTCAGGAGGAGGACAGATACCATCTCTGCACATCCCACACATCCTGGACACAAACTGCTTACATTTTTACCTTTAGATTTTGCAAAATCCAGACTGCACAGGAGTGCTCCGATTGATACAATTTATATATGCACTAATTCTTTCTGTTTTGAAAAAACAATGTACTTATCCATATGGCCAAGAAAGAAAACACTTTTGGTTGTACAGTGATCCCTTGCTATAACACGGTTCACCTTTCGCGGTCTCGCTGCTTTGCAGATGTTTTTTACTGCGTTAAGCTAGCCGGTGTTCTATCTATCATACCTCATCAATCCAGCATATCTCATGGTAATGCGCATGCGTACATCGATGTTACGTTTCTTATAAAATGATTGACGGGTATGACAGATAGTCAGAACACCTGTTGTTCAAAGAGCCGGCTAGCTTTACCACAGTATATTTTTGGGCCATTTTTTTTTCAACAGTGCATTGTGTTCTGCGTCTCCGCTTCTTCTCTTCCTGTGTGCCAATAACATTACGGTATTTAATACAGAGCTTGGCCATTCAAGAGATGAAAACTGAAACGCTGAATGCCTGCTGGAAAAAACTGTGGCAAGAATCAACGCAAAACCTGACCGGAGGCTCGGTTGACGAGATCCATCGCTCTGCCGTAGATACAGCTGTGAATCTCGCGGGGCAGGTTGGAGGAGACGCTTTAATGACATGACTCCAAATCACATTAAGGCCCGATTGATGAACACACACATCCACTGACCTGAAAACAGCTTTTGTTCTTTGGTTTCAATGTAGAGTATTTAATTATGTTGTAAAAACTAAAGGTAACTCATGGATTTCACTTATCGTTGGTTATTTTCGGAATGCAACCCCTGTGAAAAACAAGGGATCACTGTATTTTACATTTAAGATGCCCTCATTAAAAGCAACCAAAAGTCAAATTCATTGTGTGTGTGTGCAAATCTTTCAAACAATGCTAACTGATTAACACAATGTACACAACTTTTGGCTTCAGTGACATGTGAGGACCAGGTGTGCTGTGAACAAACTGGTCTGTGTCCAAGCTAATAGGGGGGAAATTGGGCTTGATGTGCTGTGAGACCAGCCTCTCTAAGCAGCTCATAGCGAACAACATGAGTGCTATTGCATGAGTGCAGTCATTAAGACTGTCAGTAGCTGATTATTCTGCAGTACAGGAATGATGATGTCAGGGGTCAGGAATGGTAGAAGGAAAGCATGTGTCATGGAGAGATAAAAAGTTTTTTAGAGCTGGTGAGAACACACTTTTAGCACTTTCACAGGTATTCAGTTGGGGCTGGTTACCTTCTTCTGGTTGACTGATTTGATCATCTGCCTTTGGTCTTCCTGTAGAGTGTGTAGGCACTTGAAATTAGAGGGGGGTTGGGTGGTAGACACTTGTTGTTATTCATCTTCACTGCCAGTAAGTCGTCACACAGCACTTTGTACAAAAACATCCTGTCATTGTTGTTCCCTTAGTTCTAAGCTGGTTTTGCAGTTGGTCTACTTGAGGTAGATGGCTTCATAATTTCCACAGTATGACATGGAGGTGGGCGTCATGGCTGAAAAACAGATCACACTATAAGCATTTCATATCAGTTTAGCGATAATTGTTCACTTGTTTTTTTGCTTTAAATATCCAAAATTTAGCCAAACTAGTGACTTGACCTTTTCTCTTTTATCTTCACTTTCCTCTTGATGTTGTACTAATTTTCTCATTTCACTTCCACCCTGATCTTTTTCTTTATGATTTTTAAGCAGCTATGGCCCACGGTGGCAAAACATAAAACTGCTCCCACACACTTGGGGACATACAAGAGTTTGATGAACTAACTGACCAAAGACCGAGTGAGTGAGAAGATGGCACCCACCTTGTTAAGCTGGCCATGAGATGTTAACTGGTTAGAGCCTTTATTCTTCCTACAGCCCCCAGAATGCTGTGTGATTCTGGATAGGAGTTCATTGACATTATCAAAATTCTATCTGACGTATTTTTATTGATATTGACCACTTGTCTATCACAGTAGATGTCATTATTGATTTTTCGTGCAGAACAGTGTGACATGAGAAGATCTAACTGGACTCAACTTTACTACTGCTTTTATTTATCATCATAACTTCCCATCATTAAACTTTGGAACACCAAACAGATCACAGCTGCAGTCAAACTGAATAATAAGAAATGCATCACCGGCTGCTTAATGCTGTTCAAGGTCACGTCACAACAGTCAACAAGTGAGAGGCGGGGTACACTCTGTTTGGGTTCCCTGTTGATCACAGGGTCAAATATGGATCATTCCAACCCTGGGATGATTTAACAACCAGGCTGGGTTATGAGTCTGACTCACCTCACCTACCAATCTGTGTCTGAATGTGTGTGTCAGTCTGACCAGAAAAACGCAACATGAACTCAGACTATTAACATTAAAGTCATATTTAAATCAAAATTATTATTAAAATGGAATTTTACATCAACCCTCCTGTTATGTTAAGGATTAATGACAACTTACTCAATTACTCATTTGGACATAAAAAATGGATTTTACATTTTCTATGTCCACTGAAAAAAACCTACACACACACACACACACACACACCCCACACACACACACACACACACACGCACACACACAAAAAAAACAAAAAAAAACAATAATTTCCTTGAGATTGATCTTTGGTAAATTTTTTTATATTACTCTTTTTTTTTTCAATGGGTGATCTTTATAATTGAACTTGAGACACACATACTGTTCCAGGTCAAATTGACCCGCCGATTAAAATCAAGATAAATGAGTCTTGCAGAGAGTATTTATGTTTTCCTCCACTTCTACTGAGTGTCCACTCAGTGTGGGTGGAGTTTGCCCACGGGAACAGAAAAGGTTCCCATCAAAAGTTGTATGAACACCTGCTTTCTCACAGTTCATAGTGAAGTAAAGAGAGTAGGGAGAAAGTGGGTTTGTGTGTGTCTGCGTGTGCATGTGTGTGTGTGGTGTGTTGTGTGTTTGTGTGTGTGTGGTGAAATATGGTTCATAGCTGCAAGGAAACATATAGAATTGGACATTTTTAATCTTTTTTTGCATTTTAACTTGACTGCCGGGTCAAATTGACCTGAACAGAATTGATGTAACATGTAGACGCAGGGGGGTTACAAACGTGTAAAATGAATAAATTTTCAATTTATGTACTGAGTGCACCTATTAAGACAAATAGAAAAAGTTTCATGCAAAAAAAAAAAAATACTTCCAACTATTATTTAAAAAAATTTAAACTTTAAAACGGCTCAATTTGACCGGCAACATAACAGGAGGGTTAAAAAATATATATTTTAATATTAGAGAGAACTAATACTCAATACATAACATAAATTATTCAGTGCATCTCTGGCTAAAACTCCAAAATGAAATCCAGGTCAGTCAATAACAAGGCAAGATATAAAATATGTTCCATAAAAAAGAAATTAAAAGAGATAAACCATTCTGATACATTTAAAAAATCCTTGTAAATAGCACTTAAAGTATAACTTGGAAATACAAAAAACGGTTGCAAAACCTTTTACAATGAAACACTTATCTCTCCTTCTGTCTTTCCTGTCCTCCGTCTGTCATTATCCAATAACTATTAAATATTTGGCTTAATGAGTCATATTAAACAGTTTAACATGCAGTATGTCAGGGTTTTACAACAGCTATATAGAGTTGTAGTCTGTCTAAATTATGTACTGGATTTATTCTTTGAAATAAGCTGGGAAATATTTACAACTTCATAAAACTTTCTGGAGGAGGCTACTTGTTACGGGGAGCTTCATCTGCCGGTGGGCTCAGCAGAAATCAGACCTTAATGACCCTGAGCTGCAGTCACACCTCCAAAGAACTTCAACACCTCTTATTAAACTGAGGCTCTGTGACTGTCTGTCTACAGCCATAAAGGAAGAGTATATCTAATCTAACAGTGTAAGACAGCGGTGTCCTTAAAGCCGGGGCTCTGCGTGTGCAGCATTGTACAACCCCTGGCAAAAAGTATGGAATCACCAGTCTTGGATGAGCACTCATTCAGACATTTCATGCTGTAAAACAAACTCAGATCAAAAACATGATACAATATTAAGGTCGTTCCAAAGTGCAACTTGTTGGCTTTCAGGAACACTCAAAGAAATGAAGAGAAAATATTGTGGAAGTCAGTGAATGATACTTTTATTGACCAAACACAGGGAAATAAATATGGAATCACTCAATTCTGAGGAAAAAAGTATGGAATCATGACAAACGCATAAACAACAGACCATTCAAAATACATCACTAGTATTTAGTTGCACCACCTTTGGCTTTTATAACAGCTTTCAGTCTTTGAGGCATGGACTTGATGAGTGACAAACAGTATTCTGCATCAATTTGGTGCCAACTCTCTTTGATAGCAGTTGCCAGATCAGCTTTGCTGGTTGGACCCTTCTTGTGGACCATTTTTTTCAATCTCCACCACAGGTTTTCAATTGGGTTGAGATCTGGACTATTTGCAGGCCATGACATCGACTGAATGTGTCTTTCTTCAAGGAATGCCTTCACTGTTTTTGCCCTATGGCACGATGCATTGTCATCTTGGAAAATTATTTCATCATCACCAAACATCTGTTCAATTGAAGGGATGAGAAAACTGTCCAAAATGTCAATCTAAACTTGTGCATTGATAGAAGAATTAACCACAGTCATCTCCCCAGTGCCTTTGCCTGACATGCAGCCCCATATCATCAAGGACTGTGGAAATTTGGTTGTTTTCTTCAGGCAGGCCTCTTCATAAATCTCACTGGAACGGCACCAAACAAAAGTTCCAGCATCATCACCTTGTCCAATGCAGATTCTTGACTCATCACTGAAGACAACTTTCATCCAGTCATCCACAGTCCATGATTGCCTCTCCTTAGCCCATTGGAGTCTCGTTCTTTTATGTTTAGGTGTCAATGCTGGTTTTCGTTTAGCTTTCCTGTATTGAAATCCCACCTCCTTTAGGCGATTTCTTACGGTTCGGTCACATACATTGACTCCAGCTTCCTCCCATTTATGCTTCATCTGTTTAGTTGTACTTTTTCAGTTTTCAAGACAAATGGCCTTAAGTTGTTTGTCTTGACGCTTTGATGTCTTTCTTGGTCTACCAGTACGCTTGGCTTTAACAACCATTCCATGCTGTTTGTGTTTGGACCATATCTTGGATACAGCTGACTGTGAACAGCCCACATCTTTAGCAACCATGCGTGAAGGGTTACCTTCTTAAAGAAGTTTCACAATCCTCTCTTTTGTTTCAAGGGACATTTCTCTTGTTGGAGCCATGGTTCTCACCACTCCACTTCGTCCAGCAGCCCTCCAAGGTGTCATGACTGCAGGTGTTTTGAACTGCACACTAACGGGCACATCTAATCTGGGGCAGGTGTCCATTTAGGGAAAGGAAATAGACTGGGTGTGTCCTTTTTTCTACCTCCAATTTGAGTGATTCCATACTTTTTTCCTCAGAATTGAGTGATTCCATATTTATTTCCCTGTGTTTGGTCAATAAAAGTATCATTCACTGACTTCCACAATATTTTCTCTTCATTTCTTTGAGTGTTCCTGAAAGCCAACAAGTTGCACTTTGGAATGACCTTAATATTGTATCATGTTTTTGATCTGAGTTTGTTTTACAGCATGAAATGTCTGAATGAGTGCTCATCCAAGACTGGTGATTCCATACTTTTTGCCAGGGGTTGTAAGTAATGAGTGCATTATGATGTCCGAGTCCCGACCTTGAGAAACACTGGCAGCCATCTTTCTGTGCTGTCCTATTATTTCCCCGCGGCTGAGAAACCCTGATGAATATTTCTTGCTCATTGTTTTACCAGGTGACAGCTTCTCAGCTGTTTCCACTGCAAACTCTGTTTGTCTTGACCCTGATTCTGATGCCAGTCCTGCCACTTCTCTGCAACACTAAAGCTGCATCAGCTGGAGCTAATCAGAAAGCACCTTTGTCACTTTGACAAACATCAATAAGGATTGGAGATATTGACCATTGACATTTTATAAGGTACCTATCCAGGCAATATGTATGTATGTTTATGCTACTTTATTTGCAAAACAAGAGAAATTGGACCAAGTCCCTATTTCTTTCTATGCTTTTCTCTTTTTGTAAGTTTTAAGTCTCTTTTTGTTCTAAATCCAAAAATATTCTGTTGAAAATAATGTTGTTTTTAAGCATACATCTTTATTGAAGTGACTTTAAAGGGGCAATATTATGTGTTTGCCATTTTATAGCACAATCAACTTCTGTTGTCATAAAAAATTTACTTTGTATTTTAAGGGCTTGAAATTGGGCTTCTGTCATTTTAAGAAACTCCTGCTCTTTCTGAAACTCTGCCTTCAGGAAGTCATCACAACATGGCTCTTCTATTAACCCTGCAATGTTTTTACCATCTCTGCACTAAGAAAAGAAGTAGTAGGAGTATTCAAACCTCAGGAGATGAGCAGTTCCACCAGATATTTGCTAATTGCTGCTGGTTAGTCTGAAGGAGCTGAGTGGGGGTTGGCGGGAGACGGCTGCTCTGTGAGGCAGAAACTCAGTATATTGGAAACTGCAGCTATGAGGAGGAGCTGCGTCTTCGAGTCAAGGCTGGGTCCACCCAGGTGTTTTGTACAGCTGAATGGTTTCCACAGGAGGTTAAAGGATTTCTCAAACATGCATGAACAAATCAAAGCAACACTTCAGGTATGTTTTTGAAGAGGAATAACTTTATGACAATGTAATAAAGCTCTTTTGAGCTTTATTATGTAAAACTCAAAAGAGTCAACTTTACATAATACTGCACCTATGAAAGCAGGACATACCAAACTGTGATTGTAGTGTATTGTTACACCCAAAGTATGCATAAATATTAGTGATTAAAGAATTCAGTTAAAACTAAGTCTAATCTTCCACGTTTTTCACAAAAACATCTGTTGAACAGAACATATTTTAGCCCATTTTATGTCGGCGCAGCTGTAGCTTAAGCAAGCAGAACCATCCAAAGTGTCTGGGACCAGAGCGCTCTAGCGCCTCAGGCCTACAGTTTGTACTAGTCTAATGTACAAAGCCCTCAGTTACTTAAATAAGTTTGATTAGTCACAACACATTTATGATATCTCCAGACTTTTATTCACAAACAATTGAATTTAGACAGCAAAATTTACACTGAGCACAAAGTATATCTGTGTCACCCTTTCAAAATGTGTAATGGACTTACTTCCCACTGAAAAAGGAGCCGGGTGTCAGAATGTCAGGGCAAAGTGGTGTAATTTCCTTTTGAAGACAGATGCTATTTAGTTCAGAATCAGAGCAAGAGCTGACAGAGATTAAAGCAGAGCCACAATATAAATACATAACAAGTTTGACAATTATAGTGTTTGACACTGACATTGTTGCGGTCACAGATGAGAACAATTATGATTCATATTTTACTTAATGAACTATTTAAAGCACTGTTTCCCTTTTGGATTTGGTTTTGGGAATGAGGGGGGAGGTGTTACTTTCTCTTGTTAAAAACAATCACTGTGTAGTAAAAGTGATTGCTGTAATCGATATAACAAGCATTAATGTAAACAGAATATATTTAACAGTTATTTAAGAAATATTAAATATTAGACAGAACATTCCCCAGGAAAAAAAAGTGAAAATGGTCTATATTCATCTTCTCTTTATATCCTTGACAATTACAACGTTTGGGACTTGTACTCACCTGTTCCTCTTACCAGTAAATGCTTCACGTCTGTTTACTGACCCGAGCCATAGTCAAAACTTTGGAACCCCCAAACAACCCAGAAAAAGAAAAGGAGAAAAATAACCTACCTTCATAAAAAAGCTTTGCTTCAAATTTCTCTCAAGGACGTGGTTATCTTAGCTACTTGTGTACATTTTCTTACCAGACTTCCTCTTGTCACTCAGTTTTCCATTAAATGCTTATGGCAGTCTGGGAAGCCAGCTTCAGTAGGAAATACTTTTTGTGGCTTACCCTCCTGGTGGAGGCTGTCAATGACTGTCAATTGTCAAGGCCATAGGCCATAACATTTCCATAGTATTGCATTTCTGCATTAAAGTCCTTTGTGATTTGTCTGATGTGACATTTCATAATTTTTAAGAAACTTATGCATGGAACTCAATTAGCTAGTGAGCCATAATATTTAACATTTAGAGAAATGTTTATTCCATCAAAGTCAGTGATATTGCATTTTATTAGCTTTGCTATTTATGGATTCCAAAAGCATAAAAAACTGATGTTTCTGAAATGTGGCTGAGAATTTTTCCTGGCACACAGCAGATACACTCTATTGCCAATAGTATTGAATCACTCATCCA
Source organism: Poecilia mexicana (assembly GCF_051168715.1). NCBI lineage: Eukaryota > Metazoa > Chordata > Actinopteri > Cyprinodontiformes > Poeciliidae > Poecilia > Poecilia mexicana. The sequence continues at coordinate 828,174 of NW_028263389.1, forward strand.
AAACATTAAATTCAGGTATTTATCTAACTTCCATGGGCACAGACATAAACCAGAACCTAGCAAAACTGTGTCAACACACATTTCTGAAAGAATGGGTTGCTCTCAGGAGTTAATCCCAGTACAGCGCTGTGATTGGATGCCACCTAGTCCAGTCATGAAATACAGGCAACCGTAAGTGGTATTACAGTGACAGCAAGTCAGTCACAATGTGAGAGGCCACATAAAATCCAACTTTGCTGACTTCTTTGGAAAATGCGTTTCCATCTTCACTTTAGCACATTTACTCTTTTTCAGAAAAGCCAAAAGCCATGTCGAGGGAATGTGAAAACATTTTTGCAAAATGTAGGAAGTTATTTCAAAATGTTGTTTCCACCAACCTTTTCTAATTTGATACTTCAAATTGCACATGAAAAACATTGATGGAAACACAGGTAGAGTGTCAAGTAAAGTTAGTATAAAGGGGATTATGGTGTGGGGCTGTTCTTCAGGAGTTGGACTCATTGGTTCCTTAGTTCCAGTGAAAGAACTCTTAACAATGGGGCATACCAAGATATTTTAGATAATATGTTCTTCATTTTGACGGGAACAGTTTGGGAATGGCCTCATTCTGTTCCAACAGGATTACCCAAAACTGTTCAAAGCACAGCTCATGAAGACATCAGCTGTGTTTCTATGACAAATGTGAGCAAATCTTATTTAATATTTTGCTGATGTTGAAAAAACATAATTTCACAATTGGAGTGTTTCCATTAAATAAGAAATTAAATTAAAATCACATTTGATAAGCTGCTTCATGTGATAAGTCATTAAAAACCATGGCAGTAACAGATGAAAACAGAAGATTTATTCATAATTCAGTCATCATCTATCAGCCAATCAGAGGAGACGTTGGCGTCTTATTCAGACATTGGAGCAAAAAGCCCCATCTACTTGGGATGGGATACGTTTGGGGAAATTGTAATTGATGATTTTACAGCAGAGTAATGTTAGAGTGACACAAATCTTTTTATGAACTGTGATGCTGTGAGAGCTCTGGTGGGGCCAGCTGGACATTATCTGAAAAAAACAAGCCATCTTCCTCCTACTGCTTCCTGTTGTCTTATCTGTCATTTCCAGCAGTAGTACCATATTTTCCAGACTATAAGCCACACCCCAAAGTTAAAAAAAAAACAAAAGTAAACATACACATACATATAAGCCGCACCGGGCTATAAGCCCCAGGTATCTCTTCCGCTCGAGGTTTTCCACAACAATGCAGCAGCACGCAGCAGCAGAGGGGGGCGGACACCCAAAATTTTAGTCATAACAGGTCAATTGAATATCATATTTATTACGGTTGAAAAAGAAAAAGTTTCCAAGTTTAGATTTAACTGAACTGATTATGGCAGTTTCCGAACAGTAACTGTAACAGTAAAAGTGCTGATCCTTCGTGTCTGCTAGCATGTGCTAAATGAAAATGACAGCTTGCATCCATTATTGTTGCACTACTGCCATGTATTGGATCCTAATATCTATACTTATGATTCACTTCCTGCTAAAGAGGCCCCTGGTGGTGGAAGAAAAATCCACATATAAGCCAGACTGGGCTATAAGCTGCATGGTTCAAAACTTGGGAAAAGAGTAGCGGCTTATTGTCTGGAAAATACGGTAACTTCCAGCTGTTGATCATGTGACTCGTGTCATGTGAAAAAATTGTTTCCATTGCTGTCTTATAAAATATATCTGTTATCCACCTCATCCTAGTGCAAAAACTTTTAATAGATTTTTTTTAATTGCTGTGTTTCCATTAAGCAAATTTATTTTTATAATTTAAATTTATGCAATTTTATAGTTGCTGGAATCCAACTGAAGACCTTTGACACTTTTTAGAGCAGAGACTGTGAGCTAGGCCTTCACATCCAGCATCTGTCTCTAACCTTAAAAATGTGTTTCTGAAAGAACGATTACAAAGAAATACATCCTTAAACTTCATGGGATGCCTTCACATCAAAACAGAAGCTCTTATGTCTCTGAAAGGTATCATATAAAATTTAATGGATCAAATGGTGCATCAATCAGGTGTGATAGATAAATACACTTATGAAAACAGAATAAAACATTTGAACCAGTGTAGAGAAAAGACATGCTCTGTCTTATCTGGCTCCAGTATCTTCCAGCCATAGATCCAGCCTCTTAGACCCATGGGCAAATGGCCATCAGGATAACAATTATCTATTCTGCAGTCTACGCCAATGCTGCTGGAGATAGCTTATTGATGTCCTCATAGCCGAGAAGGTGCTGCTGGGGATTAAATGACAGATTGACAAGATCTTCACAGAATGCTAAGTGGTTTACCATGACTTATGTCTGTTTATTTGCTGTTTTTTTTTAAAATAGAATATCAATTTCAAATGAAATTCAGTGATAATAAAAGAACTTTAAAGGTAGAAAAGGGTAAGGTGGGAATGAGTGCACATGATTCACAAACACCTCGCCCTGTGTGACTCCAGTGAGATTAAAAAAACTAGACAGAACATTTCATGCAACATAAAGTCTGGCAGGAAGTTATTTCCTTAACTGTGCTTATTGTAAATGAGTCATAGTCTATTGTCACGAATCATCCCCACATGCCCACACGGACAACAAACACATATAATGAGCACTCATCAGACATGAATGTTGGAGTGTCAGGACCAGTTGTTTTAAAGTCGGCTTGGTGAGCTGTGTGCTTATTATGCGCTTTCTTGTCAGGTTGTCCTTTGTGGCGCTTTGCAGACATTCAGGCACGCAGCAGAGGACACCCATTTGCAACCTTGCTGAGATAATTATCATGGCCACTAAAGCAGTCCAATCCAGAAACAGTAGTGGAGAATATGTGAGGTTGAGTCAGTGTCTGTGTGCTACAACAAATGCAAAATGTTGAGGCTTTGCTTGTGTCAAAGGTTGCCATTACAATATGTTGCTTTCTAAAAACTGCAAGGTGCATTTTGAGTGGTGAGTAAAATTCCAGAAAGCTTCATCCCAGCGTTAGGGTTTCTGCTGTCTTAGATTTTCATTCTTTATGCACAGAGCTTTAGAAGACTGGTTTCTTTAGGTGGTAAATAAACAAAAAGTTGGGAATAATTGTGATGTAGATGAAAAATTATGTTTCCTTCAATAAAATTTGCAGAATATAGTTTGATCAGACTGGATGGAAAGTGTTTAACTTTTTCAATTGAATACAGAACTGGACTTTAACTAAGCAGTCAATCCATCGCTATGTTTTGTTCTACAATGGGCTCCCAGTATGCATTAAGGTTAGGGATCACAGCTCCTTAAGGTATATTTGGTGTTTGAACTATGAAAATAGATAGCTATTGATATTTTTAGAAGTGGTGTCCAGTTATTGCAGATTTTACCTATTTTTAATATACATCAGTGTGTGTATTGATGTACCTCCAAGAACAGAAATAAGTGTTAAGAAACTAACACTTATTTAGCATCTTAGTTAAACTTATTTATTAGCTTATATGTTTACAGGCTTATTCCAGCTAATAAGTGTTAGCTTAGACAAGCTAACACTTATTTAAGAAGTGTTAAGAAGCTAAAGCTTATTTCTGCTCTTAGGGGTACAGTCAATCAGTGCCAAGCCTGGATTAGTTGTAATTCTAATCTCAGCAAGCCTTGCACATTGGTATTTCAGCTTCTCAAGCTGCATTTTTTATTTTATTTAATTTTATTTTTTTCAAATTAGGCTTAGGAATCGACTAATATTTCCATGGGTTCGAGTCTGGATCCAAGTGGTCTGGGGATCATCAGATACAGGTCGCATCAGGGCAAAAACATCTGATTTGGGTCACTTCAGGCTACAGTGTGAACATAGCCAACATCTTCAGCTCTTATACCGTCTTTGGTAGGAAGTTTTCCCCTTTTAATCATCTACAAGTGACACTGAGTCCATGCTTTTCACTGTTCAGAATGCTTGACCTGTCCTTATAAATGGCTAACAAATCTGTAATAAAGATTTTTGATAAATCTGCTGTAATGTCCAGAAATGGCTCTTCTGCTCAGCTTTTCAATATTATTGTCCTTACAGTCTGCCTTTTGTCCATGTTTTGTATATAAAGATAATTTAAATCTCCAACCTGTTTTATGTAAAACCGAAAAAAGGTGCTGAATGAAGACCAAATGTTCCCCAGCTGAACTGACTGTGTTATTACAAGCCTTGGGTTTAGTTGAGTCATATATCTTTATCTCTAGGCCTGAATAAAAGCAGCTCTGAATAGAGCTGTAGACCTCTCCAAGGCCCGCTAATATCATCGCCTAATTTCAAGAGAATGGTTCTGTCATGTTTTAATTAGACCAAAATGATTACATTCCTATTTAATGCTGCTGTAATATTTGCAGATTCGCGACCATTAAAACGCTGAACCAATTCATTACTGCAAGGTGAAGCCTTGTACAATTAATGACTTTGGATTGTGCTGAGGCGCAACCATAACACTTACTTTTTTTAATATAATCATCAAATGTGTTAATAAAAACATCCTTTCTGCTCTGTGTCAGTTGGTAAGACGGCAATCTTGAGTGTGTGGCGTCATATTTTGATGCAGCAGCAAATGCCACTGAGACATTTGCTAAAGTATAGCTTCATTTTAACGATGACTTATTGATCATTTGGTGACGGATGAAGTAAAGTACAAGCACAAATTAGGTACAGTTGTATTTGTTTTCAGAAGCAGGTCTAACAATGCGTGTTCCGCTCTGATGATCCCTAATGAGAAGTGAATTAATTACCTGTAAGAGTGCATAAAGAAGTGAACATCTTGTAAGTGCAGATATGATTTAAACATGAACACAAAACAAAAGATAATTATGTTTGCCGTGCTCACATGGAGCAGACACTGAACTATTGTTCAGAAACAACTCTGCATATTTCTGTTCTCCAAGCCTCTAAATCAGTGTTTTTCAACAACTGCTCCGCGGCACACTAGTGTACCGTGAGTGATCGTCAGGTGTGCCGTGGAAATTATCCAATTTCCAATTTCTACCGTATTTTCCGGACTATAAGCTGCTACTTTTTTCCCACTTTGAACATGCGGCTTTTCTGTGGATTTTTCTTTAACCACCAGGGGGCTCTTTAGCAGGAAGTGAATCATTGGAAGTCAAAATTGGAAATCAAAGAAGAACGCGCTAATTTTCATTTAGAAGAAGCACATGCTAGCAGCAGGCACGACAGAGAAATGTTTTCAAACTCATATGATGCAGCTTCTAAGTTGAGGAGTATCGATCTGGCAGTACAGGAGGGAAATAAAGCCGCTGTACGTAAACTCGGCGTGAACAAAACCGGATTTGGAGATGGAGAACTGCGTCCTTAATATATCCAGCAGTTATTAGGACGCAGCCCCCTGCTGCCCTCTGCTGGGTCCTTATGGGAAACCGAGAGCAGCAGAGATACCAGCGGCCTGTAGCCCGGTGCGGCTGATATATGTAAGTTTCCAAGGGGGGAGGAGGGGGGTTAAAAAAATTTGAAGGTACGGTTTATAGTATGGTGCGCTCATAGTCTGGGAAAATATGGTAATTGGTCTTAAACGATTTTTTGAAAACGAATGAATTATCTGCAAATAATGCCATCTTTGAGTGTCTTTGTAGTGACTAGCGGCGTAATCATGTAATTTTATTATCACTAGATGGCAGTAGGTACAGAGCATTTTACATTAAAACAAGAGAATTAGTGATGCATGAATGTCACTACATTCATGCATCACACACGACAGTGTTGTGGCTCTGTTCAGGTGTATTTCTGAAGTGGACATGTTAAGTGCAATTTCAAATAAGAATGTAAAATATGATAAAAATACTTCTTTGTGTTTATTTGATTCCTATTCAAGAGACTTTGATAAGAATGACTATATATGTAATATAGGAGGCTACAGAGTATCTTTGTTTACATTTTTGGTTGGTGGTGTTCCTCGTGATTTTTTCAATGAAAAGAATGTACCTTGGCTCAAAAACGGTTGAAAAACACTGCTCTAAACGGTTTCATTTGAAAACATTCTGCAGAATTTGCCTCTATCATTTCTCAGATCAAGAAAAGAGTTAAAAGACTAAATTGAATATGAATATGGAAATTTTTGATTTCCCAGCATTTCTGTCCTTTCCCCCCATTTTCTGAAAAACAAAAACCTGTCAATGCTTATCAACTGCCTTGGTTTTTATATTGTTTTTTTTTATGTATCTTATCTTTGATTTGATGAAATCACACTTTGACTTTAATATTTTGCCTCAGTATTTTGGCTTTTAACTTACCGATGTAGTAAACAGTTATTGAAAAAGTGTCCATCCATTCATTCTCTGTACACCCTTGTCCCTTAACGGGGTCAGGAGGTGCTGGTGCCTATCTTTAGCTAACATTCTGGGTGAGAGGCAGGGTCACCCTGGACAGGTCTGTCACAGGGCAACTCAGAGACAGACGAGACAAACAACCATGCACACACACCTAGGGACAATTTAGAGAGACCAATTAACCTGACAGTCATGTTTTTGGACTGTGGGAGGAAGCCAGAGCACCCAGAGAAAACCCAAGGGAGAACATGCAAACTCCATACATAAAGACCAGAGCCGGGAGGGAATCAAACCCAGGACCTTCTTGCTGCAAGGCAACAGTGCTGTCAATTGCGCCACTGTGCAGCGGTGAAAAAATGTCTATTCTGCTAATTTTTTTAGTGTCTGGAAAATGTAGGTTGAATTGGACCTGTAGTTCCTAAACAGGTTTTAGTAATACACTAAAACTGCTAGTGTACACATTTCAAAATAAAAGGCACCAAAGTTCACACACTGCACTTTAAAGTCGAAGACTAATAGATCTTGAACTATAGGTGATCTCATCTGCTACATGTGTCACAAAAACAGCAATATGACCAAATATCACAGTAGAAATTCAGAGGCCATTAGCACTGTGTTGTAGAGCCTGCAGATAATGAGAGCCATTTACTGTTCAAGCAGGTTCTGGGTTAATTCTTTGTACTCGGCTCCTCCTGTGCTATTTTTTTGGATTTACAAAAGGATAAAGGAGCAACGGCTTCAACTAGCTCACTTCAGCCTTTATGTGTGTAGGTTTGATGTGAAGAAAATGGTGAAAATTCTGAACACGGAAAAGACAGCATGGAATAAAGTCCAAAATCAAACAGTGCTAGCCTAAAATATCAGCCCTTAATTTTAAAAGTAAGATAGAAAATAAGATAGAAAATCATATATTGACCTCTGGTGTTTTATAAGGAGTATAACTTTGCCAACCTAATCCTTGTCTAATAAAATTTTAGCTTGACATTTTGAAGTTTAAGTTTAAGCAGAAGTAAACTGAAGCTAAAATGTGTCATCATTGGACAAAGTGTTAAAATTTGTCTGTTTGGAGTATTTGTAAAGAAAACTTTGGATTTTATCAGCATACTGTAATATCATCAGAGGAAAAACGCAAAATTGTCAGACATGTTGACAGACCTGAAAGCTAAGTTATTTTCTTAATATTTTTGGAAAACTCTAAGGCATTTTCCTTTGTTTCCTTTTTCAAATGTTTTATGAAAATTCATGATAAATAATTTTCTGATCACTTTTGATTCATTATATTTTTCTGAGCAGAGCGATTTTCCAACCTCATGGAAAATATTTTGTTTTGCATTTAACAAAAAATAATAACATGTAATAATAATAATAATAATATATTATTATTATTATTATTGCAACAGTAAGGTACAGCTGTGACCTCAAACTAGTTTTATTAGCAATCACTTCCCGAATCCGATTATAGTTCAAAATGTAGGAAGTCACTTTAACGTTTTGCTCAAATGAGACTGGAATCAGAAGTACAGCAATCCTCCAATATCCTGCAGTGGATCTCAAAGTCTGTTCAATAAAACAATCTGCATCATCATCAGAATCACTGTTCTCTTTAGAAACTGTAACCATAACAACAGCAGCTATAATTTATTCTTTCTTTAAAATTCTTTTCTACCATCCTTATGGGTAAAATTTTACAGTGTGTAAATTTTACAGTGTAAAATATGAAAATGCCATAGTTCACTATTATTATATTCACTATTATATTCTAATCTGCAGCACATGAGTACGCTGTCCTATGTGTTTTAAAAATGTCCTGCTTGAGACAGTCTCACGTCAGACAGTCTGTGTATTCTGGGTTTTCCTTTGATCAACTGGTGAACTGTTATGGTTCTGCAGTTTGTGTGTGTGTAAGTGTGTGTGTGGGTGTGTGTTTGTGCTTTAGTTAGATGGGTCAGTGTCCATGAATTGTACCAGTATGACAGCAACAGAAGCTCACAGCAAACTCTGTTTTTCTATCTGTCAGTTTTTCTTGCTGCAATAGAAACATTTATCATGAAATGCAACTGTGTTCCAGCTCTGAAGTGTTTCATTACTAAATATACACATTTATGTCGTCGTAATCAATGTGGCATTTCAACAAATGATTAAAGTACCAACGTAGAAAATATATCATTATACCTCTAATTGAAGCTTTAGTAACAGTGTGGTTCCTGAACTCTATGAAGAGACACGACTAGGACAAACAGGTACAGGATAGAAGGATCATTTCATACAATACAATCATCACTATGAATATCATTTGAACTGATATTAACTGGATACTTCATGATAGGTTTGTAGCAAACCTTATAACTTGCTACAGGGATGCTGTTTCTGTTCTCTTTTAGTTGCGTTTGGGTAAATCAGGTAGAACCTTTCACATGTAGCTGTTTGGTGGTGCAGTGATTCGCTCTGTTACCTTCCAATAAGAAGATCCAAGGTTCAATTCAATCAGCTGGAAAACACTAAAATACACTCACTTCAGAAGTCTGTGACATTGAAGACCAGTCCAACAAAAGTCTGTAAGTTGGAATCATTTCCAGTGTATTATGGAATCCTTCAGCCATCGGGTCTATCTCTGACTTTTATTGTCCACATTTCTTGGTGTTTTAGGGGTGAAACCTGTTCAGATAAATGGTAAATGTCTTGTACAGCAATTTATCAACTCCAGAGGACCCCAAAGCGCTTCACACTACATTCAGTCATTCTCACGCTAATGTTGGTGAGCTACTGATTGCTGCTGGCACCACCCGCAGGCAAGGTGGATGAAATGTTTTGTCCAATGACACAATGACAGAGGCAGACAGCAGGACTTGAACCAGCAATCCATACGGTAGTAATCATCAGATCTGAGCTGACCTAACTCTAATCTGTCAGACCCTATTGTGATGGCTGATTACAATCTTTGTAGAACAATAACAATAAAAGTTTACAAGTTTATGTCATCTCTATTTGATAAGAAACACTGAATGATACCATACCCGTCCATGCTGGGAAGCTTTTGGACTCCTTGCTGTCCAGGAACAAGGCAGTTAAAATGAGAAAATAGGAAAAATATAATCCAACTCGAACAGATAGGACGCTGCTTTCTTACTGGAATTGATAATTCATTTAGAGTTGCCACGCAAATTCATATGGCCTTTTGTAGCCAGAGTAGTCAGGAGTTCTACACATGGGGAGAACATGCAGGGATTTTAAACCAGGTCCATCTTCACTGCGTGAAGCAGCAGTGCTAACCATCATTCTGTACATTCAATCCCCCAACGCCAACGTGGCATGGAACTTCCAGTATTTTCTGGATCACTGTAATGGAGTAGTGATGCTAATTATCTACTGGGATTTTCATCATCAGTTCTAACACTCACAATACACACTTCCACAGGGTAGCCAGGGGGATAGTGACTGAAAATATTCACCATGCTGTGCTAACTTATCCACATGACTGATTTTATATTCAACACCTGCTGCTGGAATGCATGCTCCTCCTCTTCTGTAATTATAGCCATTTCATCTACGGAGCTACACAGTGTTCACTGTGGGACATTTGTCTTCACATGTTTTACCCATAGAGGAAAACAAGCAGTCGACAGCCATCGCTCCCAGAATTCCTTGCATACTGGCCCACTTCAAGCACTGCTTTAGGGCACCAGAATTCAGATGATTTATTTTGACTGGTCAGAGTCTTACAACAGCATACCCAATGTGCAAGTCCAACTGAAAGCAGAAGCCTCCTTCAGTTTAAATCATTCAAAAAAAGTCAACAGACAGTCCAGGAGTTGAAAGAGGCAGATCATAATTCATCTGTGAGGAGCTTCCTCTGGAGCTCAGGAAAAAAACAACTCTGTGCAACACAAATAAACTTACAATCCCAAAAACCTTCTCATTTTCAATATGAACAGAAATCAGATTGTCATAATGTGCAGTGACAATTAACATTTTCAAGGATAACATATATCACAACCAGACACATGTAAATCTCATAGAACCACTTTCAGATGTAGGAAATGTGTGTTGAATAATAAATGACTTAAAACCAGAAGATTGTCAAAGAAGCTTCTGATTGCCAAGACAAAATTGAAATCAGTGCTTGGAATAATCTTCATCAATGCTGTCGTCAAGACATTGCTCCAGCATCAACATTTGTCTGCTTGTACTGTTTCCAAACTATGCATAGTATTTTATTTTAAAAAATGCTCTAAAATATATATATTTTTAAAAAAAACATAGTTTTTATACACTAAGGATTAAAATAATGATCAATTTAAGGTTTTATTTATTAAACAGACCTGGTGGCGCCACAGTCACCACCAGGCAAAATGCACAGAACGGAAGAATTCACAAGCAATAGTCATCTACATGACTGTACCTGGTAGAATCACATTTCCTCACAATAATGTGAAGCATCCATGTTCTGGAAAGTCTTATAAGTGTCTCACATCATCATCATCATCATCATCATCAATTTATATAGCTACACATTGTCTTGAAAATGACATTGCCTTGTGGCAGGATTCTGTTTGTAAATGTTCTGGATTCAGACCCAGTGAGTACAGTTCCAAAATGCCCTTCATGCACACTACACACCTACAGTGGTACTCCTCAGGGAGATTTCCTAAGCCCCCTACTGTTCAACATGTTCACCCACGACCCCACAGCCAAACATCATTATTACATCATTATTACATCATTATTACATCACTATTACATCACTATAATACTGCAACAGAGTTCAGAATTTAAGCATTTTATTGGAGTGAGGATGCCTTGTTCTTTGCCTTTGTTGTAGCTTTTCCGGATACCCAGGAGTCACCAAACGGAGTGGGTAGCTCAAAGTCTGCCCTGTTTTTTTATACAACTGATATTTCCTGCCACCTAATTAAAGACAAATAATGACACACACAATCTTTCTGTATATATTTTGCATTGCATCCAGTGCCTGACCTAACCACTGACATAAGAAAGTGTGGCATCTGCATCTGTTTATCTTATTTGCCAGTTGGGAGCAGTATGACAGGCTGTAAAAGCAACAGTGAAATAACAACATGCCGTTAAGTTGATGAGGTAAAGGTGTCAGCAAACCTCTGCACACATGTAGCCACCTGGTAGCAACATTAGAGATTTAAATCAGCTGTGTCTTCAAATGAGGCCCCTGAGAGTCGGGTTAGTTGTGTGTGAGAGTGCGTGAACCCGTGAAAGCAGACATAAAAGAATGGACTGCTTTTATGTCGTGGAGCACTTTCCCATTCTTTTCATCCATCACTCAAAACCCACATTCACACAATGAAAATGCAAAAAGCACCTTTTCCATCACACACAGCAGGTCTGTGTTGTGGTGTTCAGAATCTCTCTGCTCAACAGATGTACAGTACGATGTACAGTACAGATCCAGTAATCAGCAGGGGTTTAAACGAGATCTTTACATTTTAATGTGCTGTAATATTTCTCATCAAATTTAAGTCTGGCTCACAAAGTGCTTCCCAGTTGATGTCAGGATGACTTTGTCTAGTAAATGTCAGTTATTTTTTACCAGACCTAGATATGTAGTTCTGAACTTTATCTTGAATTTAGCTGAAGACTCTTATTTTGAAGTAAGAAAGGAAATAAAGTGAATGTACATTTGACCTCTGGTGGGTTTCTTCAGATTTTTTGTTGGTTTTCTTAGACACTGTTAAATGTTTCAGATAATCAATTAAAACAATTTATCAGAAATAATATATAAATGCATTATTCAAGTTAGAAAAATCTATCAAACCACTAGACCTGTAGAGTCACAGAATCCCAAAACTAAAACTTGTGTAGTTTATGAAACTTCATTCTGTTAGAAGAAAAACATTTTCAATTCGTTTTCTATCATTAAGGTTAACTTAGAATTACTCAAGTCTAAAAAAACACAATACAATGAACCTTTTCACCTATTTGTGGATTTTCCAGTGGAACATGACTCCAAAATGACTCCTGGAAAAACCACCAAGTATTCACCGTTTTTTTTTTTTTTAGAGCACGTTAAAAATATTGGAAGAAAAATGCAGCTTGGGAAGCTGAAATTTGGAATTCAGTTCTCAATAGTCGAACCTGGACTGAATTATTCTACAATGATGACCTACAACTGAAAACACACTTTGTGGTTTATGACATGTTAAACTACAAACTTGTCATAAACCACAAACCAGGCTTTCCTGATTTTCCCAAAACAAATATGTCATCACCTTTTATCACTTTTGTCGTCACTTTTACCAAAAGTGAAATTGACAACAAAAAGGAAAAAAGACTTTTGACATAAAATGACTTAGACCATTATTTTAAATCTAAGGTCTTATATTATTTTGCCATTTAAATTTTTATTTAGAGCTGTATATCCTAAATAAAAATTGTTTTAGTTCTCTTATGCTGCCAACATTTATCAGTTTGATTAGGAGATGCCCCTGCCGCCTGAGCCATGTTCTTTCTGCTGCAACTTGTTTAGAGCTGGTACAGTACATGCTTTGGTATAAACAGACTTTGATTAACAAGATTGAACGTTGTATTGCAGATTAGTTTCCATATTCAGCATGTGTTTACTCAGCAGAATACTGCTTCAGTCCTGAATCCCTTAGTAAGAACCTGCATTATTCAACCGCGGTGCTTTCCTCAGACAGACAATATTTGACTTTTTCCAACAAGATATGGAGCAAGTGTTGCAGTAGAAGCAAACATGACCCAAAGACTTAAGGAACAGTTTGGTGGAAAGGAAAGCAGCATGACTGCTGCTCACTGCGGCCTGATTGGCTCCCGGCTGAGCACCCCGCGCTTTCCTCCGCTCTCTTCCTCTCTCCCTGATCTTCCTCATCACTCCCGTCGCTGGACACTTTACAACCGGCCATAAACAATAAGCAGAGAGCTTGTCATTGTGCCCACCAATGCAGCAGCACCCGTCTCAGGGGGTCATCTAATTAATGCAGGAGATTATTGCTGGGCCCATGAGCCGCGGCTGGGCCCCGCCGTCTCTGAATGGGGTCATTATGGGAGGTAATGATCAGGGTGAGCAATGGGTTTTGGGCTGACTTGGCGAGAGGCTGTCTCAAATGTCAAAGCCACAGTGTAATCATCACTTTGTCAGAGGCAATGGGGATGCACTTTATTTGTTTTTTTTTTTTTCCAGAAGTAGTAGTGTGGAAACTGCATAGATGGAGTCATGAATGGACTCATCTGGGGGGGATGAGTGGAGAGACGAGGGAGGATTAGACCCTGGAAAAAATGCTGGACTAAAGGCTTTCTCTGCTGTGACTGCTGCACTGGAGCGGAGAGGTTAGCATCCATCTGAGAGGAAAGAAGATGCTGAATGCAAGAAACACTGGTATCTATAGCGACAAGTAAAAATTTCATGTGAACATTTGAAAAAACATGTTCAGCAGTACAGAGTATTGTATTCTCATAATATGAAATATTAGAATACAATACAATACAAAGACATAAGCTGCATTACCATTCACTATAATTGTGCAATTTGACATTTTGAAAATAATTTTGCCTAATGGAAACACCCCAAGTTCGGAAAAACACGTTTATTGATAACTCAAGTGTGCTTTGTTTTACAAAACCTCCATGGAAACACTTTTTTCACATCATGGGTCACATGATCAACAACTGGATGTTGCCACTGGTGCAAACCACAAAGAAGAAGACAGAATGTAGCTGGAGAATGATGGCGTGGCGTATGTTTTAATGACTTGTCACTTGCCCAAACTGATTCATGTATTGCTTTTCTTAACTGAATTTTTATTTCTCTGTAGTCTATAGCCAGGAAATGTGTGACTGCTTGCTGCTTTTTACAGCAAAAAAATTAAACAAAATAAAAATAAAAGAAACCCCGGACCACTTGTGTCCTTCATTCAAACCTAGGCCAAACCCAGACCAAATTAAATTTTCATCTCCATAAAACTTTTCAGCAGATGGAAGCATGAAGTGCTCCAAAATCTTCTGATAGCTGCTGCATTGATCCTGCCCTTGATAAAACCCAGTGGACCAACACCAGCAGCTGACATGGCACCCAGACCATCACTGACTGTGGGTACTTGACACTGGACTTCTGGCATTTTGGCATTTCCTTCTCCCCAGTGTTCCTCCACAGTCTGGCACTTTGATTTCCGAATGACATGCAAAGTTTGCTTTCATCCGAAAAAAGTACTTTGGACCACTGAACAACAGTGGTCCAAAGTGCTGCTTCTCTGTAGCCCAGGTCAGGCGCTTCTGCCGCTGTTTCTGGTTCAAAAGTGGCTTGACCTTTGACCTGGGGAATGCAGCACCTGTAGCCCATTTCCTGCACACGCCTGTGCACAGTGGCTCTGGATGTTTCTACTCCAGACTCAGTCCACTGCTTCCCCCAAGGTCTGGAATCGGCCCTTCTCCACAATCTTCCTCAGGGTCCGGTCACCTCTTCTCGTTGTGTAGCGTTTTCTGCCACACTTTTTCCTTCCTACTGACTTCCCACTGAGGTGCCTTGATATAACACTCTGCAAACAGCCGATTCGTTCAGAAATTTCTTTCTGTTTCTCACCCTCTTGCTTGAGGATGTCAGTGATGGCCTTCTGGACAGCAGTCAGGTCAGCAGTCTGACCCATGATTGCGGTTTTGAGTAATGAACCAGGCTGGGAGTTTTTAAAGGCCTCAGGAATCTTTTTCAGGTGTTTAGAGTTACTTTGTTGATTCAGATGATTATTTTTATTGCTCGTTCAGAGAACCTTTTCATAATATTCTAATTTTTTGAGACAGGGATTTTGGGTTTTCATGAGCTGTTTGCCAAAATCATCAAAATTAAAACAATAAAAGACCTGAAATATTTCAGTTGGTGTGCAATGAATCTAAAATATATGACAATTTAATTTTTATCATGACATTATGGAAAATAATGAACTTTATCACAATATTCTAATTTTATGACCAGCACCTGTATATCCAGGTGAGGAGGCATGTAGAGAAAAGAGCTGGAAATTAGTTTAATATGCTGAGATAGCCCCGGACGTTATTGGAACTGAAAGTCTCATTTGCTGGACTTATTACATTGTGGAAGCTGTTTGTTGCCAGACGTGGCAGTTAACATAACATTCTCACAGAGTGGCATTGTTTTTTTAACGAAGCTCTGAATTGCAGAATCCAGTGCAAACTCTGGAACTTTCTCTCCTGCTGGAGTCAATCCCAGCAGTGACCAGTAAGGGGTCCAAAGAGATGTTGCGATTTTAAGTAGCCACAGTATTTCTGGCCAGAATGAAATGTGTCTCTTTACCATTTAAGAACGTGCCACTGAATATTGAAACACCCTGTGTTTGAGACTCTTATTTTGAATTAAGAAAGGACGTAGTTCTTGAGTTGCCACGTTATGACAACAGACCAATAAAGACGTGTCAGCCTGTTGATCTACGTTTTTCTTCATCCACAGGTCTGGGCTCTCGGCTGTTCAGAAATGATTTCTTCCTGTGGAAGCATGAAGTCTGTTGAAGTTTTACATTTTAGAAACTTTTTTTAGAAAAATTAAAAATTATTCATTGGAATTCTACATTGTATTATCTTTGCTTTACTTAGTTATTGAACCAAGGATGCTGTTGGAGAACCCATGTTTTACTCTGTGTACACTGTACAGTAACTGCTGTACATCAGAATAAGCAAAAAATAGTTATGCATGTTAAAATATATTTAACCAAGGTTTTACATTCACCACAGAGAGCGTGATAAGAGGATGTTTCAGTGCTGCATGACTCACCTCCTGACAATGAACCATAAATCATGAACTCTTCACTTTCTTCAGTTCCTGGAAAACATGGAGTCCATTAGAAGATGTTTTCTTTTGTCTTTTCTACTGGATTCGACCTGCACACAAGCAGGTCGAATCCATCCTGTTCTATAAGTGCTATTTGATTTTATCATATAATTTTTTTTCAATAAAGTACTAGAGTTGCATAAAATAAATCTGTTCAATGGCATTGCAGAGATGAGGGTTTCATAAAGACTAAAAAAGGTGCTTGTAAAAGGAATCATGTTCTCGATTCGTGAAAGTCCTTCTGTTTGGTTTGGCAAACATATACTGTACATCATTATACCTTCCTCAGTGTTTGTTGGTTGTGGGTGCAACAATGCAGTTTTGGAGGAAGAAAAGAAAAATAAATCCTTCATTGCGTTTTTTTTTCTCTTTATCTGGGTCTTTTGGAAGAAACGATTCTGCACCGCTAGGAAAAACGCTTCTCAAGTCAAGTTTCTGTTGGAAGAAAATGCGCCTCCTTGAAGCAGCCATGCACTTTTACAGTCTGCCTGTTCGACAGATGCAGTTCAAACATTTTCATGTAGACTCCTTCATTGAGGAAATTGTCCCTAACTTAGTACAATTTGATTTCAGTTAGATCTTTCAAATTAAATCTGAAAATCAGACTTTAGAAAGGAAATGCTACCTATATACAGAATGAGGTTCTGTACCTTTAAAGAGCCCCGTTACATCTGTCACAGAACATGTTAGATTGGGAAATCTTAGCAGTTTTTTTTTTTTCCATATAAAGGTAAATTAAATCTACAGGTCAAAATAGAAATATTACGATATACATACTAAGCTTAAAAGTAATAAAGAAAGTACAATTAAGTTACTTTAAAACCTCTAATCAGGTTGACTTTACTTTGTAAAACATTCTGTTTTGTAACATTGACTTCTTGATGTGGCCTCCTGGGGTTTTATTCCTGGGTTTGAGACAGTTGCTTCATGTCTTCCCTCCTTATTTTTTCTGTCCATTTCCTGTCTGGTAATTGTCAATGAATTGCCAAAAACTATCTTTCAAAAAATGCACTTGTCTATATTGGTAGGATCATCTTTTAGGGAATCAAAGTTCAGACATTGACTATGAAGTATTGAATGGTGCACTTCCATAAAGTGCAGATAAAATCAGTCTGAGGAAAACCCCACAAAGAATATGAGACCAGTTCAGAGAGGGATCAGAACCAAACAGAAAACCTTCGTAGGTTTGAAACAGCGGCACAAACCATTCAACTTTTAAAGATCCACTTCTGTTTCTTATGATGTCCTTTCTTGAGATGTGTCCCTTTGTGTAAACCAGAGAAGAGCCTTTCCTCTCGATGTGCATCGTGTTGCACAGTTATATAACGGTTTCTATTGTATTCAGTCTGAAGGTTAAAGGCATGTTTGCAAAGTTTATGTAAGCTTTTATGAAGTTATATAACTGCAGTACTTACTTATTACAGTACTTACAGTAAGTGATGAGTTCTGCTGATGCTGAGTTGGACCAAGAGTTCTGTGCAAAATATATAAATCAATCCTAATTTATCTTCTGTTGACACTTTGCTCTGAAGGCTTTCTGAAGGACATCTACAGATTCTCTGTGTATTTTTTCATGGTGCAGTAATGGGGACAAAATTAGGATTATTGCACACCCAACAATAAAGTCAGCTATAAATTTGATTAGTGATAGGAAACTAACTACCAACTAAACAGCCAGCACTGGAAAATAAGGACTCTTCTCCTGCCTTGCTTTAGCATTGGATAGGCTAACAACTAGCATATTTAGGCTGGTCACCCATTGGTTTGTCTTCTCCTTCTGCTGTCTTATTACCTTGGATAGGCTAGCATTATCATTGTTAGCTAGGCTAACAACTGGCATGTTAACAGTTTTCTTTTTCTAACAAAACTTCATCAAGAAAAATGGTTGATATACAGTAGTCTTAGTGAATAATAGTCTTAATTTCTAAATTAGAACTACAATCAAATAGTGAGTTGTTGTTTTTCAAACAATTTATTTGAAGTATTAGATTTATGAGAAGGTCAAGAACAAACGATGAGTCTAAAACAGGGGTGGGCAATCCTGGTCCTCGAGGGCCGGTGTCCTGCAACTCTTAGATGTCTCCCTGGTCCAAAACACTTGAATCCAACAGCTGAATCACCTCCTCAGTGCAGCCAGGTTCTCCAGAGTCCTACTAATGACCTCATTATTTGACTCAGGTGTGTTGAAGTAGAGATGCACCTAAAACTTGCAGGAGACCGACCCTCGAGGCCTGGAGTTGCCCACCCCTGGTCTAAAACCTAACAAGCAGAAGATGAACAGCGTCAGATAATCATGTCTTTATGAAATAGGAAGAAATCCTAGAGGCCTGACCATAACCTAAGATGTATGTGATCATCAATTATATGCAACATTTGAAGTTCTTTTAGGATCTTATATTTCTTGTGTTGCTTGTCAGTAAGCACTATTAGTGTGTAATCGGTTGTTGTCTTTTACAAGCCATTTTTTTAGCTTCATAAATAAACGGTCCTCTGAAAGTGTTCCAATATATACTGGATGTAAACTGGATCTTTGATTGTATTCAACTGATTATTTTATAAAATGGAGGAGCAAAGACCAAAGAAAAAAGAAGATGCCCCTCCAACAGGCCCCGCAGGGCCCCAGACTCTCCCTTCAGAAATCCCATGTGATCAAAGCAGAAAGCCTTTATCTGTGTGATGTGTGAAAGCCAGAGATGTCATATGAAAGCACTTCTAGTTCAACCCCTAAGGGAAGAAAAAGGGAGTTGTAAATTTTTAAATAGTCCTGCACATGCTTGTGTATGGTGGACCTATAGCTCAGTAGGTTTAGACATTAAATTCTAATGGTGAAAATGTGTATAGTTAACCTGAACAGATTTGTTAGTCAGCTACACACACTGGTATGTGTGTAGCTGTTACCTTCTATGTATCCTTGGACTTTATAAGTGAATTTGACTTTCTCCTGCCTGCCTAATGTCTGCATCTGGGTTAAACGTCCAAAAGGTCTTGATTATGAAACATCAGAACATTTTTGTTTTGGTTTTACTGGGTTTTAGTGCTACATACCACATAGCTGGCCATGACTTCCTGAATGATCAATTGGAAAAGTGGCTGAAATGACTAATGTTCCATTCATTATCATACACCAGTGGTGTCCAGAGTGGATCCTCCATGTTTTATTTCTCTCCCTGGTTTAACGCACCTGGATCCAATGATGGCTCATTAGAGGCCTAAGAAGAACACTGACATGCTGAAAAGATTGTTACTACCACCAGGGAGAGAAATAAAACATGCAGGATGCCGGCCCTCCAGGACCCAGTTTGGGCATCACTGTCTTTACACGCTTATCCCTAGTGAGGTGAGGAGGGGTGCTGGTGCCTAAGGGGATACAGGCGGGAAGCGGGGTCACATGGAGAGGTCGCCAATCCATCTCAGGGCAACACAGAGTCCTCAAGGGCCGGCATCCTGTTTTAGTTCATGTTTTAGTTCTCTCCCTGGTGGTAGTAACAACCTTTTCAGCATGTCAATGTTCCTCTTAGGCCTTTTAACAAGCCATCATTTGATCCAGGTGTGTTGAACCAGGGAGAGAACTAAAACATGCAGGATGCCGGCCCTCTAGGACCGACTTTGGGCACCCGTGCTCTAGGAGGTCTAGCAGTACCCCTAGAGCAGGGGTCACCAACTCCAGTCCTCAAGGGCTACCATCCTGCAACTTTTAGATTCACCTCTGCTCCAAAATGTCTGAATTCCTCACCAGCATTCATTCCTCTCTGCAATAGGCTGGAAACGAGCAGTTTATTTGATCCAGGTGTGTTTGAGCAGAGACGCATCTAAAAGTTACAGGATGGTAGCCCTCGAGGACTGGAGTTGGTGACCCCTGCCCTAGAGTCTGCTAGACTATATGGCAACTGTGGCCATATAGTCTAGCAGACTATATGGCCACAGTTGCCATATGAGGGAACTGTGGCACGAGCACTACATCATTCAACATGTTCAGAAGTAAAAAATACAGTTATTAGCAACATGGTGATACCTTTGAGCATGGCAGTCATTACCGGCGGAATCATAAAGTCGACTGTCTTTGGGAACTTCCACTAAAACAAGCTCGTCTGCCGTGTTGTCCCACATGGAACTATCCACATAGTTACAAAATTCCATAGGCATGCAGTGTGAAAAATTTGCTCCGGGACACGGGGTCGAGCAACGTTGTTGCTGAAATGACGGAATTTGACCGTGAGGTGCCATGTGGTGCATCAAGTATAAGGCCCTGTTTACACGACAACGATTTCGGGGGAAAACGGAAGAGTTTTGTTGCGTTTGTAGTGTACATTTACAAACCACCGAACGTTTTCTCTGACAACAGCACAGATTGAAAACGGGTTCCAGAGTGCGATGTTTCTGAAACGTACCGTTTTCCGTTGTCGTGTAAACCGAGAAAACGTTTCTTTTCTTCCATAGAATCCCCAGCTCATGCATAGTATGACGCAAAACATAGCTGCTTCCTACAATCCACAGAAGAAGAAGAAACTACTCACAATACTGGTGTTACTGTTTCCCCATCAGATACGGTTCCCTCAGTGTCTCTTCACCGCTCCGCACTGCCCAGGTGGCAAAATACACGGCAGGTTGTTCAGCCTCTTATCTAGAGAACTACGGACCAGCCCCGGCTCCAGACGAGTTTAAAAGGGGGGGCATCGACTTATTTTGGGGGGGCAAAATGAGTCTATGTAGCTGAACATAGACAACGACATCAATAGCCTACAGGCTACTTGTTAACAAGCTTAACGTGCTGTATTGATATTAGCCAGTCATCTTTTAGCTATCATTACCTGCATCCAACAGCTTTACTCAACTCAGTCGGTTAGTTTGGGGAACAAAACTGTGCAAAGTTATTTACGTTTTGCTGGTTTGTTGCCATGATTCTAACACACACCTGTGCAGCAGCAGCAAGTCCCCTTCGCTCCCGCACAGGTGTAAACCCAGCGCAAGCGTCTCAGCGTTAATGTTGCGTTTGAAGGCGGCTCGGAAAAACAGGTTACGACTTGTTAGCAACGGATTAAACCGTTTTAACTGCTGGAAAAGGTGACAGACGACACGGATATGGGAAGGGCGGGAGCTTCTATTTGATCAAATTTATATAGGAATAACAGACTGTTGGCCATTCCAAGGTAAAAAAATAAACAGCTTCCAGTCCGGGCCCGCTACGGACACCGTGAAAGCTCAAACAAGGTGTTGCAGCAAAGTTATCCCACTTTTTCCAACTGCGTGCGCCCTAATCAGACTCACACAATGCGTGTTTTCTCTCAATCTATGGGAGAACGGTACCTGATAGGGAAACACGAATCCACATGCCTTCAAGTAAAACTTTTTTTTAAACACATGCGCACTCAGTTTCAAAGAACCTAGCACCAACTAGGCGCAGCGAGAGCATTACACGTTTTCGATGTGTGCCATTACTGTGTAAACACAGATCGTAATTAGAACGTTTTCGTGTAAACGATCCAACAAAAACGGAACAAAACTTCCGTTTTTGATGGATCGCTGTAGTGTAAACGCCCCCTAAATCAGGCTTTAGAATCCCCTTTTTGGTAGAGTGAATATGAATAAATATGGCTTGACACAAGGAGTTAGCTAGCTTCTTCATATAGCATGTCTAAAATGCTGCAACAGGACACATGAAAAAATTAAGAGATGCTCATCTGTGGTGGAAATTCTTCATTGACAGATTCTAATCATTATATCCTTCATATGTTCCTCCCTGGTCAACCTGCAGTTCAGACTGTCACACACTGAACAGTTCTGGTAAAATATGACATAAAGCAAAATCATTGAGCTATGGGTATATAATAAACAAAAATCACAACAGAAGAAGAAGTGAAATAGTATTTTGAAAATCAAATACAATGCTGTGTAATGCTTTGATATATTACATTCTTCCTAAATCTAATTTTAAAAAAGGTTATGGAAAAAACTTGAATCATAATTCAAAATGAGCAAAACATTTGTGATTTATTTAAATAAATGTTTAAATGTTTTTGACTTTTATATGAAGTCAAAAACAGTTGTTAAAGCTCTTTTTAGTTTTTGGAGCAAATAAAAAATAAGTTCCATGTGTGGCTCCAACATTTGGGATTCATTACTCAAAATCTGGCACTGAATATTTGATTTTTGGGATTTTTTAAAATTTATTTATTTTTTTTTTAATTCAGAGGGCTGCTAGGCAACATCACCTCCATTCTAACATTTATGACCAAACTTGGAATGTTATTTTTGATGTCACATCGGTTGGTGTCAGAACCCAATATTCTATTTGAGCTCAGTCTGTCTGAAATCTCTGACAGAGTGAGACATAACTACGAGAGTTAACACTGACAACACTTGTAGGTGAAGATCGACACTGAAGTCTAGAAAAGAATAAAAAGATGGTCAAAGAACGTAAAAGGAAAGGAAAAACGCCGGCCCTCAGGAGACAACGAGGTAACTGAGTTCATGAGTTTCAGTAAAAATGAACAACAAATGGTTCATGTTGCAGTTTTTGTGAGAGAAATTAATGTGGATTTAATAGTTTTTTTTTTGTTTTTTTTTTTTCATTTTAGACACTGATCTATGTGTACTTAAAAGATTTAGAGTTTTTATCATTAAGGATTTCTGCTACTGACTTGTTTACTGTTGGGAACATTAGGGTGTGTGAGTCTGTGATAGTTTCACCCAGAAACATATGTTTTGGTGACAACATTCAATAGTTTGTGTAATAAAGTCCCTGATTAGAGATCAGTCTGTGAGGTGACATACTGTAAATACTACATTTTTGACTAATAACAAAAAAAGAAAACCACATTATTTTCCTGATGTCTCTCTCACTTTAGAGGGCAATAGCAGCATGACGCCACCAAGCACAGAGTCTGCTGAGTACAGCAGACCAAGGAAAAGGAAAAAAGTTGCAGATGAGACCTCCAGAAGACGGATCATGGTTCCTCAGATGTCTGGAGCCTCCACAAGCTGCCAGGACCCGATCAGAACCAAGCGGAGACGGAGGAGTAAGACCACAAAGGAGGCAGAGGAATCTTCACCACTGGCCAAGAAGAAGAAGGGACTCCTGCAGCGGGTCCTACCCAAAGAGCCTCCATCCTCTTTGGACATCAGCTCAGGTTGGCTGCTATGATGCAGCTATTGTTAGTTCACACTCAGATCCTCAGCATGATTTTTAGGATTCATATTCAAGTTCAAAAATACTTTATTGATCCCAAAAGGAAATTAAATGTTGTAACTCATGTTAATTAAACATGAATTAACACAAGTTAATTAATGTGATGGCTGTTGATAGGAAAGATCTCCTGTAGCAGTCCATATCACAGCATATTTGAAGAAGCCTCTGACTGAAGACTGTTTCCTAAAACAGTCCTAACAGATGACGGTTAACTTCAGCATGTTACAGTTTAAGAGAGTAAAAATATCACAAAGAATAAACTGCAGTATATTGTAAAAGCATTCACACCCATAAAACACATTTTACATTAGAATAAGAAACTTTGATTTTTTTATTGTGATTCTATGTGATATGCAGCTGTACTTTCACAAACAGTTGCTTCTACCAGAACATCTCAAAAATGTTCATAGAGTAAAAACATACATATTGAATAGATAAATTTTTATTTTTTCCACAATATTTGTGTTTTTTTTAGATGTTCATATAGGAAACATTGACTCACAAGGGCTGAATACAAACACACGCCAAACTTCATTTTCAGTTTATGCCCTTCCTTGTGTTGTGCATCAGAAGAAAAATCTAATTAGATATACTGAAGTTAGTGATCTTAACATGTCAAGAGGTTCAGCAGGTAAGGATAACTTTATGAGCCACATCCACATCTGCCCTGTTCAGTCCGCTTCAATCCAACTCCAGTCCGATTCCGTACAAAGTTCGGTTTGTTTGGGGAGGTGTGAATGCGTAATCAAACTTTGGTTTGCCTACAAAACCTCAGATTGGTTGAAGTGAACTCTGGTGCAGTTTGAATGTGAACACCAAGCAGACCAGAGACCACTCCAAAAGTAGGAAGCAGTGCATTCTGGGTAATCACAACCAATAAAAACTTATGAGTCTAGTGCTGGCAAGAGAAATGGCTTGTGGTCTTTTACCAAAGACCAAAGAAAAATCTGACTCAACTCCAGTTTTGTTTACATTTTGTGAAGAAAAAAGTTGTGTTCAGTGACATTTCTTTCATTGGTTGTCGGTGCAACGCCACCACAGGTGAGGATTAAACAGGTTTCTCAAAGTTAGTTTGAATGAGTGCAGTGTGGAAGAGAACCGCACCAGCTGAAAATGGAACAAATGTGTAAAAAAAAAAACCTAAGCCTTATGTTTCAATCGGGACATTGTTCTCTTTTCGTACCTAAATGTTAAAAGGCTAACATTATTTCTCTGGGTTACCCTCATTTTTAGCATCCAGTTTCAGTCCAATACCGGCAAATGACTTTGAGGATCCACCAAAGAGGAAGAATATGAAGATGGAGGAAGAAAGAGTGCATTCCCAAAGAGGTCAGAGTTAAGTAGATTTGTTACAGACGCATTCACGAGACAGAATTAAGGTGTGGTGATAATGATATCTGAAGTACCATAACAGTAACAGAGTTTTATTCTGATGCTTTGTGAAACTTTAGCCGAATTCCAGGAAAAGTATATCGAGCTGCATCAGCTGGGAGATGGAGGCTTTGGATCTGTGTTTGCTGGATATCGGGTCGAGGGTAAATTGCCTGTAAGTGGTACACACAAATGCGCAAACACACATGCATAGGTTCACTTGCTTCATAAATATTTTTAAGCCAGTAAGGGTCAACATTTGTAGAGAAGACGTAAGGTCCTCACAGTAGTAGAAGGCTAACAGCTAGTCAGACTGACTGTCTTTTTTAGCTGATTTTACCCAACAGAAATTACTCAAACTGAAAATGTTCATATGTGTGGGATACAGCTTTATTTTTATTGACATTAACCATGTACAGTTTCATGACAGACTGTTGTTATGTTCATTATTTTCTCTTCCAAAAGAAAGATGTATAGTTGACCATCTTTATCATTTTGTCTGATCGGGTGAGACTCATCAGCCAACAAGAGTGGAGTACAATTTTAGATTTTGTTACTTTTAGTGACACAAAAGCATCAAAGTTTGTAGGTTCTGAACTGTTTCTGAGTCTCGTAGTTAGCATCCTGGTAATCTCATCCTGATGCAATTAAGTCACAGCTGAGGTGGATTGACATACACAACAACCTCAACCAACTTTAACTTAAGTGTTTAGAAAACTACTGCTGATAAATTTACATAGTCTAACATTAGAAAGTACTAAATATCTCTTGATAAATATTGCATCTCTAACATGATAACCAAAATCTTGTTGCTATCTTATAGGTGGCTATCAAACACATACCGAAAGACAACGTGGTCATCAAACATAAGGTAAGTGAGCAACAACATCTAGCAGTGTTTCTTCTTCTTAGTGGATTACTGATGGGCAGTTAACATCTCTGTATATCCCACACATTCTGGGCACAAAGTGTTTAGAGTAAACTTTCACCTTGGTTGGTGCTACAGAACACTGTTTGCAATAACCAGACAGCAGAGAAAGAATTTCTTTTCTCTGATGAACACAATGAACACCTTACAAGCCGTACCATATAAGCAGTTTTTCACTGTATCATCAAACCATCTGTGTGTTTAACTATCCATCTAAAATGTTGGCTACAAATACATGTACATGATTTATATTTCTCTTAAAGTTCACTTTGAACACTTGAACAGCAAAGTCAGATCATTTGTTTAAGCGCACAGTCTTAGCCAGTAAAGCCACTCTGATTCTGATGGTGGGTTTCTCCTGTTTGCTGGGATGTTTCAGGATGAGAATGGCAGGGAGCTGGCCATGGAGGCTGTAATCATGTTGAAGCTGAGGACTGCAACAGTGCCGCAATTGGCCATGGTGTCCCTGCTGGACTGGTACGATCTGGATCAGGAGCTGATTTTAGTGATGGAGAGGCCCATGTTTGCTGAAGACCTTCTAGTCTATCTTAAAGACCGTGGAGGTTGTCTAAATGAAAAGGATGGCAAGGTAAGCTGCTGGACGGAGTTTGGATGTAGCTTAGAGGGTTGGGCTATAAAATACCAAAACCTGAACATGATGTTTGATACATCAGATGGCAAAGAAGAGTAAGCAAAGCTTTGAGTTGCTATTATGCATACACAGGAAGACTGCAGCCACTAATGAAGAGAATGTTGTCTCCCAGAGAAGCATGTACTATACACTGAAGTTTGTAGCTGTAATGAGAAAACGTGAAAAAAAAAAAAAAAACAGACAGCAGATTCTGAAGACAAGGCACTGTATCTTATACCTATATCTCTACTGTTCTTGACCATGCAATGTTTTTCCTTTAGATCATACTGAAACAGCTAGTGGAAGCAGCGCTCTACCTTCAGAATGCAAACATCTTCCATAGGGACATTAAGGTAGAAAATATCCTGATTGAGACCACTGCAGAAGGCCTACAAGTCTATCTGATAGATTTCGGTTTAAGCTGCTTTGATGACAGAAGAAAACATGAACTACTGTGTGGTACGATTGGACCATAGAACCCGACCCTTTCTCATTTATTAATGCTGTTTCGTCTTACTGATTGTTTGATTCTTACACCCCTTCAAGGTACTCCTGAACACCTTCCACTGGACTGGTTCATGCACAAAAACTACTGTGCTGAACCCACGACAGCGTGGCAGCTGGGTGTGGTGCTGTTCGAGGTGGTCCACATGACTCGGTTCAACACCCACAGCTTCCTTTCAAAAAAGCTGAAGATCAGTAAAAAGCTCTCCAAGAGTGAGACAAACTTATCAGCATAGCTAACTGTTCTGTTCTGTGTCGTTTTGTTTTGTTCCTCTGGCTCTGTTCATTGTTGCTGTTTGACCTCTGACCCTCCAGACTGCCAGGATGTTCTAACAAAGTGTCTGAGGGTTGACCCTAAGGATCGTCCCACACTGGAACAGCTGCTGAGCCACCCATGGTTTTCGTAGCTTACACACACACGCGCACACACACATATGTTTATGGACACATACATACATCTACTGCATGCTTCACTTTCAAATTTGAACCTTTCTGACGTTGAGGGTGGGCGATATGTCAAGGCTAAACAATAATTCCTTCCTTCCTTCCTTCCTTCCTTCCTTCCTTCCTTCCTTCCTTTCTTCCTTCCTTCCTTCCTTCCTTCCTTCCTTCCTTCCTTCCTTCCTTCCTTCCTTCCTTCCTTCCTTCCTTCCTTCCTTCCTTCCTTCCTTCCTTCCTTTCTTCCTTTCTTCCTTCCTTCCTTCCTTCCTTCCTTCCTTCCTTCCTTCCTTCTTTTCTTTCTTTCTTCCTCCCTCTTTACCTTCCTTTTTTCCTTCCTTCCCTCCCTGCTTCCTTCCATCTTTCCTTCATTCCTTCCTTCCTTGCAGGTTTGAGAGGGGGTCTGGTCCCAGTCTCCAGCAGTATGTATTCTTCTTGTGGAAACAATATCCATAAGATTAATTTGTGACTTTTGCTTTTTTCTGAGTGCTCTTGTTGAAACTAAATCTATAATTTTCATCAGGACATTTACTTTGTGTTTACTTTGGCTTCCTCCTCAATTCTAGAAATCATCCATTCTACAATAGCTTGTGATTTTCTTGGTTTTCTCCGGGTGCACCGGTTTTATCCCCTCTAATCTAAAAAAACTCTGCATATTCGGTTACATGAAGCTTGTACATTATGCCTGTGTAAGTATGTTTTTCTGGGATTGTTCTCTATGGTGCCTTGATTGAGGTCCACAACATATTGGCCATGTTGGCAGGATTGCAACACTCAACACTCTTGTTGCATCTTTTTAACTGTGCTATCTTTTATCAAAGTTCCATACTGGGTTGAAACTGCTTCCAGTGTTGCTGCTTGCATGGTGGGTGGGGTAGGTCATTGGGGGTGGAGGAGGGGTCGACATCAGTCATGTGGAAGTGGTGGGGGGTTTTGTTGCTGTTCACTCACCTCTGGTCCAATTGTCTTATGCTAGTAAAATGCCATTATGTGAAAGATGTTTAGTTCCTTGTTGCAACACATCAGGACTCAAAGCCTGCATGCCCTGTCTGTCCATTTGCAGGTTTCCTAGGTACTGTAGGTCACTCCCATAGTCCAAAAAGTATCTGTGATAGGTTGAGTTAAGTCTTGAATCCTTTCTTCTGTGCATACACACACACACCCACACCCACACACACACCTACACACACACACACACACGCACACGCGCGCGCGCGCGCACACATAACATGAATGTAGGCACAATAACATTTTTATGCATGTTTCAATATATTCGGATGTACTTAGCTTAATATGTGCATGTATGTTTTTTGATGTATTTGTATGTATATGTTAGAAGGTAAGTGTAATGATCTAGTTCATTGAAATATGTTTTCTGCTTTATCTGTCTTTGTTGTTCCCGTCGTTGCTGTTATTTCCTTGATAACTCTTGTGCCAGCTAACATCATAACTACATCCTCTCAATGTTTTTTTTCAGACTCCAGATCTTCCTACCCAGTGTTCCTGTGTTTGTCTCTCTTTCCTGTCCTCTCCAACCCCAGCCAGTCGAGGCAGACAGCTGCCCGTCCTGAGCCTGGTTCTGCCAGAGTTTTGTCCTGGTAAAAAGGGATTTTCTCTCCACTGTCGCCCTGTGCTTGCTCAAGACGGGGGATTGCATTAAAGTGAAGCTTTGATGCGGTCTGCTGGTTTCCTCCCCTCCGTAGAATCGCCACCTTAACGTGGTGGAGGGGTTTGAGTTACCCCCATGATCCTGAGCTCTGAGTTGCCTGGGACTTTGACCAATGTGCCTTCAGAATAGGGGTGGGGGGGTCACACCAAGAGCGATTCAAATACTTGGATGGAGTAAAGCTGTAGAGGTGAACAACATCTAAAGTCAGTCCCCTCTTGGAAGCAAACCTGGCGAGAGAACCTTAAAGCAAGGGGGGCGTGGGGGGTTATTAACAGTAACCCCCTTCCACATGGATCTACCACAACCAGGAAGGGACATTCAGGTTGGATACCAAATCAGCTGAGTATAGCAAAAGGCAACAGATTTAGCTGAATAAGTAATGTGTGATGATAAATATCATAACCTCTTATTGTAAATGGAACCTCATGGCGTTTTTATGTTTTTCCTTTCAGTAAGGATTCGGAGGCGCCTGAGAAGGTAACAAGTTACTCCTGATCTCATCCGGGTTCTGAAGACTTGCTCTTCTTCCACCCTCGTTGGTACTGTGGCCAGCTGTTGGGTTACCTTGGAGTCCAGATGTTCCTTCTCACCCGCCTTTCATTTTGCTGATGTTGCTAACGTTAAGTTGCTCTCCTTATTGTTTAGTTGTATTTATGTTATTCCAAACTATTAAACACAACTGCAATATCTGTTATTAATAAAGTATATTTTCTTAAGTAAAGCTTATTTAAATTGATTTTGTAGTTATTTTTGGGAAAAATCTTATTTGGAACATTAGCCAATCAATGGCTGGTCTCACTCAAAGCTGGTGTTGTTTTAAAGAACAAAGGTTTTTCTGAAATCTTAGCTTTTGTTTGAGTTTAAGCTCTCATTCCAAGTTTTCCATTTTCTGGTTCACACATTGCTTCGGACTTAATTTATGAAGTGCTCACCTACAAACTTGATGCACTCATTATCATGGGGCTAACCTTGAAGATGTTCTTTTTCTTCAAGGGAAGCTGTGAATTGTTTCCATGTCTTGTTGCTGTGTAATATGCTTTAAGCAGACATGAACCACTTTGTATCCTTGTAATAACTAATTTGTTTAGTTTGTGCTTCGTGCTCTTCTTAGTTGAAAGTAAAACTTTAAAGATGATAACATTTAAAATGAATCAGGAGTCCTGAGTCAAAGAACGGGGTGACATCATCATAACTCAGTAAAACATGTTGGATCGGGTTGGATCATTTTAAAATATGGCATTAGAAAAGATTGATGGGAATGGTGAAATTAAAAATCACATTTGGAAAACAAAGTCTTTTACGCTTGCTTGAGGTGGTTTTTGGCTTTTTCTTAAAAAGTTAATGTGCTAATGAAGAGATGGAGAGAAAGAAGTACTGATTATTTACCTCACATGACTGATCATGAATCATTAGAATTGCACTTCTTTCTCTACATTGTCTGACAGCATGTAGCATTGCCATTAGTTGACAAGCAGCAGATTCCTGAAAACCTCTCCTCATTTTTCAGAGATGTGGGTTTCATCCTAGTTTGCCACTTCTACTTTCTGTTTGTTACAGTCATGCAGCGTCAATATCTGACAAAGTTACGCTTTTTGTAGTCTGGTTATTTAAAACCAGGCCAGTAGAGGAAAAACATGACTAATTCTCTTGTTTTGTGACATTTTAAAGGTTTGCTCAAAATTTGCATGAATTGCTTGAAAAAATATTGAATGTTTGATGTGGTCATGGTTGTTAGATCCCAAGACTTTCCTCTGGTTTTTTAAAATTGGTTTTTGGCTCTTTTTTATTTTTTTATTTTTGCATGTTTTCCTCCCTACGCTTGCAAATTCCAGCACATTACAGGATAATACATGGCCTGCAGACAGATGGTCTTTTAAAAAAATAATCCAGCATAGATCTGAGGTACCTCTTGTTCTTAAACTGGTTCTGTTCAGGTGCCTTAAAACTTTGGTGCTTTGAGTGACAACCCCACTTCCAACACTTTGGGGAACCAATCATGTGTCATCAACAGTGTGTGTTGAGCAATGTGGTAGAGGAGTGTAGTACCAAGGTGGTTGACCTTTCTGAAGGGAACGCTTTGCTATTAATTTATTAATTTTACCATCCACAGACCTTATAACTGATCATCATTACAGTGTTACTGAACTTAACAGAGAAGTTGATGACTTCATATAGTGGTGCTTACCAGGCGACACCAGATATGTCTCTGCTTTCCAGCACTCCAGTCGGCCCAAACTGAACTCAGCTGCTGGGTTCCCTCAGCGGATTACACCACATTCTTGACTCTCTAAAACTCCTGGTCCTTCAGCAGGCCACCGCACATTAACCTATCAGATCAAAGATACAGGTGTGAACTGTGAAGCCCAGATGTTGTATAACATCACCTTTATCCTTAAACCCTATGGAAAGAACAGTAGCAGTTTTAAATTTTAATAAAGCCCTGCATGTGGTTTTGTACAGTGGTTCCGCATCTCAGCAGGATTTTGATGACTAACAGAAGATTTGTACTTCAAACCCTGGTGAAAGGCTTTGCTTCTTCATCTCAGCAACACACTGTTTAAGGTTTACAGAAAATGATCCAGTCACTGGGAACTAGAAAGTTTTGTTTTCACAGACTCACTACCTGAATATGATATCTCTGCCTGTGTTTGTATCTCTGTAGGAGCAGTAACATACCACACAGTCACAAGCTGGGTCTGTATTGATCAAATAATTTCTCAATTTGACATTTTATTAAATTCACTTAATAAAAGTACACCAAAAAAACCTTGTGTTTTTTTTTTATCAAATATTTGATCAAACATTGAAATTGGTTTGTTTCACAAAATTGCAATGGAAACTATTTTTTTGTATCATGCAAGTCACATGATCAACAACTGAATGTTACTACTGGAGGAAACCACAAAGAACAGCAGGAAGTAGTTGGAGGATGATGTGCAGCATGTTTTTAATCACTTATCAAATAAATAAACTTATTTATGTGATTTTAATTGTATTTATCAAATAATGGAAAGATGGCAATAAAGAAATTGTGGTTGTTTTTTGTTTTCTTTACATTAAAGTTTTGTGCATATTTGCAATGGAAACAGTTTGTGTGTGATCAATGGAAGAGATGGTTTGAACTTCCTCTTTCTCTGCTCTGCATCCATGAAGCTTAATTTTCAAATTCACTGGAATTTGGAGTTTCAGTTCAGTTAATAAGGCTTTGACATGCTAATCGGCCGGAGCAATTCTGTGCATCATGTAATACAGAAAACGCAATAAAAAAACAAACACGAGGCTTCGGGATGGTCTGGATTATCTGTGGTTGAAGAATTATGATTTTACCCAATCGCTAACATTTGGCTGTAATATGTAATGTGGCATCTGTAGGTAGCAGGGCTACAACATCTTTACTAGCAATAGAAGGACTTAAATATTCCTCATGCTCTGACTTTAAATCAGGGGTCCCCAGGCTATGGCCCGCGGGCCGGATCCGGCCCGCCACGTCATTTGGTCCGGCCCCCTAAACAATGCTGGATCTGGCCTGCCTCCTCATATCAGAGAGCATTCAGTGTTTTTTTTTCATATATTGTATTTTCTGGTTTATATGTGGATTTTTCTTCAACCACCAGGGGGCTTGAGCAGATGTGAATCTAACTTTCCCTCAATGGAATATATACTAGTCAGTCTCAGTCACCGTTTCACTCACGGTTTTTTCCATTTGCATTCTGGGTAAAAATTTATCTATCAGTTATGTGGCCCTTGCAGGAAAAAGTTTGGGGACCCCTGCTTTAAA
Source organism: Poecilia mexicana (assembly GCF_051168715.1). Classification (NCBI taxonomy): domain Eukaryota; kingdom Metazoa; phylum Chordata; class Actinopteri; order Cyprinodontiformes; family Poeciliidae; genus Poecilia; species Poecilia mexicana. The sequence goes on from NW_028263389.1 coordinate 860,805, forward strand.
TGATCAATATTTGGAAGCGTGATCAGCACGGACTGAACGGGTTTGTTCACCTCCTCCACTGCCATCACTAAAACTACAGACAGACTTCTATTCTAAAACAGAGCAGAAACAAAAGTCATCATTCACAACCTAACTTAAATAATCCAGTAACCTACTTAAAACCTGTTACTGGTAGGTTTTAGGCATATACAGGACTGGCATAACTCCAGAGAGTAGCATTTAAGATGTTTATTTTCTGCCATTTTTCAGCTTTCTTTTCTACAGACGGGCTCTTAGTTTCAGGGAGAGCTCAGGGCAACATAACAAATAAAACCACCCTGAAATAATTTATTCTTTTTTAACATACCAAATTCCAAGAAAACCAAAATATAAAAACCAACCCCCCAACCAATGCAAAAATGCCCTACACCCACGAACAGCTAAATGGAAATGGAAAAAAACATCAGCTCTCCCCTTAAAAGCCAGCCTGACCAAAAGGTTACACTGCAAAATATACAAAAGGGCAGTTAAGCCTTCATATACAGATATAGTATATCACAGTCAATTAGTCAAAAGTGCAGCTTTGCAGCAGGACATTGCTAATTAATTGATTATCTTGACACCTTGAAAGCAGCACCCAATCAACTCTCAAAGAGGAGGACGTTCCTGAAACAGAGCAGAGGACATTACTTCCATACTGGGGTTGTGTGACCTTGTCATTTCCTGGATTCTCCCAGTTCCGCACAGTCCCCATGATGCTGATTATTCAATCCTGCAAGGTCTTTTTACAGTATGCCACATTTTGTTTGGTCAAAGTGGGACTCAGGCTTTTCATAACAGCAGCTCTGACAAAGCAGGCAGCTTGACTGACATGTCAGCTACCAGCAGCAGAAGGCCTGCATATGGATGGATCACTCTTAACTGTGAGTGTCTGACAGGCCGGCTGACAGCTACCTCTGATGTATTCAAGCAGCGCTGCCCCGTTACTAAAGCTGACACACTTTCCTCAAAGCTTGTTTCTGTGTTAAGGGCCAAATTGATTACAGTCATTCAAGTTTGCTCTTTTTCTTGTCCTTGAGGAGCAGCGTGTGTGGCGATGAGTAGCACCAACACCACAAAGGAATACACTTCCTGTTTGCATGTCGGCTTGGAGTTGTCTAAATGTTCTCCTCCACCCTGCAACAGTTTTTACAGCTACTGCTGCTTCCTTGTGCTGTCTAAAACAGGCGTTAAACATATGGAAGCCCATAATATTCTCTTCATGTTAACATGTCTACACATTAATGTCAGATTTCATTTTTGTTCCTCTTGCCAATATCTAGAAATGAAAACAGGCAGAACTCTTATAACTGCCTGTTTTAATTGTTCAAACACAAAATTAAACCCTTCCAGACTGAACATAGCGCTGACGATCCAGTCAAATTTGCAGTACCGTAATTCCGCCACACGTTGCATTATTTGAAAAATTCCAACGGTTTCTGTAAGGGGAGACGTTGCACTTTTCAACCAGTATAGAGTTATTACAGTAATTTCACCCCCACCGTAGCAGGGAGTGAAATTAATCTGAGGGGTATGCTTTTAATAAACAGTAAATTGTGAAAATACCTTGATAGATATTGAAAGTTCCATGTATAAATGGGCAAATATATATTAAAGAACTGCGTACAATTAAAATCAGCAAAAATAGACATTTGAAACTTAGGTCATAAAGGGTTAATGTGCATTGACAGTTCAAATGTTTTTCGCACTAAATACTTCTCACAACCCGGTAGGTGATCCACTAAACTGAGCTTAGTAACAGAATTAGCTCTTTCATTAGCACATTAGCGGACTAGCAGTAACACTTGGCCTGATGAATCTGCTCTCCTCACCATTCCTTTCAAAAGATGGACTCATGTTGTAATATGTTCATGAACATGATAATAAATGAAAACCATTATGAAATATTGAACATCACAAATCTTAAAATGAATGAAAACAATTCTAGCCTATGTAAGTAGTGAACCCCACTTTCAGTGGATTTTACCCTTTTCTACTGATTATAGAAAAATTACTTCCTCCAACACAACACACACAGTCTGACACACTCTTTCAATGTGCAGGAAATCTCTGCAAACAAATTTAGCATATAATATTGTTTTAGATGATTGTTTGCCAGATCACTTCCTGACAAAAGCCATTCACGGCTTCTCTCAATCTTTACTGCCTTCTTCTCAGTCCATCCAAAGCTGCAGTGATTACCCCACACTGAAAACCGGCGAAGCGCCGTATTTGACTTTCTCCTGCGTTGTGTCTGAGAGACTCTGGATTTCACACCAGTGTACATGTCTGCGGAGGGAAGGATGTATATTCATTCGTGCGTCGCCGATTCTGGCAGGCAAAAGGAGAAAAGGAAGATGGAGAGACAGAATTAGGCCAGTTACTGGCAGAGCGCCCCGCAGCCTCAGTCAGAGAGGCTGGGTGCCTGAGGAGGGACCGGAGGCCCCCCGGCAAACCCTGACATCATCAGCTCCCATTCTTCACGTCTGCTGAGACACAGTCATGCAGATACTATATTTATGCTGCCGCTAACATGCTACAGCCGAGCTCATGAGCTGGGCTGTCTGTTCGCAGCTTTCAACTGTAAAGCCCAGGTAGACTGAACTATCACCTGCAGTTAGTCATCATGAAAGAAAAAGGTGATCTGGTGTGATATGGAAAAGATAAGACATCACACTGGCAGAAACTGCAGCAGCTGCAGCACATTTAGCTTGAAATGAGCCTTTCGCTCCTTTAAAGGGGGAAGCTTTTCCTTTTATGTTCCAGGTTCTGTCAGATATCAGGCCTCTGAGAGGAATCAAAGGAATGTTTTAGCTTAAATAGAAGCAACATGCGGCTCTGAGAAAAACAGCACAGACCCTGTTTAATTTTGGGATTTTCTTTATCAAAACATTAAAAGTTACCCAGTCTTCACCAAATGTCATGTGAAAACATGAGAACACTCCATTACAGTGGAACCCCTTTATATGTTATTAACTGCTTATTTCAATAGTTTAAATGCCAAATATTACTCAATATGTATTTAACACATACAGTGGAAACTGTTTTAGAGCTACTGCCGAGGCTAACAAATACAGCCTCTCATCTTAGATCTATACGGAAAGAAACAAAGTGAATAATTCAGAGTTCCACAGAAATATCCACCAAAACACATGAAGGATTCTTCATAAAGTTCAGAAAATTACAAATAATGCTGAACATTGTCTTTATGAAACTATTACACAACAACTGGATATCTTCAATCAGAGGCACATCAGTCACCAACTGCGTTTCCTCTACAAATGTGAGCAAAACCTTGTCAGTATTACACTAATGTCGAAAAAACACAATTTGATAACTGCCGCCTTTCCATTAAAAAACACAATTAAAATCATTCATGAATAGGTTTGTTCATGTGATAATGAATATATATATATATTGCTCAAAAAAGTAAAGGGAACATTTCACTTTAATTTTGTGTGTGGCTCCAAATCCAGGCCTCCATTGGTTAATAAATTTGATTTCCATTGATGATTTTTGTGTGATTTTGCAACACATTCTCACTCCCAACTCGTCACATATTGACGCTTGGGCAGGTACCCTCGGCGTCACATATTGACGCCAAGGGTACCCCCTTGGCGTCAATATGTGACGCGAAGGGTTCTCTCATTGAATGCTGTACCGTTCCCTAAGCGTCCGATACTGACGACTTAGGAACGAATAAGATGACGTGTCTATTCTATTTTTTTTAAAACCTTTATTTACAATTTATGTGCTAGTTTGAACAGGATATTAAGAATATTTACTACAAATTCGGTATTTAAAAATAACTCCGTAAAATATAAAACCGGAGGAGTTTTGTTGTGCTTGTTGTTAGCTTGATTTAAAAGCCTTAAAAAAAATAAATAAATAAATAAAAAACTATTTTTGAGTATGATATCAATGATTTACACCAAATAAATTTAAGAAAAATTAAGATGTGTTTTCGTTTGTGATTGCATGCAAACTGTTCTGTAAACCTTTTAATATGTTTGATTGAAATAAAAATAAGGACGGATCCCACAATAACCCAAGAAGAAGAATAAGCTGACGTCATCATATGCGACACTTACACTCCGGTGAGTAGAAACCTGCATCTGTCAAAATGTTTTTGTACTCTAAAACCAAAAATAACTCCAAAGTGTTACGTTATAAAATTACTGATGGTTTTTTTAGGACTTAATGGCAGTAGGACTGTGATGCGAATGGTTGAAGACACGTTTGTAACATTTTTTTTGCCGGAAAATATACGGTGGACGCTAGCTAAATTAGCCTCTTGGAGGCTAATTGTACCTGTACACTGTACCTGTGCTTAATACGTTTAATTAGCCGTGATAAAGTCACATAATAATGTTTATAGTCATGCTTGTTGTTGCCACTTTGTAATATTGGAGGGTTGCTAAAAACATCAGTGCCCCTAGGCTGTGATGATCTTTAAAGTTTTGAACCCTGTCTGAATACACTGATTGCAGCTAGGTCATTTACTTGAATTAAAAATGAACTTGCGTCAGTACAAGCAAATTTATTTTCTCCTGTCTGTTATTTATTGCTGTTGCAAGCCAGATGAAGTGAAGTAAAGAGCTGAGAACCTGATCTTTGAACAGACAGAGACCATAGCTGAGGAGCAGCCTGGGATGCTTACTGAGGAGCATCCAATGATGATACCAGAGAACCAGGAAGAGACTGTGATAGTGCTTGATTTAGTTCCTGTTTCTCATCCTGTTGTCCCATCCTCTCAGTCTTTTCAGAAGAAGAAAAGACCCAGAAGCATCTCTCCAACTGCCTCTCCTCCCACTCCGTCATCTCTCCGTCCCCCCCCCCAACCCCCCTCACCCTGCCCGTAGATCTTAAATAACTGTCAACTTTGGCTGTGTGAGTACTTTGACGTACATATCCCAGAAGGGCCGTCTGACTCTATTCTTGAGTGGTTATGCTATTCAACATTTTGGTGTAACTGGTTAAATACACTTGAATCAAATGGCTGAGGTGCCACCTCATTCATTCTGCATTCAGATCATATGAAGTCCTGGTAACATCAAAATTAATTGAGTGAGGCATTTTGTGCCAGAGAAACACCTAAAACTTGAAAGACACCTAACCTATTCTTGATGCCTGGTATTTGGACACCTATGTCCTATTTTATGTTTTCTTTTTTATCTCTCATTTTAAATCACAGTTAAGATCTCGGCTGACAGCTTCCTGAAATGATTTTTGAGCGGGAAGCCATAATATATGATTGGATAAGATGTTAAGGAAGGATCCCTTCAAGTGTCAAGCTTGTACCCCAGATGTGCTTTCAGTTTCAGTGGATGGAAATTGCAAGTATTACCATTTAAAGAATGCAGCAAGGTATTGTAAAATGTGTAAAATATAACAATTCTTTGTATATGTTAGTGATGTTCACTACCTTTGGACAGTAACACCTCATGAAGTGTATTTTATTGCTTTGTTTTTCAGATTGGAGGAACAGGCTATATTTCAGGACCTTTTCATTGCCAAGGATGAAAACGTAGGAACATTTGTGAACTGTATACACAAATCAACCAAAAATGTAAGACTGCAGATTGTAAATGTATAATAACAGTAACCTTTTAGCCTGTAATAACAGCTTGCCTGACTGAATTGTATGCATTCTAGATTTTGTGGTGGGTAGCCAGGGAGATCTCTCACAGATCCAGCAGCAAACTGGGTGAGGAGGCTTGGAGCTAGCGGTGTGTAGACATGGAGTACTGCTTAGTGCTCTTCGAGATAGTATGAGATATTTGCATAAGCTTTGTTCTTTCAACAAAGGGTGGCCAACAGACAATCACTTTTTTTTCCATGGATGTAACATGTAAGTACTGGCCATATCTTGAAAACTAACAAAAAGCTGTCCTGAGCTCCAACACCTGCTTAAAATGAAGCCATTTCTCTCAATTTTCCATGGCAAAGCCCATGAATGTAAGGTAAGGAACACTGACCAGGCATTGTATAACCTTGCTGGTACATACTGCATAAACATCTTTGACACAGTTGATGTTGTTTGTGCAAATACAGATGGACAAAGCTTGTGCCAAGGCTCATCGCAAGATCAGAAAGGAGAAAACATCTTAGCTTTGGCTTTAGAAGATGTTGGTCACTTGAAGACTGATACAGACACAGAAGTTCTGTCTTTGGAAGAGATCCTGTCCGGTGACACAACATTGCCATGGCAGCAATCATACAGTGGTAAGTAAACATACACTAATATGTTTTATACTGTCATCATACCTGACAGATAATGTGACTAGATACTCCAGGTGTTGACCTCAACTTACAAATTTAAACTTTTACTGAGTTGATTTGTCCTTTTCATAAATGCATTTCAGACTCTCAGTCTTCACACAAGAACAAGGGCAATCGATGACATCATGATGGTAAAGAGACTGGAAGAGGAAAAGAGGATCTTTGTTGATGGACCATCATTGGAAATCTCTGTCATCCTATGAAGACACTCTAAAGGAGTTTCCCACCTGTTATCGGGAGGTAAATTAAAAAGTATGTTTTTAAGTAACACATAATCATACCAAAAGTAAAAGCATCTAAATTTGGGATTTTTATTTATGTTCAACTTTAAAGGTTTGTCCTGTGACCTAACTGACGAAGGTCCAAGAGGTCTCCAGAGCATCATCCTCAGAGAGCTGCAGCACCAACAGATGAAGCTGCAGGCAACAGAGTATTATCTACAGCAGGGGAGCCCAAAGTGGGTCCTGGAGGCCCGGCATCCTGCATGTTTTAGTTCTCTTCTCTTTAACACACCTGCATCAAATGATGGCTCGTTAGATGGCCTAAGAAGAACATTGACAAGCTGAAAAGGTTGTTTCTACCACCAGGGAGAGAATAAAACATGCAGGATGCCGGGCCACTAGGACCCACTTTGGACACCCCAATCTACAGACTTTGTCAGGAGCAGAGAGCGTTACCTTTGACGACGACTTCAGTAGTGACTGATAATAGTCATATATATATAGTTTGCTCATAAGTCACAAAGAGACACCTTACAATTTGTTCTTGTGCTTTCATGTCTCCAAATGGGCAGTGTTTTATCTTGTTGGTTCTTTTTTTAAAATAGTTAATTTGTTTGTGCCTTTGTATTTTCTAAAAGGGTTTACTAGAGCTGTAATTACTTCCACATGCATGTCATTGAGTGTGTTTCTTTTTCACTTATGTTTCTGCACATCTAGTGTATTTTCTAGGTAATAAGAGAAATTGTAGTTAATTTAATAGTTTTAATATTTTTACTACAAGTGGAGTAATAACACTTGTGCTTATGTTGAGCAGTTAAATGGCTACAATGCTACGTTAAGCAGTCCCAGTGATTCTGTAGTATCTAACATAACCAAGACATCTTTTTGGATCTTCTACTTTTCTTTTTTTATTAATATGTGCAGCTGTGACTTATTTCTTAATCCAAAGAATACACAAAGTGTGTACTGGTGGAACAATTTCTTATCCTTGGTCAACTGAATGCGGTTCAGTTTGTCTGTCAATGTCTTTATTAAAAAGAAATAAGTTAAATAAAATTTCAGTACTTGTCAACTGCCAACTCTCCTGACCTGAACCCCAGAGAGAATCTGTGGGATATTGTGAAGAGAAAGTTGAGAGACGCAAGACCCAACACTCTGGATGAGCTTAAGGCTGCTATCAAAGCATCCTGGGCCTCCATAACACCTCAGCAGTGCCACAAGCTGATTGCCTCCATGCCGCATTGAAGGCTGCAAAAGGATTCCTGACCAAGTATTGAGTGCATAACTGAACACGATTATTTGAAGGATGACTTTTTTGGTATTAAAACACATTTCTTTTATTGGTCGGATGAACTATGCTATTTTTTGAGACAGGGATTTTGGGTTTTCATGAGCTGTACGCCAAAATTATCAGTATTAAAACAATAAAAGACCTGAAATATTTCAGTTGGTGTGCAATGAATCTAAAATATATGACAGTTTAATTTTTATCATTACATTATGGAAAATTATGAACTTTTTCACAATATGCTAATTTTTTGAGAAGGACCTGTAGACCTAGCGTTATTTATGCATGTCTAGGTTCAACAGTTGACAGGTGAAAAAGGAAGCCGACTAAGGTTTGGTAGAACTTGCTGTCGGTGTCATTTAGTTGAAATGCTTCAGATTTGGACCTAACTTCTTTTTTAAAACAGAGAGTCCCAACTTAGTGAAATAATCTTAACATTAACTTGGTATTTGGATGCATTTACAAACCAAAAGGGGTAGACCTCTATTTCAACTACAATAATTAGATGGACACAACTTAACTTAGATTCTCTTTATGCCTTTTCTCTGCAAGCTTATGAAATGATGAAATGAACCACAGAGGCCTCCGGCAGATCATTCTTTTTCCACTAGAACAGATTTAGAGTCGGGCTACAGAGCTCAATTCTAGAGAAAATGCATCTTTGAACCATTACTTTAATAAAACATTTGAAGATTAAGCCATCTCTACCACTCAATTTGAGATTAGTGATGGAGTTAGGGTTAACCCTAACCCCAATCTAACCCTAGATTGTTTTTATACAGTTTAACATAGTGTTTCTCTAGGAGAAAAGCACTATGTCAATCAAACATAATTTAGATTACTATACTAATGTAGTTTAAATTACAGTAGAGTCAAACTGATTCAATATTAATTTACTAAACTGTAATGTTGAAGGACTTCAATCTGGGTTTCCTTTCATACACAAAATAAGCTGCAAACTTTAACTTAAATAATTAACCTTAGACAGGTAAACATGCTATGCAAAATACTTCTCCATAAAACTTTTTTTTATGTGTAAATACTGATCACACTGAATAAAACACATAATAGCTTCACACAGTTCTACAAGTGTGTAGGAAACGAATCTGTTACACAGTTTAACCTTGCGTCATGCCTTAAAGACAACACACAGGGCAAACTTGACCAGCCTACAATGACGGCCAGCTTGTCAGGCAAAAAGTCTTTATAAATCCCATCATGACTCTTTCTGTATCAAACGAACAGTTTCACTACATTTTGAAGTAACATTTCTGAGTGTATCGTTGACCTTGATCTTATTTGGCTACAGACAAATACGGTTGTCATCTTATTGAAAACCTTATTACCTCCCACAACGTGCTGATAGTGTTCCTTTCTTCTCTTAATCAGTCTGCCGTACGATGGCTGCGTTCCATTTCAGATTCCCGCCGATCAGCCGTACAATAATTTCTAGAACCAACTATGCGGAGCTGGGATGCTTATAAAAAGTCTATCTATCTATCTGTCACAAATGCCATACACAATTTTAAACACACAAAATATACATTTGCATTTATATAACTATATAGATATATCTATATATAGATATACCTGTCCTGATATATATCTACAGATATATCTACATATAGATATATCTATATAGATATACCGTCCTGATATATAAATGCAAATTTATATTTTGTGTGTTCTTCAAAACTCTGTATGGCATTTGTGACATAGGTTTATTAAAATGTGTTGTTCTAATACAGTCAGTTGATCTGGACATTGCAATGTATTTTTATCATGCTCTTCATCAATAACTTCACTGAAAGTTGCTGTGTTTAAAAATAAATGTACTGCATTTGAAAGCAATTTTATTATAACATTTTACAAATACAGTCTTGATTCACAAAATCCATGACACAAAAAAGATAATATTAAAATAATAGCTTTTTGAGTTAAAAAAAACACTTCCAATTAGTTATATTGACATCAAGTTGTGCTTATTTTGTTATGTATTTTTATAGACTTTACTTTGTACATCCACATCAACATTAAAAACACTCAAAAAGAAGTGTGTACAATACCATGTTTAAAGTTTTTAAGACTTTAGGTCATATTTACTGAACAAAATCTACAAACAATTCTGTTCTAAATTTCAAGACTTAATACAGGCACAATACCTGCCTGATGCAGTGACTCAATCAGCCTCACTTAGTCTTTAACAGAACTTGACAAAAATGTGTCAGTAAACAGCCCAACATAAGCTTACATATATTACAACCATAACATTCATTTCAGTGAATGGCCGAAAACAATATTACACAGAAAACTTTGTAAAATGGTCAAACTGCAGTAAAAAAAAAAGAAAAGAAATTAATACTTTGTAATACAAAAAAGAAAAGGCAACATCATGGAAGGACTTGTTCGCTGTCTGAAGGAAGTGGCACTTGGTGGACAGCAACATGAGAGGATTTACTTGCAGGTTTCCAGGTATCATCCCAGATTTTTCCGCTAGAAAAGAACAACAATAAAATCAGGATGTGGATTTTTTGTGCTGTAAGGTTCACAAATCTCTCTAAGACCTGACTTTAAAAGGAGGTAATGTAGCCAAAATATTTTCTATGCCTACATCCACCCAAATGCCAGCTAGTACTTACATCTTGTTTTGTCCTAAATATACAATATTATCTTGACTTATTAAGTGTTAAATGATAAACTGACTGCAGTCATTTTTACCACTACACAAACAATGAAAATCTCTCGTAGTGCTTCAGTTTCTTAGAAAAGTCTAAAAATCAAAACAGAAAAAAAGTGACAGTTTCAGATTAAATGTGTGGCTTATATTAATTATAAAAGGCACAGTGTTAAATAAGTGTTGAATCACTTTTAAAAAGTCCAAACATCAAAATCAGCATTCCTTTGCTGATAAACGGCCTAATTTCGATATTTGGAGTTCTATCTCTATATTTCTATGTTTCTGTGCAAATGCTGACTTTTTGTATGAATTTGTTTCACCCAAAGATGTTGTGACTTATGTGCTATAAGTATTACTGATTCATGTTGTAATGCCCGTTTTTGTCCTCATAAAAAAATAAAGACAAATATAAAGACAGAAAAGGAGTCTGGTAGGTCAGTAATTAAAGCCACAAAGTTTATAAGTAAACAACTGTGCTTATTTTTTGCAGACCACTGCCTCCCTTATCACCCCTCCCCCCATCTACTCATCTCCACACGTGGCAATGTCTCTCAGTGTATCTTGGCATGTTTGACTGGGGTGGGGATGTACTGTCACAGGGTGGATTAGTTAAACTTTTAGACTTACCGCATTAGTTCTACGCCCAGGGATTGATTTTGGGTACTACATTTCCACCAACCTAAATAACAAGAAAAGGAAAAAAACTATTTTAAAAACAAAATAAGAAATGAAGTCAAAGCGTGTACACTTGAAAACTGAAAACTAGTGTGGTGACTGTCATATTTTATAATTCTTCTAAACTTTACTCTTCTTTACATGGATTTACACATTTTCTCAAATTAGTTTAACATTAACTTTAACCACTTTACACTGGCCACATAAATGGAAACTAAGCCCAAAACAAGTTGTCTTTGCTTATAAACGGTCTATATAGTTTTTCTGTTTCTGTGAGAATTTTGACATTTTAGGGCTGGACTCCTTAAGTCGCGAGTTCAGTTTTCTTCTGGGTTCGATTCTCGGCCCGAGGTCTTTCTGCATGGAGTTTGCATGTTCTCCCTCTGCATGGTGGGTTCTTTCCGGGTTCTCCGGCTTCCTCCCACAGTCCAGAAACATGACTGTCAGGTTAATTGGTTTCTCTAAATTCTCCCTAGGTGTGTGTGTGTGTGTGTGTGTGTGTGTGTGTGTGTGCATGGTTGTGTGTTCTGTCTGTTTCTGTGTTGCCCTGCGACAGACTGGCAACCTGTCCTGGGTGTACCCCAGCAACCCTCCCGACCACAATAGGGACAAGGGTGTAAGAAAATGGATGAATGTAAAGAAAACAAAACTTACGCCACCCTGACTTAAGGAGACGGCATGGTCAGCAGGTGACATGAATGCAGATGTGGCTGATCTACGGGCGGGGGGGGGGGGGGGGGGGGGACGGAGAGATGACGAGTGGGAGGAGAGGCAGTTGGAGAGATGCTTCTGGGTCTTTTCTTCTTCTGAAAAGACTGAGAGGATGGGACAACAGGATGAGAAACAGGAACTAAATCAAGCACTATCACAGTATCTTCCTGGTTCTCTGGTATCATCATTGGATGCTCTTCAGTAAGCATCCCAGGCTGCTCCTCAGCTATGGTCTCTGTCTGTTCAAAGATCAGGTTTTCAGCTCTTTACTTCACTTCATCTGGCTTGCAACAGCAATAAATAACAGACAGGAGAAAATAAATTTGCCTGTACTGACGCAAGTTCATTTTTAATTCAAGTAAATGACCTAGCTGCAATCAGTGTATTCAGACAGGGTTCAAAACTTTAAAGATCATCACAGCCTAGGGGCTCTGATGTTTTTAGCAACCCTCCAATATTACAAAGTGGCAACAACAAGCATGACTATAAACATTATTATGTGACTTTATCACGGCTAATTAAACGTATTAAGCACAGGTACAGTGTACAGGTACAATTAGCCTCCAAGAGGCTAATTTAGCTAGCTTCCACCGTATATTTTCCGGCAAAAAAAAATGTTACAAACGTGTCTTCAACCATTCGCATCACAGTCCTACTGCCATTAAGTCCTAAAAGAACCATCAGTAATTTTATAACGTAACACTTTGGAGTTATTTTTGGTTTTAGAGTACAAAAACATTTTGACAGATGCAGGTTTCTACTCACCGGAGTGTAAGTGTCGCATATGATGACGTCAGCTTATTCTTCTTCTTGGGTTTTTGTGGGATCCGTCCTTATTTTTATTTCAATCAAACATATTAAAAGGTTTACAGAACAGTTTGCATGCAATCACAAACGAAAACACATCTTAATTTTTCTTAAATTTATTTGGTGTAAATCATTGATATCATACTCAAAAATAGTTTTTTATTTTTTTATTTTTATTTTTTTAAGGCTTTTAAATCAAGCTAACAACAAGCACAACAAAACTCCTCCGGTTTTATATTTTACGGAGTTATTTTTAAATACCGAATTTGTAGTAAATATTCTTAATATCCTGTTCAAACTAGCACATAAATTGTAAATAAAGGTTTTAAAAAAAATAGAATAGACACGTCATCTTATTCGTTCCTAAGTCGTCAGTATCGGACGCTTAGGGAACGGTACAGCATTCAATGAGAGAACCCTTCGCGTCACATATTGACGCCAAGGGGGTACCCTTGGCGTCAATATGTGACGCCGAGGGTACCTGCCCAAGCGTCAATATGTGACGAGTTGGGAGTGAGAATGTGTTGGATTTTGTTGTCAGCACATTCAACTTTGTACAGAACAAAGTATTCAATGAGAATATCATACATTCAGATCTAGGATATGTTATTTGAGTGTTCCCTTTATTTTTTTGAGCAGTGTGTATATTATATATATATCTCAACTCTCTAGTAGAGCTATATATACCTGCATTTTTGTCATTTATCTTGCAGACAGACTGTTTCTATTTGATGGTCTAACCCAAACGTACATGGCATGTGGCTGTCCTCCACCCTACCATCATTGTTCTCTCCGTCTCCCTGACTGGCTTGTTCTGTCACACATGGCCACATATCTAATTTCACATTACAAGTAGCAGCACAGAAAATTCAATTTGTTTTTGTTTCCCTGCCATTTAGTGCTATTTCCATAAAATGAGAGTGGCTGACATCCAAAATCAATGCCTGTTTCCAAACCTCCAAGACTAATGGGGTAGATAGCTAAAACCGCAAGTTAATTGTTCAGCAATGCCCTTGAAAATTGTGTGTCACTCTCTCTCTCCATCTCTCTGTCCCTTACCATCTCTCTTCTATTTACACTGCACTCTTGACTGCCACTTTAGGAATAATTTCATGCGGAATTTCTAATGACATGGACTTGAAATCTTAGCAGTCATGCTTAACTGAGCCCAAACTTGGACCCGGGTATTCCAATATCCATAATTCACTCATGCTGTCATTCAGGTTCTGTGAGTTTTCAGCTAAGAAGTAAGAAATGTGACTTTCTGTTTGTCTGTGGAACAGTTTTAGCCATGCCGGGTGTAAGTGCCAGTAGAATGGCTGTCAGATGATGGCTGTAATTTTTCCTCTGCGTCACAAATTAGCTTTGAAATGAGTGATCTCGCAGCAAGAGTTGAACTGTTAATTACCAAGTGGGTAGTATTTAAGTAGCTTTATTACGACAGATATTAGCACAGTTATAACTGGAAAAATGAAAGTATTGTACTTTAAGATTTTTTTTTGTTTAATTACTCATAAACATATCAAGGATAAAGCAGTGAAAATACAGACCGGACATTTCAGTCAGCAAAGTACATTAGACATTATCGACATTTTGGACCTTTGTTGCTATGGATCATGTTTCGAAGAAGTGTCTCCTCCAGCAGCTAGGTGGATCATTCACACACACTCACACGCTGATGGTGGCAAGCTACTGGATAGTAGCCACAGCTGCCCTGGGGCAGTCGGACAATACGAGTTGAATTGAAATAACTTTTTTTTTTGTAAAGTGCCTTGAGATGGCATTTGCTGTGAATTGGTGCTTATAAATAAACTGAACTGAGATAAGATTATTGTCATGATTTATACTTGTATTTCTCACCAATGTGACAAACCTTCACAATAAAACATCTCTCATTATCCTTTCTGCTCATTGAAGCGTTGGGCAGATGGGCTATGATCGGCCTCTTAATGTAATGATATTAACATTCTGTGATGAAACACATGACAGCTACTACACTGCTATAATTCAACTGTCTAGTAGAGCTATGAATGTATTGTTTCATACTTTAACTCAAATACATGTTTTCAAATTTAGCTAAATATTTTGAGACACAGTGTGCTCCCATTCTCAAGTATCATAAACAAAAAAATTATATAAAATACAAGAGAAGTTTCTGATTTTAATGTGAGTAAAATACAAAAAAAAAGTTGAAAAGATGTGGATGCTTTTCAGTGCACTTTAAACCATCAGTTATGAAAATAAAAGTATGTTTTTTAACCTTCAACCATTTTATTTTTTCATGTCTTGTCTTGGACGTCACACTGGCGCATGAGTATACCAAGCATCAATTGCTGCGCGCTGTCAGCCATTATTCCTGAGCCCATGTATCTTCCCCTGGATCAGCCGCGTGTGATTTTAATCAGCGTTTCTATTAGGAAGCTCTCTGAACACTCAGCCCCATCACAGAGATACTTCCATCTTCACTGTCTGGAAACACAAACAAAACCAACAGCAGTGCCATGGAGCAGAAAGTTATGTTATTGATTTCATTCTGTCGTACAGTGGAGCTGTGTGGTGAGGTCCACGTTTCACACAAATGAACAAACTCGACACTAATGTGGTTTTATCATGTTCAAGGTTTTCTCCATTTTAAAAAGGGGAGGCTTCAATAAGAGTCCATCAGTGGCAGACAGAATAACAGAGTATGTGGAGATGTATGAATATATCATTCTGTGTAAATAATCCCTCTAAAGCTTCTATTTATTTAATCAAATTACTGAAATAAATACACTTTTTTTATCATGTTTTAGTTCATTGAGATGCTCCTGGATCAGACGCTAATTTGAGGGAATTAAAATATTTGTCAGATGGTAACAATTTGCTTTAGCAGTTCTTGTCTGTCTGTCTGTCTGTCTGTCACATTAAAGATGTTTTGGAGAAGAGGCGCTCAGCCTCTGCTCGGCCGGATCACAGCCTCTGATGTTTTCTGTTACACTAAAGGGATTTAGGGGGATTCGCTGCTGCTAACACAACTTTTTACTTACAATAAATAGCAGTGGACAGCTGTTGCTGGGCAGTGGCCACGGTGCTGGTGTAGTAACATCTGCTAGGGTTGCAGTGAATCGGGCCATGGAAACGTCCGGTAACCCAGGACAACCTGAATGCAAAAGCATCGAAACTGAAGAAGAGAACTAAAAGTGAGTAGGTCCAGTTTTTATTTTCACACAGCTTTAAAAACAAGTAAATAAGAAAAAAGCAAGAGAAAAACACTTTGAAAGCTTCTTTAATGAGAAATCCTCATTAATTCACACAGGAAGCTTTTTAACGTAACAATCTTAGATGTTTTCTTCTTAGAAAAATAGCAAGTGGTAAAAACAAGTACAGTTAATAACGGTTATGTAATTTTTAATGGTGCTTCTGCGTATCAGTTTTTATGCACCTCACTGTTTGTACTTCCATTTTCAGTGTATTAAATGGACACTGTCAATTTGAACTGTTTTGCAAATAAAGAATTTGACATTTATATCCACTCATCCAGATGAATGTCATTTTATAGTTGAGGTGTGAGTTCAATTAACAAATGATCAACATTACACACACACAAAGCCAAGTTAGCTTGGCTAATAAATAAGGTGCAACTGCTGTAAGCACGTAAAAAAAATTAAAACAATGTGCCTATAAAGACAAAAAGTTCACAAGCATAAATGAAAGTGACATAATAAAAGAAGAAAATTGCACATGTACCTAAATTTCCTGGTAATAATTGAAAATGTAGAAAACCAACCAAATCATCAGCTCTCAAGCAAACCGTGATGTTCAAGTGGTCAGATGTGAATGGTTTTCAGTTAGTTTGTAACCATTTATGTAAAAGTGGTTACAAATGCATACTTTGTTGAAACATCAGGTTACTTGTCCATCCATCCATCCATCCATCCATCCATCCATCCATCCATCCATCCATCCATCCATCCATCCATCCATCCATCCATCCATCCATCCATCCATCCATCCATCCATCCATCCATCCATCCATCCATCCATCCATCACCTCATTCTGATTGTATTTCATGTGGATCGAACAAACCAGAAATCAATGTTTTGTCAGCTTGTTGATATTCAAAGAACTACTAAATTAATATATAAAAATGGCAATAATGACAATGTTTGTTGGTCTGTTTCCCCCCTCAGACTTTAGGAACAGGAAAAGCTTTTGCATCCTGTCAGTGATTAGCATCTAGCTTCTCCTTTTTGCCACAAATCAAACAAACTGCAGTTTTTCTGGATCTAACTTAAGACAGAATTGGTCTGCAGAGTCTCTGTGGTGTTTGCAGTTTGGAATTTGATCCCTGATGCTGAAGTCTGTAAATCCTTATAAAATGCTGCTGCTTAAATAGTGGGAGGTAAGCACTTTGGTAAAACAAGACATTGGCACTAAATCGAGATCCACTGAAACACCTCAGCTCAACTTTTTAATATTTCAACTGAAGGTGTTTCTGAGTGATGTACAGAGCAAAGGCAAAGCTTAATATGCAGGTAAGAATTTAAAGTATTAAAATATTGAATATTACTGAAATATAGAGCAAAAAATGGTAAAAACAACATTTTTAATATAGCATAACTGCTAAGACTAACTGTTTTTTTTTTTTGTTTTTTTTGCTATACAGTAGTTTTGATCTGATCTTTTTTTTAAGGAAGTCGTCACCCAGACACTCTGCACTGCGTTGGATCTGATCAATACATGGCCTAGTCAGGATTGGATGTTTCTAGTTGTTGCAATCTTTCACAGAATGAGGCATTACCCTTTTGTTCAACACATAGATCCAACAGCACAGGAAGCCAACATAAAACTGTCCACAGCATGTAGAAATGAACTTTATGAAATGGCAATATGACTTCAATTTCAGTAACTGATTCATTTGTGAAGGTCAGAGGTCAGACATAACCACAAAGTTACACAAAGAGTCAGTATCTGCTGCGTTGACCCATCAGTGTATAGATTCTGTTATTCACTAAGACTTGCTGGGTATTCAGCCCTATAGGCTGGGAGGCAATTGCTGTGGTTTCTGTCTCTCAACCTGCTTGTTGAGAACTGACTTTCAATTCACTTCCAATGAGGGTAGAATCAGTCCAAAATTATTCTAAAGGTAATATAAGGCAGTCTAACTCAGCTTGCAGTGCCAATAAGACAAAATAATAAAGACGTTCTGCCTTAGATGGGAATCAGTTCCACCCATAGCATGTGTCAGGATGCCTCTCTGCTGACAAGATGTCAGAACTTTGGTGGCATTTAACTTTTCTCTCCATAAAAGACAATCTTTCAAATGATCAGCAGACAGACTGGAAGAAGAACTCTGTGTGCATCTCCTGGTGTTCATTCTTGTAAGCAGGCCTGGCAGGGCGTGGGAGGCCCAGAACTGGAAACTCCAACTAATTTATAGTCAAGCATATTTTTATTAATAGGTCAGTTTGTGAGAAAAAAAAAATCTAAATTTAATATCTAAAGTACATAAAAATGCTTTTTTCCCCTTCCTAATTGTTCTCACAGAAGAAGGATGTTGATATTGACGTTGGGATGGTGGGATGGTGTAGAAGAGCTTGACTATTCTGTACAGAGCCTTGACTCAACCCTACAGAACACATTAGAGTCTTCTCAGCAAACATCAGTGTCTGACCTTACTTCTGGAAGAGAGGGGAAGAATTCCCCAAAGCACACTCCTAAAGCTGATCTAAAATGTTTAAAACAAGAAGCCGTTACATCATCCCAAACCTTGCAGGTTTGTGACCGTAGATGAGCACACAGCTTTAGTCAAAAACTAAATCTAATCATTTATGATATGAGAAGGTGAAATAAACAACCATAGGACAAAAGTAGCAGTCTTGTTTAAGCGTCATCAGTTTTCAGGCTTGAGCCCTCATTCTCTGCAGTTACATTACTCTGCCCAAAAATATCTGCTCTCACTCTAAACTGCAGAGACTCGGTGAACAGATTGCCATACACACACTGTGGATTGAACTCTGCAGGACTCCAATAGCTCACTGCCTGAGGACAGAGCCAGCGTTTCAGCCTGGTGTCCTCATCTGTCCCAAGCAGAACAAAACCAGCTACAGAATAAGGAAGATGTCTGTGACGTATGAGGAGTCTAACTAGATCATGGTTCTAATGAGAGGCAGGACGGAACAAAAGAGCTGCATTACATTCACTATGTTGTGGATTACTGTTGTGACTGTTGCTTAAGGGAGAAGGTCTTCAACTCCAGTCTCTGACATCTGGAGTCCTGCAACTTTTACATGTGTCTCTGCTTCAACTCACCTGAGTAAAATAATGAGGTCATTAGCAGGACTGTGGAGAACTTGACTGCGTGCTGAGAAGGTGATTCAACAGTTTGATTCAGGTTTGTTGGATCAGGGAGACATCTAAAAGTTGCAGGACTCTGAACTTCAAAAGATCCTTGTGCAAGGGTGAAACTGGAATGATTCTGGATCTGTAACTTACACCAGTAGTTATAGGATCAAAGGTTTCTCTTTGATCCTGAGTGCTGTCAGGGACCCGGCATCTGAAAGAGCTTTGCTTCGGGCCAGGAAGGCTACAGGTGCCTGCAAGGTTCCAACAAAAAGAGAAACATGGACATATGAGCAATACATTGAAGCCTAGAAAGGACTTTTGGTAAGCCTCAAGGAGATTCTGGTAAATTAGAAGAGAAAAATGCGGTATGAACTGGACAGGACTGTCTGGGTTGGAAACCTCAGGTGTTCAAGTTGACTTTTCAACAAATGTTGGGGTTCAACCTTAAGTACACACCAGAATTGTTTGCAGCTGAGGTCCCATCGCTATGGAGACGATTTTAAGTGATTGCAGAAAGTTTTTTTTTGTCATTTAGGCTGTGCATCCACACTCCCGAAGGATCCTGTCTTTTGGGAAACTAGAAACGATAATTTTTGCAAAAAGGGTTCTGAAGATGAAAAATCCCTCAAATGCAGGGTTTCATGTTGCAGTGTGGCCGTGTCAGCTCCATCTCTTTTGTGTCTCATTGTCACAAACATTTGGTGTTTCTGCGTTGGGTCCACATTTCCTTTTAGTCATTTATGAACATTTTCCATGTTGTTCTCCGTGTGGGTGGAGCCTCAAGGTGGGGTCGGATTGGCCAGTTACTTCAATAATCAAGGTGTCTTGTTCATAAGTGAATGTAGGATGACATGAGATATATGGATAGAAGACATGCAACTAGTTTATATTGGTATTTACTGACAAACAATAGTAAAGGAAAAAAGTTGATGTTGCAGGTGTCAAGTTGTGAAACATAATAACACGTCCACCTCAAGTCTGAATTCCATGTACTAAAGTTGGAGGATTCTCACCATCCCCAACCTCCTGATCCAATGTTTCTGCCCTCCATTTCTCACAATTTAGTAAACTTAAAAAAGTCAAATACATTTCACTATAAGCCTCATCTTTACAGGCCGCCATGTGGAGTGATCATAAAGAAAGTCGTGTGTATAAATTCCACTAAAAAACACATTTAAAGCATAATTTCAAAAAGGTTCCAGACTTTTCCTTCTGCTAGCTGCTTCATAAAAGAATTAATATTACTAAGAGTGACATAAAGCCGACATCAGCACTGTGGGACTTGTCCATTGCAGTCAAACTTCTGGCTGTTGGCAGTCATTTCACCGCCGCATCAATACAGTCTTTTTTAAAGGCATTTGTGTTCTTTTTATATGCAGCAACTGCTCCAAATAACTAATGTTTCACAATGTGAAAGCAGCGCCCCAAAACTGAACTTGAAACTCATAAAAGGGTACATTTGGCAGGGAGCTTGCATATCTAGCAACCTCTGGTAATCAATACAGCGTGCATGTAATTAAAAGACTGCCTCAGCAGGCTTTCCACTCAACTCAGTGGGCATTTTTCAGCTGAGAACTCATTTAAAAACAGCAGAAAGCAATAGAAGAAAAGATATGAATTCTGGCTTCGTTAAAAAAATGCTTTCCTCCTTCAATGTTTGAAGAGCTGATTAGACAGCACTATCTCTCGCTATAATTAGATATGGAAAAATCAAGCAGTCCATCAAAGCTGGACTCAAAAACTTAGCCTCTTATGGAACTTTATGTCAATTTCAAAACTTCAAAGACAGAGTGATTAAAAGAAAGAGCATATGTTGTTGCTTTTCCTTATCAAATAGGAGCATCCTACCTTCTCTCACACACATAGAAATTTGAGATCTTACATATGTCTATCCATCCATTTTCTATCTAGCCTGCTTCCATGTATTCACTTATCATTTTATGAGAGAAAAATTCCAAGGTAGTGGGTAATTGTGAGTGGGATGAAAATGATATATGCTTTAGAAATTTTTCATCATATGAAAATCTGAAAAGGGATCAAGCATCCGATACTTTGTGGGTCTATGTGCTCCAGTTGCACTTGGAGAGCATGTCTTTCCAAGTCCAGTGGCTGAACTTTTTTCCCTTTCTTTAAGAGAAAGTTTAAGATCAATTGGATTAGACGGAGACTGTCTGTGAACAGCAACTTTAATTTCCTGCCAAATATTCCGAATTGTAGAGGTGGTCAACTCCAGTCCTCATTAGTTGCTCACTATGTTCACACAGCAGGGCTTGATACTCAATTCAGATTTTTTTTTTTTTTTGCTGAAATACGTTTATTTTGTGTGCAGGAGGTTTGGAGGGGTGTTTGCATGGTCATTCATGCTACTAATTAAATGCTATGGATTCAAAGGTATATTCAGCAATGGGAGCCAACAGATGAGAACAAGACAAGTGGTGGGATTGTGATATGATAAACTTCGCTGACACAGACTCTTATTATTATAACTTTCAGTTATTGTTTATGTCATGTCAGTATTTATTGGAATATCTAATAACAACAGGCCAGATTTGTAGAACATAGTTCATTACATTATAGAGCAAAAAAAACATTTTAGTGGTTGAAGCACAAAGACAACACATGAGCAGTGGCTAATATTATCACACTGCATGTAACTTTTGTATTTGATAAGTTTTGCAGCTTCCACAGAAAGTAAATTTTTTAGCTGAGGGAGATGATGTTGACCACCTGAGCTCGTGGGTAATGAAGGCGCCCAGAGAGTAGCAGCGTCTACTGTAGAGGTGCTGAAGAAGATGGAAGGGGGTGGGCGGGAGATCTTCATGAGGTCCACAACAATCTCCGCTGGCGTCACAGCATTTAGCTCCAGGTTGCTCATCCTGAACCAGGTCATCAGGTTGCTGAGCTCACTGACTCCTCTCCCTGTGAGCTGGGCCCAGTGAGGACGGTGTGTTCTGCTAACCTCATGAGTTTAATGACCGCGGGTGAAGCTGTTGGTACACAGAAGAGCGTGGGAGAGAGAACACAGCTTTGGGGACAACCTGTGCTGATGGGCTGTGGTTTTGAAATGGGCCTCACACACTTTGTGATCCGCCTGTTGTTTGGATCAGGAACATTCATCTGGTTAGCCTGTCCTGGCAAAGGTTAACTACCTACAGAGTACAAGGGTTGTTAGCATCAGTGGTGGGCACTGCTAGCAAAGTTAGGAAGCTAAGTCTTAAGCACTAATCAAAACACTATACCAACTCAGTATTTTTCAAAATCTATCAGTAAAATACCATAGCAACAATATTTAGCAGAACCCAGCCATAAAGTGTTATATAAATGTTGATATAAGTTATGAAAATTAGCCAAAATAGTGCTTCCAATATAATCCATGGTTTGTTTAGAACCTGTGAGCATATTAATAACTTGGTTCTATTAAGATCTGAAGGTCAACAATGGGCTGAACTTCCTCCCGCCTGTCTGCCGTGTTCCTGTTATGATCTGGTGTTAATGGTTGTAATGGTCTCTAACAACTCTGAGGTCTTCACAAAACTGCTGGATCAAACTACACACAGATCAACTAAGGCACTTAGTATCAAGGTTGATGGTTGATTTTATTCAGGGGTATTACAGTAAAGAGAATTCAATACCAATTTACACACTTTGCATGTTCATATCTGTAAATAAATGTAACAATCAGCATCTTATAATTCCCTTCGACTTTATAAATCTGCATTAGTCATTATCAACATGACAAAATCTGAAAACACTGAAGCAGACTGAAGAGACTTTTCCAAGAGCTCTATCTTGCAGATACTTTTTGCACCTCATAAGGATGAAATATTCAAACACCCATAGAAAATCTGCAGTGATTCTGCATGATGACTACTGGAGAACTGTTGGCTAAAACCTTGGAATACAGAATTCATCTAAAGTATGATTCACCTCTCAGGTTTTTGTAGAGATTCTTGTTGGATTAATTTCTGTCTCTGAACAACCTTGAGGTCCAGTTCATCAGCTGAAAGCAGTCATTTTCCACTCCTCTCTACTTTTGAAGTTTTGTCTCTTGTGGTTTACATCGCATGGAAGGCACTAGAAGAACACTTTTAACCGAGCAAGAGGATGAAGAAAATGTTCAGTTTGTTCAAGTCCTACAGCTTGAACATGGACAAGGGTCAGAGCACACACACACACACACACACACACACTCACACTCACACGCACACAGACACACGCACTCACGCATGCATGCATGCACGGACGCATGCACACACTTCACCACTACTATAGTGGAGTTAGGGACTCCAACCCATTTGCAAATAATTTTACATTTACCAATAATAAGAAACTTTATTTTTCATATTCTAATTGATTAAAACCATTAAAGGCAAAAAAGTTGGACTTCAGCCAGATTTTAAAGATAATCCCAGCTGTAAGCGGTTAAATTACAAGAAAGTGAGATTCAGTAATAAAGTTTATTGTGACATCTCCATTAATATTGTGAACATGTTTGAGCACTTGGCAAAATCTGGCCTTTATGAGTAATATTTATGTTTCATACTAAATCAATTTTTGTATGTTTTTATATTTTTTTAGTAAACAAATATTAATATGCTTCATGTTGATAAGAACATTTTCACTCCAAAAAACTTTATTACACACTTTAAACCAGTTTTAAAATACCTGAAGCCCTGAACTATAGTTACTTTTTTTTAAACCAACTCTTAAGTCTGAACGTAATATGCAAAATGGTTTTGGAAGTCACATAGCTTTCAATCCCAAACTAAACTTTTTTATAAAGGTTCCATAAATAGGTTTGTTAGACAAAAAAAAAAAAAACAATCTGGACTATATATTTATAACAAGAACATATTATTTTTTCTTTTGTGTACAGTTTTGCTATTCAGATAAATAGATTCCCTTGAGGTTTTAATTAATTTCTACTTAAAACAATTTAATAAGTGATCATTATGTGTGACTCTAGTCTAGGACTCTGCAAAGGAGAGATGGAGGTACAGCTTTAATGATTTAAACCTTTGTATGTCAGTCACTCTTCATCCTGTGTGATGGAGCTACTTTAGAAAAGATGGGCGAAACCCTGGTCCTATGATCGGCCTCTACGCTGATAGGAACAGACCTCGAAAAGTGATTTCTAAAAAGTATTACATTTCAGGGGCTGAATATAAATGCTCCAGTTCTTTGTTTTTTCTTTCCAATTCAAGATCATTCCCCACATTGCTCTATAAAGAGATGAAGGTGGTTTTATTTAAATGTCAGAAGCTAAAGGGGTATGAATACTTCTGTCCCACCACTGCAGGCCACAGTAGCACAGTGTTTGCAGTTCAGACCTGGTCTGCCATGGTGGCTCAGACAGCCGATCCGGTGAGTTCGGTTCAGGTGTTCCACCCAAAACTGGAGAACCAGTAGCAGGAAGACTGACTCAGCAGATCTGCTCTGTGAGCTGAATTTCTGCTGATAAGTGAGCGCTAGCAGCGGAGAGGGAAGTCACTGCCATTACTGATACTTGCTTTAATTCAGTCGGCCATTAAGAGTGGAGATAAGCTCATTATTAGAGGTACTGATAGGCTATTAAAGGGAGAAGGAGACGTGTGGGATCAGAGTGAAGGTATCCCAGCAGAGATTTAGGAGCTGAGACTGAGGCGTGTCGTCCCCAGCCATGTTTACAGACATCGGCCCCTCATTAGGGTCTCTAACCAGACGGATTCTGCACTCATTGAAGGAAATATGAGGTTGGGGACAGGGCTGGCCCAAACCTTTTTGGTGCCCTAAGCAGATTTTAATTTGCCCCCCCCCAATATTAACAGGTCAACACCAGAAGTTTCATCATCCCTAGGCTACTCTAAGTGTGTGGCATACCCATTATCATCAGCATTGTTTGTAACTAACTTACATCACATTGGTGTTATTACGGCTCTTAACCTTACAAGCAAAATATAAATAAATGAAATGCAAAGTGGCTCTAAATATGGCTTATTAATTTAACTACACAGTAAAAAATGCTGGGTTATTTTCATAACCCAATTTCTGGGTTAAAGCTGTTGGGTCATAGGTTGGGTTAGTTTGACCAAATATTGGGTCAAAATTCATAACTCATGAGTTGGGTCAGAAATTTATCGGAAGTCTACATCTTGCACACTTCTGTTGGGCCAGGAGTTGGGTGGGTAGATTTACCCAAACGGTTGGGTTAAAGATGAAACTTGGAAGAAGCCACGCCCCTCTTCACAAGCCTCCATTTTCAACATGACTGTGAACGTTGCATATCGGACTTCTCCTCTACGTTGAAATAAGACATGGTAAGTAAAAAGAAGATAAAGTTTCAACGTTAATAGAATTTTATACATAAATTGAATTTATTTCAAACATGTTTGATATTTATTTTTATGGTTATTTGAAATGTTTATTATGGCAGGTTGCTCTGACAAAGAGCTTCGGTGTTGCTACAACACGGATGTTGGGGGAAAAATAGATGAAGGGGAAGGGCACAATTTGTCAAGTAAATTAAATTCAGTTTTTAATATAACCTCAATCATATTTGTTCATAACTTAACAGTCAAATTTTTAAAAATCGATTTAGTTTTAAAATAAATGATAGTTGACGGTTTGTCCCCTGATTTTTGCAATATGCGCGCGCATCGTCAGCGGGCTGAGGCTACGTGTTCGAACACCAGCAGTAATGGCGGAGGAGAGCGAGCAGAGCTTTAATAATGTGGGTATATTATGCTTGTTGAAAATAAAATAACTTTTGCAAAGTTATTAGGCGATAAATTAGTTGTGTAAACCTGAATTATGCGCTCGGTTTATTAACATATAGCTTAATTACAAACCTGCTCGGACGTGTTCGGACTTATCGCTTCCCTCCAGCCGCCGGCTCGTCTCGCCCGCTCCGTCAGTTGACCGGGCGGAGCGGCTCGTTAAGCCGAGAGAGAACGACCGTCTCCCGGCACATTGCTTTCAAACTCCCGCTGGTTTTCGGCAACGAATTAAAAGCAAAACTAAGACAATATCTAATGTTAATGTTTGCTCATTTTATTATTATTGTTACTATTAATTACAAATACATTTATTTAAAGTTGGTGCTGAAAGTTATTCAGCACTAAGTTTGTGTTAAGTTTTACTTCTAAATTAAATTATATGTGTCATTTTATTAAGAGCTATATTTATTTTTAGGAACATAAAATTACTCTGAACATTTGAAATTGCTGGCTAATTACAAGTTATTTGCAGTGGAGACAGCTATAAGATTTAATTCAGTCATTCTTAAAGTTTGATTTGTGATTTTCTTTTCTGATAGATTTTGTAATTTTACATCCAGGATCTTCAGGAGAATTAAGCAAAACTCCTCGTTCTCAAGGAAGACATTCTGCATGACCAAGAACATGAGTCTGCTCCCTCAAGGTATTGAAGCTCAGAAGAAATGTTCTCTAAAATGTTTTCATGCTTTCTAGTTACTGCAACATTTTAACACTAACTTATGTTTGATACAGAAGATGATGTAGTCCTGCAGCTGCTGCCAGTACCCCTTCCTGCTCCACCTTACTAATTTGGGAGAAGTTTCAGATCCATCAACCTGGAAATTCAGATGTTTTCATTGATATCCAGCCTGTAAGTCAACCTTCATCTCTGAATCATGCTCAGATCGTTTAAATAATTGCATTACATTCAATAGTGAGGTTTTGTGTTAAACTAGAATCAGTCAGAAATTAGTTTTTGAGAATGTATCCCTTTACCTTTAAATTCACTAATGGCCTGTTTTTGTGTCTTCTCTCTCTTGTTCTCAACAAAGATCTTTTGTATGGCCAAGAAGAGAAAGGAGCGGCCGTCTTCTCAACAACATGAATTTTCTCCCTTAAGGTATTGAAAGCTGAAGAGATGTTTATAAACTGTTAACATTTAACATTTTAACACAAGCTTATGTTTGCCAGACAGACAAGATGATGTAGCCCTGACGCTGCTGCCAGTACTCCTCCCTACTTACACATTTGGGAGTAGAGTTTCAGACCCATCAACCTGGAAGTTCAGAAGGTTTCATTGATATCCAGCCTGTAAGTCAACATTCATCTCTGAATTATGCTCAAATTGTTTGCTGTTTATATAAGTTCATCACTAATGGCCTGTTTTTTCTGTCTTCTCTCTCCATCAGGTTGGGACAAACCTGGTGGTGCATCTACAAAATGTGACAACCCGTATGTCCTCATGCAGGGAGACAGGCAAAATGCTAAAGTGTCGTTAAAAATGCTCCTTGTTTAATGGCTGAAAGGTTTACTTGTAGTTTGCTTTAAAACACTTTTTTTCATTAAATGTTTTCTAATATGGAGTAACAGATACTTCTGGAGTTGTAGCCAAATGAATTGAAGTGATTTAACTACTTATGTTTTATAACTTTTGTAAATGAAATTGCTGGCTCTATATATGTATCATGTGAAAATAAAAGAAGCTTTAAATTCATATGCCTTTTAATCCTTTTTTTATATAGTGAAATTTAAAATAATTTTTTTTTAATCCAACTATAGTGGTATAATAACCCTTGTGTTGGGTTATGAATTTCAACCCAATTTTGGGTCAGTTTAACCAATTTAAACAAGTCAATTTAACCCAACGTTTGGTTAGTTGCCATGACCCAATGTGCTGGGTCAAACCCTCAACCCAACCCAGTTGGGTTAAAACAACCCAGCGTTGGGTCGGTCCATATTTGACCCAGCGCTGGGTTACGTATTGGGTTATTTTTAACCCAGCAGTTTTTACTGTGTATGTGAACATATCAGCTGACAAACACAAAATTTACAGTAAATAAGTTAATCAGCTTAATATATTTTCCTAACAGCTTTGCTTCCATTACAAATGTACGCAAAACTTTGTCAATATTCTGCTGATGTTGAAATAACAATTTCGTAATTACTGTGTTTCCATTAAATAAGAAATTAAATGAATATCGCAGATGACTATCTTTGTTCACGCAATAAGTCCTTAAACATGCTGTGCTATGATCTTCCAACTACTTCCTGTTGTCTTCTGCATGGTTTGCACCAGTGGTTGTTGATCATGTGACTCTTGTGATGTGAAAAATGTATTTCAAACACAGTTTTGCAAAATTAACAACATTTGTTACAGCCAAGAAACATCACATCATCCTAGTGCCAAAACTTCTTTATTGATAAAACAATGTGACATTTGTGTTCTACTAATCACCTGAAAAACCAAGATATCTGTTAGGGAGGAAAACAAATGCTTAATGCTACACCTTTAGATTGATATTTTGATGATGTTTTGCTTGGTTCAGTTCTAACATCCAGTAGCAATAACTCTTGTCTACATCTTTTGCTCTATTCATTATTTTACAGTGAGTAAAAGCACATTTTTATAAAGTGTATGTATCTAATCTTTGGTTCCGACTGTGAAAGCAATTGTCATCTCCACTTTACTGGAGAAATGAAAATGATCAGTTATATGTTCAGTAGCTTCTTCTTTGCTTTCACTGGAGTGCCTAGCTAAAGCCCAAACGGTGATTTTATATGTAAAGTCATAATAAGGGAACACCAGATAAAAGGGACAGCCTCCTTCATGCAGGTGCTTTCATGCTTTGGAAACAGAAATAGACTTCTTCCCGACAGACTATTCTCAGGATGCTGTCAGCTCTCACCCAACCTCTGACTCCCCAACCTTCAAACACAATCCTATCCCTCTGCCCCATCTTGCCCTCTCCACTTCACACCAGCTGTCTCAATAACTCCTCCGTTCTCGTACATCCCTTCATCAGCCGCCCTTTCTTCTTCTCCCCTTCTCCCCTCTTTTACTTCCCTCAGGTTTTATTTGCTCTCTCCAACATATTCTTTAAACGCAGGTCGGTTGGAGCGGCTGTCTCATTGTGCGCCAAAAGTTTGATGTATTACAGTACCCCCCCACCCAGACACACACACACACACACACACACACACACACACACCCCCCCACACACACACACACCCCCCCCCCACACACACACACACACACAGTAACCCTGTCTATTTCAGACTTGAAGAGCTGGCACAAGGGGGTCGGTGTTTCTAAGAGGGTCTGCTGTTTTTCCTACGGCTCCATCTTCAGAATGTGTTTTACCCTTCACCAAGTCTGACCCACTTTTCATGTGGTCATGATTTCAATAAGAATGTGCTGATAAATGATATTTCTTATGTGACACAGGGGGTGAAAAAAAAATTCCAGCCCTCCAAGTCTTGGTTGTAACTAATTAAGTTACAACTATCTATGTTTTCTCTGTTTTTATAGATAGAGTTAGAGCAGAGCCTGTAACATCGTAAGGTGTTGGTTGGTGCACGTCGTTGCAGACCTCATTTAAAAATAATATGCTGAAGAATTTGCTGCAGTGATTATATTATCCTCCTGATTCAAGGTCCGTATTCAGGTGCAGTCTTTCAACCGTCAGAAGACATAATGAGGTTCTGTTGCATGGTAGAGAGGCTTCAGGGAAAGATGAAAAGCATAACTCTTTGAGGACACAAACAGTTTGAAAAAGTAAACCCCTCATTATTAAAGACCAGCTCTGTCATTTCTGAAATAGCATTTATATGTCTTCCTGTGGACTCATGTTTATCTTTATAGATTACGTTGCCAAACGTATTCACTGACTCTTCAGGTCCAGGACACCTGGATGCCTGTGAATATATATATGTAGTTCAGCATGTAGGTGTAATATTTCTTCTTCTCTTTTCAGAGGTAGTGGGTGTGGCTTATATTCAGGTGCCCTCAGTAGTTCAGAAATTAGTCCAAACTTCATGCGGCCATCAGATGATCTCAGGAACAGTGTGTGGAAAGCTTCACGGAATGGTTTCTATGGTGAAGTGGCAGCATCCTAACCTTCCCTCCCAAAGTGCAATGTAGACATTGTATGTAGGTCTGTAAAGAACAGCCGAGGCGTGTTCTCTGGAATCATGAGTCACACCACTCCGGCTGGCAAGCCAATGAATGAGTCTGGCTTTGCTGGTTGCCAAGGGAACGGCACTCACCAGACTGCATTGCGTCAAGTTCAGCAGAGGGGATTATGGTTTGGGGATACTCTCAGGAGTTTGACTCAATTTCTTGGTTCCAGTGAAAGAAACTCTCAGTGCCTCAGAGTACCAGGACATCTTGGGCAATTTCATTCTTCCAAGTTTGTAGGAAAAGTTTGGACATTTTCACATCCCTGCACAAACCAACCTCTGAAAAACTATCTTTTTTTATTGTTAAAACTGTCTGTTATCGTGATGAGATAAGCATAATTCCCAAAGCAGCTTTAGAAATTAGTTGAGGAGTTCCAGCATCTGAAGGAGTCAATAAATGGTTAGACATCTAGAGTGAAGGAAAGGACTGAAGGCCAGAAAACATGTTGGGATCCATAGCAGGAAGCTGCTGCTGAAATAAAACAATGCATCTTTAAGAGTGGCAAAACTGAATAATTTTCTTCTTCCTACTTCAATGTGACATATAGTCCTACTTTTAAAAACGTATTGTCTTGCACAAAAAAAAACTGATTAAATAATATTTCCAAAAAATTGAAATAAACATCCAGAAGAAAAGGTTAGCGTGAACAGTATCTTTCCTTCGCTTGGAAATGTTTTTGGTGTCATCTCTCTAAATATCAGAAAACTGCAGCAGTAATGAATGTGAGTAAATGATGGCATCAGTTTTTCTCTGTGTTCTCTCTGATCAGATTGTGCACAGCCTCAGTCCGTCTGCATGAAGGTGCCTCCAGAAAAACGATAAAGGCCTAAAGCCTCTCTCCCAACACAGAAGCAGTAAACATGTCACGGCCCTCCAATGATGCATCCCGTCTTTTCGCCCTCAGGTGAATCAACATCACTTTTGGATCTGGCTCTGATCTGCACATCCCAGCTTGTCTGTTTGCGTTTCTGGCTCCGCTGCACGGTGGCATCGAACAGGAGCTGAAAACCTGGGAAAGCAGTTAATAGTTTCCTGCAAGTGCTAAAGCGTTAGAATAAAAAGTGACCACTCCCCATCGCAGTAGCTCTCATCCATTACCTGAGGACGTTGATGTAAGCTGACAGGATTAAACTTTGCTCGCGGATTTGCTTCTGATTATGCCGGGAGTGGACCCTCTGGTGCTAAGGGCAGTCGTCCACAGGGATCAGCACACTCAGGCTGCAAGCCTCTTATATATATGAAAGATTCAGCGATGCCTCCCACGGCCTCGACCTCCTTCAGAAAACCCTCTGGAGGTTTGCAGCCTGCATTTTCCCCCTTTTAAAATGTTGCAGTATCGTTAGCGGCTTTGGGCAGAGCCTGCAGGCAGCGTGACTGAGCTGAAAGACCCATGTTTGTTGCTCATGGGCGATCAGTGACCCTCTCTGCTCAAGAGCAAAACCAGCTTTTTACAAGTGGCAGAGCGAATGTCAGTGTATAAAAATGGTATCAAAAGTGTCTGATGAACTGTGTACAGGAAGAAAAATAAATCAATGCAGAGAAGGAGACAGGTCTATAAAAAACATCTGCAAATAAAGGCTGCTTGTTTAGAAAGAATGCAGTAAAAGGACATGGAGGAAAGTAGAGGTCTACAGGCAATCAACAGGAGCACACCGAGAATCCAAACTGGTGTTTGAGTTTGGCTAGCTTTTAGCTTAACCGGTGACGTCTAGGTTGAAAAATCCATCACATACCATTTTATTGCCTCATGTTCAGGGTTTATCTTTAGGTGTATAGCTTCCATTTTTACTTTTACACTTTAATATTTCAGAGCAACACATTTTATCGTAAGACAAATAATAACAATAACAGAAAACAAGAAAATTCAACAACAGTTTTTCATTGATATTGTCATTTATAAAAGTCAATACTCATAATAACACTGGCAGGATGGAAGCTTAGGATCTATTAAGAATCTGGTGTTGATATGTTGGTATGGGGGGCCCTGAATGGAAATCTGGTTAGGGCCCCAATAAAGCTTGGGCCGGCCCTGGTTCTAGTGTATCAGGAATCAACACCAAAAAACACAAAAACATTTCCAACACATTAATGATGAGCAACTGTCTGAACACTCGCGGTGGTTGATTAGCTAATTCAAACACCTGTTATGCTTTTTGTCTGTCAGAGGGTAGGCTGCTTTATTTTAGTATTAACTGAACTGAAACACACCAAACAGCACAGCACATGTACATGTTGTCAAAGTAAAACTAGCAGACCTGGCCTAATTTTCACTTTATCTTTATTTTTTTAAATAAAACCTTTTCCTGACCTGTGAAATGTGATTCCCCTTTGACATGATTATTAGCTGTTTTTAGTTTATTATTAGCTTATCATTAGCTGCAACTTTAGTTTGTTATTACCTGTCTTTAGCTTGTTGTTGGCTGTCTTTTGTTTGTTATTAACTTGTTATTAGCTGTTTTTAGTTGTATATTAGCTTGATATTAGCTATTTTTAGCTTGTTATTGTCTGTTTTTTGTTTGTTATTAGCTTGTTATTAGCTGTTTTTAGCTTATGAGCCATTTTCAGTTTGTTATTAGATTGTCATTAGCTGTAATTTTAGCTTATTAGCTTTTTTTAGCTTGTTATTAGCTGTAATAGATTGTTATTATCTGTTTTTAACTGTTGCAGTGTTGATAGTTAATAGCAAGACATTGTGTCTGTTTAAAAGATTGTAGGCTGATGGTGTCATTTTCACGACCACCAATATTTTATGTAACTTGTGTGGCACACAATAAAACACCTGATGTCCAATCCCATAGTATATATATATCACTGCAGATTGACATTGGATAGATGTCCCACCCTGAAGAAAGAACTGTTCTAAACATGTAAACATATGTAAACGTGTACTATGTCGTCTTGCATGTATATTTCTGTATTTTTTTCTTTGCCCTTTAATGCCACCATTGTGAATCTGTAACACAGGTAATATGTAAATGAGCATACCCTGTAGTGAGGGCAAATGTTGCTCATGGAACTCATTGTGCTTCTGAGTGAGACAGCCCCCCCGAAGGCAAATCAGGTCTCCTACAGCGCACGTGACGTGCAGCGCAAACATTCAGAGGCAGAGCAGCTTCAGACATCATGTATGGCAGAGAAGAGCTCTCAGTAGTTCTGCTGCAGGATGCTGCAGGTGGGTTTGGGGAAAACGGAAACATGCCTGAGCATAATTGTTTGTGATCTAAAAGATCCTGCATCAAAGATGTTTTTTTTTTTTTAATTCATCTCTCCTGAGATTATTTATGGTAAAGACAGAAAAGCTCAAATGAGATTCCATCAGAGAAAGGCCAACTTCCAAATTCCTGTTCCGAGCAAGAAGAGGATGGACTCAGTAGGATGAAATCTACCAATCATAGACCAGAATGGCAGTGCAACATGATGACATAGTTCATATGCCTTTTAATGCGTCACATTATTAGTATCATTTCTCTCTAAAAGTTTTCATCACATGGAGGAAATATGAATCAGTATTAACTTGGAAATGTTCCTCAGAATGTTGAAGTGAACTGTTAGCATGAACCAGTTCCTTCCTGTATGAGATAAACTTAGAACTTCTTATTAAGCGTGAACTCATACAACATTAGATGTGTTTTCATTATGTGTGCAAAAACTTTGTCAATATTCCACTTATGTGAAAAGAACGCAATTTCACAATTTCGGCGTTTCCGTTAAAAAGGAAATGAAGTCAAAATTATGAATAGGCTGTTCACGCAATAAGTCAAGACATGCAGCACCGTCAACCTCTAACTACTTCCTGTTGTCGTCTTCTTCTTTGTGGTTTGTGCCAGTGGCAACATCTGGTTGTTGATCACGTGATTTGTGTGGTGTAAAATAAGTGTTTCCATTGCAGTTTTGTGAAATAAACTACTTTTGATTGAGCCACAAACAAAAACAACTCAACCAACCTTTTATCATCAAAATGACCATGTTTCTATTAAGCAAACTTAAGTTTGAAATATCAAATTATATGGTCAATAGAAGTGCAGCTTCCACAGGATGAATAAAAAGAAAAATAATTAAGGTGCTGCAATAGCTCCACTCCTAAATCTAGCTCTAAACCTGACGGAAATGTTCTGCTGGAACCTCCAGAGAGAACGTTAACAAATGGCCCCAAACCTCTCTGAGCCGAAGTGACCCGGTCCAGATGGCTGGGGCAGAATTCCTAGATGAGAATATTTATACTTCAGGGTATTCCTGCCTGAGGTGGCTCTACAAGCTGCTGATTCATGGGGCTTATTTTGTTTTCCACAGACACTTTCTGAATTTAGCTGCTGGTAAATAAATAATAACCCAGTGCAATATGTTATTGTTATTCACCTGGGGTTGCATCTATCCCTTCCCTCCCTCCCCTAATTTTTACTCTGATTTAATGTTTAGTGCAACATTACAGCCTGGCAACAAACGTATGAAGTGCTTTCATCTCAGTGACAGGAACATGGCTCGTTATCCCGTACAGCCAACGTTAGAGACAAGGACTATTTTAATCTAAAGTCCATGAGATATTTATGTCGTGAAATGACAAACTGATATGACTAAAATGAAAAAATATAAAAATGGAAGAATCTGTTCAGTTAATTTGCTTATGGAATTTTTTTTGCATTCACTTTCAAATTGGTATTGTTATGTTAATTCTGTTTATGATGCTGCTTTTCATCAATATGATAAGAAATGTATAGAGAGAGCCAGATTCATACAGCGTAAATACAATATGTCCACTGCAATCTGTGAAGAGGAAAAGCGGAAGTTTCAGAAACCACACAGAGATCCTCCATGGAGAAGGAAAATTCACAAATATGGATGAAATATCTTATATACTTAGATCAGATTTACTGGTGATGATGGAATGAATGTAGGTTTTTTTATTTTTTAAAATACATGTATTGTTTGTGAATTTTTAAACAAAAACTATTTATCTCACAGATAAGACACAACCGGGTCAGACTCTGTGTGTTCTGATCAGAAGTTCTCCTCAGTACCAGTCAGAGTTACCGTAATTGAGAAGTATTTGCTGAGTCCTAGTCTTCATTAAAGTTATTAAAATCAATCCTGATTGTATACTTGAAGTCAAATAACACACAGATTATGGTCTACATTAGTGTGATTGTATCTCCCTTAACTCACTCACCAATAATATCACAGCAGTTCAAGTGTCTGCTTTCTTGGCACCAGTATATATCTTATCCAGAGAGGTTTTCTTTCTAAATACTCAGTATGTCTGACTCAGCACTTACAGATTCCAATAAATGCATTTCTTTCTCCCTTCTGACAATCTTTTCAAATGATGCAGTTCTCTGATGTGCTAGGCTAGAGTTAGCATTAATTCTGAACTTTGTTCTGACAATACTAATGACGAGTGTGTCAGCTGATCTCTGTGCAGCTCCTTCCTGCTCCAACTGTTGTCTGGGCGAAGCATGCAACATGAAGGTGCAGCAGCAGCATTCTCTTTTTAAGACCATTGTAAAGAATACCTTAGAACATCCTAGAAAGTTTTTTTAAACTACTTTAAATAATTAAGAATACTGTACTGATAACTAGGATCAATTGGACTGCACTCAACAGGTTGTTGCTAGGTAACGGAAGGGAGTGAGTTAGTTGATGCCACCAACCTTGCTTAGTTGAACCATGAGAGATTGAGCGGCTAAAGTGTTTCTCCCAGAATGCTGTTTGGTTCTGGATCAGAGTTAGGTGAAATTACTGAGTATCCTATTGGACTTAATATCTATTGACATTGATCATGTGTTTATAGCAATATATATTGTTATTGATTTATTTCCCAGATCTAGCTGTAGCTGTAATTCTGTTCCTCAGCAATGTGCGTAGAAGAAAATTCCATGTAAATATTTTCTGTATGAAGCAGCTTAGGTCTGTGAAAGAAGCAAACACTAACACACAAAACACTACTTTGAAATCCCAAACTGAGGCCGATTAATTCCATGCAGATGGCTGCGTCTCCCATGTGGTGGCTTCCTCTTTCATTGTGATGCCATGTCTGACTGTAGAAAAGATGTTTCACCTCACAGAAGATATTTTTCTTCCTGCAAGATGACTTACAGTCAACAAGATTCCACCTGTCAGCGTGACATTTCTGCCTGGAGAGGTAATGGCTCCACCTGCAAGAATGATGCCCCTGCCTCCTTCAGCTGGCTTCCTACAATCAACATTAATACCCCGCAGCCGAGGCTGCACTCACTGCACCACTCATCCTGCAGTACTTACTGTTTTCTCTAACATTTGTGCAGATAAAGCTGTTTTTTCTTTCCAAAAAAAAAAAAAAAAAAAAAAAGAAAATTGCCTTTGTGTGAACAAGACATATTTTAGCAATTGATGTTTGTGCCCACTGTGGCGCTCCCACCATGAAGGTGTTTTTCATGCAATGAATCAGGTGTGCTTTATCTCTGAAGGTAATGCTCCACTGAGCTTTTAAAAAAATCACACAGGATCAAAATCATTATATGATGTGATTATTTCCTTTTCACTGCCACCCAGCTTGACAATGTACCCAAAAGCATTTCCATCATCTGTTCACCATCTTCACTGCAATGCCTTTTGCTAGAATGTCCACATCTCCCCTGCCTCTGTGAAAAGGTGACAAAACTAGGAGTCATTTCATCACCGTAGGAATCAGGCACAACAGAATTTAGCTGTGCCAGAGTGATGTTCAAAACCATTACATTTTCTTCAAAATAGGCTTTTCGTGCAGTTTTGCACCATTATTGAAAAGATGCGTAACATGTTGAAATCACATTACAGGTGATGCAGTGATGCTGCTGGCGTATCTTTCTTTTTTTCAGTGTTTTGTGTTATTACTGTCATGTATTATCTATGAGAAATATATTATTTATTACATCAGTTCCACCAGATACCATGAAGTAAAAAAAAAAATAAAAAAAAATCAATGTACTGGAGAAACTGAAAATGTTCCAGTGAGAGCATTTTTTATGCTCTCACAGCATTATGTAGGAATTGATACCAACTGCTTGAATTTACTTTCCATAGGATTTGATGAGAAAGATTTTCTTAACTGCAACAGGGGGTGGATGTGTATATATTTTTTTAGTTCAGTTCAACTCAAAAATATTTTTCCTTTTTATTGACTGCTTCTAAAGTTTAAGTTAAAATTAGTTATTTTTAAATAGTTATGTAAAAGTCTGACCAAACTTTATCTCATTTTGAAGATCTGGCAGTGTCAACATTTCCAACAAAAGACTTTCAGGCTTCCTTATATCTGCCAGGCATCAAATTAACACCAACACCCAACATTCAAGCAGCCCATAGATCAGTGTTTTTCAACCGTTTTTGAGCCAAGGTACATTGTTTTAATTTTAAAAAATCACGAGGAACACCACCAACCAAAAATGTAAACGAAGATACTCTGTAGCCTCCTATATTACATATATAGTCATTCTTATCAAAGTGTCTTGAATAGAAATCGAATAAACACAAAAAATATTTTTATCATATTTTACATTTCTTATTTCAAATTGCACGTAACATGTCCACTTCAAAAATACACCTGAACAGAGCCACAACAATGTGGTCTTAAATTTAAAGAAGTTGTAGAAAACTTCAAAGTGTTTTACAAACTAATCCACAAGCATTCTTTTAGCCAGAATACAGAAAATAATTCTTATTCTGAAAGAAGCAATAATATTTGGGAAAGATTTCACTTCATAGTCACTGTTACAATATGAAGAGTTGCATGTACAAAATGTTAATATCTGTATATTTTACCCACCTAGTGTGAAACCTGTGCATGTTTGGATGAAAACAGCTGATTTCCAGGTAGAAATTGAAGACAGCTCTTCCTCAACAGCTCTCAGTCTCTGTTTTTAGTTTTTATAGTAACCAGGCTTGAGAAGCTCACTTCACACAGTTATGTTGTGGGAAATGGACCCATGTTCTGTCCAACTACTGCTGAGCTTCACTGTCTTTTCCATCACTTTCGTCACAGTCTTGCTAGATACAATGCTCTCACGCTACCTGTAACATTCATGCATCACTAATTGTCTTGTTTTAATGTAAAATGCTCTTTACCTACTGCCATCTAGTGGTAAGAAAATTACATGATTACGCCGCTAGTCTCTACTACAGCAGAGACTCTCGAAGATGGCATTATTTGAAGATGATTAATTCATTTTCAAAAAATCTTTTAAGGTCAATTACTATATTTTCTGGACTATAGAGTGCACCATACAATAAGCCGCTGCTTTGATTTACAATTTTGACTTGAATGATTCACTTCCTGCTAGAGAGACCCCTGGTGGTTGAAGAAAAATACACAGAAAAGCCGCACGGGGCTACAAGCCACATGGTTCAAAGCTCAGGAAAAAAGTAGCGGCTTATAGTCCAGAAAATACTGTACCTTAGGTGAAATTGGATCATTTCCACAACACACCTGACTATTACTCACGGCACACTAGTGTGCCGCGGAACAGTGGTTGAAAAACACTGCCATAGAACAACCACAGGTGGTAATTTTCTACCTTTGTCAGAGGAGCTAGCAAGCTAGTTAACTTGTTACACAGGTTTTACTGTCTTTTCCCACCCAATTCAATCAGTTTGGACTGTTTCTCTCTAGTGAGTACGTAGCTGTTAAAATGATCCCAGGATATGAAGGTGAGTAGCTCAAACTGCAGACATGGTGCTATTTTGAAGTAGAAAAGAAAGTATTTCTTGAGATATTGTCTTGTATTAACAGAGTCTGCTAACAAATTCTCTGTATAAACTGATTGTACTTCTGGAAGTGTCTCAATGTAAATGGTGAATGGACAGGATTTATACAGCGATTTTCTATGCATTCTGACCACTCATAGCACTTTACACATTTACCTTACCACACTCACCACCATGCACACCATCCTCCATATACCAATATGCAGACCAGTAGGTTGTGACATCACAACAAAATAAAGTATCCTGAAAAACAAACGTTAACCACAGAGAACAAAACATAGATTAATAAAATACAAATAAATTGTTTGTATTAGTATATGCACAAGGATGTCTTGTTTGTATTTATTTTGTTTGTAAAAGTCCACAGAGTAAAAATATCTGGGTCACAACTTTTACCCGAACTTATAAAAAAGAAGAGACACGTTTGACAGGAGGTGATATTTATAGATTAAGAAAAGCATTATTTATTTTTCTTCAAAATACAAGATTAATAAATACAATTTAATAGATGTAAAGAAATGTTGCTACACACTTGTGTACAGTAGGTGGCGGTATGCACCTTAAAGTTGCTTGTGATCCGCCATAATAGAAGAGAAGAAGAAGAATACAGGACGTGGGTGTGGCAGCACGGTACGAGGAGACGCTGAAAGTCGGACCGGTTGAGCTCCAGAGATTAGCCCGGAGAAACGTGTTCTTGGATTGTTAGGGGAAATCTTGACCCAATGTTGAAGGAATTAAAAAGACTTCCGGATGTAAAATGAAGGCCACACGGAGGAAGGACCGGACCCGATACCTGGAGCGACTTGGGCGAAGGACGCTCCAGGCCTGACGAAGGAGACGCCCGGGAATACAAACTCCGACCCGGTGAGACGTTTCCATATTTTTCTTTATTTCTTTGGACAAAGACTGATAAAATATTTGGGCCACAAAGTCATTTTTTTGTGTGTATACGGATCCTTATTTTTTGAGCGCATAACTGCGGACTTTTCGTTGAACAATTATTATTATTGAAATATCCCCTTTTGTTTTGTTTCAGAGACTGTGTTTTGGATTTGGTTTGGGGTTGTTTATTTGTAAAGAAATACAAGTGTGACAGAAATAATATGCCACTCCCATCCGCACCCTTAAGCTGACGTGTCTGATCGTTTTTTTTTTATTTTTTATTTTTTGTATTATTTAATTCAGATCGTTCTTCCTAGTTTTGATTACGAAAGGTAACAGACATGCTCATTTCTAAATATTTATAAAATAATTAAAATAACTCTCTTGTACAATCTTTCGTTTAGACGGGGATTTGTTACAAGGTAACCTGGCGTAAAGGACCTTTGCCCATGTCGACATGTAACAGGCAGAAGAAGGAAACAAACCAAGTAACAGTAGTAGAACTTATTGAAAACGGTAGGTTGAATCGTACAGATGGGGCAACTGCAGATTATTTCTACCCCCAGAGTCAGTCACTCCATCTGTTTGAGATAACCAGTCATTTTCAGTATCTTCTACCAACAAGCATATAGTCATTTTAATATGATGTGATCATTAATCAGATCACATCATATTGATCTGATTAATCAATCAGATCAATTGATCTGATTGATCAATTGATCAATCAGATCAATTGATCAATCAGAGTTCCACTAAAGAGTTCCACAGCTCTTTAGTGGAACTAAAGAGCTGTTTAGTTCCACCTCTTCTGAACTAAACAGTGCCACGCACCTTTTTGGAAGGTTGCCATGGACTTAGGTGACCACCAGGTGTCTCTGTTCTTGGTAAGACTAGAGACTTGAAATGATTCATCTTTGTAGGCAAGACAAAAAAAGCTTCCATGAAGCTTTATGTGCTCGTCACTACTAACTAGATGCAAAGGATTTGTCAAACACTTTGAGAATACTGTGACTGGCTGTCCACCTCTAACAGATTAATTTGACAGATGCTTCACAGCTCACAATAGGTCCTAAATTAAAGAATCTGGACTTTATAGACTTGAGTAGTTTTATTGGAGCTGATGTTTGCGTCACAATTTTCAACCTACAATTCCAGCCACCTCCTAACACAGTTTACTGATGTCTGTTGAGCTTCAGTTTATTGCAAACCCCCGGCTCATTTTTTAGTATGTTCAAACATCTGCCAAATACAGAACTCTTTTCTCACCAGCCTGTTGAGCCACCTGTTGTTTTTGACCATTAGGCCACTGCCATAGGACACAGCAGCATAAAGCAGGATACTAGCCATCATAAGAAATCTGTGCAGCAATATGTGCTAACACTGATCGTGTGTCAAAGTACCAGAGCCTCTGCAAGAATCAGGTTGCTTCGTGGCTTTTTGTACAGTAATTTGTTCTTTCTAGTGTAGTAAACGAAATGGAAGTGGAACATCTTCTGTCACATCTCTTTTTTTAAAGGTTTTATTGGCTCTAGTGGCTTTTATTTGATAGTTAATTGACAGGAAAGAGGGTAATGAGAGACGGGGAAGACATGCGGCAAAGGTCGCCAGACTGAGAATCGAACCTGTGGGTTGTACTTAACCCATGCACCACCACAGCACACCCCTGTCACATCTCTTGACGCTAATTTCTTGAAGTAAACTCCTTGAAGCAGGTGAAGTTCAGTCATTTTAGTCAGGATTGTCTTTCCATCCAGAGACTCCACAGACTCAAAATGCTGCTGGATGGTGCAACACAAAACAACTTTTTTTTTTTTTTACTGGTTCAGAGCATAGATTTCCTTTATAACGGCATGAAAGATGTAGTCACTGCTGGTGATCCATTTGGCTTTTGAGATACCAATGAAGAAGAAGGCAGAAACTGAAACACAGCAGTCTCTTTCTTGCAGGTGTACAAAAAGCCTGTGTTCAAGTAATGTTAGGTATTTCTAGAACTTTACCAGCAACAGTAAATGTTCTGTTGTTGGGAAGAGTGGCAGATGAAGCCAATAAGATGTTCACAAGGTGCCTGGGTTTCTACCATGCCACAGTATCACCAGTGTGAAGGGAGAAAAGATGCCAAACCAGTTCCCTGATGGGCCCTGTGCTGCATCTCACTCTGCCAGAGACGGGTCCCTAATCTGACAAGCTTAATTTAGTTTGTCCGGTTGTTTATCTTTTGTTTATCTTTATGATTGTCACAGAGGGGTCCATTCTTATCCCATCCAACTTGTCTCTTAGTATGAAGGAGTAGATTGCGTATAAATCAAAAGATAACATGCTCACATTTCACCCTCTCCCTTGGTTCAATGACAGTTTTGGCATTTTACAGACTTGTGTTGGTTACAGGAAGCTATACTCTATACCATAAATGTTGCAGTGAATGGGAAAGTAGCCTACAATTGGTAAATCTGAGAATTCAGCTTGTCATTAAACAAACCCTTGTTTATCATGATTCTTCTATTTGTTGTTTCTCTCAGTGAATCAGCCTAAAAATAGGACAGTTAATCTTAGCTGAGGTTTTCAATGTCCTCAATGCAAAATTCATGATACCTTTGATAAGCAGGCTCTTGTTTCTGATTTATTTTTTGTCTATTTGTGTATACTTTAATGTTTCGGTTTATTAA
The DNA here is from genome assembly GCF_051168715.1 of Poecilia mexicana. Taxonomy (NCBI): domain Eukaryota; kingdom Metazoa; phylum Chordata; class Actinopteri; order Cyprinodontiformes; family Poeciliidae; genus Poecilia; species Poecilia mexicana. The sequence goes on from NW_028263389.1 coordinate 902,980, forward strand.
ATTTGAATGTCACATAAACAAGGGAATACATAATGCAGTCTTTGAATATTAATTTCATGTTTCCTGTTAAGCACCTTTGGCATTATAGGTCCAAGAGGAACCTAAAGTTTCAGTTGTTGATCTTCTTGACATCCCTGGATATAAATGAACTTGCATATCTTAGTTCGTTTTTCCAACAGATTTGTCAGAGACATTTTAGTCGTGAAGTTCTTGATGCAATTTAAAGAGTAAGATATTTAAAACACACAAAGAGGGTTCTGATTATTCTAATCCAAGATACAAGGTCTGTCCAAACCAGACATTGCGCTGATGCAAGTAACATGTCAGAAAAAATACTCCATGGGAGGCATTAAGTCAGAGTGGCGAGGCATTGAGTTATTTTAAGTCCTCTTGAATACTCTAACGCCTCACCCTATTCCAACTGTTCCAAAAGGTGAGACCTGCCACAGGACACAGGAACCAACAACCTAATTATCATTGGTGCTCAGTACACTAACATCATTACAAACTGCTCTCTAATCTGCTTTTTAATCTCCAACTTCATTCTGCCACCCTTTGTCATAAAGACCTCAAGATAATAAAGTAAGCTTCTCCTGAGAGTGAATCATTTAACAGCTGTCTAGGAAACCTGTTGTCTTCCCATACGTATTAAAGAGCACAACGAAAAAAAAAGTGTTTTTCTTATCCATAGGGTATTGTAAAGACTTCTTCAGGTGAAGATCAAGAGAGCAGTTGGAAGAAAAGTAGGGATGTGGCATTGATCCATAGTTATCTCTGCCATTTTTCAATTTCCCAGCAGGTGTTTTCAAACAAAACATTCCCCAGGGGGTTTGCACACAAGGTATTTGTTCTGCGACGGTACAGTAATAGGAGATGGGGTTAGGGTGGTGTTTTAGCAAGATGGTGATTTGATTGGGATGTTATTCACCCCTTAACTGTCATAATGACACTGGTGTCCTCATGTACCCATTGACTAACTTTTAGGCGTTTTGAGGGTGAGAGTTAAGGGGATAAAATATATGAAGTTGGTATTGGTTTGTAAATTAGCTTCAGGCATTGTTTTGTTTGCTCCTTATTTAATGAAAGTATGAAAAGCTACATAATTTAGTATAGGTCTTTTTTAAATAATTGGAATATTCACTGCTCAAAAAAATAAAGGGAACACTCAAATAACATATCCTAGATATGAATGAATGAAATATTCTCATTGAATACTTTGTTGTGTACAAAATTGAATGTGCTGACAACAAAATCACACAAAAATCATCAATGGAAATCAAATTTATTAACCAATAGAGGCCTGGATTTGGAGCCACACACAAAATTAAAGTGAAATGTTCCCTTTATTTTTTTGAGCAGTATATTTGTTTAAATGATAAATACTTGCCAAGGTGTCTCTTATTGCTGGGGTAGGAAGGATTAGTGTTAATATTGCAGCTGTTTCAATGTTCTTGTATAAATTGGGTAGAGAAGAGCTTAAGTTGGGGAAGCGTCTGATTCTCGATGGGTTGGTGTTCAGTCTGATCTTTTCCTCTAGATTGTGAAACAGTTGCACTGATGAATGCAGAGTGTAACCAGTTGTGGTAATTTTAGGATATGTTCTCAGTTTATATTTACATTTAGTAGTGTTCATTTTTCTAAGTTTGTCAGTGTAGGAAAGTAAAAAGTAACACTGTTGACATTTTATTCTATCACAGTGTCCAACCGGTGATTTTAACTCTAATTTAATGCACTTTTAAAACTCTTCCGGTTTTAACATTACACACCACAGAAATGTATTATTAGCAATAATGAGTGTAAGAATTTTTACTCTGTCAAAAGTGTTTAATGCTGCTTTTACTCTGGTTATGAACAAATCTTGGGACGTGGTGTTAAACGACCTGGAATCAAATTTGCAGCAGCTGGAACAAACCCATCAACTCTCCTCATCAACAGAATTACTGACCAGAAATCACCAAATTAAAACGTGAATTCAACGCTTTGCTTGGCAAACATGTCTGCCTCCAAAGGACAGCAAAACGTTTTTGAATTGGGTGATAAGTCTCACAAATTGCTGGCAAGATTGCTTAGAGAAGCATCGCAAACAACACTGTCGATGAATGACAAAAATGGGCAAACAATCAGAGACCCCAACAAATAAATGAGTGCATTCTGGATTTCTATTGTAATCTCTAAAGCTCTAAAAGTTCAGCCAGGCTGGCGGTAATTGAGGACTTTTTGGAAAAATGTAATCTTCCTAAATTAGGTGATGTGACAGTTGCAGATTTGGATGGAGGCTTTCCACCAAATGAGGTCAAGGCAGCCATTCAACAGCTTTCAAATAATAATGATAATTAAGCACCTGGGATGGATGTTTTTGGGGCAGAGTTTTGTAAGGTTCACACCTCTGATGCTTAGTTTAGTAATTGAAAACTGACTGGCTTATTACCAGGTTCAATATATGACAATGTAATCTTGTTGATTTTAAAAAAGGATCTCGATATGCAGTTTGTCACATGTCATCAACCTATGTTTGTCCTTATTGGCCCTGTCCACATGGAAACCATCCACTCAAGTTTTATGCAAGTTATTCTGCGCAGACACACATATTTGGCATCGAGAAAAAGCAGAAAATCAAGTTTGGTTTCTTGTTTCCATGAAAGAATGTCTAAACAATGTGGAATTGTACAGGATTCTAACTTCAACCTCGCTAATGGTTACAGCAGTAGTTTCTTGCAGTACAAAGCATTTTTAAATGTTGCATTCATTATTTTTTCCCTGCTGCATTAATGGTGTAAAAGCTGCTGGGTTATCTTAAATGATAATTTTTTTTAACAGTGTACTTTGTCAGATCTCATGGCACCAGATCCTGTTACATTCCCTCTAGATTCTACACTGTATGTGTTCACAATGTTCAAAAAGATGAGCTATGAAGTAGAAATGTTTTTCTTTTTATGAGCAAACCATCAGTGGAACACATTAGGCCATGGGGAATAATGGGTTGATAGATGCAGCAATACCTTCCATTCTGGGACTTCATTGTTTACATAGTTTAGAAGCTGACCTTCAGACATTCTATACCCGCTTTATACAATTTCTAGTAAATAATATAATCCAGAGGTTCCCAAACCTTATTCAGACTTATTACATCAAATGTAAAATATAATTTGTTGGGTGGGATGGATGAATGGAAAAAAAAAAGAAGAAAAGAAAAAAAAACGACAAACGCTGTGTGTGGTGGGGGAGAGGGAGGGAAGAGTATAACAGGGAGTCGCTAAGAGTCTCTTGGGGAGGGTCTGGGGTCTGTACCCAGTGGTCTTTGAGTCCACTGGGTATGGGAGTCCAGAGCAGGTTCTTGTATTGAAGTATATATTGAAGAATATTAAATTGCGTTTGTTCTATTTTTAAAAATTTGGAGTAATTCAGAAAGTCAAGCCTAAAGTGAATTATTCTACTCTGAACATAATATTCAATGCAGCTCAGGTGTCTGGGGTGAAGAGAAGCACCAGATTTGACTTCTTTTCGTTGACAGTGTGAGAAAGGTCTGAGCTTGAACACGCTGCACTCTGCTTCTGAACATGACTTCAGCTTTCCTTTCACTTGGTATTAGAAAGAAAATTGGAAATTATTCTGTAGAACTGTATGAAATAAATCTTAAAAAGCTTAATGTTGGTACATAATGATCAATCATCATAACACAGATAAAAATGAAGCAAGAGGTGAATATTCCAACTTCAAGGCTAAAATAAATGATACATTAAGCAGAGTCTACTTATTATATGACCTACTGGTGGTGTGATTGATTCAGGTTTAATGCCTTATAAAAACTGATTGATGTAATAAAAAACTGGGTAACACTTTATTTGAAGGGGGGTGAATTAGACTGTCATGACACTTTCATAAACATGACATAACACCTGTCATGAACATGAATAAGCCTTCATGAATATTTATGACTGTTGTCATAAAGCATCATTCGGTAAATTATGACACTTTTAATACAAAGTTGACATTATTCAAAATGTCTTTGTTATGACAACTTGACATTAACCAGGAAATCATTACTGTTTAAACTTTACCTTTAATAACATAAAGTTACCTAATTTTAAAGTGCAATCAGTAGTACTTTTATAACAAATTTATATCAGTAATGATTTCTTGGTTAATGTCAAGTTGTCATAACAAAGGCATTTTGAATAATGTCAACTTTGTATTAAAAGTGTCATAATTTACCGAATGACGCTTTATGACAACAGTCATAAATATTCATGAAGGCTTATTCATGTTCATGACAGGTTTTTATGACAGTGTCATGTCAGTCTTATTCACCCCCCTTCAAATAAAGTGTTACCAAAAACGGTCTCATACGTATTACTTGATTACTTATTCAGTCCATTTCCTAGAAAGAAGATCTCAGTCGGAGCCATGCACCACAACACCGTGTATCTGTTTGGATTTATCAGATAAGAAATAGAATAGGTTATCATTCAGAGGTTCAGTACAGAACATGAGTCAGCAGTGGTCCACTCTGTGGCCAACCAAACTATATTTTACATTGGAAACATGTATATCTAATGTTGTACGTCAGTGATGGTAAAGGGAAACATCATGAAGAATCATGTGGACAGATTGAGTACCCTGGTATGAGCAGGGGGAAGTCTGGCAGTTTAGGTACACATGGAGGCGAGCACAGTATATTTTAGTAAATGATTAACATAAAATGTCCACATGACAGCATGTGCCATATGTACCACATCACAGAAAATTATGTGGTAGGTATGCTGGGCCAGTGAGTGGCACTGTAACAATACCAGAGAATCACACACACAAAAAAACAACACAGAACGGCGCCATGTTTGGTATTAGTGAGAATGATGCAGATGTTGGATTTAAGATGGAGCTAAGACGTGATTGTTTTGTCAATCTCCCATAGCAACCATTCAGCTGTGCAAAAGACCTGGATGGGCCCAGCTCTGCCTTCAAGGACAAAGCTCCTCCTCAGAGATGCAGTTTACAAACTACAGAGTTTCAGCATCACAGAGCAGCCCTCTCTTACAACCAGCAATCCCCCACTCAGCTCCTTCAGACTAGCCAGCAGAATTTAGCAAATACCCGGTGGAACGGCACATCACATTATACGAGCTACTTCTCAGTGCATGTTGGTAAAAACATTGATAAATGGATAATAGAGGAGCCATGTTGTGATGACTTCCTGAGGGCGGAGTTTCAGAAAGAGCAGGAGTTTCTTAAAGAGAAAGAAGCCCAGTTTCACGATGCAAAATGATGCCAAATTCATTTTAGGTTTTATATATATATGTTTTCTTTGACTTTTCTAAAACACAACAGCTAATCTGTTTGGACAGCAGAACAGTCAATAGCCAATAGAGTTTCCATTTCACAGGAGAAAGCAGATTTACTGAATTAATCAAATAATGTCCACATCTGCAGAAGTTAAATAACTAACCCTCTTGACTCAGCAGAGATAAAAGCTTTTTCCGCTTCATGTTAGGATTTACAATTTGAGACTCAACCTTTGCACAAATGCATCGGAACACATAAACATCAAGGTTCACCAGCGGAAGAGAGAAAAAGTCATTATTCTGGTAAATATGAAATCCCAAACATTGCCATTCAGTTTTCCCTGTCCTGAATCATGCATCGGCTGACTTTATTTATATTACTCATGTTTGTCCTCCGTGACACCAGCTTGAGTGAAATAAGGAGACCGCATTTACATAATGTGTCATTTCATCTCAGCACTAAGATGGTCCTTTCCTATCTAGCAATCAGAATTTTATGACATCCACTTACTCTCAAAGCCTCAGCAGCTTGACAGAGCGGGAGCTTCCTGTCATGGAGGAAGGTTTCCTCTGGTAGGACAATTGTTCACCACGCCACTAAGCTCACATTCAGACATTAATGTAGATTTCCCATAGAAACATTAAAATATTTAACATCAACCAGCATGATTTCATTTTACACAAAGCCAGAGATGAGACAGAAAGCTACCAGTTATTTTTAAATGGCTATTGAATGTGGAAAAAGGTATCCCTCACTACTTAATGTGAATCTTCAGACAATGTGTCAATTAAAGAAAGGCTGTTATAAATCAACAGATTTTTGGATTACCAAGTTCTTTTGACATGTTCACTTGTTTTTTGTTGAAAGAATTTGAGTTAATTAATTACTTTATATTCTTCTGTGATTAAATATTTTATTGTATTGTCTTAAATTAGTTTACAAATATTTTCTTTTAGATTTATTTATTGAACTATATAAATAATACAACAAACATGGTACCAAAAAAGAAGGACATGGACATTAAAAAAGTAAAGAGAAGAAAGCTGGGCATACAGTTATTCAAAGCACTGGTGCACCACTTTTACCAATATCTCTATATAAGTTTGAGAAAGGCGGTATCCAGGGAGATTACAGTCCTGTTGATAAAAAAGGTCCAGAAATGGCTGCCAGATTTTTTTTATTCAAGGACTTGGGTTCAATTATTTTTTTTAATTTGAAAATAAATGTACACTTCATAAGACAAATGTAACAAATTCTGAAATAAGCACAAAAACTGTTAGATCAGCTACTCTAGGCTGCAAAAGACATTAATATACAGATAAATTTTACCAGCTCATCTTTATCCATTAAAATAATAATTCAATAAAAGTTGTCACAAAATGGTTAGTGGTTATGAGAAGGTAGCATGACTGTTAGGTAAACTGATATCAGGGAACTGGGATACTGGTAATACTAGTGTTGATCCAATATCACGTAAATACAGAGCTAGTATTGCCGATACAAAGACCGACTTTTATTTTATTCTTTTTACTTTATTATCATGACTCATTTTCCATTAGTTGATTATGACAAGTGTTTTCTTTTATTAAATAACTACAATAGAATATGTACAGTATCGAAATAACTTCTTTCTCTTACTCACACAATTATTAGGATAACTTAGACTTTAATTGTAGCCTGTATATAACCTAAATATTAACACACATTCCTTCAGTAGTTAATATTCAGCCATATATACATTTTTCATGTTTGAGATGTATATTTTATATAACTGCGTATTTTTGAGTTCCAGTGAGATTCTATTTCAGCTGCCGGACTGGTTGATAATAAAACTGCTCATGGGGAAATTACACTGATTGTATTTGAAACGTTTTGAGTGCAAACATTACAAGTATGAAATCCTGCTGTCAAATTAAAAATGTAAGTTCTTGACATCAGACATTTTAATTCCTGCTTATGGGCTGCATGAACTATGCAAGGAAGTTTGAATGATTTGCTTAACATATAGAAGAGAAACTCATAACACTAGTATGTATCCAACACCAATACTCAGTCTGGTATCGACAGCATCGGCTTTAGATACAATGGATGTTACAGTGGTTACAATGGATGGTGGATGGATGAAACTACAATCAAGTTGCAATGTTTGTGAAAAATAACACCTTTGTCCATCTGGAGACCTTTGGTCATTTCAGTTTGAGGAATAAATGTTACTTCTTGATCCATCCAACAGCATTCTGCCTGTGACGGCTGCTGTTTCTCTGAGCAGCACAGCCTCATTTTCTGTCCTTTAAAAAAAAAAAAAAAAAAAAAAATTCTCTGCTTCTCTCAAGGCCAAACTCAATATTTGTAGAGAATGATAGAAACTCCCAAGCACTGGGGGACAAACCATACAGCAATTTGTCATGTATTAAAAACTCCTATCAGTCTTATGAATAAAACATATTGTTTTCAGCACACTAAAGCTGATCAAAAATCAATCTGGAGCGGTACATTCTCTTTGTTAGCCTTAATTGCATACTTTACAGCAAGGTAAGAGCAATTTCTTTGAGCAATATTTTTATTCTCAGAATCACAATATTGACACATCAGTTGGAATTTGAATGATGCTGAAATTGTTGCAAGATACCATATATAGACAAACATGAAATCTAAGAAATACTGGATGGCAGATTTGAACAAGGAATGATCTGGGAGAGTACCAATTGGTGATTAAAGAGTTAAATTATAGAGGCAGTATGTAACTTTTATGAACAAAATGTTAAGTATCACTATACTATGAGAAAAAAATCTGAGCTTCTTTGCCTCCTCCCTTTGCAGAAATACAAATCTCAGTCAGAACCAGCCAATCAGAGCCAGGAGGAGGGTCTTAATGATGTCAATCAACCTCCCCTTTCTCTCTGCTACACTACAGCTTCTTTCCCACACCAGAGCCAGCCATGAATGCTAGGTTAGTTAACATAGCCACCAATGACGGCGGATAAAGGGCTTTCCTGGAACACTAAGTTGTTTTTCCACTATTAGCACATTTAGCAGCGCTCCTTTGTTCTTTCAAATACCAGGAAACAATAATCAGAACAGGACAAGAGATAGTTCCTGCTGTTAACACAGATCTATTCTTATTTTAAACAGAACTAACTCCTAGTTCTGCTGACGAGGGTTTCATTATCTCTCACCTGGAGAGGAGAGGAGGAGAGGTATCTTAAAGGATTCAAAAGTGAACAAAACAAAAAGTCACATTGCTTAAATTCTACCACAGGCGATGGTTGGTGGTTCAAATACCCTGCTCCGACTGCTGCAGCTGCTGTGTTTTTGGGATAAACACATCATCCACCTTGGTTATTAATGGGCAGCTGTGGCTACTATCCAGAAGTTTACCACCATTATTGTGTGACTGAATGTAAAGTGCTTTGGAGTCTTCTGGACTTGATGAAGCGCTATACAAGTAAAGGCAATTTACCATTTAAAAACAATTACTCCAGCAAGTTTTAAACCCATTTTAGTGGTTAATCAGATTTGGGTTCCTTTTTGATGGTTTCATTTCCATCATACAACACTAATGTAAACCTGTCATCCACCTTTGTAGGGAGAAGCAGTGCCAAAGCAAACTAGGTCTGTTTCTGGCTGGAAAGAAAATCTACTGAGAAGCATTTTTTCTAAGATAAAATAATCAATTTCAAAAACTTTCCAAGCTCTAAACTAGCAGAATAAAGACATTCATCTTAAAGAACTTTATTTGAAAAATGTAAACAAAACAGTGCTGTGCTTTTCTCTATGTGATGCTCACCTTTGCTTCTGCAGTTTAAACATTTGGTTGCCCTAAAACACAGGCACTCAAAGTTGTGAGGGACTCAGAACCAACAGACTCCATCTGAAGTTACCACAGTTACCCTAAAACAGCCAATTAAAGGCCGAGTCATAGGGTTTCATGACATTTTCTGATGCAGTTATAATTACGGTTTGTTTACTGAGCGCATATGGTAACTTATCAAGTGTTGGTAATGAGCACTCCTATTACAGTTGTCTCTTCATGGGTCCATCTGCTAGCACAGTTGTGATTTCTAGGAGATTTCTTTAAGCATATTTGATATTTTGTGTTTTACTGTACAGTTTATCGAGGCTGACTAATATAATATAGAATTGCAAGTGTACTTCAAGGTAAGCATGGCTGATCCAAATGGATTTCCAAAAAGGCAATGTCTTCAACAGTCGGCGATTACAGGGACTGATGTCACACTGCATCTCATCGCCACTCTTTACTTTCATTTTTGAGGTGAGGTTTTATTGGGATCTTTCAAGGTAACTGTGGTAACTAGGCCTACAAGCTCTCTACAGGTAGGTCAAAGTTTTCCCTTAGACTTTGTCTTTCATTCGTTTCAGAGAGCTGCACAGGTAAGTTGTGATGAGCTGTGACAGGTGTGTGCCTTCCCTAATCAAATCCAATCAGTTTAGCTAAACACAGCTGGACTCCAATGAAGGAGTAGTACCATCTCAATGAGGATTAGAAGAAATGAACAGCGTGTGAGTTAAGAGTGTCACAGCAAAGGGTGTGAATACTTATGACCATTTCGGTTGTTCTTTTTCAATAAATTTGCAAAAATGTCAACACTGTTTTTCTGTCAAGACAGGATGCTGAGTGTACATTCATGGGAAATTATATAAACTTTTTTGATTTCAGCAAATGGCTGCAATGAAACAGAGTGAAAAGTTAAACAAGGTATGAATAACTTTCCGTACCCAATGTATATGCAAATTTTCACTTGTATTCAAGTTTTGAATTTAGGTGAATCCATTAATGGAACACAACTCCAAATTATTAGTGGATTTTTTAATTTTTGTAATAGAGCACACCTAAAATATTAAAAAGAAAATGTAGCTTAGAAAGCTTAATACTTTACACACAACACTATAGAACACACTTGTGGATTATGGATGCTGTGATGTTTCTAGAACATGCTTCATTGACTAAGACCAAAGTTACCTCCTTTCTTTCTCTAACAGTGAGTGCACCAATGACAGAGTTTATCACTGCAGATGAAAATCTAACTTAGCTGGTATCTGCTTCACATCAATGTCAAGCTGCTCCGGGGTCTTCCATTAAGAGTACAAAGCTGTGCTCGACAAGTCGTTTTCTGTTAATTATCTTATCAGTCCGAACCATCTGGATTTTATACTTGACACATAGTGGAGGCAGCAGCTGGGCAAAATACAGCCTTAAAAAGATTACAGGGTGGATTTACTGTTAGTCTCGGCAAATTTAATTTACCATTTGATCAGGGATGGTCGAATTTAGTCAACAAAGTAGAGAAAGCCATATGAATATCTTTCTAAATTGTTGTAGCGTCAGTGAGCATACATGCTGGAACTCAATGTGATGTAGACATCATGTTCATTCTTACTGACATCAACTAGTGAAGCTGAAGAAAAGGCCTTTTGTCTTTTTTCTGTAATTCATCTGTGAGATCTTAATAGACCCTGTTGTGCTGTCCAAAGGAACTGCATGTAAACTGAATACGCTCTTGTCCCCATGGTGCTTAGGAGTGACAGACTGGACATCCAGACAGAAACCCTTAACGCGTCTTTGGGAACCGGGAGACTTCAGATTATCTGACACATTTGTTTGGGACCCCTCCATGCCTGGTGACATTGTATGACCCATCACCTGGTTGTCACTTGTCAACACTGTTGGCATGAAAATGCAGAGAACTGAACTCCGCACGGACAGGATGGAAATCTTTCTGCACTGCACAACTGCAAAATAATGAGACGGGTATATCTCCTTGGTACTCAAGCAAAGTGTTCTATCTCTCTCATTCTGCTGATGGAAGAACGACAATCTTAAATGTCTGGGTTAGGAGAAGGAAACTGACTCTTTGTCCCGAAGGAGAACGTAGGTGCTCGTTCTCTCAGCTGAGGAACCCTACGCCGTTGACTGCAGGCTCGGCTCACGGGACGCTGCCACCGTGGTCCACCCGTCCTCATCCTCATCACTGAAGTCACTTTTACGAAGGTTTTTTTTTTTTTTAATAACTGAATGAAATTATTAAAATGCTATGTTAAATAAAAGCTGTAAAATATGTAGATGTAAAAAATAATGAAAAATTATTAAAATCAAGAGCAAAATCAGTATTAAGCAAAATAGGATTAAAATGAAATGGAAATGAGCCAAAAATTCAGTTACTTAAATTAGTGTTTTTCGTATTAAGATAAATGAGAAGTGTCCCTTGGCGATGTTTTGGCTCTTAAAAAAACCTTCTTCAGGCAGTGAAAAGGTAGTGAAGGTGGTCTGTATGAACAATGCTGTCGCTTTTCTGCCCAAACGCAAAATGACTGTAAATAATATTTTTAATTGTGCACTTTGCACACCTTTTTGATGACACATGCTCAATTTCATTGTGCCCGCAGTGCAGTATAATAGACTTCCTCAACAAGTTTCAACTATAAAATTATTTTTCTTAAATGATTAACAGGAGTAAACATTTTTTTTTTTATGCAATTGAATCTGATGTAACCATTTTTCTTATTTGATATTTTCTGCATATTCTACATACCCTGTGGTAACTTGCCTCCCTGTTGGAATGTTAACCTTTTACCTTCAAAAAGACTACAATTTAAGAAAAGCCATTTATAGGAAGTGACATCAATTGGTTTTGGAGGGAATTCAAACAGAACACAACGTAAAATTCAACTATCGCTCTCTTTACTTTTTTTTTATCTTATCTATATAAAACCTTTATGTATACTGAAGGTGGTTGTCTAAGGAGTAGAAGCGCAATAATTGGCCGCCAATACAGGTGTCAGCAGAGACTTCAGTTCAGTGTGTTTGGATTGTTAAAGGGGAAAATTAACAAATACCAACATAATCTAAACATGCAAAGTATAAAAAAGAAAAAAAAAAAGAAATAAACACAATCACGTTTTCCCCTGTGCAACAGGAACAATGAGGATCCACCAGGTGATCAGTACCTGTAAAGGGAAAATCCACTACGGTGACATCACCTGTTTTTGCCCATCAGAGCAAGGACAACTAGACTGCCCATGCTTTGATTTGACAAAGGCAATCCTGCAACTTAATGAGGAGCCTTCCAGGAATGGAGCCACAACAGCACAGCAGCCAGAAATCATCACAGCTGACCAGGTCGGTCGATGGTGTGTGGTTGAGTACGACTGTGACTTCTACCCTGGCATCATCACAAAGGTGGAGGACGCGAACGTCGAAGTGAACTGTCGACATAAAAAAGGTATCGGGTACTACTGGCCAACCCCAAGAAAAGATGTCAATTTGTATGATGACAACCAAGTACTCTGCCCAGCAGAGGAGCCAAAAGCCTCCAATAAGAGACATCTCCAGCTCATTCCTGACACATGGAGGTTAATTGAAGAACCGTTGAATTGATTTTCCACTCTGTGAGGTTCCATTGCACCCTGTTTGAAAAAATGTTTTTATTAAATCTCATTACAGAAACATTAAGTACTGTGAAGCCAAAATGTTACTGCAGAAAAAGTGTTGTTTCAGTTGTTTTTAATAAACTTTATCACCCTTAATATTTCCATGTTTTACTCTATTTAAGGTACAACTATTTTTCAGACTTGTTTAACAATTATTAATCTCTAAATTAGAAAAATACATTTGGAAAGTTGTGGTTGGGTCTCTGTAGTTTAATAATAAAATACAAAATCATGTTTTTATCCATATTTATTGACTTTGATATGACTTCTGAAAATGTTTTTAAATTTTGCAGGTATTTAAATATCGAATAACTTTCAGAATGAAGTTGGGTACAAACCTTTTAACATTAGGGTCAAAAATGTAAACTGTAGAGCACTCAAGGGCCACATTTGTTTTCAATAATACAATTAATTTTCCTTTGGGATTAATATTTAATTCAATTTGAATTAAATAGACAATATTGAAATAAGGCAAAGGTAGTCACATTTTTGTATAAAAGGAATCTGTAAATAATTGTAATATGAACAGGATCTTGCACAGCTGATGTTTTAAATGACAGGTACGTATTTTTAAAAACTTTTGTCCTCCGTTGTTTTTTTTTTTGTTTAATGTTAAAGAAAAATACTTTGTCTTGTACATAAATGAATAAATATTTTAAAATGATTTTTTTTGTCTGTAAAAAATGATGGATTAATCATAAACTCACTACATTGTTGAATTGTGGACAGAGGGGCCAAACAAAGTCATCCAGAGGGCTATAAATGGCCCCTGGGACACACTTTGGACATCCCTGGTTTAGAGAAAATGTCATGGGACAGGCTATAAAAATGAATGGAAAATCTATGGAAATCAATGCAAAGTCCTTGTGAAGATAAAATGATATACAATTGTATGGTCCAAAGTAATAAGAACAGGGTGATGATGAATGAAGATTCAAACAGGACAAACACGAGAACTTACCCAGAGTTAACAACACTTCTATTGTCTCTCAGGAGATCCTGGCTGCCTCAGCCATGACTTTGTGATTAAACTCTCCATGGCTGATTACTTTGCAATAACGGTGCAATGGGAAGGCAGCAGATGAGGCTCATGAAGGAAATAAGATGAGATTTCCTAACCAGAAAAGGTGGAGCAGCGGAGCTTAAAGGCCATGCTCACCCTGGGGAAGCTGGGAGCTGTAGTCTCAGTAACAGAGAAAGGGACTGCTCAGGCATCACGTGTAGTCACACACACACACACACAAAAAAAATCACTCAATCTGATTCCAGAAAGGAAAACGGTGACAAAAGTAATCTGAATCGATAAAAAAAAAAAAAAAAAATCTGATTATTATACAAAACTACACTATGAAAAATTAAAGTGTAAGAATGCTAGGAGGAATAAAGATATGATTCAAAACAAATCAGTGTTGTTTAATAATAATTCAGCAGATTAAAACCTTCATGGAGAGACAGAAGAGCTTATTAATATACGAACCTTTCAAATAGTTTCCCTTCGTGGTTTTACATCAGACAGCGCTGCAGCTGTAGCATTTATTGGCTCTCAGCTGCAGCTGAGAGCCAATAAATGAAGACAAGAGTCTTCATTTATTGGCTCTCTTGTCAGAAATACTGAGCTTGGTATTAAGCATTACAATGTGTTGCAAATCTCATCTTATCTGGGATCTTATTTCCTCAACCAACACAAGATATTGCATAAAGACATGGAATAAAAAATATGTGGTTTTTAAGATTTTTTGCAGACAAAAAAAATTGAGGTATGCATGTTATATATTTATTTTGATGCCCCTAAATAAAATCTAGTGAAATCCATAGCATTTCAAATTCTCCTATAAGTAGATAGAACCATCTGTTCTGGAGAGTATTTTCTAAATGGCTAGATAAGGTGTTTATATTAAACTATGCATGAATTATTTGTACTTTAGTTTTTACAGTGTTTGTATATTTCTGTTCCCTTTCACAAAATGGAATGGAGGGTCTCCTGAAAGCCTGATTATGGAGCGTCAACTGAGATGTTCTTTAAGGGTCTGGTGGAAGCAGCGGCGTCCTCAGTGTCCTGAAGGTGCAGCGATTTAATCAAGTGAAAGAAAAGCCCCTTAATGGGATCGCACATCCAAACACTGTTGGATGACAATATTGATTAGAGGCACACATTAATCTCTGTCAGCTCACACTGGAAATTACTGACATGATCTGGAATAAATGGTCTCAGTCTGAAGCATTCAGTAATGTACGCTCATCATCACTTTAAAATATACTAAAAAAAAAGCTTTCAGTGATAAGATTTTTTTATATATATTTTAGGCAAATGTCTCTTTTTCTTTCATTGCAAGCAATTAAAATGTCAACAAAACAAATACAGAAAATCATGACTGAAATGTTTCCAACAAAAATGAATCGTCTTACAATTTCTTCATCAAAATTATAAATAATACATACAGTTGAAAATAGACGTGCACCTTTTTTTAGGCTAAGCTTTTCTTAGATTTAGTCAGTCAGAATTACCAAAGTTACTTCTATTCGCCTGTTACAGACTGGCGACCTGTCCAGGGTGACCCCGCCTCTCGCCCGGATCGTTGGCTGGAGATAGAGGCACCAGCAACCCTCCTGACCCCACTAAGGGACAAGGGTGTAAGAAAATGGATGGATGGATGGATTTCTTTTCACCAAATGCCTCAGTGAAGACACAAAGAATATGTAAGAGATATATTAACTACTATTTTCAAAATCATATGTTTACATACATTTCCTCAGTATTTGGTAGCATTGCCGGTGATTTGGTTTCTATTAACTGTATGATTGCGCACATATTATAAAAAATTTTTTTGTGCTAGGAGGAGGTGGTTTTTCAGCCATATTGAAACATTTTTCTCAAGTCACACGAGTCACGTGATCAACAGCCGGATGTCAACTTCTGGCAAAACGGATGAAGACGACGACAAGCGGTAGGACGATGATGACTTGTTTTTTGATTGTTTAAAAAAAAACAACAACAACAAAAAAAAAAAACAGCTCTCACATCATCACAGGTCATAAAGTTTTGGGTCATTCCAACATTTTGAATCCATAGCTCTTAAAGTCACAGAGTACAAGTTCTCCAAAATGCCACATAATAGCAGCTCCCAAGTAGGTCGGGTTTGTCATAGACATAATATAAGGATAGACGCCTCATGCCCCGCTGTCGCCTATTGTCGCTGACGAGATTTAGGGCGGCCATCTTGGAGCGGTATACCACTCCACTCGGTACTATGTGTTTAACAGGTACAGTGACGGATCAGCGCATTTAATCGATCATAACACGCTTTTTTGTTACTGGAAACCTTATTCAAACATCTATCAAAGCTACATTTATAAACAATTGTATTATTTAAGTATGTTATTTAAGTTATTTAAGTATTTAAATATGCTTAGTGGCTAAAACAATAGAATAGGAATGGAATATTCTGATATTGATGTATAAAGAGCATATTACAAAGCACACAGCCGTTCATAATTTATTTAATAAATTATTTAGTAATATCAATACATATTTAAATAACTATACAACACAAATAAAGATTCATAATGGCACAAATAAATAATTAATACTGAATTATATATATATATATATATATATATATATATATATATATATATATATATATATTTTTTTTTTTTTTTTTTTTTTTTTTTTTTTTTTTTGCCGACTTCTAGCTTCAGAGATTCAGCAGCTGAGATTAAGTCCAAAATCTGATGAGATCCATCCTGCTGCAGTGAATTCGTCTCTCTTTATAGATTTCTCCCTCTTCTTCCTCACATCGTGTCTTTATGAAACTTTCAAAACAAAAACGGAAGATTTGGGATGTATCTTACTAGTGAAAGAATTACATATAAATAATAGTCTTTACCACCTGTGTAAACTTTGCTGGTGAATGTTATAACACATAAGTTTTATAATATGTGTTATATTGTTTCATTTCTAATGCTCTTGTGTCATATAATCTAAGTCAATGTTAGAGAACAATTAATATTTTTAGATGTACAGAATCTCAGTTAGTCTTCATAGCGGGGCTGAACCCGTATTACACCGGGTTCAGATACCAGCTAGGCGAGATACCAGCTAATATTAGCTGGTATCTCGCCGGTGGACATAAATACAGTAAAGTAATATTCTAATATATAATATAATCACAATATATACACAATAATATGTCCATCTTACTTGTGAAATGCTGTCTGTGGAGCCCTCACATCAATAATCCATAGATCCGAACAATAATATCCCTCAGAGCTGAGGCATCGTCTATTGTTTTGATTGAGGAAAGTAGGAGTTTATACCGCTCTAAGATGGCCGCCGTATTTCCTGCGCCGGAGCAGCCAATGCGGCGTCTACCCTTATATTATGTCTATGGGGTTTGTCGCTCCAACGCCTAAATCAGTCAACGCCTCTGATGACTGATAGATGATGAGCGCTAGCACCATGGCTGAATTATGACTACATCTCATGTAACTGTTTACATCCGTTGTTGCCATGATTGATAGGGACAATTAATCAAATAAACAAGTTTATTTATGTTGATCTTAATTTATTTTTTTAGTTAATGGAAACACAGCAATTGCGGAATTGTGTTTTTCAACATTAGCGGAATATAGACAAAGATATGCACACATTTGTAATGGAAATGCAGCTTCTGAACTGTATGACTTGGTTCAACATTTTGGGTTTCCTTCCACAAATTCACAATAATCTGCTGGAGTTCTGGCTCCTCCTTAGTTTCATCAGACCACAGGACATGTCTCCAAAAATGGTACTGTTTTGCCTGTGCATTGCAAATTGCTATGAGGCAGTTAAATGTAAGAACAAGTGAAGCTTACTGTGGGAGACAGGAACGTAAGAGAATTCAAACACTGGTTGGAGCTTTTACCAAATGTAAGTATTACAACTGATTGGGGAGCTGATAGAGCCACAAAATCTATTCAAGGGTATAAATACACTCACTAGCCACTTCATTTTGTACACTTTTTCAATCACTTTCAACACAAACAGCATCTTGGCAGTAACTCCACTCAGATAGACCTATAGACAAGATGATGAAGACTCAATAGAGTTCAAACCGAGCATCAGAATGGGGGGGGGGATTTAAGTGACTTTAAATGTGGCATGGTTGTTTCTGCCAAACTGAAGTATTTCAGAAACTGCTGGTCTACTGACTTTTTCACAAAAAAACATCCCTCAAGTTCAGAGGATGAAAATATGGACTAGCAACTTCCAGTCCAGGAGGGGGTGACATGTCTGACTCTGTGGGTAGACAATGCCCGCCCTTGCCACAGGGCCTGTACAGTGGCAGTTTTCAATATGGGCTTTATGGGCAGTTGCCCAGGGTGCTATCAGAAAGGGGTGGGGCACCCCAGAACTAGAAAATAAAATATATCTAATCTATCTGTTGGCACTTGAACAAGTTTGCTACTACTTGCATGCATGTGTGGTGGGGTAAGTTTCTGGTGAGAACTGGAAGAGTACACATATTTACTTACTTACCTGAGCATTAAGTTAAAATGAAAAATATCACTGAATACTGTTATATTTTTAGGAGACAGCATCAAGGGTGAAATGGTTTGTTCCAGGCTGAACAGAAGAAGTGCTTTTTGTCAGCTTCTGTATTTTAATGTAATTCTGTGTAAAAATGGAAGATTACACAATATTCACGCTGGAGTTTTTTTCCAAAGGAGAGAACTATTTTATTAATGCCTTTGCTAAACATACTTGGTAGTTCACCAGCATCATCTAATCTACATTTCTTAAGAAACAGAAGGGTAGTTTTGAATTGTATCCCATCTGTTTTTAGGCGATTCATTGGCCTTAACCCAGAAAGGGGAACAAAAGCTACAAACTGCAAAGTGACAAAAAAAATACAGGACGACTTATGCAAAAAGAGAAGACAACAGTGAGCCCACATGTCTCCACTCTCCTCTGCAAGTTCATGGACTACCAATGGAACTTCTAAAATGGTAAGATTACACATTTACACACAGTCAGTTCTCTCTATGTATTCTTTGCTAAAACATTCTCTCCCTCTCCTTCGCTCTCCTTGTCTTCCTTTTTCTCTGCCTCTATCTCTCTGTATCTGTTTTGTCCATTTCCAATAGACTGACAGGAGGACAGCTACAACGAGCAAAGGTCAGAGAAAGATCGTCTGTCCACCAAATCTGTCCTTTTCATCCTGTCTTAAATATGGTTTAATGTGCTGTTTATTTCATGTGTTAAAGCTGTTCAAGATTTAAACTTGCCCAAATGTTAAATTGTACTGTTAGGATTGCCATAAAGTGGACCAATGGACATTTTATTTTATATAAATACATAAACAAGTGTATAACTTTCAAATAAAGTGAGTACACCCCTCACATTTCTGCAGATATTTAAGTACCGGTATGTTTGCATGGGATAACACTGACAAAATGACACTTTGACTCAATGAAAAGTAGTCTTTGTGCAGTTTATATAACATTGTATATTTATTCTTCCCTCAAAATAAGTCAATATACAGACATTCATTTCTAAACAACCAGCAACCAATGTGAATACACCCCTAAGAGACTACACCCTAAATGTCCAAATTGAGCACTACTTGTCATTTTCCCTCCAAAATGTCATGTGACTAGTTAGAGTTACTAGGTCAAAGGTGTGCATAAGGACCAGGTGTGTGTTCAGTTTTCTAGTACAGCTCTCACACTGAGAACTCTGAGGATCTTAAAAAACTAAAATTGCACTATATGAAGTGGCATTTTACTTCAGTACCAACTCATATGTTGCAGACGTCTAAGAATCACTGAAGTCTATTTCTTTATGAAAAATCAATCTACCCAAGTATAAGTAGCAATAGTTCATAATTACTATTACTACTACTACTATTAAAAGTAAAAAGTACAGTGTCACAAGTAAACTTAGCCACTACTACCCAACTCGGAAGATAGATAACAACAAAATTAATACTGAGAGGGAATAGCGCAGCTGTTCAGACTTTTATTCAACTTGTGGGTTCTGTTAACAGAACAGAACCCACCTCGAGCCCTCCTAAGAAAAAAAACCACAAAGAAGAAAGAAACAGCTCCTCTTAAAGGCACAGCACAATTATTTGTCTTTAGTAAATAACTGATCTTGTATGTAACCATATTTATTGAAAAGGAAAAATAAATCATCTTACAATATCAATAATTACTTATTGCATTCATACGACTCTTACAGAGCCTGAGTGAAAATGTGTCTATTATTAACTCTGCTGCAAAAAAAACTGATTGAAACTTGATTTATTCACTACATGTTTATGTCTGTGTAAGGTTGAGATGGAACTGCACATGAAAACGGCCCTTTAACCCTTGTGTGTGCGAGGACTGAGGCAAATGTAGAGGACTGAGGCAAACGTAGAGGACTGAGGCAAACGTAGAGGACTGAGGCAAATGTAGAGGACTGAGGCAAACGTAGAGGACTGAGGCAAACGTAGAGGACTGAGGCAAACGTAGAGGACTGAGGCAAATGTAGAGGACTGAGGCAAACGTAGAGGACTGAGGCAAACGTAGAGGACTGAGGCAAACGTAGAGGACTGAGGCAAACGTAGAGGACTGAGGCAAATGTAACTTAGAAATAGTCCAAATAGTTTAGATGTATTTTTATTTCTTTCCTACTTATGGAAAGTTTCTGTTTATATCATAGGTTTGTGGTGCATTTCTATACTAAAGAAAAATATATAAAACTTCAGATATTTCACAACGAGATATTAACCTGGGAAAACCTTACATAACCTTATATTAAAGCAGAAAGTACGGCGGCCACTGTAAGAAATGCTTACAGTATTCAATTATCCCGCATGAACTGATCAGTACAGTATTGCGAGGAAACGCAAAAAGAAAAACAAATCCTATGTCCCCTAGAGGGTTCTGCAGGGATTCATTGCTCTAAAAAGTTTGATTGTGGGGATTTTTCTGTGTTCTGCATGTTAGGCTTAAGCCAGAGGGCTGCTAAGCAACATCACCTCCATTCTGACATTTATGACCAAATTTTGGAATGTTATTTTTGAGGTCACACTGGTTGGTGTGAACCCAACATTCTATTTGAGTTCAGTTCGTCAGAAATCTCTGATAGAGTGAGACATAACTACGAGAGACAAAACTGCCAACACTTGTAAGTGAAGTAATTGATGCTGAAATCTAATGGAAAAAAAGATGTTCAAAGAACATAAAAGGAATGAAAAAATGCCAGCCCTCATGAGACAACGAGGTAAAAGAGTTGATTAGATTATCAACATATGGTGCATATCTTGATAAAGATGAGCATAGGTTTAAAAGTTTGTTCATTTAGGTACTGATTAATATAATTTAGAGATTTAGAGTTTTTATCATTAAGAATTTCTGTTACTGTCTTGTCTGTTGTTGGGAACTTTGAGATGTGTGAGTCTGTGATAGTTTCACCCAGAACCATGTGTTTTGGTGAACATGAGTTAAAAGTGGAACAGTTTGTCTAATAAAGTCTATGATCACACATCAGCCTCTGAGGTGATGTAGAAATAGGGGAGGGAGATGTGGACTTATTGTTTAACACAACATTGTGTTTTTATCATTATTGCAATAATGATAAAAGTGGTGATAATATATATTTATTTATTACTTTTTAGGTAACTGTATGACTGTGACATTAGCAATGTTTCCATTCACCATATAATTGTCCAATTTGACATTTTGAAAGTACATTTGTTTCATGGAAACACACCAGTTTAGAAAAAACTCCCATATCATTTATTTTGCAAAACTGCAATAGAAACACTTTTTTCGCATCTCACTAGTCACATGATCAACAGCAGGATGTTGCCACTGGCGCAAACCACAAAGAAGACGGTGGCAGGAAGTAGTTTCAGGATAATGGCACTGCATGTTTTTTAATGACTTTTGTATTAAACTTATTCACACATAATTTGATTTGTGTTTCTTATTCAACATAAATACCACAAGTGTGAAATTTAGAGTTTTCTGCACTTATGTAATATGAACACAGCTAATGTGTCACAGCAATTATAGACCCACAAACACTGCTCTTTAAAAACCATCCCACTTATAATGCGCTTCTTTAGGGCACCAGTCGCATAAAGACGGGTGATTTTTAATGCTAAACTGCGCACAGAATTAAACATCAATTAAAATTTATCATGACAGTGAAAAATCAGAATATATTTCGTGATATATTTCGTATCATTATACGAAATATATCACGATAAATGATATAAGTGGCCACTCCTATCTAGAAATACTTAATATTTGATAAATTGCAAAACATAATAATACAATTTTCCCTATATGTCACTTTAGAGAACAACAGCAGACCAAAGAAAAGGAAAATATCTGAAATTGAGACCCCCAGAAAAAGGCGGAGGGTCTCTGACATGGCTGGATCCTCTTCAAGCTACCAGGAACAGATGAGGACGAGGAGGATGGTGGAGAGAAAAATGAAAGAAGAAGCAGAGGAACGTTCACCGAAGGCCAAGAGGAAGAAAATGGAACTGGAGCAGGACCAGAGCAAAGAGTCTTGCTGCTCAACAGACGTCAGTGCAGGTTGGCTGCTTTGGTGAAACCATTGTTAGTTTGCACTCACTTAATGCAAACTCACAGTTTGCATTAAGATGCTGCTTAACAATAGCATATTACAGTTAAAGGGACGGAAAATAACACAAAGAAGAAACAATACTTTGCAAAAGTATTCATAAATCTCACATTTTTACATTACACTACCAAATGTCATTTGTATTTTATGTGTTATCACTAGGTTGCATCACTTGAAATGCTCTGTAAAAATATTTATAAGCCACTAAGTTGAATCTTTACATCAGGATGTTTTTTTTTCTTAAGGCAACTGAATGTTAATATATTCATGTTGTTTCTTTGGGTAATTCCTACTGCTAAAGTGCCAGCTCCGTCTGGTGCTTTACAGAAGAGGACTTGAGATTTAACCCTGTAAAGGCTGAACTATGAAATACATATCAGAAAATTTTATTTTTGATCTGGATTACTTGTTGAATCTTCTGACTACATCAAAAGAGAAAGGTTAATGAGCCAGGAGTCAAACCATTTGACAGCCACGTAGTATACAGAGGCTTTCGAACATGGGTCTCAAACTTTACTCCGTTACCTTGTGTAACATGATGTACAGCATCTGATGAAGTTGAAACAAGACCTGGTCCCAAAAATTCTCCAAAGGGTGGAAAATCTTCTCAAAATGGGCCAAAAGATGCATAGCATAGCTTTAATTGAAGGTCTGTTTTAGGAGAAATTACTGATCTATGATGGTTCATTTGTTAACTGTACGCATTTGGTTATATATATCAGGTTTTTCTGGGATAGGAAACACACTGAAAATGTACAGGTCTGAGAAACTTGTATATCAAACATAATATGTTTGACATTACAGGGATCAGAAAGAGGAATCCGAAAAGGAAGATGGAGGACCTGGAGGAACCTCCAACCAGGAGGAGGATGAAGATGGTGATGGAAGAAGAACAAGAGGATTCCCAAAGAGGTTGGAGTTTATGTAGTAGTAGATTTGTAGCATAACCATTTATTATGGGATAGAAATAAGATGTGGTGATAATTAGATCCAAGCTTCAATTCTGACGCTTTGTGAATTTCAAATGTGTTTAGCTGCATTCCTGCAAAAATACGTTGAGCTGCATCTGCTGGGAGACGGAGGCTTCGGGTCTGTCTTTGCTGGCTATCGGTTAGAGGGTAAATTACCTGTAAGTATTACAATCTCTGACACAAACACACACAATTCAATTTAGAAATCCACACAGTAATTTTTAGATTTTTTTTTATTATCTGCATACAAAGTTAAAATCAGATGTAGTTCTCTTACACGTAGGCAGTGCCAGACTTTGTACAGTGAGCGGTAAAAGCCTCAGATAGAGTTTGTGGCAGTGTTCTCAGCTTTACAATGTCTGTATCAGACTGTACGTTGAAGATGTTGGTCGGAAGTTAAGCAGAAAATTTTTCAATCAACTGTGAAACCTGAAAACGCTCAGAAACATTTTTTGAGCGTTTTCAGAAACACTCAGAAGATGTTTCAGTTTGAATGGTTTTGAGCTAAAATCAACTAAAAGAGAGATTCAATCTGACTATCTGTTAGTCTTCCAACAATCTGAGGATTTTAGCTTTTCTCAACAAAATCTGACTCCTACTGACTTCCAGTAGGGAAAGTATGACTGATATATATATATATATATATATATATATATATATATATATATATATATATATATATAGTCTTGTTGCTATCTTATAGGTGGCTATCAAACACATACCAAAAGACAAAGTAGTCATCAAACATAAGGTAAGTGAACAGCAGAATCTAGCACAGTTTTTTTTTACTTAGTGGATTCCAGATGCATTGTGGGTTTCTCCTGTTTGTTTGGATGTTTCAGGATGAGAACGGCAGCGAGCTGCCCATGGAGTTGGTCATCATGTTAAAACTTGCAAGTGAAACAGTGCCGCATTCAGCCATCTTGTCCCTGTTGGACTGGTATGATCTGGATCAGGAGCTGATTTTGGTCATGGAGAGGCCCATGTTCGCAGAGGACCTCTTGCTCTATCTTAATGAGCGTGGAAATTTCATAGAGGAGAGTGAGGCCAAGGTACCAGTACTCAAGCATAGTAATAATGCAGGAAAATGACCCAATTTCAACTACTTAATTATAAAACCCTAGAAGAAATTATGAATCAAGTTCCTCCTGTCCTGATATCCTATCCACACATTTCTTTAAAAAAGTCCTGCCTCTCAGTAAAAATAATCTGATTCAAATAGTAAACTCATCACTTCCATCAGGAGTTTTCCCCCAGGCTTTAACCCTTGTGTTTAGAAATGGGGTCCAACTGACTTGTATCATTTCCCACAGTCGTCTACGTTTGCCTCAGTCCTCACACACACAAGGGTTAAAAACAGCAGTTATCAAACCACAGATAAAACAATTGGACAAATCACTACTGCAGAATTTCAGGCTGATCTCCAACCTCTTATTCATCAGCAAAGTTTTTGAAAAAGGTTTTTAAACAATTGAATAGTTTCCTATTGATAACAAAGCACTTTGATGTCTTTCAGTCTGGTTTCCGGGCCCACCACAGCACTTAGACTGGCCTATTCAAAGTGTTCAATGACATCCATATGAATATAGACTGTGGAAGAAGTGCACTGATATCTGGTCAGTGCAGCTTTTGACACTGTTGATCATGACATATTATTAAAACGACTAGAGCGTTGGGCCGGAGGTACCCCAAAGCTCAATCTTGGGGTACCTCACTTATTCAATGTAAGAGAGGTCCAGAACTTCCAGAAAACTGCTGAAACACAAAGTGCCTTTAAATTTATATTAAAAACCCACCTGTTTTTGAGTTGCCTTTGAAGCATAATCAATTAAGAATTTAACTATGCCACTTGACTCAATGTAATGCTTCAATTGTTGATTCTATGTTGCATGACTTTGCGTTTTTGTGTTTTTATGATGCACTTAGAAATGTTTTGATGCTGAAATATGCTATACAAATAACATTTGATTGATTGATTGATTGATTGATTGATTGATTGAAGGTAAGCTGCTGGATGGACTTTTGTTGTGTTTTTGAAAGGTTATATGTGCTGCTTTCATTGTTGCTTTTTCATACTGAATTTAAATATGGTAGTTTCTCCCTGTCATATTATCTTCACACCTTAGGTCATAATAAAACAGCTGGTGGAAGCTGCTGTTTACCTTCAGAATGCAAACATCTTCCACAGAGACCTAAAAGTGGACAATGTCCTGATTGACAGCAGCTCAGAAGACAAACAAATCTATCTCATAGACTTCGGCTTAAGCTGCTTTGATGACGGGAAACAACATGAACTACTCTGTGGTACGACTGAACCGTAGAACTCACTCCATTCTCATTTATTATTGCTGTTTTTAAAAAATCGTTTTCATCTTTATCTTATTCTTACACATCTTCAAGGTACTCCTGGTCACATCCCACTGGACTGGATGGTTAACAGTACCTACAGAGCTGGACCTACAACAGTGTGGCAGCTGGGCGTTGTTCTGTTCGAGATGCTCCACATGACGCGGTTCAACATTAACACCTACATCTCAAACAACTTGACAATCTGGCATTGGCTTTCCGACGGTAAGACAAACACTTGTCCATATATCTTACAGTACATATGTTCTCTGTCATTCTGTTTTGTTCCTTTGGCTCTGTTCATTGTTGCTGTTTAACCTCTAACCTTCCAGACTGCATGGATTTTCTGTCAAAGTGTCTGATAGGTGACCCCGAGGACCGTCCCACCTTGGAAGAGCTGCTGTGCCACCCGTGGCTTTCGTAGACTATACGCACATGCACACGCACGCACACACACACACACACACACACACACACACACACACACCTACACACACACACACACCATTGCAACCTTAAATTTTTTTGTTAGTTTAATCTAGTTTAGGCTGAACTGTAGGGCACTATTAAACTATAAAGGATTGGGGTTAGGGTTAAATGACACAAGTCGGTTAATTTGGCAGTTCATTTTCTTCGGGTGCTGCAGTTCCTAATCTACTCAAAACAACATCCATTTTAGGTTCATTAAAGATTCAAAAAGGGTCAGGTGCAATGCAGTATGGGTGGTGGCTGAAGGCGGGGGACCTCGACGGTCTGATCCTCAGCTATAGAAACTGGCTTTAAAGACGTGGAATGTCACTTCTCTGGTGGGGAAGGAGCCTGAACTGGTGTTAGGTTGAGAGGTGTATACAAGCGGCTGAAATTAGTTTCCTTCGCAGGGTATCTGGGCTCTCCCTTAGAGATTGAAGCTCAGTCATCCAGAAGGGACTCAGCATTGAGCTGCTGCCTTTCCATGTTGAGAGGAGCCAGTTGAGGTGACTTGGGCATTTAGTCAGCATGTGTCCTGGATGCCTCCTGGTGAAGTGTTCCAGGCACCTTCCATTGGGAGGAGGCCCAAGGATATCCTTCAAGGTCTATGGTTTGCGGCTGTCCTGGGAACGCTCCTCTGGGATTCCTCCAGAGGAGTGAGCTCAAGGGGGGAGAGGAGATGGAAGTCTGGGCCTTCTCTTTAGACTGCTACCCCATGACCCGACCATGGATAAGCGGAAGAAAATGATAGATAAAGATTCAGTTCAATTAGTTATTTTACATAGTGCCAAATCAAAACAAAGGTCATCTTGAGGCACTTTATGAAAAAACATCAATATTTGTGGATGTTTTCTGGGTCCTTAAGTTCTGTCCCCTACACTAGAAACCATCCATTTTAGAATTATTGTTATTTTTATGTTTTATTTGGATGCTCCAGTTTTCTCCTCTAGACAGCACAACAGCTATACAGTTTATTGGAGATTTGTCGGTTTTCTCCGGGTACTCCGGTTTATTTTCTACTCCCTAAAAGCATCCATGCTAGGTTAGGTGAAGTTAGTTCCGTTTTTTCCTGGGTACTGAGGTTTACTCCCACAGTCCTAGAGACATCTGGTTAGGTTCATTAGGAATTCTTACCGCCAGACCTTGACCTCCGTTCACAATGCAAGCAGACACATTCACACATGCATAAACACATATATATTTTATGTATATATCAGTATATTAAGCAAGTTTGAGTTTTTACATGGGTGTATATATTTCGTTGTGTCTCTGTCTATAAATGTGTCTGTAAATTTGTACTAATACAAAAATTTATATATGTAATTTGTTTTGTTTCTAATGTGTCCATAGTTCATCTCCCTAATCAAAGTTCTTCTCTCTGTGTTTTTTCCAGATCTTCCCCAACCCAGGGTGTGTGTGTGAGTGTGTGTATGTTTGTCTGTGTCTCTTTCCTGTCCTCTCCAACCCCAGCCGGTCGAGGCAGACGTCCGTCCATCCTGAGCCTGGTTCTGCTAGAGGTCTCTTCCTTTGAAAGGGGAGTGTTTCCTCTCCACTGTCACCCCGTGCTTGCTCAGGATGGGGGATTGCATTGATATAAAGTTTTGATGCAATCTGCTGGTTTCCTCCCCTTCGCAGAATCGCCACCTTAATGTGGTGGAGGGGTTTGAGTACCCCTATGATCCTGAGGTCTAAGTTGTCTGGAGCTTTGACTGTTGTTGGGGTCTTCCATGGCAAACTGGCTTCAGAGGAGGGGGTCACACTAAGAGCGATTCAAACATCTTGATTCGGTGAGAGAACCTGAGAATTGTGAACATGTTCGCTAATTCATCTTGTTTGAATGATGCCTGGTGGAAGAGCTACCAGATAGCATTTTGGGCAGAAGAAAATTTTAAAGAATTATAGACTGAAGACGAGATTGGTATCTACGTCAAGGAAAGGATGTGCATACTAACTTGCCCCAGTCAAGCAGCCGCCCCAACAGCTTATTTTACTCCACTAGTGACATGGTATCACGACCTGTTGGAAGCTGTGAACTGGCAGAGAAAATTAACGTAGAATAAACTTATTGTTTTGTGTTATTGGTGTTATTGTATACTTTTTTGTGTTGCTAAGCTGCTTGAATTTAAACAGGCTGCTGGGCTTGAGTGACTTTAGGGGTACTTTCTATTAACAAGCTGCAAAATGGAGGACTACTGTGGAATGCTATCTGCTAATGTGCAGTGCTTGCATTCATCTGTGTTGTTTTTTCTGTTTGGTTTAAAATAGTCCTATATGTTTGACCGTTTCTGTCATTTTGGTACTCTATGTCTCCTGCCAGAGCTAAAAGTAATGCTTAGCATACACGTAGGAGTTATCAGATGCAAGAGCATCTGATAACGCAACATCCAGCTGGAGCACAGTGCACTGAATAGTGCCACGAGGCAATTGACTACAATTTATTACAGTGTAATAAATACTATTGTGTTTTTATTCCACTCTAAGAGTAAGAATAGTATTTATTACAGTGTATTTAAAGCTGCAGTATGTAACTTTCATTGAAAATATTTTATGCAAATCTCACTATATGTTGTGACAGTTTGTATGAGATAGATGTGTGAGAAATTGGAGTTCCTTTGCCTTCTCCCAGCGCTCCCAGTGCTAATGAGAAACAACCAATCAGAGCCAGGACAAGAATATTAGCGCTGTCAGTCACCCTCAGGGTAGAGCTGTTCTCTGTTGCGCTGCAGCTAGCATAGCCTATTGTGAATGCTCAGGCTAGTTAGCATAGCAGATAAACAGTTTTTCTTTAACAGTAAGTTGTTTAGCACATTTAGCAGCAAGTACATGAGGGCGACTGACAACGCTCAGACCCTGAAGTCTGAGGGTCTGACCCTGAGGTCTGAGGGTCTGACCTCAGGGTCTGACCTCACCCCGCCTGGTTGGTTCTGGTTGGGTGTTTTTGATCAGGAGCGATTCATTTCTTCAGATGTCAATATTAACTCAGGCTGCTGTAAAAGTTACATAAGGCAGCTTCAAGGAAGCTTTGAGGCAGATCATTTGCCTCCTGCATTTTTAGTTAACAAGGTGTCCAAATTATTGAGGTCAACAGTTTAGCCATATTCAACTATTTTTAAAACTGATTCTGGAAATATTGTTTTAGGTTACTTTTAATTTACACATTGACAAGCTTTCTGTTTTTTGTGTGTTTTTAGATCTTTCTAAGCTTTGAGACAAGCCCTCCTTGCAACAAAGACCATATTGTAAATCCTGATAAAACTCGAGGCTGTCTGCAAATATTTCCTCAGTTTTACACAAAGTTTCTTTTTAAATCTACTATTACAGTATTGTTCATCAGTGTTTACGTAGAAATACACTCCCATACATTTTCCTATGTAAATTCAAGAACTGTGAACAGTAACAGTATATTAGAATATTATTAACAGCTGCATGACTTCTGTTAGAGAGGGTCTTTGTTTCCTTGATATGAAAATGGAGAATCTGGCAAAGGGTTATGAACTGTGAGAGCGAAACGGGAGAGAAAATCAGCAATGTAGAAGAGAAGAGTAAAAATATAATTGAAATAAAAATGAGGACACTGTTGCCACAGAGACACAGACATACTTGTATGTTGCTTTTTTTTGCAAATATGGTGAGAACTTGACATGAAAAGTTTGTCAAACTTACTACAGGTTTCCATGCTTACTTTATATTTTAGCTTTAGCTGTAGTTGCGAATAAGCAATAGAAAACTTGTTTGGGAGACAACTTCAAGTATCCTTTATAGACCCAGTAACATCGATTCCCTTTTTGATTTCATTTCCTCTTAAGTGAAAGTGTGGGAGTTAAAAGCTGCTGGGTCATTCAGCAGCCGTGGCCTTCAAGGCAACCAGAACAGGCAACATCCTCCAAAGACCTCAAAGGCTGCATCGAGTCTCCATGAAACAAATTGGTCTAACCTACCGTGGTCTCCATGGTTACGTGACGAGCTGCTTCTGACTCTGAAATATTTTAATTTTGTTTTCTGACATTTCCTAGGGAAATAAAATGACTTTCTATTGTCAGAGGTAGCGTTGTGAGTCAGTATTATGTAAAGCATCCCCAAATGTCCTAATGAATACTAATAGACCTTAAATAATTGTATGTTAAACAATCATAGCAATAAGTTTGTTTAATATACAGACATGACAAGCCAACTTTGTAGTCATGTCTTTTAAAAACCTTTACTACTGATAGAGTGAGACTAGTTACTTTTAAAATAACTGTTAATTGTTAGACATTCAACGCTTTGAAAACATACATTTACAGAAACATTTTGACAGGAACATGTTTTGTATTCTACTTAACTTAATATTTTTAAGTCCTCAGGAAAAAAAAATCACTAGCAGGTATTATTATATTATTCTTTAAAACCACAAAAAATGTTCTGGCTCCAGATTATTAAAGCAACAACAATCAGGAATCGCATCCGTCTCCGTCACCAGACCCAACTGATTCCTCACTCCATATTTTTATTGGAATGTAATCAGGATCTTTGGAGTTTTTAACTTACCGACAGTATGTCATTTCATGAACTATACAAAAGAAGAAAAATAACAATATATGAGTAGGTGGAAAGTAACCCAACAGAATTAGCTAAAGTAAAGTATCCCCATATTTTTGTATTGCTGTTATATATTTTCAAATGTATATTTCTTATGATTTAAAATGTACATAAAATATATGTATCTAAAATAATTTAATGAACTAAATTGACTAACCAGATGATTAGTATTTGTCTTATTATGACAATATAACACATGGAATTTGTTTTGTACAAATTAGTTTATTGTCCAATGTGTCCAATATTGTATATGCCACAGTGATATTTGGCTAACCTAGACTTTATTTTCATTATTTTCCTGAACCGCAGCACTCTGTTATGTATGTAGAAGTTGAGTAAATATGGAAGTCTTTCACGAGACTGGTGTCTTGCATCAAGAAGGACTTGGTTTGGATGTTGGTTCGAGCCCTTCTGCATACTGTGCATGTTCTCTTCTTACATGCACACAAATGTCACATGCATATTGAGAAAAAGAAATGTGTTCAACAAACATCATTTAAATGGTATATTTTCATTTATGCAAATACTGTTACTACCATAGTAGTCAATAAACATCTCATCCCAGCTACGTAGTTTTTTCCTAAAATTGTAAGAAAGGGAGGAAAATGAAATTTATGTTGAGTAAAAGCCTAGAACTCCAATGCATAGATATTCCTGCTCTTGCAGCTTATCAATCATTTGTTTTCTATAGTGCCCATTTTGACTCAAAAGAGTTTGAAAGCAGCCACTGTCCAGTAAATCATCACAGCACACTACCCATAAGGCAGTGTGGTGTCACCTAACTTTTTCCACTTAGAATCTAACAGTTTATTTTGGTTACCCAATTAAATGACTTTATTTTACAGAGTTAAATAAAAACAAGACTTTAACATGCGAGCATTTATTTCATAAGACCTAAATATTTAATTGGGTGTCCTAATTTTTTACATGCTTGCATAGGAAGTGTGTGTTGTGCATCACTGATGGAAACTTATTCCACTGCCTCCAGATTATGATGTAGAACTGAAGAGAATCTTAACAAGCTCAACTGTCCCCCCCACCCCCCCACAAGCTGCAACTTTAATTTGCTGCATCTAATCTACTGTCTGTCCTAATCTTCGCGGTGCACTTTTCAATCAACGAGCTTGCATTTGTAAATTAGACAAGGAGGAAACATTTGCTGCAATGCTAATGCAGCTCTTGTGTTGTGTAGCAGCTCTTGTCTGGCTCAGTGTGACTGCCAGCTCGGTTTCTGACACGGCATTGATGTTTCCTGATGAAACGGGTGGAATTAAAACACAGGAAGCAGAACCTCAGAGTGGTGTGATGCTAACTGATGCTTAAATTTTAGGGAATCGTCACACCAAGCAAGATAAACTATAGAAGAACTCTACTCTGAGATGCAAGATGTGAAATGATATGTTAAATTTCAACTTTTCATATTTAAAAGATAATCAGGCCAATATATTGTTCTACATTTTTAAAGTACTTTCAAGTCTCTGGCTCTGCATTACTTTCCTCTTAGTGTCTTTACTTATTCTCCACAGCGATGACAGCTATACTCCATCTCCACGGTATAGCTGGCAGTCTCTTACTTATTCAGCTTGACTCTGATCAGGAGCCTTGATCAGAGTCTAGCAAAGCTCCTGAAGCTTGCAGCCGTTCATGCCTTTAAAGTCATTCCCACCCCACCCCTCCATCCTGCACAGCATTGACTAAGGAGAAAAATGACAGAGGAGCACACCGCTGCTTCTACAGCCTTTGTCCTTTTGTTCTGCATATGCTTAGCAGTTTTCTTCTACACAAAGTCTTTAATTCAGTTTGATTCAGTCATGTCAGTGGGTGCATAACCAACCTTTTTATAGAGGAGTGTGTAATGCAGTATTTAGCGACTAATTATGCTCCAAATGTCCAAAAATTCACATTTCATAATTTTTCACTGCAGTAGATGCCCACGCTGGACACAGATGTCAATGCCCAAGAACCTGAAAGTCAAAGAAGGTTTTGAAGTCCTTAAACTTTTTATTCATTTGTAATTTAACCATGAGGGAAGTTGAACTGGATTGTTTTATCTCTAGCCATTTGTCTACGTTTCTCCCTCAGACTGGCTTTGATGAGAACATTGTTCTAAGAAAAGTCACTGTTTTTTTCTTTATGGGAAGGATAAAGTATTTTAAATACCACAAGTTACTCTCTGTCTTGGTCTGAAAAATTTGAAGGATTCTTCAAAAATCTATGCCCATAAATATCTACCATTGCCAATAAGGTCAACCTACTGTTCCCACTAACCAGCATTAGCAGTGAAGCTTTGCTACTCAAAAAGCAACACACATTTGTATTAGCTTAACACCCTTGGGCCCTAAATCTGTTTAGTCTTTGTTTAGAAATTGTACCCCCCGCCCCCACCAATAAAATCAGAATTCCTTTGCACCCAAAAGGTCGGTCTTAATAGTTGTGGAATGTGTAAATATCAGGATGTGAGAGAGAAGAAGAGTGAATGAAGCAAATAAACATCAAATAACCTGTAAACTTCTGGCGTACACTATGGGGAATGGTGCACTGATGGTATTCAGTCATATTCATTGAGAGTTAGACTCCATTAGCTCTTTCCACTGTCAGTACCTGAATGCACCCCATCCCAGCAGCGTGTGGCCCCATTGATTTCAGAAAGTCTGGACAACCTCCAGGCAACCAAACAGCTTTGCAGCAAAGCTTGGAACGGTCTCCTGAGTTTTTTCTCTGATCTTTAACTGGAATATGCTACGCTGCCACCTCTGAGTGCTGGTGCCATAAAGATCCCACTCTGGTCTGTCAGGGTGAAGTTGACCTTAGGATGGAACTATGTTCAGACCCTCACCTTTGGTCATGAGCTGTGGACGATGATGATGATTGAACGAATGAGACATTAAACCAGCAGATCAGAAATCCAGAGGCCTTCAGGTGTTTTGGTGAAGAGCCTGACTACTTGAGACTCTTTAAAGTGACTTGTCTAAAGAGTCAAAGAGGTTAGTAGAAGTGGTTTGGGTGTAGTGTAATGCCACATTAAGTAAACTGTATTATTCCCAATGGCCAACTTGTGTGTTTGGTTGCCGCCTTTCAAGCACTAAAAGAAGTAACATTTCTCTGAAGTTCAATGATACCAAGGCAAGAGAGTGATTTATTACAACTGAATACAGTTAATTTTTAGTTCTGATATATTCCAACTGGCAGCAGGGTATTTGTTAACCACAGGCAGGAAAATCAGCTTTAGCAGCAAAACTGGAATCAAAAAATCATTAGACCACCCGACACACTCACCAACATACTTATGTTAACAAATACACCCTGAAGTTGTGGACATTATAGCTCACGTCTGACTTTAGAAAACTTTGTACATGAAGCCAGGTAGTCCGACACCATGGCAGACATTACAGCTGCCACTTTGAACAAAAACAATCAAAGAGCAATGTGCATGCTCTGCGTGCTCTTTCGTTCTTGTGTTTTAGTTATTTGTTAATTTAAATATTAACGTACATAATAAAAGAAAATAATGATGCAGTGTACACAGAGCATTATAAGAACAAAGAACGGGTGTTCTGTCAGGTCAGATCACGGTGTTCTGTCAGATCAGCATACGTTGTCAGATAGTCGTACGCTTAGCTCAGATATGCATACGCTGTCATTACCATATGATTTTATTTAATCAGCAACATAGAATCATGACGTAGATCATCATACACTTGGTTATTAACAGTTGTATGGCATCCAGCTGCAGCCAGACCTGCTTTAAACACACTTTGAAACCACGACAACGTATGTATATCCATCTAGTTATCACATTATGTCATATTAGAAACAATTTAATTACTTATTTTCGTCATAACTTGTTGCGTATACTGACAACTACACTGACGGTCGGACTTAATGCGCATGCGCTGGCATGGTACTCACTGCATGTATGCTATTCTGACAGCGTATGGCTATGTGATAGAACACCGGCTATATCTGTCAGACACGTCATTACCATAAGATTTTATTTAATCAACAACATAGAATCATGACGTAGATCGTCATACACTTTGTTATTAACAGTTGTATGGCATCCTGACTTAGCGGTTAAGTGAGTTTTACATGGGCGTGTGTTGTAGCTGACTCCAGCTGCAGCCAGACCTGCTTTAAATACACTTTGAAACCATGACAACACATGTATATCTATATAATTATCATTGAAAACAATTTAATGACTTATGTTCATCATAACTTGCTGCGTATGGTGAACTGACAACTCCTCTGACGGTCGGATTTCTTAATGCATGTATGCTATCTTGACAGCGTATGGCTATCTGATAGAACAACGGGTCTCAGTGAGTGACACTCCAGTCCTATCTAATAAGTAAAGAGCCGTGGAGAAGAATTGACTGTTTCTGAATGTCACATCACTATATTGCAGACTTTTGGACATAGCGTTGTCCCATATATGCGACAAGTCAGTCAACACCTCCGCACAATAATTCAGCACAGTGAGTGATAACATTTTTCATCACAATGCTTATGTGTCTCTATACAGCTAGCTTTGCTAACATCACGTCAACGGCGCTTACCTTCTTTGAGCTACTTTTCTAAGTGACGAAAAAAGTTAAACGTTGTCCCCACCGTCTGTGAAAGCGAAGCGCTGCTGAGTTAGCTGTGGCCATCGGATTTCTTACTATTTATGCAGCGCTATTATATTACTGACGATTGGACAAACATTTTCTGCCGCTGAGAGGAAACCACTGCGCGTGTCCTGGAGCGCCGCGCGCTAGTGAAAGGTGGGGAGGGGAAGGGGAGGGAGAGTAAAAGGTGGGGAGGGGAGGGGGGAGTAACAGAAACACGTGGTTGCTTGGATTTTAATCAGTGCGTTTTGCATCCACTGAAAACAAAGATGTTAACAAAGTGGACAGAATGCTGTACGTTTAGTGATATTTTCACAGTTGCGGTCTTGACTGGTCTTGAAATAAAATGCCGAGTCCTCAGCGCCCGAGACCGAGACAAGACCGAGACCAAATGCGGTCGAGTCCGAGACGAGACCGAGACCATCAAAAAATGGTCTTAAGACCGGTCTTAAGACCAAGACCAACTTCGAGTACCACAACACTGCCTCAGTGACCGATGAAGATAGGCAGAGGCTCCTCTGCAACCCTGTGGGTCGGAATAGACAATGAGTAGATAATTGATTTTTTTTTTTTTATTAAAGTGAATTCTTTGTTACTATTATTATCTTGCCTTGGGAATGTAGTTTTTCTAATGTTCTAAGACATTTTGCTCCAGGAAATGCCTGTTATTTTTTGACTCCATGCGGTACAACAGAGGATTTCTTTTCTTTGTGTAGATCTAGTTACTGTAACCTTTGTTGTTGTCTTGGTGACAGAAGATGGGTTGTTCTGGAGTGAGCACTGAGGTCACAGCCTGCTGACCAAAAGGATGCATAGTACAAGGCATCCCAAAGGACGGGACTGAGCAGCATGGGCATTAGTCCAGCTAATGTTCCCTTTAAGCCAAGAGCGTATCTTGAGAGGAACACACATCCAAAGTGGAGCTGTGTTTTGTTGCATTCGGCAGCATGGTGTCATTTGAGGAGAACAGGTTCAAAAGGGATGTCTGGGCACAGCGGCTCAGAGGGTCAGCTGCTGTCTGAATGCTGCCAGCTTGAGACGCTTATTAGAAAATAGTAGGAATGTTTTTAGCAAGCGTCATACACCACTCAAGTGTGTTGCCCCTTTAAGTGACCCTCTTGAAACTATATATCTTTTTTTTTTCTAATGTCCATTTGATGCAGTATTTACATTAGCAGCGTGCAACATGTGCATCTGGAAACGAGACTGCTGTGTTATGGTTTTGAGAGGATCTCTAAACATAGAGATGCTAATATCCAAATTTAAGCTAGTACTATACAATAAATCTACAATGAAGGACTGGCCAATACAGCTAACTCTACATTGGTTACTATGGAGACTCTGACCACAGGCCAGGCATTGCTGACCACGGACTCAGACAGATCTCTTAAGTCTGAAGTCCAGCTTTGTTTCATTTCGAGCTTCAAACAAACCTTCGCTCCATTACAGTTGACCTCCAGTAATATCGTGAATATTTGAGATCCCCTCTACAAATGCTTATTTTAATGGTTCAAACACTAAATATTCCTCAGTATGCACAAATATGTACAGTGGAATCTGTCTCAGCACTACAGCAGGAGCAAATATCTACTGACTTCTTTATTTCTAATATTTCAACCAATTAATCAATCAAATTTTATTTGTGT
The DNA here is from genome assembly GCF_051168715.1 of Poecilia mexicana. Taxonomy (NCBI): domain Eukaryota; kingdom Metazoa; phylum Chordata; class Actinopteri; order Cyprinodontiformes; family Poeciliidae; genus Poecilia; species Poecilia mexicana. Next base: position 939,953 of record NW_028263389.1, read on the forward strand.
AGCATCTTTCAGCAACAAGGCATTTCAAAGTGCTTTACAACATAAAAACACAAAAATACAAAGTCATAGAACACACAGTCAACAACATTACATTTTGTACATCAGATTATTGATTAATGTTTCATGATTATGTTTTAAAAGCACCTCTTAACCAGCTGAGTTTTTAGTCTGGATTTAAAGGAACTCAGTGTTTCAGATGTTTTGCAGTTTTCTGGAAGTTTGTTCCAGATTTGTGGTGAATAGAAGCTGAATGTTTCTTCTCCATGTTTGGCTCTGGTTCTGACGCAGAGCAGAACCAGAACCAGAACCAAAAGACCTGAGAGGTCTGGAAGGTTGATACAACAACAGGTCTTTAATGTATTGTGGTGCTTAGCCATTCAGTGATTTATAAGCCAACAACAGTATTTTAAAGTTTATTCTCTGAGCTACAGGGAGCCAGTTTAGGGACTTTAAAACTGGTGTGATGTGCTTTATCTTCCTGGTTTTAGTGACAACGCGAGCAGCAGCATTCTGGATCAGCTGCAGCTGTTTGATAATATTTTTAGGCAGGCCTGTGAATACACTGTCACAATGTGACTAAAGATAAATCAATGGGTGAGTTCCTCTAGATCGCACTGAGACATTAGTCCTTCAATCCTGGAGATGTTCTTCTGGTGATAGAAGGCAGACTTTGTAACCGTCTTTATATGACTCTGAAGGTTAAGGTCAGCGTTCAGCACTACACCCAGATTGCAGGCCTGGTCTCTAGCTTCTAGCTGTAATAACTGAAGCTCTGTTTTGACTCTAGATCGCTCCTCTTTAAGACCAAAGATAATAACTTCAGTTTTGTTTCTGTTCTGCTGGAGAAAGTTGTGGCACATCTACAAATTTACCTGTTCTAATCATCTGTTCAGTGACTGATGAGAAGTTTCCTATTGAAACAAAAAAATCCCTGATCTTTATGAAAGATTCAAACCAGTTGAGTACCGGGCCGGAGAGTCTGAACCAACTCTCCAGTCGATTCAGTAACATGTCATGAACAACAGTGTCAAAAGAGAAAGGGGGGAAGGGAAGGTCTTCTGTCCTCTGTACAAGAGGACAGAGGATAGAGAATATTCTTAATGTGATGTTGAACATATGCTTGCCTCTTGTAAACCTGCTTGCTTATTGTACTGGGCTATAAAATACCAAGAAGGGCTTTGTAATTACTAACAGTTTATGTAAGGACGACGACTCCAGGGTTATTTTTTGCTCTGTATCAGGTATTCTACTTTAGTGATGTACCAGAATTGCCACCTATAATAGGATATTTTAAGAACTGTGTAATTACACAACCACACACTGTCAGTTACTTGACAAATAGCTGAACTGAACTGTGTGTGTGTGTGTGAGTGTAGGTGTGTGTGCGTGTGCGTGTGCACGCATGTGTGTGTGTGTGTATGTACTATGAGAGAGGAGCTAGTGATTAGAAGTTAATTTAAATTGCAGCTCTGACAACAAGGTGCATTACCTTTAACAAAATTACAAAGTTAATTAGAAACAGGTACATTTGAGGAATATATTTGAACCGCTGATGTGGTGTCACATGGAGTACCATGGTTCCAACTCAGCTTTCATTCATAGAAAATAATGATGACCACATGCAGTGTGACTGATTATGTCCACATTAAAATGAGCCATTAATAAAAACTGCTACCAGAGACATAATAGGATTTTGATTAAACCCATCAATTTATTACTTTAGTTTGTTTGTAAGCACCGAAGGAGTGGTTGGACATTACAGGGCACTTCTCTTTGAATTGATTTGTAGACGCTCTAGTGTCATTACTCTTTAAAAGGCAATGATGGCCATCCATTTGTCTGCTGGCCCAATAAATTGGATCTGGGTGAAACATCTCTCGGAGGTCGATTACATGACATATGGTGCAAAGTGTACAAAGGCTGCCGGAAATGAATTATTTCTCTTCGTTCCAGTTCTTCTACTTTCTGACATTCTAGAGAATAATGTGTACATCTGAATTACTACAAGCCGCTTTCAATATTGAACAATTTTATTACATGCATGTAGTGCCTTGAAAGAATCTTTAGACCCCTTGGACCTTTTTTGCATCAGGTCACATTCTAACAACAAACAAAACAGTATTTATCTGTGAATTGGAAACACAATAGATTGTTCTGAATTTGTTTCTGTGTTCACCAAGAATGACAATGCATTTTGTCCCCTGGTCAATACTTTGTAGAAAAAGAAAATTCTCCAGTGAAAGGAAACAGGACATTGCACTGACAAAAATGTTTCTTTAAACCAACTTTAAAAAAAAGACTTCAAATGGTTACAGCTAATTTTATTACTTTTTATTTTCTTTGAAAATCAAATTACAATTTTACTTTGAGCAAAACTAATACAACTAGTTGTTTAAGTTGGTTCAAAAAAACATTGTTTTCAGTGTATTATTGGTCATTCACTCTTTGAAATGTCAGGATTTTTTTATTTGTAAAGTTCAGGTTGTTCTTACTATTCTGATCTTTTCACCCACAAAAGTCCTCGTATGACTGTTCTGTATGTGGTGCTGATTCAGATTTGTATCCAATTGTTTGATAATGTTTAACATTTCGGATCGCCTGAGAGAAACTAATTCAATATAAAGATGAATCTCCCAAAATTAAACTTGTGCACACCATCTATGTTGAAGTCTGTAGTTCACATGTGACAAAATGAAAGGTACCATAAGATTAATGATAAAATATAATTTTATAATGAAGAACCAGTCCTGCCATAATTAAGAATAAACACAGAAATAGACTGTATAATATATTAATTACTTGCCCATCAAATAGTTTCACAAATGAATGAGTGAAGGTCCCTTTAAAGCCCCAAACTGGTGCTGAATGCTGGTCTGACCCGGCTTACGAAACCTGGAACCTAACAAAACCTGGTCAATATGGCCAATATATCAATCACCATACTGATGGTCCTTTGACAGTTAAATTGTCTGTTGTCCAAGGATGATTTTACTCCTACAGATTCAATTTCTATAAATGTCACTCAAAAGTTTTCATTCATATTTCATGTGGACTGAAGAGATAGAATATGTCTGTTATTCTGGGACAATGTCTTTCTAAATTAAGAGTAAACAATTCAAATATCACTCAACAGTATTTTTCATATTTAATGTGGAATTTTAAAACACTGCCTGAGTAAATACGGTTGCTCCAAAACCTTTCCAAGGGATTTGTCTCATGGATTATTTTCACATTACCCTCACCATGACTTTTCTCTTCCTTTCATACAGCTGAGAAGTTGAACCAGAGCTCCTATAGGCAGCTGCTTCGATAAAACATTTAGCATAATAATGATGAAAGAAGGGACGACAAGTTGCACAATGCATTTATTGATCATTTAAAATTCTTGTCTGTGCTGCTCTCCCTGACTGTGATGGGTGAATCTGTGGCTCGTCATCATTTCTGCCTATCGCTGCTTTAGTCGCTGCAGTCATCCAATCCACACTGCCCTACATATGATTTATGAGACTTAAATGATTTATTTAAACCCGCTTCCAAGACAAATGGTAGATCAGCACATCCTGTTGCCTTCAGTAATACAATAGATTTAATAGAGTGCTTAGATATTACTACCATGTGCACATGCCAGGTTTCTGTCGTTGTCCACCACTTTGTGCATGTAATCTGTTTTGTAAAGCTTGAGCAATCGGATTATTAGCTCAGATGATTTATTTTCACTTCAGCTATGATGTTTCCCAAAACCTAACCAAGATTTTTTGGGTAATGAATGGAGTCAGGAGATTATTATGCAGATTTTTCTGTGGAATCTAACTCCAACTAATTCACAGAAAATTGCCTGTTTCTGGATTTGTTTTCCCTAAATTATCCAACAGGAAGTATAGCTTGGGGAGCTGATATACCTAGGCATAATGCTACTTGACATGCTACTGGCTGGTGTTTTAAAGCAGCTAATCTAGCAGCACCATTTACTTTTCTTGGCGCTGATTGGCTGCATCCTGAAGAGTTGAGATTAGTAAGTTTGTAGCCCTTACCTTCTGCAGAAGTAAAACAGTCTTTAGTTAAGTTAACCAGAATTAAGTGTAAGGATGCTTTCACACGTGATAATCTGGAAAATTCAGTTTGTTGTGTGATAAAAATGTAATCATTTGTTTCATTTTCAGTTGCTGTCGTTCTCTTTCATAATGTAGCATTTATCACTGTGTGAAACAAGCCAAACACTTTGAGCAACCTGTCCCACCACTCGCCATTGGGGGCGCTGCACCAGGTATCACGAAAGGCAGGGGTCCCCAAGCTTTTTCCTGTGAGGGCCACATACATTTTCCCTTCTCTGGTGGGGGGCCAGAGTCAGTTTGTAACAGAAAAAGTGTGATGATTGCAGGAGTGCCTAAGTGGAAAAATCTTATTGTTTTCCAGAAAGTACAATCAAATAACCCTCTCTGGGTTCTTCACAGAACAAAAGTCAGGAAATAAATAATAACACTATTAATGAAATAAATAATAATCAAATAACCCTCTCTGGGTTCTTCACAGAACAAAAGTCAGGAAATAAATAATAACACTATTAATGAAATAAATAATAATCAAATAACCCTCTCTGGGTTCTTCACAGAACAAAAGTCAGGAAATAACACTATGAAATAAATACTGTATTTAGTTTCTCGCTGTAAGTAACCTTTAGCATAAAAATAAAATTGGGGGCAGGAGGGGTTACAATTTTCATGCCTTGTTCTCTTTCATAGTGCCACTATATAGTCTGACATATGCATTTGAACCACATCAGAGTTCACAACCAAACCGAGACTGAGGTTTTTAAATGTACCAGAGTTCACTTTTTTGGTCCGCAGTTCCATTATAGATTCACTCCTCCCCAAATAAACAGGACTTTCTAGGCAAATGAATTAGAATTTGATAAACGTAGACCAAACAGGGTTGGTGTGAATGTTCCCTAAAAGACTAAAGGCCTTAGCAGTACCACAGGTGTCCCAAATCAGTAACCAGAGTTGCAGAGGAAAGGTAAATATCCAACATAACCACAAGGACATTAACAGTGTTAATGCATATTAAGGTCTCTACTCAAGACTTTGGACCCCAAAGTGGGTCCTCACAATGTAGTATATATCAAAGAAATAGCCCTTACGAGGTGAGAGATTCAAAAGCATGCACACACACACGCACACACACACGCACACATGGACACCAGTAGCAGTGTGTTATCAATGCTCCATCCATTAAAACTGTATCAGAGCCATAATGGTAGCACCTACAGGACAGACGTGGCTGTAGCCACAATCAGAGTGACAGCCATGTTGTCCCAGGCCTGCTGTCAGTATCAGAGCCCGTCTGTCTCAGTCTGCCAGTGGGCCAGTGGGAGAACGAACAGCGAGGGGAGAGGAAACTATCTTGTCTACTTTTCTTTCTGGATTCTCCTGCAGTGGAGCTGACGGTGATGGGATGGTAACTGAAGCTGTCCTCTGTCACATTTCAAATCAGCGTTTTTCCTATTGCCCAGAGGCAATATGTTGGAGCTTATTGGAAGTGAATGTTAAATACCAGTTTGTATACAATTTCATTTCCTTTTTTTCAGGAATCAGCATAAAGGCCCCATATATAACCCTCCTGCCATCTTACTGCTTGTTTTGCTTGAGTTCTCTGGGTTTACTTTAACTGTACTTTAACGACTGAATCTGCAATCTCTCATTTACATATTGTTCAACTTTTGCTGTCAGACTGCTAAAATGAATTGTCAAAAGCACTACATTTTGTTTTAGCAAGTCATAAAACATTATTTATTTTAGTAAACATTTTTTTTATATATAGGTTTTCAAAACATCATTCATGAAAACTAAAGAAGCGTTTAACTCAGATCTTGGAAATAAATTTAGAAGCACTCTCTTGTGATAACAAGATCCAGAACTCATTAAAATGTTGCTACAACAAGACTTCTAACTCATAAAACCAAAATTTATTATGTTTCAAATAGTAGAACAGCAACAGTTCTTGGGGTTTTTAGATGTGCCCCAGAGGAAACCAGGTGAGAAGAAGGAGGATCGTATCGAGCCACTTTGTGCATCATTAAAGAAGTTGTAGTCTGACAGAGTAGCGTATATTTACATCTCATTTAAATGAGAAAATTTCTCGTTATAACAAGACACTGCTACTGAATTTATTACCAGGCATTTCCATCCATCCATCCATCCATCCATCCATCCATCCATCCATCCATCCATCCATCCATCCATCCATCCATCCATCCATCCATCCATCCATCCATCCATCCATCGTACCCCTTTGTCCCAAATGCAGTTGGAGGAGGGTGCTGGTGCCTATATCCAGCGGTCAATGGGTGAGATCAGCGCCACAAAATTAAATTTAAAAACCTGCTAATTGTTTATTTTAGTGAACAATAGTCTAAAAGAAGTTCAGACCCAAAAAGCACCAGCGTTTTCATTGACCATACAATTGCGGAAATTGAAAGTATGAAAATATATCCGCCCAATGGAAACATGTTTTTGGATAAAACGTTTTTGCAACAGGATAAGGTGACTTTTCCGCCATATCAAAATACAAAACTGGAATTGAAAAATTTGTTTGCATCATGAGTCACATGATCAACAGCTGGATGTTACTACTAGTGAAAATGGCAGGAAGTGGCAGCAGGATGATGGTTTGTTTTTGGGTTTTTTCAGACAATGTGCAGCTGGCTCCGGCAGACCTCTCACAACATCACAGTTCATAAATAGTTGTCTGTCATTCCAACTTGTTGAATCCATAACTCTTTTGTAAAATCACCAACTACAATTTCCCCAAAAACGCCCCATATGTAGCCGCTCCCAAGTAGGCAGAGCTTGTCGCTCCAACGCCTAAATAAGATGCCGACGTCTCCTCCGATTGGCTGATAGATGATAGACGAGCGCTATCATCTATCAGCCATGATGAATAATGTAACATCCGTCGCTGCCATGATTTTTAATGACTTATCTCTTGAACAAGTTCATTTACGTGTGATTTTTAAATAATTTATTTGACAGAAACACAAATTGCGAAATTATGCTCTTACAAGATATAATAGAATAAGATTCACGCACATTTGTGATGTAACACACTTTTAAAACCAGCATTTGGAGAATTTTGATATTTAAGATATATGGGTTTGATTAATAACCTTTCTATATAAATATATTAGGTACACAGTGTGGAGCATGAGAGTACTCTGCAAACAAAGGGCGCATTTGTTTGAAGAAATATAATTTCTTGACTTTCTGTTTTTAATCAATTCGTATAACATTCAAAGAAATTTCCACACTCTCATAATTAGGTATTTCTGTGTAGAATTCTGAGGAAAGGAATTAATGCAATACAATTTGGAATAGGGCTGTAACCTAATAAAAGTGTAAAAGTGAAGCTGTGTGAATACTTTCCGGATGCTCTGTAAATAGAAGGTACATGACCTTTTGTTCGAGGATATACCAGAAAAGATGCTCTTACACTCTCAAAAAAGCCCTGATCTTAGCAGGAAACGCAGTGGAATAAAGAAGTGTGAAAAGATCAGTTTATGCTCCCAAAGTTAATTGGTACAAAATCTTTTCTTCCCCTGTGCAATTTCTTCCGATTTCATGTGTGAATTTGCTTTAGGCTGCTCCTTCATCCGTTTGTTACTGTGCCCTGCTGCATCAAATGTGGCTTCCTTCGGCTTCATTTATAGATAACGAGGAGTCAAGTGGAGGTTCTGCCAAGCAGATAAAAAGGATCATTTGGCTTTCATGCATTTCTGCTGCCTGCACGACTTTTTCAGACTCTGCATGTTGTGTGCAAAATATGCAGAGTCTAGTAGATCGCACGGTCTTCTGTCTATTGTTGCACTTGAAAGCGGGATCAAAAACCAGGAGGCGTAGCATAATCCCAGCAGGGTGCAAGGGGCCAGGCTGCGCAGCGAGGAAACAAAGCAGCCTCATTAATCCCAACTGATTGAGGTTTAGTATCTAAATTACAGGAACAGAGATGCCCCAGCTTTTGCCCCGTTTGGTGAGTCAGGAGCAGCCCTTAACCTCACAGGATCGTTACTTTGCTTTTCATGATTATTTAATGTAAAGCCACCCTGTATTTACGGTGTATCGAGATGTACTTGATCATTTCACAGCCAATGGTAACCTTTTGGTTTCATGAGGTTACATCTACTAGCTTTTGGAGGATTCCATGGGATGGATCAATAAAAACAGGTGGAATGATACATAGCTTTTTTCGTATTTGCCTATTATAAAAGTGAAAACTACGACATGAAGGCCACTTTGTAACCGATGGAAGAAAGTATGGAGAGGCTTAGCAGATCAGAAAAGTTTTGCAAGTCACTGTAGATTCTTGCAGGAGTAAACAACCCAAGGATATGAAGAGATATTTCAGGTTACAAGGGGCTGATGTAAATCTGTGAATGGAAGCGTGCTTGTAAATTTCTAACAACCTGTCTAAACCAGAGTGTGCCACACGGCGAAGCCGCTGACAGGCTTTTGTTTCGGCTGTTTCATTGTATGCTCTCTATAAAAGCTCCTCAGTGAGTAATGGTGCCCTGGGAACTAGCTCTTTGGTATTTGAAGGTTATAGAAAAGATTACTAAACTTTAGGTACCAACACACATATGACAACTTTAATATTTAAAAAGCTATAGCGGTTGTTGTTATAAGTGCCTGTGATGAGCAAATTATGAGACAATCAGAGTTTATGCTGAATTAATGTCCAGAGGAAAATACTCTGACTTGTTCCAAATGATAGAAAAACAACAACAGGTTCAATGACCAAATGCTACAACCAACTGATATGCAGAGCCATTTCTGAATGTAAAACATGTCAAGTCCAACCAGATGGGTAACAGTGGTAGAAGACCAAACCAGCTGCTGCTCCAGGCACCTAACAATGGAAAACTAAGTTCACAAAGAAGATAACTGAACAAACTTTGCCTTTGCTTTATAAGTTTATTCCATGAAATCCTTTCATTTTTCATTATTTTTCATTTTAGTCCTTTTGGACATAAAAACATACAAGTTTTCTAACAAGTGACCCTGTGATTTCTTTTTAAATTTTTTTATGTGACCTCACTTCAGTGATGATTCCTGTACTGTCAGTAACAACAGGCATCTTGATAGAGTGCTCCGGTGGGATGTTGGAAATTTGTTTTCAAAATTTCTATAATTTCACACATTTTCTGGCCCAATGAACATGAGCTGTGGATGAAACAGTTTGGCTCTATTAATTCCAATTGCTGGTTTGCTGATTGCTGGTGTACACAACAGAGACTGAGCAGGATTATGTAGCGTTCCTCAGACATAACTATCTGCTGCAGCTCATGTTGATTTGTGGCTGATTCAAACCAGGCCACTAAATTCAAACCAATCCAGTAATTATTATATTTTGTTTGTTGGTTGGGTGGAGGATTCCTAAACTGCCAGGGAGTTTAGGAAAGTTTGTAAGAACAAAACGGAGCAAAAACATGCTAAAAAAACAGCTAAAGTTATTACTGCTCTGACAGAGTTTCATTTACAGTGAGAAATACGACTTTGGTTAAAACAGGAAGAAACTTCCAGAAGAATCTTCCACACTGACTGGTCATCTGATGAGACCAAATGTGGCTTGGAGATGACAGACAGAAGCTCTGGTCCAGAAGTGCTCTCTAAGTTAAAGAAGAAGAGTTGATAGTGGCACTGGCTCACACAGGAGACAGATATTAGGACAACATAAGCCAGTCTAATTGGACTTTATCAAAAAGGAAAGTTTAATACGCAAAAATTTTGAACTGACACCGGGAAACTAAAGGATTCTTCTTTTGAAATTGCTGTATAATGTCTGGTCAGTTGGATGCAAACCTAATGACCAACCTGATGTTTTCAGGTCATATTTTGCCTGGGAATCAAACACTTATTTTCAAGGACTTGGAAACTGACTTGTAATATCTATTCTATCGCGTTATTTATTTATTTTTTTTCCAGATTTCTGGTTGTTGCTCTATCACAACTATCACAGAAAATAGACTTTCTACTTTATGAGAGATAACACCTACAATATCAGCAGGGGATCAATTAATTATTTCCTCCACTGTGTGGCATAATCATAAGGGTGGCCACATGTAGCTTAACCTGAAGGTACGAGAAAAAGAGAGAAGGCAACCAACAGGGAGAACTGAAAGTTAAGTAAAAGTAAAAAATGAGGACTTCTAATGAATTCCGGGTCGCTTTCTTCTCGCTGTCCTTGCCTGCTTCCTCGACCTCCACTCTAGAACCTGTGGAGCCGCTGACAAGCAGCTACAAAATCTTCTTTGATACAATCGCTTTCATTCAGACACTCTTCCTGGTAGACAACTTCAGCTGGCTCCCACTTCTGCTGCAATATTAATCTTGCTGAAGCCTATTTGCCATTCGTTTTGATCTTGAAAGACGCAGTCATAAATAAATATATGTAGTGGAACAGTGCATAATGCATGGCAAAAATGAGCGGGTGGCATGACGAGTGAAACCCACTCAAAGGGGTACTTGAAACAGACGAGATAATAGAGCGTGCTCAGATACGCTCGCAGCTTGGCCTGGAAGTCGCGCGCCCAGGTCGACAAATGAAGGAGCCGGCAGATGCGGCGTTTAGGTGGCCTGTAGCGTCTCCTCTTCAACGGCTGGAGCTCCACTGATTTGGGTGCAATTAGAGTCAGTGCTGTAGGACGGAGATCAAATAGACACACACACTCACATTCAAAAGTCCTCACCAGTCCGGTCTTTTAACACCACTTGACTGAAATTACTGGAAGCTAATTTTCTATGCCATTTTGATCACCGAGTAGTTTAACTGTTTACTCCATAAAATCTGTTCTTTATCTGTATTCAGAAACATTTGGATGTTTTTGGATTTTATTATTTCTCTCAGACAGGTCAAGTTTTACCACATACTTCCCACTGAACTTAAGCAGCTCAATAACTTTAGGGGTTCCTCATGGCTCGGTTTTGATCCAACGCTTGTGATATTTTAGAAAATAATAATACAATTTTTGTTGTATCACTGTTTACCAATATGAGTGATTGGTGACATGCGAAGGTCACCAATCACCAGCTCTTAAGGCCAAGACACACCATTTGCATCCAACTCTTCACGCTCCAGTCCGATTCCATCTATGGACCACCAAATTTAATGAGATTGAGTATTCACATGAGAGTATGTACAGAAGTCAGCAAACACAAAGCTCCAGTTGCTGCTTGAACAAGATCACCACTTTCATTTTTTTTTGTGTACTTTTGAGGTTCTACCTGGAGTCACTACACTGCTTTTTATGTGAGTAAAACATTTCAGTTTGTGTTTTTCCCAAAGCAGAAGCGTTTTACTTTACCACTGTGTGTCATTTCCTGCCTCACTCATGACATTCTTGTCAAATTGTTGCTGGGTTCCGACCAAAACTGAGGTCTGCACACAGGAACCAGTCTCTGCACTGAATTGTCCAGTGAGACGCATGTGGCCAAACCAGTGTGACCCATTGTTATGATTGTTGTTTATTTTTGGTCAATCCTTTTCTCAGAATGATCCTGGTCTCAGATCTCAGACAGAAAGGTGAGAGAGCAGCATAGCGTAGCTGTACAATGAACGGTCCCAACCTTTGCAATGATGCCAGAATCAGGAAACTTGCTAAGATAGCTAACAAGCAATCAAATGGATATTATTGGAAACTAGGTACAATATAGTTATTTAATTAAACTACCCAAATTGAAGGCAGTCAGCTAAAACTTGTCTCAGTTTTAACATGTTGGAAACTCAATTATTTTTTGCATTAGTCATTTCAGAGACTTTGTGTTTCTTATAATAGTATTTCAGAATGCTGTTATGTCTTTTCCACTGTAGTGTAAAATCTGTCCTGTGATTTTCTGTCTTAATAAATGATTGTACCCTGCCTGACCCTTGGCTGCCATTACAAAGACACTTTCACTTCTGATTGTAATCATGATAAGGTTCCTTTTATAAACGTGTTTCATAGCCAACTTTCTCTTCCTCTTAACTTTGTCATTTTTAGAAACTGGGCATCTTCGGGCCTTCAGGCATAACTTTCTTGGTTATGTCAAATCTCTAAAAATAACTGGCTTACTTCAAAGTTTTTTGGTTTGTGAGAAATCCACAAAGCATCTTTTGTCTTTGACATAAAGTCTGAGCTCTCTGACCTGTTGGCAGTCAGGTATGTGCTGTATTGAATGCATCAGTTCTTTTATGGTATTCTTAAAACTTTTGTAACATCCGAGTTAAAGTCTGCAACTATATTTTGCTTCTTTGTCACCAAAAACGCTGAGCTTCAGCAGCCTAATAGAATTACTTAAAACACTAACATTGTTTCTTCACAATGAAAACAGAGAAGAAACACAAAAAGTGACACCACTGCCATCTTTGAGAAAACTGATAAACAGTCTTTCAGCTTATGTCACAGAATTGCTACAAATGCCACATGTTTACCTGCAGGCAAACAGGAAAACATTTTCTACTGTTATAAAATCAACCTGTTTGCTTGTGGTTAAAAGCAAGAAATTCTCCACTAAAATCTATGAAATTCTGTGCAGTTTCTTGGCAACTAACTGCTTTGGACAAAACAAACCTGGCTTTCAATTGTTTCCTGAAAGTCACCTGAAGCAGGGGCACAAAGTGCTTTTCAAAAGTGTGGGAGGCTGTGTGTGGATGGACTGGCTGTGAATGGAGGCTTTCATCAGCAGATCTCCTGGTAAATAATTTATTTAGCTTCTGTAAACCCAAATTCATGCTGGAGTTGTACGTTAATGTTGAGGTGCTGTAGGAGGCTGGATTCAGGTCCAATGTAGGTCAACGATTGGCTCCGATCTATAGAAACCCCATGTTGGTGTCAAGCCAATAGAGTTTGTGTCCAGACACGAAGCATGTGGGGGAATAGCAACAGCTCAGGTTGACTGTATGGCTGGATAGATTATATTTAATTTATTTGGCTTTTTTATTTTTTTTAGCATTAAAGTCCCACTGAATAAACATTATATTTTCTGTCTGGGACTCGGCCCTGAGCTAGCTGCTATCAACATTAGCACTCTGAGGACAACCAAGACAGAGCATAAAAATAATATATCTTACCTTACATATGGATGCTTGTCTTTCTAATTAACTGTCCAATAAAACATCTGCATACAATTTAAACGATTTAATTGTTTCCTGTTAGAAAGTGGTGCTTCAAACTCTGGCATTGTTAGTTTTTGCACCTCCTGCTTTTAGCTGTAGATTGTTGATCCACTTTTCTCCTCTTTTTTCACTAACTTCCTGTGACCAACTATCTTCGAAACACGAAAATAACGTTTATCTTTCTCTCTATTTGAACTGTTGGAGCAACCGTAAAGGACTCGGACTTTAGGCATTTTGATGCTGGATCAACAGATATAAATGGGCTGAATTTACTTCTGGCCCTCCATGTGCATTGGGTGACGTCGGTGCTGCGTCATCTGAAACCCAGCCATTACCGGGTTAATGAGGAGCCAAAATGGGAGAAAACTTTGTCTTTTGCTGTTCCAGCGTTGTCATGTAAACGAGGTCTGTCATGATCTTTAGGTGTTTGTGTTTTCGGTTTTGGATCATTATTTATACATCTTCTTAAGCCTTGTTGTTTTAGTTTTCTGCTCTGTGTCAGTTCTATTGTTAGTCTTTCTTGCCCGGTCATGCTCCCGGTTATGTTCTCTCATATCAGTTATTCTTTTCTCATGTTCTTAGTTCCCCTGTGTTCCTTCTCCGTTTTCCTGTCACCATTTCCCCCAGCCTGTCAGCCTGCTTCTCGGCACAGCTGTTGCCCATTTCCTCATCCTCCTCTGCCTTAGCCTGGTGAAAACCAACCTGTTGTTCTACGCTTCACTTCGTTCAGAGGGTCTGGACCCTCGGCTATTGAGAAATGATTGCTTCCTGGAGGAGCGGACTCTGTTAAAGTTTTAATTTTTACCCAGTCGCTAACGTTTAACCCACAATGTTAATGGCATCAGCAGAAATAGAGGAGTGTAGCCATGTCTCTGTTCGAATTAAGGCACAACAATCGCTCTTCTCATGATCTGATGTTATATCCACTTTTAAGTTCTTCCGTTTGTTCTTCAAAGACTGAACGTTGGCGAGCAAGATGGAAAGAAATGGAGTTCTCCAAGAGTTGCACTTTAGTTTTGCTGTTAGTCCTCCCTGGCTTCTCGTCGCAGGGCCTCAGTCTCCTCCAGGTGCGGCGCTGGCTGCTGGGGGCTTTCACTGCTTTGACGCCCACTGGGTCTTACTGGTACAAGAGACTGAGCCTGTTCAGTTTACACATTTTCACTGTCCACTGTCGGTAATATACAGGATATGCATAGTTTTAAACTGTTGATCGTATATTACCCTGCCATTATTATACCAGAGGTTTACTGTTGTATTAGCCTGTATAAATGTCTTTTCAAACATGGTGCCGCCATGACAACAATCATCTAATTCAATATTTTTGAAGTGTGGCCAACATTGGACTGAATGACTTTGTTCCCTTCTTGTGTTGCCATTGCTGAAACTACAGAGAGTCTATGACTTATAAAACAGCTCAATGGGAGATATCCCAGAAAGAAAACTTCAAGGAGATGAGAATCAAGCGGAACAGTAAGGCAGTGGCCAGGTTACCTCTGCCTGCTCTGTTTACTTCCTCTGGTCTTTGTCAGTGCTTAGAAACTTCTTCTCATTGCTCTCCACTTGTTCCTTCTGTTGGACCCTGAGCTCATTCTGTATGACGTTACCTGATGAACACTTGCACTTTTTTCTCTCTTGGTGTTCAATGAATATTACTGCTTGGCCTCCAAAGGCAAAAATTTTCCCTTTAAAAACTGAATTTCAATATTCAGTATTATGTATTTTCCAGGCACAATCAAATCTATGTTACTTTCAGTAATTGTGAAAATGCTCATTTTACTTTTTAAAATATGTATTATTATAGTTAATACATGTACTTGTTGTAAATTAAAGTTATCAAACTTCCAGTCTGAATGTGAGATGTTTTGCAGACAGACTGGCTGCAGGTGCATCAAAAGCTGTTTTTGCTGCAAACAAATGCAAGCCTATTTTTTTCAGATTTTTTTGTAAAAAAAAAAATAGATGTGTTTCACCTCCCTATTATTCTCTGCTTTGTGTTGGTCTATGGCAGAAAATCCTGAAACAACAACTAGTAATTGGCAGTTGTAACATGAGAAAACATTTGGCATTCTAGATGCCCTATCATTCTTTCCGCTAATATTTGTGAACATCCTTATGACACCAGAGACGTGCGCCTCCTGAGCAGCCTGCTCCCTCATCTCCCACACAGAAACAAACACAGCTGCGTGTTGAGGCTGACGTGGTGGATCACCGCTTCGTTGCCTTCCTGTGATTATCAAACCCACTCCTGTTTCTATTTCTGCCGTGCATTAACCTTTGGAATCATAGTGTGTCCCTCAAACACACTCAGCTTTCCTGTGACATCAGAAAGCAATGCAAATAGTATAGTTACCTCTTGGCACCATAAGGGGGTAATTTGTGCGTCACAAGCCCAACTCCTTCTTTGTTGTGCGGCGCATGGTAATTTGTGCTGCTGCTATTCCTGTGGTACTTGTGAGGCCGGCGCACAGATGTCAGGAGATCCTGCCATCGTTTGTTACAAGAAAGGATGAGAGCGTTCTCTGAGGAAGGGTACGGAGGGCGAGCAGGGACACTCAGCTAATATGTCATGTGTGTTTCTAGGGGAAAAACAGAAAAACAGAGCAGATTTAAGAAGATTTAAGAGGGATGAATGAAAGCAGAAGTGTATCATAGAATTCTGGCTCTGAGAGTGGTACAGAGGGCCTAATGTCGAAGGTTGGGGGCCCTGGTCAGAACCCACAGCTGTGGCAGTAGGAGAACTGTTAACTCAGAGTTTGAGGTAATTGTTTTGTCTTCTATAAATGTACATTGTACTCCTCCACTTCTCCCATGATGGGAGCAGTGTTTGATCAAACCCTGCTCCTTTTGAAATCTACAATCATCTCCTTTATTCATAACCAAGATGAGATGATTGCTGCTACACAATGCCACAAAGCGCTCCACCAGCTCTCTGTACTGACCTTTTTGTTCATGTCTTTTAAACTCAATGATTGCAGAATATTTCTGGACGTGACTTGTGCTGGATCATAAGTGTACAGCGTGAAAATAAATGGTGAGAGTACAGAGCCCTGTGGTCCTCCTGTGCTGCTGACTACTGGGTTCCTTCAGTCTCTCAAACTGTGGTCTGTCAGTTGGGCAGTAGCTGTGACAAAATGAGCAACAACTGGACAATCCTTGGACTGGGGACAATAAAAGGCCACCCCAAAATGTCAAATTTGGTCACAAGTCATAATGCCTCAGATGTTGCAAGTTATGCGGGAGCGTGCCATTGGCATGTTGGATGCAGGGATGTCCACCAGAGCAGTAGCTGCATGACTCAATGTCCATTATCTGTTAGGTCCTGGGTAGTTTTATGTTCTGGGTGGAGGTTTGGGGTTTTTCTCCACCAGATGGAGTCCTGGAGGCTGCTGTGTGGAGGACAGACTCCCTGACGTCATCTACATACCGGTCGGTAATTACCTCGTTACCTGCAGCTTAAGAGAAGCGGTTTGCCAATACTTCGATGCCAGATTGTTAGCTTGAGATGGTACTTTCTAGGCCCTGAGCTATCTTTGTGTTCCTGTGTTTCCTTGCCTTTGATCTTCGAGTAATTCGCCTCTCTGGTCTCTGTTCCTTTAGGACTTACCTGAGCATCTGGATCTGGACCTCCTTTCCCCGTGCTGCCCTTGTGACGCTGGTGGATTGTTACCCGCCAGATGCCCGAGTCTCCACAGCAACTCTGACAGTTAAAACCATCTTCACTCCTTGTTCCAATTGGCGATCCGCCCGCTCTGCTGTACTTCAAGCCCTAGCCGACCTGTCCGTCTTCCAACGCCACCTTCCCTGCTTCATTCAAGCTGCTGCTCCTTCGTCTCCGTCAGAACCTCTCGTTTCTTGGAAAGACACTTCTGTGAACAAGGAAAGACCCAGAACCACAGATTTCCCCCCAAGGCCTTGCTTCTATGCGCATCACCAGTAAGTTATCTTACTCACCGCTGAAAATCACTCAGAAAACTCACCATTTCCCCTGTTGTTTTCTTCAGTGTGCTGTCGGTGCTGCTGCCTACCACTCAAACCAGTTTCCTCCAGTTCTGCAATAAATCTATTAACGTTTATTTCATTCTCCTGTGTGTGTTTTTGCATGTGAGTTAATCGAGTTACACCCAACATGACATTATTGTCATGTTGGGTGTAAAAATATATAAAAATATATACGCCGTTTAAGAGTTGGTTTCCAACAGACTGGCACTGCTGTAAATCGACCTCATCCTCGTCGGCCATCTGACCACTCCAGCACAAGATCACCACATCTGGCTCGTCCATCTGCGGGATCGGCTAAGACCAGTGACACACACAGCTGATGAGATTATTGGTCTGCATAACAGACGCATTACACCTCAGACTGTCCGTAGCCACCTATGGACAGTCTGAAATCAAATTCCTCCACTTGACCCCTATCATGTTCAAAGGACTGTCAATCCACTACAAATGGCCATAGCACAATGTTATCAATGCTGATAAGAAGATTAGTAAATTCTGAAAATATATTTTAAGTTTCTCTATATATTGCGTAACCCAAATGTTCATAAACATTTGACATGGGGAGTTTATATTTTTATTCAGTGTTCATCCACAGATGTGCCTCTAATTAACTAAAATGTTAATTTTAAAAGCCATGGCATCATCATCTGGTTACTAAAAGGCATAAATAATGTAGTGTACGTAAAGGTCTGGATTTAAAGAAAGGAAACTTAAATATCTTTTTGGGTTGTGGAACCAAAAATGATTGTAAGTGAACATTTGAAGAACTTTCTGAACCAACTGAAGAAAGCGGCAATTATCATTTTCTTGAGCCTCCAAAACACATTTGATAAACAAAAGCTGCATGAGCAACTCAAAAGATAGAAAAATAATAAAAGTTCTAAACAGCTTTTCTGCATCTAACTTTTAAATGTAGAACAGCCATATTAGATTTTGTGAAAAAACATTTGACTTTCCCAATTTACTCTCCAACAGCTTCTTCAGTCTTTACCATAAAAACTGCATCATCAAACCATCAAAGAGGATCAAAAAGTTTTGTTTTTTTGACCAGTTCATGTTAATGAAGTGGTCAACATATAGCATGTTAATGCCATATGTTGCCTAATATCCATTAAAAACTTCTGCTTAGTTTGGCAGGTTAAGTCAATGGACAGGAACTCATTCTGAAACAGATCTTTTTCTGGAGTGTTTGCATATTTTGTCTGATTAGAAAATCTGCTCCAAAATCCTTACAAATGTCAGGCTAATGCTTGATTAAAATGTAGACACATAAAATTGTTTTCACAACCTTCCCTCATCATCTGACTCTGATTTTTTTTTTTGGTCCTGCAGTTTCTTTTTCAGTCCAGAAACATTTCCAGCTGCTTTTTTTTCTCTACATAATTGAATCTGCAGACCAAAGGTTATCTGGAGCCTGATGTTTTTCCTAATGCTGCGCTGCTGCTCTAATTAATGAAGGCTGCAGAAGGTGCCCTCCTGCAGCGCAACAAGAGAACAATTAAGGACGAACGTCTAACAAACAGATCAATTCACAAAATCATGGTAGTGTACAAATCATGGCCTCTGCTGGCAGGACTTCTTCTCCCAGCATATCCA
The DNA here is from genome assembly GCF_051168715.1 of Poecilia mexicana. NCBI lineage: Eukaryota > Metazoa > Chordata > Actinopteri > Cyprinodontiformes > Poeciliidae > Poecilia > Poecilia mexicana. Next base: position 958,691 of record NW_028263389.1, read on the forward strand.
GCAGATGTGCTCATGTCAAAAATCATTTCACCTTTCACAGAAATCAGTGGAAAAATCTTGTTCACTTTGTCATTAAAGGGAATTCTTTTTCGCGAAAAAAGCCAACATTTTTTGATTGTGACTGATTTGTAAAAGCACTAAAACTGCTCAAACATCCAAGGTGATGAATACTTTTTTTAAGCACCGTACGTATCAGACAAACGGCAAATCTGCACTAACCCAAAGCCTTGTGCATGTCAGCTGAAAGGACCTTGATTCAAAGCTGCTGCCTTTCCATTTTCTTCTACCTCAGTTTTCCTGGAGCCATACCTAAAAATGATTAAGTAAAAATTCAGCGGCGTGCAAAAGTCATCCATAACTACATTTTGTTGAGTAAATGCACCATAACAATGTCCTACTTGGGCTGCACTGCGGGCTAAAAGCAACCATTGAAAAGTTATTGCGTTTAATTTAGCTTGCTTCTGTGAATGTCTCATATCAATGGCCCATTATGGGCGGAGGGAGGCTCTTTCTTATGAACTTGGAATGACTGAGGCCCTATTAGCAAATCCTTGTGCATTAGTCACCTTGCTAGTGTGAAAAGACACACATAAGATCAATCAACACCAGATGCTGAACTGAAAGACTCCTGGCAGAGGATTGCCTTTTGAAACAAGATCAAGATATGGTTCACTGAGCCTAAAATAATAGTTTGAATCCTTAAGGTAAGTCACGTCAATCTTGTATGACCGCTAAGAGTGAAGGAAGAGTCATTTAATGCATTTATTCATAAATGTGGAGATGCTTAAATGAGACTTCTGAAAGCAGCTAATGACTTTGTACAACCGCAGTTATTATATCCCACTGGAGGGATAATGCAGGTGGAGCCCAATGCACATTGTCTTAAAAAACCCCAAAACAAAACAAAAAAACATCATCCTCCTGCCACTTCCTGTCGTTTGCAGCAAAATTAACACCTGGCTGTTGATCGCGTGACTCGTGTTTCCACTCGTGTTTTGCAAAATACTGTACATCTATTTTAATAAGGTTGAAAAAAACCACCTAATCCTAATGCAAAAACTTTGCTTTACAATGACTTTTTTTGATTTCTTTCAAATGACCATCTTTCCATTAAACAAATTTATTTTCAAAATTTTTAGTAATTGTATGGACAATGGAAACATCGCTCACATCAGCAGAATTTTTGCTCTTGTATTTGAACTAAAATAATAACCTAAACGTCACTATTTATCAAAATGGAGACATTCCAAACTGACCAGATAGAGGGTCCAGTTTATAATTTAACTTAGTCATAAGAAGTTCAGAGAAGCTAAACTCTCGTAAATCAAGTTTATTAGTGTAGATCAGTGTTTCTCAACCCTGGTCCTCACCCCCCCTGCTCTGCATGTTTTGGATGTGCCTCTATTCCAGAACAGCTGATTCAAATGATTACATGACCATCATGTACTGCAGAAGCCTGTTAATCACCCAGAGATTCAATCCAGGTGTGTGACAGAAGGGAAACACCTACAACATGCAGGACGGGGGGGTGGTGAAGACCAGGGTTGAGAAATACTGGTGTAGAACATTTCAGCAACAAAGCAGTTCAAACCTCATAAAAACATCATACAGTCATTAGTTATGAAACTAACAAACATAACATTTGGTCAAATATCATCATCAAAACCATCAAGAATCAAAAAAGTTGATCAACGTTCAACTTACTGCTGATCAAAAGCAATTCTAAACTCTCAGGTGAGTTTTTATCATTCATTTAGAGGAACTCAGTGTTTCGGCTGTTTTGCTGTTTTCTGGTCATTTGTTCCAGATTCGTGGTAAATAGAAGCTGAATGAAGCTTCTACATGTTTGGTTTTGGTTCTGTTGACCCAGAACTAGAAAACCTGACCTCTCAAACTTCTAGTGAGCTTTTCCACATGGAGCTGAATGTGGAAATCAAGGTGATCTGGAGTCAGGGATTGTAACGATGTAAGTGCTGAGGGGCTCAAGGTCGCTTGCCCTTTTTAGTTAACGGTTCCCTGAGCTTCTGCTGCTGTTGCATTACTATTTTATTGAGCTGAAGGTACAAAGGAATACCATAAAATCTATATTCTAGTAGAAATGGTTTCACAAATAAATCTTTCGGTTGATTGGAAGCGCTTTGCTTAGCGTCAGACCTTGTTCGTGGGTTCATTTAAATCATAGTTGAAGATCAGTGGTTAAGACAGGCAGGAACAATGGCGACCATGTCTCAACGTTTTACATGCATTCTTAAACCCAAGCTTGCAGTTTCACCCCTGCCCATGGAGGAATGGGACTGGGAGTCATCTCCATATCAGGAGCTCGTTTTGCTTGGCTTTAGCTCATTATTTGTCCAGGCTGAAGCAACCAACCAAGGATGGCATCTCATATCTATGTGACCTAGGAAGGGTCAAGTCCTAGACATACACACGGTTCCAAATCATAAAACGCTTTCTTTCCCCCTCCTTCTCCTTCCAATTCTTCTCAGAAATAGAAAAAAAACAGATACGATATTACTTCTGGTGCCGACATGAAACTTAAATAGTCTGTCAGCCTGGATTTGTATTCATACCCCGCCTGCCAAGCGCACATGAAATAGATACAAGAGAAGACATAATAGAATATTTTTGGTCTCTGCCTTTCGAAGCAGATGGAATAAACACCAAGGGCTGTGTGGAAAGGAGGAAGAGTGAATTCAATAGCGGGATTTTAATATCTGAGAAAAATAGTAAACACAAGCTATGCCAGTTCTCAGAGGCTGTGTGTTTTAATAATTTCTTTAATGTGCTACTTTAATGATCATCAAACTACTTTATACGCCAACAGAAACAGCAAGAAGCTCTCAGCCAGTACGAGCTAGAGCTGCAGGTGAATATAAAGGAACTATTCTTTACTCAGTTCAGTTCCTTTGTGTTATTTTACTGATTCTTTTTCTTGGCCTAGTGTGTCAATGTACTGTTGACAGCGATTGGACATGTCCTTGCCTAATAAAATACAAGAGTTTGGTGTCAACATTTCCGCAGAGTCAATAAAAAAGGTAAAATGTCTCTGACTCTGTAGCATTTCTACTGTTCAATGGAGGGTATTGAAAAATAACTTTATCGAAACTTTAGGGGATATTGTCAGAGCATGGGGCTTTTGGAAATCAATTTTAGCTTGATGGTACACAGTTTTAAAACAACAGAAGGTCTACGTGTTTCTCCACAACAGCGAAAGCTAATCTTGCTCACACGCCTTGACAGGAGTTTTTCCAACGTGACCTCGAAAGGAAATTGAAAGGTCGGAGAATTGTACAGACCACATCCCAGCACGGAAACCTCAATATGCCACTGTATCATGAGGATCTTAAACTTTTACCTGGGCCAGAATGAAATGCAGTGACATTTTTTAAATGCACATCCTCCACATTACCTGTATAATTTACAGTACCAGCCATGATAATCTTTTGACATTTTTCTGTTCAAACAGGGATATGAACATTCAGGCAGGTTTGCAACAACCTAACATTGAAGTTAGTTGATGTGAAATAAGGTCCAGTTCTTATTCTACATGTAGATGTTTGATGCTAATTGTGTATTTGTAAGCACTGTTTTTTTAAGACAGTGATACATTAATAAAGTTTTAAAAAATGACTCAATAGTATATCTGCACCTCCACATATATGTCCTTTATAAACTCACAGTAAAGTAGCATTTTGTAACAGTGCTGTAGTTCTGACTGAATATCTGACCACCATCCTGGACAGTAAAATTAGAGCTTAAACACCAACAAGTTGTCAACAGAAATACACTTGGGGTTGTGGGCAGAGACATTCCAGAGGTACAATATTATGCTAAACATCTGTTCATCTTGCTACTATAATCGGATTGATCCACCTTCTTACGTTGGTAAATGGTTTCCTTATTTCCTGGTGTGAGTGTGAGTTATGAACCATAACCACCTGCTAATGGATGAAATCCACAAACTATTGAGACATCCTGTAAGAGCATCCAGTACTTCCTGTTTGAATGGTTCAAATATCAAATACACCAGTGCAATAATGTGCAAACTGTACAATGTCTTAGCACTCCAATCTGACTTATCTCTGTCATTCAGCACCAAAGAAATGTTTTGTTCCTGGTTTAGCTGCTCTGTAAACGCCGGCCAGCAGGATACAACGAGAACTGGGTCTCGGTATTTTAGCTTCCTGAGCTGCATTTTCTTTTTCAGATCATTCTGAAAAAATTTCACAGACTGGCAAATTTTCAGAGAATTGGCTGAAGTTACGTTTCACAGGAAAATCTGTGAACATGTGAAACTGCGTGAATAGGTGGAGGTCTGCTGTATTTTGCTTTGAGTCTTGGCAGATGATCTACGCTACAATATGACCCCGATTAAACTGTAGAGATGCACTGATCCAATCTGTCTCAATTTAAAAAAAATAAAATAAAAATTAGATCAGATATTTTTGACAATGTGCCCCATCCATAAGGAGAGATCTGTACAGTGTAATTCTATGTTTTGTGCTCTGGCGCCATGTTTTATTTATTTTACATTAAATTGAGAATTCCTAAAGTTCTTTCTGAACCTTTTGAAATAAGTTTTATTGTGGATTATTTTACATGGTTGACCAAGTCACCCTCTTGTTTTGATCAGTTTCAGTTTCTTTATTATTTATTTTCCATGGGCTGCTCTAATCCTCACGGCACTGACTGAACAAGCTTGTGAAGCTACTGGTGTATTTCACTGTGCTGTGCTGGTGCAGAGTTAAATTTGTAATTCAGTATGTTTATGTCTGTGTTTAAAAATATATTTGAAGTCAGTTCAGCTGTTTTTCTGTGTCAGATCGATCAGTATCAGCTGATACTAAACCTGATAGGTATCTGCATCAGTACTGGAAGTGCAGTAAGTAAATCGGTGCATCCCTATCAAACTTCATCAGTTACAGGAGAAGCTGGTTAAAGTATCATCCTCTGTCAGATGCTCCAGTAGCTGTCTGTGGCTGCACCACTCCCTCTGCCCCTCTGAAGCAGCTGCTGCTGTAAGCCCTCTGCTGCCGGTTCAAGCATCTTCCTGCTAATCGTTTCTGACTGGTCTTCATAAGCAACACTCTCCGTGCAAACTGGAACGTTCATTCTGAGTGGCTGCATAGCAAAGTGCTCATTTTAAGCCTGTGGTTGTGGGAAAAGACTATGAAGGATGATTGAGTCTTTTTGAACTGTTTCAATGATTTTAAACACGTTTGGGTCGTCTTCACTTTCCTTCTTACTGTAGAAGGAAAATCTCCTCCGTTCTGCTGAAACTCTGCAGTATTTCTTATTTATGTTTTGTTTTGTTTTTTTTTTGCACCAGCATTGCTCTTTCTATAGTTCCATAAAATATTCATCAGAGAGCACGGACTGGAGGAACCGAGGACGTGCTTGGAGACAGAGTCATCCCCCAGACAGAGTCACCCCATCCTCCTCTTGACCCCGGCCGTCCTCGCTGCTGAAATAACCGCCGCCATTCAACCCCTGATTAAAACTTTCATCTGATCAAATCAGCCTTATTTATTCACAGCACCAGAGGCCACGCGTGATTGGCTGAAAACTGGCATCAAGCTGTACTTGATTAGTGATGTCTGATGAGCTTCTTCCCGCTCCGGGTTGGGTGGGGGGGGAGGGGGGGGCTGTTGATTTGGGCTGATGAGACTTAATCATGCTAATCAATGGAATGAAGGAGACGGTTGCAAGACAAATAAGAGACTGTCTCTTTGTAGCTGGGGGGCGTTCATGCCAACACTCAGAGCATCAGCTCCATTTAAATTGATTCTGATTATGTAACGTGTTGATGGTTTCACAACGGCTATTAATACAGCTGATGAAACTCCTATAATAGACACTTGGATTTAATTTTTACCTCAAATTGTTGCACATTACTTGACTGATGTTCAATTGCACCTTTAGAAATAATAAACACACAAAAAAACATGTTTTTCTTTTTTGTATTGTTTGCAGTTTATGTGTTAGTCATGGTAAAGGTGATTGAGAAAATTCTCAACCACCTTTACCGTGACATAAATCCACATTTCTCTTTTATTTCATCAGGCCAGTGTTTAAACATGCATGATGACTGACCGCTGAGCTGGATCTCATGTGACCGGCGGAGTTTCATCTCTGATTTTTGCAGATGGTTCCACAGTAGTCAGATGGTGGCCCGGCAAACGAGGCGAGGAAAAACAAAACAACCAACGATTGAGAGCGCTATGAAAAAATGTCTCACTATTTTACTTAATATAGTTTTCATGTTTTCCAGACATGTGTCTTAGTTAATTTTTATTTATAACTCCTGTGTTTTTCAGTTTTATCTTTTTCAGCCTGAAATGAAATATAAATCAAACATAGATGACAGCAGCATAAAGCGCTGTCTTAAAACTACATTGAAACTACCTGAACATTTGCCTGTTTTGTCACTTTACCAACAAAAATCTCAGTTTATTTTGTTATGAATTGCATAGTTAGAGCATGATGAATAGCTTGCAAAATTTTGATCACTAGAAATATGACAATGCTTTTGTATTCATATGCTCTAAAGTAGAGTCAGGTCTTTAACACCTTAATTTTGATTCGTGAATTACAAAACATTTCAACACAATTAATCTTTTTGTTTGCTTACATACAAAAATTGCAAAGGCAGAACCTTCATATTCATGTGTTTCTGGTAAATGTGACGCTCTAGCAGCATGTACCAAAAACAGTGATGGACCATGAAGCTGCTTCTCTCGGCCCACTGGGCGTTCATTTCTGTTTTAAAAACCGATCTGATTGGACACAGGGAAACACTTGTGTTCAAGTTGTGCTAAAAGGAGTTAGCCAACCACTGAAGCTTTTCAAGCTTAAAATATTCTCAATGCTAAACATGTAGCAGCAGCACAGACGTCCCCAATTTTAATGTTGGGGTTTACAGTCCAGATTTCTAAAGAAACTCCATGAATGATCCAGGAAGGGTTGAAGAAATAACTGAAGAACCTGAATAACAATAAATATCTTTCTTGTTGTGCTAATCTGTCTACTCACTCAGTAATATTTTTGTAAGATGAGTTTTTGAATTGAAAATATTGCTTTTTTGTTGTTTTTGTAGTTTTTGATTAAAGTAAAATTCATTAATTACAGATCCTGTAATTAACTCAATCAAAAATTGAGTCTCCACCACTTCTCTAACGCAAATCCAGTTCAAACAGTTGATTAAAAAAAACAGACTTTAGGTGTAGAAAACTGCTGAAGCAAGACTACATAAAACTTCCAGATGTAATTGAAGTGAACATAAACAAACATTGTGCTTTTCAAATTCCTGGTTGCAAAAAAAATCAAACTCAAATTGTCTGTAAATTCCTTTCGCTAAGCATCATAGACTGTCACATGTTGTTCTCCTGTTTCTTTCATAGTAAATTGTGAGATTTTCAATCAGTTGTCCAGAACTGACTGTATGTGCTTTTCAGGCACATGTAATATACAGATGTTGCTCCACTTTGCCCGTTAGTTTGTCAGTTGTTAGTGAGCGAAGGAAAACAGGTCAAAATTGTTGTTTATTTGACACTAACAGTAATTTAAAGCTGCTGTGTGTTCTGGCATGCAGGAATCTTAGACAGAGATCAGTTAAAGTGTTTGATGTGGAGTAAATGTTGATGAAATAGGCTGAAATACTATTGTAGTGGAACAACATTTGCATAATCCCGGTTCTCAGAACAGTATCTCAGCAGAAGAAGTGCACACCCCTTCGGGTTCTTCAAAGCACCAAATCTAGCCTGGATTTTACAGGAACCCCCTCCTGCCCCATGCTAACTTTTCAAGTTGCTAATTAGACCCAATTCTCCTCAAACAGATTACTGAAGCCTGCTGTAATGGAAGGAGGTGTGTGCCAAGTGCCAGTCAAAGGTACACTGTTAAAGACGAGTTCGGAGGAGCGACTGATGTGAAAATAAGGAAAATGAAAATGCACATTTTAGTTGTTAAAATATTCATTCTGACCGGCTGACTGATCTGAGGATGTCAAAAATAATGGCTGGATTTTAAAGTTTTGACCAGAAATGTGGCACTTGCTGCTTCACAGGGGTGCTGCTGTTAGAAAAATGCAGCTTGAAAGTGCCGTTACGTAAAGCTACAAATAAAGATGAAGTTCAGAAAGAAGAGCTGAAGTTTGATTACTAATTCAAGAGATCAAGGTGGAGCTGCGAGAGAGCTCTGTGTCTCGCTGCGCTGGCAGATGAAGAACGAGATCAATCCTGGAGTGAACTTTGAGGTGTTTTCTTCTCGGTGGGATGATTAAAGCAGTACCCTGTTTCTCCGCTGACTTAGCTGACATGGCAGCAGAAGAGATATCAAGAAAAATTCTTGGCAAACTGTAAGAGTTTTTTTTTTTTTTTTCACTGCCAAAAGGGAGTAAAGAACCTGGAGAGGCAGACATGTTAGAACAAACACTTAACCCTGAAGTTCAGGTCCTCCGCTCAAACCAATCTGATCTGTTTCAAACACAGACCTGTGAAAGAGTTCTGTGTTTGAACTCTTTCACAGTTAATACTGTGAAGAGTATGAACCTCTTTACAGGCCTCTTTAGTTTTGTTGATTTTCTGCTGCGCTTAAAGCTTTCCGGTCATGTTATAATCACACATAAATAACCTGCTTTTAAATTATGATATTATTTGTTAAAGAAAATCTACCTGATAAACCGTCTACCTCAGTAGAAACTGTAAGAATATGTAAAGTAGGCTAAAAAGAATTTTAAAAAGCCACACACCTATTCTAAATTAAATCCACCTATTCTTAATTATTTTTAAAAAGACAATCTTTGTAGCCATTTCTTGAAAATGGCTACAAAGTCATTTTTAAGGCTTTAGGACTCCAGGAACAGTGGTGAACCCTCTAGCAGAGGCTAGTTCACAAAAATGACTCCAAGACAGCATAAACAAAGTATCCAGGACGTCACAGAAGAACCCAGAACAATTTTAAAGCTCCACAAGCCTCACTTACTTCAGCTAAGGTCAGTGTTTATGATTCTGTGGGAGAATCCCAAGGTGCAAACCACTGCTGACCAAACATAAAAATTATTCTAACACAATGTTTTGAAGAAGAATGTATGACTATGATTTTGTGACCTGGATCTCACAAAATCCAAGTCTGGGGGCGTCTGGTGTTTTGAGCGGGATGACAATCCAAAGCTAGCCTAGTAAAGATCAGCCTTTTCTTTTGAGCTTCATTTCGTCCAGACGGTCTGGACCCTCAGTGACTGAGAGACCATTATTTCCTGGAGGCGTGGTCTCTGTTGAGGTTTTAAACAATTGGATGTGATTTTACCCAATAGCTATCATTTGCGTTATGCTTAGCAGAAATTGCATGTGCTGCAAACAACCCAGTAGGGAGAAGGCCACAGCATCTTTGCCAAAAATAAAACGCCTTCTTCTGTTCACTGATTGGCCAGGATGAAATTCAACTGGCCAATTGAAATTGAGGTCAATGGGAGAAATCTCAAATTGAGCAGAGAAGGGATATGAAAGACAATGGCCAGGCTCATCCAAAGCGCACTAGCATGTCCAGCTCTGAATGACTCAAATAAAAAAAGAAGGTTTCTGAGTGGCCTGGTAGAAGTCCAGACTTCAATCTGACAAAGACTCTGTGGTGTGATGGTAAAAGCAGCCAGAGCCGAAGTTCCTCATCACACTCAACACATCAGTTATTCCAAACTGTTGGCTGAAGTTGTTGCCACCAGGACAGCACAGCAAATGATTAGACTTAAGGGGTAATTACTTTTCACATGGTGGGTTAGAAGTTGGTTTAGATTTTATTTTTCACACAGAAAAAAAATAATAATAATAATTGGAAACTGCATTTTGAATAAAGCACATTGTGGTTAAGGAAACTGTATAAACTGGAACACAAGAGGTTAATGGTCCAGCTGTAGTGATGCAGCTCAATAGCATGAAGTGACAATATCACAACCATTATAAACACACAGCAGGCTGAGTAGGACTGAAGGAAGCTTAACAGTGGAAACAATAGATACGGAGGTTATATGAGAGAAATCCAGCAGCCAATTCAACCTGCTGACCTTTCTGTCTGCTAAAGGTGGATTTTCCTCTCCACCTTTACTACTGCATTATTTGTTAAGTAGGGACAAATTAGAATAGTTTAAATACATCTATATGTTTTAGACTGACTATGGTGTATTTATGAGTATAAATGGCATGTTCTGCTTAAAGTGCCCTGAGATAACATTTGTTGTGAACTGAATTGAATTGCAGGAAGCTACATTGGACCAGGGGGGAAACAAATCTTAAAAGCCCTCAGGTTTTACAATCAGAACACTTTTAAAATGCATTTTGATGGTGACACAGAGAAGACTGAGGCCTGCAACGACGTCTGAGTCGCTTCAGGCAGACCTTGAGCAATGTGGAGTGGAGCTTTCAGCTTTCAGCGCTCTGTGCTCCTCACAGTGAGCCATGCATGGCTTTAAAAGAAAATAAATTGATAATGGGACACCAGCAGTGGAGTCAGAGCCAAAAATGGCTGAACTGTGTGTTTTGAAGGTGCTCAGAAATGAGAAACAACAACTTTGGGATGGGTTTATAATAATATACCGACTGCAGCAAAGTTCAGATCTGTGGGTTTGCTGGGATCATTGTGTGTATTAGTGATGTAGAACACAGGCTGCTCCATCATTATGATCATGATAATAAACCAAGTGTTGTAATTCAAATCTTTGTTTCCTAAAAAGAACACATGACATCACTCTAATGTATTTATTTTAAATTCACAAGTGCATTGTGAAACTGGATCTTTCACTATAGCTGGACAACTTTAACGACATAAAATAACCATTCAAAATACAGCTCTGGAATGATCAGTTTCTCTGATTTTATGTTTTATAGTTATATGTTTGAGTAAAATGAACATTGTTATTTTATTCTATCAACTACTGACAAGTTTCTGAAATTCCAAGCAAAATGTAGTATTTATTTGCAAAATATAAGAAATGGTCAAAATAGCACAAAAGACACTGTGCATTCAGAGCTCGAATAATGCAAAGAAAACAAATTTATATTCATTTAGAAACAAAATACTACTGTTTGAACTCAGGAAGAGTTGAGAAATCAATATTTGGTGGAATAATCAGGAGGTTTTCAGTGGGCTCTTCATTTTTACCAAACTAAAAAGTACAAAATGATGTCAGTAATAGCCGTACTGAAATAAATCCTTGTTTAATTATTAAGAACGACTATAAAATGAAATCTGAAATAGCTCCATGTGTGAGTGTGTGACTGACCGGTCACATGCTCAGTCACACTTGCATTATGTCCTGACGTGTTACACACTTACCAGATGGAAGGAAAAATAGTTTCCATCAACCCCGTCTCATTTAGGGAAAATCTCAATAATTGAGTTACTTTCTATCATGCTCTTGTTTAGACACACTGTCTCAAATGACTGGAGTATTGAAAGTACAGATACTTGGATTTGAGAATCAATCTTAAGACATTAACGTCTGCCTGGTATCAGAAGTAATGATCCTTCAGTATAAATCCACAGGTCATCACTACCAGATGCTGCTGAATGTTTTTTGCCTGGCCCCAGCAGGTCCTTCTCCCATCCTGGACGCATATTTTATCCTAATGCCTCTGACTTGTAGAAAGTGGACTCCGGTCAGGCTTCAGAGGTCTGCTAACTTCAATTTGATGTCCTGAACTGCCAGAGGAGTTTACAAGGCTACAAACTGGGAAAAAAATAAATAAAAAGTCTCCCTGTCATGTTACTGCTGTGTTAGAGAAGTAATTGTAAGCTAGCAGTTCTTCTATCCCTGCTGACCTGCATGAAGCTGATTCCAGTTCAGGTCCAAACTGATCTGTTTTCCATGTTACTCTTAGTTTCTTGCTCTCTGGCTGTCAGGGCAGTTATCTAGAGCTATCAGCTCCCTGCAGCCTTTCAGTGATGCAATAACTTGCCCACAATAACTTGGTTCTGTCTAAAAATAAAATAATTGTATTAATCACAACAGGTATCTTATGTTTTTCTTTACTGGATTCTTTTTCCACCTCAGATAATTTGGGTAAAAAGTAAGTAGATGGTTATTTCAGCCTTCAGCAGAGCGAAGAGACGGCCTCTGTAAGATGACCTGGCTGTAGAAGAAGACCTCCCACTCCAAGGAGGAAGAGGATGTGGTGATTTTGAAAGAGACAATAAATAATCAGAGTCACAAGACGGCTAAGATATTGCATATTCTGGAGAATATGTATTAGTCATTTAAGTTCATGGAGGTGATGATGGTTGTAGTTGATGTTTAGACTGGAAATCCCACACAGCAGCATGAGACATCTGCAGATGGATCTGAACCCATACAGAGTCAAGCAAAGACAAAAAATATTTTTTTGTGTGTGTTTCTGAATATTAAATGTTTTATGTTCTAACAAGAAAATAAATTTAAAAAATCATCTTCATATAAAACAGGATTTTTTTTGAGAATGTGAAAATTCTGCTGTAGCTTGATGTACAGTATAAGTATTTGGCAATAATGTAACAGTATTCTGAACAAACATGAGCAGTATGTTGTTGGAACATTCAAGTTATGACTTTATAATATAATGTGGAGCCATTTATTTCCCTGTTTCCTGGCTGGCAGCTCCGCGCTGCCACAGTTCTTTGTTCTGATAATTGCTATTTTTCCTTTCTTGTGTATCCATGCTTTCTGCATCTGTTCCTTCTCAGAGGAAATTAGCAGCAGAGTTGGCTGGGACTCTGTCATCATCCATTACACCAGCAGCTGTATCCCTGTGACCTCCATTCACAAGCGCTGATCATCCGAGTTGTGACTTGGCACATGTCTGTGCTGAGCTACAGCTGAGCTACAGCTAGCGCTCTATTCCAGCTCACTTCCAGTCCTGTGTGTGTGCCACACTCCTGAAGGATTCCTTAGCAAGTTTCCAAGAAGATAATAATAGTGATATGAAAATCCTCCACACTTTTCTAAATTAGTAAGCAAAACTTTATGGAAAAAAAAACCTCTTTAATTACTGTGGGACTGCCTTGATGTTGATACCATTTGTGGTCATTTTGTCAGCAAAGTGAGCAGAAGCCTGTCAGTGGGAACAGGAAGTGGAGACGTTTCCTGGTGATGTTTTAAATCTGCTGCCAGAAATGACAGCATAACTGAATTCAGCTGCTACAGCGGACATGAAATGTTCCAACTGATGATGTTGTTGCCTTCTTATTGACCTGTTTGAGGTTTCTGTAAATGTTGGGTTACCACAGGGTTTCATGTTTCTCTTCATGTTTCTCTTTCTTTCAGTTTTCTGCAGCGGCGTGCCATGGGGCTTCAGTCAGGGCCTTCAACAGACGTCAACTACGTACCTGAACAATACAACACTACACATGATGTGCAGGACAATGCAACATCTATGCACCACACCAAGCCACAGGCATCCAATAAATATGACAATAAATACAGTATTTCAAGTAAAGCAAACAATCAGCCCAACATTGCATATATCAAATAATATTTCAATGTATATTTTAACAAAATACACAGGCAACGGCATACACATTGAACAGTCAGCAATTTGGCAAAACTTTTCTTTGTTCCCCAGCTGAGCTCAACATCAATCCAAACTGCTCAAACAGACTTGCAAGCCGAACACCTGCAGTCCTCAGATAAATAAATATAACATTAATATAATATCAATTATGCCAAACTTTACCAATTTCATCATGAACTGAAAGTGAATCAGACAGGCTGTGTGTTAAGCTTCCAGCTTTAACTTGATATTTTTTCAATCCAACCTTTTAAAAGTTTTGCCACTAACAATGGCAGTCCTCCTTTTGTCTCCATCTGAACTCATTCCAACCCTTCTTTTCACTCAGGACTACAGTGATTGCTAACTCTATTCTTTCCCTCCTTTGTATCATCCCTCCTGTCACCGATGGCTGCAGGCAGCCAGAGATGTTTGCCAAATAAGATGTCTTTGGATTCAGCTCAGGGGAGGTTGTTATGAAAATACACAACCGAATATAATTTCTGTCGAGCCAAGGGTCCATTAATTTGAGCTTAAAAGTGAATCTGTTTGCAGCAAGCTGCCACAACAGCGCTTCCCCATTTCAAATAACTTGCAGTCTTTGGTAATTGCTTTGTGCCCTGAGTGGAATGGATGCGAGCTCATGATTGAATGCACAGTAGGTATTGATCAGAGAAGGGAGGATATCTGGAGGTTTCTATGCAGAAATAATACTTCACTGATGCCAGCTGGGATAATTCTCCAAACTACGCAAATAGTCAACAATTTAGATTACAGCTCTCAGGATTGACTTCCTGGTGTGAAACTGTTGGCAACAAGCTGCTTGATTTTTCCTGGGGGAAGGATTCAGAGCACTGGCATATGCTTACTGTTTAACCTCATAAATACAGCTCATAATAAAGCTTGATTTTGTATTTTCTTCTTTCTGCTGGCTAATTTTGCTGTTTCATTATAGTGAGGCGAACCCGCAGCAGGGCCTCGTTGTATGGGCAGTGGCTCCGCTGTGATTCTGAGGCTGATCAGGGTGAATTCAAACACATGAAGGTTTCCCAAGGCTTCGCTGTGGATAACATTATTCACCACTGAGTCACAGTAGAAAACTGTTGTTCCTTTGAATCTGAGCAGTGTGCAACTTCCTGTGTGGAGTTGGCATGTTCTCCTTGTGCACTAGTTGGTTTCCTCCCAGAGTCCCAGAGTAAGATCTGCTGGCTGTGCAGTGGTGATGACCTTTGACCTTTCCAGGGTCTGCATGTAAGGCAGGTATTGCAAGATAAAATCAGATATTTAAAGGGGCAGTACTCAGGCTTGTCACCATTACAAATTTTTGCTGGATGATAAATTGTCCCAAAAATTAGAATATTGTTGTTTTGAGACCATTTTCAAGTAACATAACAGTAATTGCATAATAATAATAATAATAATAATAATAATAATAATAATAATAATAACAACAACAATAATAATAATAATAATAATAATAATAATAATAATAATAATAATAATAATAATAATAATAATAAAAATAATAATGTAAGAACACGTTCTCATTCAATTTTAATGAACATTTAAACACTGGAACTGGAAGATATTTTACATATCCAAAATAAATAAACAAAACAGAAACAACAAATGAAATCAATTATGAAAATTCTGAAAGCAAAATTGTCCTTCAGAAAAAGACCAGCTCAGACCAGATCACCAAACAGAAATTTGGTAGAAAGAGAGAGAGAAAAACAATAAATCAATCAAATGAAAATTTTTGAGATTGTTTTAACTTATGATGTGATTAATTGATTTCTGGTGATAGTGGCATTATGTATCTTCCAGGCACATAGTTCTGTTTTACACTACAGTCAAGTGACTAAAGCTGTTTCATTACAACTGTTCATAAAATTTGACAGCACTCTGCCCATGTTGACAAAGTGTTTCCATGTGGTGTTTCCATTAAGAAAGAAATGCAAATAAAATCTGAGATGAAGTTTGTTCACATAATAAGTCATTAAAAACCGTGTTGCACTATGATCCTCCCACTACTTCCTGTCTTCTTCTTCATGGTTTACACCAATGGAAACATCCAATTCTTGATCATGGGACTGGTGTGGTGTGAAAAAATGTCTCCGTTGCAGTTTTGAAAGATAAACTAATTTTGATACGGCCATAAAAACCACCCATCCTAGCGCCAAAACTTATTGAAAAAATTGTTTCTTCAAACATAAATTGCTTTTGTTTGAAAAACAGAAGTGATTTTGTTTTCGAAATGTCAAATTAGACAATTATATGGTCAGTGGAAACACAGCTTATGTTACCTTCAGTTGTTATGAAAAAATATCTGTATATCAAAAACAACATAAAAGAAATTGAACTTTCAAATTTTCAACTTTCTCCTTAAGTTAATGCATCAATTTTGCATAATAGTCTTCAAGCATACCATGTAAAAACAATGTATCTTATTTTCCCTTCACTGCCTGACAGAATCAGACTAAATATTTATTGCTTCAGGTCAGTTAGAATTTGCTAAATTACTTTTATTCTGCTGAAAGTCAAAATGATGAGATCACATTAAGAGTACTTTATATGTTTTCACATCTGGTAATCTTGGTTCACTAGGAATTAAAATTATAACATTGTTCCATTTCCAGCTGCTGTGGTTCTCTCAGATCAACCAAACCCTGTGATCAACCTGTTCCCCTCCTCGCCTGTGGTGGCGCTGCACCAAGATCCACTAAGAAAAACAACATAAAAACCTCTGAAGACACTGAATGCATCTTCCTTCTTCACAAAATGAATACAAAAACAGAGTGGCTTCAGATTTTAGTGCTTGGAAGATTTTTCTTCTGTCTTTGTCTAAAGTGATTTCATGAAAGTAGAATTGAAGAATCTTAATTTAATCTAAGTTTTCTTAGTGTGTATCAATTCCTCAAGCCAACACAGATCCCCCTCAGTTCAGTGTTTATGGGTAAACTTATTTGCAGATTTTTCTGTGAAATTTAACTCCAGGAAACTTTGGACATTGTTTTATAGAACATATCTAAAAGATTCAGATGAAAATAATACCTACGACATGAACAGGCTTTGCACTCCTGTGTCTTGGTATTACATGTTAATTACATGCTAAATAAAAAACAATCAGCTCTGCTGGACACAGAGAACAGGATGATGAGTGTCGCTATGGAGGAAAGCAGACAGACAGTATTAGAAACAAACACATTACCTCTGAATATTGACTGTTCAGATGTGGCACATGTACCTGAGTTAAACTGCTTTGAGAGTAAAGACAGGATATTAACTTTGCTCAAGAACAATGGTCTCATTCTTTATTACCATTAATAGATGAGCGTAGAAACGTGAATCACACAGATGCATGTATTCATCTCATCCTCTCATAAGAAATGCAACAGCATTTCTTGGACTTTTCTTCCCAGCAGGATACTTTTTTATTTCACCATCACAACACATCAGTCATACACTTGTTTTCTTGTATACACATAAATATTCTCTTCCTCCTGCTTATTGTCTATGTGCATATGCTTTGCCATATCGTCTTTGTCAGGTTTCTGCTCTGCACAAACACAAGGCTTCCTGACAGACACGGAAACCTACTTACAGCCAGAGGTAAGGAGATCCAGGACTTTCAATGGGTGGACGCGGTAAAGACGTGGCATCATCTTTACGCCGAAATATGAAAACCGTTTTAGGTTGTCCAAACACGCAAAAGCACCTCAGAGCCATCTATGAGGCTCAGAGTTGAGTTTATGTTCACTGAAATGAGCTGTGGTCTTTAAAAATACTTTATTGATCCCAAAAGGGAAGTTAGATGTTGTTGTAACTCACCTGGTTCAACGACACGATCTTATCCATCCACCGTTTAGGAAGGTGGGACTCATTCATCAGCTTGATTGTGGAATATAACATCTGTAACAACAACAGCTTCAGTTCTCAACAGATCCTCAGCACACTGGGGAGTTTTGACGGATAATAAAGTCTGTCGTATAATTAGAATTATGTATATAAGTGAGAGAGAAATCAATTGAAAGCACAGAATGTTGCTCTGGGTCACAGTTAACCTCTGATTTATGAAAATAGTCATTGAACTCTACTAAGTTGAGCTGGAAGAAATGCAGGACTTTCTGTCATGACTCCAGTATACATGACCCAGTCTTTGGTAGGAAGAAAGTGTCAGTGCAGTCATCACCTATATTCAGTTATTTTTATACTATGAGACACAGCAAGATATTATATAAATGTCTCTAAAAACCTGGTCCAGTCATACCAGGAGTGGACAAGTCTGACTTTCATGGGACATGAACAAAAATAACATCTGGCATAATGTTTATTATGAGTCTATTTTTATTTATTTATTTTTTTATGTCCTGAGGTGAGATTGTTATAGACCAAGTTAACTATTCCAATATAAGAACCTCATACCAACTGTGACACATAGATAAAGTGTCATGATTTTCGGATGCTTCGCAAGGAAATGAGTTCACTAGTTATTAAATTGCTAATAAAAAATTGTAAAAATAGCATGTAAGTTGATTTCTTCTGTTAATTCAGAGGTTAAGTCACCTTCTCTAAGGATAAATAACAGAGATTATACATTAAAAAGTGAACAAAATAAAGGACTGAATATTGATATAATTATATTTTTATGTCAAGCAACAGTTGTTCCTCAGAGGTCAGTGCTGGTGTGTTTCTCAGGTAACACACTGATCCTCCAGACCAGCAAACTGTCAAGACCCCTGCTTTACAATCACATACAGGCATAATGCCAGGTTGGAAATAAGTTCTGAAGTTAGTCTGGAGGAAGTTCACACTCAACCATGTGTTAATGGACAGAACTATAGAGCCATTAAACTGACTGGCGGTGTTTGAGGTTTTACTCCTTCAGGAGTCAATCAATGGGAAATGTTTAGCTAAAAGCACATTTTGTTGTTATGGAGAAGATAAGTTCTTATTATTCGAAAAAACTGTGACGCAGGACAAAGTTAGGGTTGCATTTTCCCTTCAGCCTGCAACAAATCTCCCTATTATAAGTAGAAGAGCAGCAGCAGGTAATGAGGAGACAGTTGTGTTTCTAGCCTAGCAGCTCAGATGGTCATTAGAGTGCTTAGGGTAGCAACCCCAGGAACAGCTACTGTCAGCCAGCCAGAGGACATGGCTGTCACCCATGATGAGCTCCAAAGGCTCCCTGCCAGACACAAATAGTCTGCGATGCACTGAAACATTTTCTGTTTCAGAATGTTTCAGTGCATTAATGCAAATTCCCAACAGAGAAACAGGATTAGTCTGCTGTTTTATAATCCGATCTTTTAGAATAATTAGACTAACACTTCCAATGATGGCTGCCGCAGGCGTTCAGTGGGTCTGCTAACACCACCACTGCACAGCTTCACTACAGACCTCCGTCCCATCCATCATGCAGATCAGGGTAAATGTTTGTGAGGCTTTTTCTGAAAAACTGTTTTTTATGATCAGCATTACGTGTTGATTGGCCCAGCGAGCTGAAGTTGACTTTTCCATGTTACAACCACAAATTTTAATTTGGTTTTATTGGAATATGATGAGAGCATTTTTACCATTTGTTCTAATAATAATCTGAAAAGTGTGGACAATTGGCCCCCTTCAATCCGATACCCTGAAATAAAACCCAGTGCATCTAACTGTCTTCACTGAATTACATTCCATCCACCAAGAAATTCCATCTCAGTATAAGCCCAGCAGTTCTGTGAAGTCTGTTCTACCTGACTATTGGGACAGCTGGTGAGCGCTCAGTCGGCCATGTTTGTTTACTGTGAACTCATGTTTGGTTTTGCGAGATTCCTGTGAAATTGGTCTGTGTGTGGTGTGTTGCTCCTGCCATGTGGCTCCACATCACAGACTATACAACCAATCCTGTTAGATCTAACGTGTTCTAATCACAGTGTGTGTGGTCTCTCAGGTTTTGGAAATCGGCCGTCAAATTTAAAATCAGTGTGAACTAGACATTAGAGAACATTAGTCAACCAACAGCCTCCCCACTGTGAAGAAGCACGATGGCATCATCCGGCAGGGAGAGGTGGATGATGTGGGTTTTTTCACAAATCCGCAGTGGTAGCACTTTTTTCACATCACATGAGTCACATGATCAACAACCAGATGTTACTACTGATGCAAACCATAAGGAATAAGAGAACAGAAGTAGTTGGAGGATGATGGCACAGCATGCTTTTGCTATCTTATCATGTTAATAAACATATTCAAGTGTGATTTTCTTTGTGTTTCTTATTAAAAGGAAATACTGCAATTAAAAATGTGTTTTTTCTTTTCACATTAGTGGAATACAAATAGAACTTTGTGCACAAATGGAGCTGGTGTGACTGACTTTGCACAGAAGAGTGAGCAAAAACTTGAGTCTGGGTATAGAATACGCCCATCCCACCCTGAGGAACTCCTGTCAGGCTATCAGAGGGACGGCACAAAATCACTTTAAAATGATCTGTTACTTACAAATTCATGAACTGTGACTACAATACACCCTCATTACACACCAATACATTACAAAAGGTATTCTTCTCACTGCACAGAGGCCTACTCGGGGCTTTTCATTATTTCCGTCACAGAGGCCTCTGCACAGGCATAATCTAAAGGCTTGATTGAAGAACTCTTGGCTGTAATTAAATGATAAGGTGTTTATGCAAATATATCAGATTTTTGTTGGTGGCAAGGCAGCAGCTTGTTTGAATGAGGGGTTGAGTACAGATCATTGATTAAAAAGAGAGTCTAATAGTGTCACCCCACTTGGTTTCTGTGGGTAAGACACTCACTTCCTCACCTTATCAGTTTGGCAGATTAGCTGTGAAAGTAATACCGACGCAGTGAATGCCATCAGATATGTTTTAATAGGAACTGTGACGGCTGGAAATTTGCAGTCAGACTCCACGGCAATGTAAGCGAAAGTGGGCAGAGCGCCCGCTGCTTTTCAGTCGCTCTCATCAGTCATTAAGGAAGCGGCTCACTCCGGCATCTGCATGCTTGTTCCTTTGGCAGCGGTGGAGTCTCTGGCTTTCTGAGATGAAGACAATTTGTTTCACATTTAATCGCTTAAAGTGTCTGTAAAACTTTAACAGTGGTCAAGATTTAAGCTTTGGGTTCAGATCACCAAAGAGAGAGATGGATACTTCCTGGACCCTGAATGTGTAAGATGTAATAAACTTTACATTTGCTTTAATGACAGCAGATCCCTCCAAACTGTTGTTTGACAACACACTTCTGGCCTGGATTGAAACATGATAGGAGTATAAAGTCTGAAGTTGCCATCAGCTCTTCGAACTAGTCGTCATGGGAGAACCATCGAATGGTGAACTCCATCTATGAGATCCATGTCAGATGTGGCATGCCTGAGAATCGGAAGAAACCCTTCATGGAGCATCATTAGCTGCTTTTTCATTAACAATAAAAGTGCACAAATTGAAATTACGATAAATTAATGTTTTTCTACAAGGTGGTTTTTCAGTCACATTTTGTTTTTGTAGGGTTTTTTTTTTTCAGACAATGTCCAGCTGGCTCCACCAGAACTCTCGTTGCCTCACAGTTTATAAAAAGTTGTGTGTTCCGTAAAATAGCAGATTACAATTTCCCCAAAATGCCACATATGTAGCCACTCCCACGTCGCTCCAATGCCTGTATAAGACACCAAAGTCTCCTCTGATTGGCTGATAAATGATAAGCACTAGCACCATGATTCAATTATAAATATATCTCATGTAACTATCCATTATTGTCATGATGTTTTAATGATTTATTGCATGAACAAGCTTATTCATGCATGATTTTAATTTACTTTCTTATGTAATGAAAACACAGCAGTTGTTTTTTCAACACTGGCGGAAAATACGCAGAGATTTGCCCACATTTGTAATGGAAACACAGCTGCAGCCATCCAACTGTCTTGCCCTCAATGAGTTCTCGGTTCACAGACAGAAACTCATCCATCCATCCATCCATCCATCCATCCATCCATCCATCCATCCATCCATCCATCCATCCATCCATCCATCCATCCATCCATCCATCCATCCATCCATCCATCCATCCATCCATCCATCCATCCATCCATCCATCCATCCATCCATCCATCCATCCATCCATCCATCCATCCATTTTCTATACACCCTTGTCCCTTAGTGGGGTTAGGAGGGGTCAGACAGAAACCTTGAAGCCCAAATTATTTGAATCTGGCCTTCCTTCCAATTGTGTATGTTTCACCTATGTGTACTAAACTACGTGTTGATGTGTGGTCACAGCATTTGCTCCTTGAGATGTTGGTTGGAGCTCTGAAGAAGTCAAGAAACGTACAAGTTGCTGCAGTAATAAGTGGACAGAGTAAAAGGCCACTCCCCAAAGCGCACGTCGGACACGGACGTGTTTATGACCACGTTTGGTGTTGCACAGTAAAACACTTGGTGTTCACATGGAACTGTTTGGTACACATCGAGCATCAGCCAGACCGTTACTTCCTGCCATACTAACAGGTGGAGGAAAGAAACGGATCTAGATTGTGGAAATGTAGTAGGGCAGATCACCATGTGTCAGTCTGTGGGTCTAAAGAGCCGTTGTCCCTCTGGAAGCTGGACCTATTTAACTTCATTCATCTCCTATCAATAACTTCAACATCTCTGTTGAAGCAAAGCCTCCCCTTAGCATAATAGTCCCACCACCGTGTTTCACAGGTGGATAGTGTGAAACATAGTCCTCTACCACATGTTTAGTTTTGGTATCATGTACCCACAGCACATTTTAAGTTATTTTTAATAATAGAAATTCCACTTTATAACTTGAGTTGGACTGCCACAAAAAACCTAAAATACATCAGATTTTGGTTGTAATGTGGCAAAATGGGTCCAAGGGGTAGAAATAGTTTTGAAAAGCCCTTTAAACTGTGAAGCTGGGAGCATATTTTAACGGCCAGTAAAGGGTCCCTTGGGACCTTTCTGGCATTGGACACTGCATCAGCATCCGACCATGACAATTTAATCAACATTCAGTGTTCCATGTGAAGCTGCATTGATTCTTTCTATTCTGCTGGACCACAGAACTGTTATATCCCTTTATCGCTCCAACCCTCTCTTTAAAATGTCAGTTTTTAAAAGTTAATGTCCTTCAGTTCATTGTATTTTACTGAGATGTGAACTCATAGTAATGCCTGAAAGAGTCTCATCACATACTGGGACACAGTTTTCGCATCCTGAACAGGGGACAGCAGACCTGCAAAGGAGCAGCACAACCCTGCAGATTCTGCTACTGTAGTCTGTGTTAGGGGAATTCATCTCATCGTAATCATCAATCACCTCTTTCATGCTTTTAGGTGGTCAGCATGATGAATTTGTGTTTACCCCCACCCTCAGTAAAGCACAACAGAAACGAAAACAATTTGCTCATAAAAAATGACCTAATAGGAACTATGTCATTTGACTGGGAAATGGAGAACAAAGCATCACATGGACTTTGTTATGCAGGAACATCATCACACTGTTTTTTCTTATGTGGAACAACCTTGAAAATTTTCCACCGAGTGCTAATTGTGCTGATTAAAACTGAGTCTTGTTCTCAGGTTGAGTATAGATCTATTTTATTGCTTATTTGGGTGTTGATCTGAGACCATAACTTTAGTTGGGTGAGCATGTTTATTTGGGATTAATGGAACCCCAAAAATCAAGCATTTCTTTTGAACAAGCTGAGCAAAAGCACATTTTTTTGTTCACATTCCTAACAAAGACCTCACAGGCTCCTAGCATGGACATGAATACATAGACCCCTCATGAGTCCTACGTCACATTGCCGCCATGTTGAATGTGGCAGCGGAGACATTGGAGGTCCCTAAACTCATGTGCTGCATTGGCTTGTTCCTACTGGGTCCACAGGCTGTGAACGATCCAAAGGAACGCTAAACAGGGAGTGCTAACTCAATGACTTCCGGTTTCCAAATTTTCAAAACTGAATGAATAATGTAAAATACATTAAAAACAGTGTCACACTGAACAAACAACAACTGTTCTTAAAAAGACAAGAACATCAGTCATGTCTAACTATGGGTGGATTGTAACACACACCTAAAATATTGGTGAATAATAACAATCCAAAAGAACATCTGCAAATTCGTATGACAGAAACACTAAAATCACCAGTAACAGGAAAATCTATAATTCAAAAATGACTGAATTAATGATTCTTTTTAAGTTTCATGGTAAAATGGGATGTAGGTCAAAGCTCTAAATATTTCAGTGTTCAAAATATTCCTTAAAGGAGGCTTTAAGGAATATTTAAGGAATTACAACGTTGTTTCATCACCGGTGATGAAATAAAGACCTCACAGACCTTCTGTCTGATGATGGAAAGAAATTAAGAAAAACACTGACACAATGTGAGGGAATGAACCAAAACAAGGTGAAACAAGCAGGATGATGGAATGACATGATTTTTAATGACTTATCTCATAAACAAACTTATTCATGTGCAAATTTAATTGTGTTTCTTATTTAACGGAAATATGGCAATTGCAAAAAGGTGCTTTTCGACACCAGCAGAAGATGGACAAAGTTTTAGAAACACAAGAGGGAAAGTGGTCATAATAATATGCCTGATCACTTGTATATTGCACCTGTACTAAGTTGTGGCCAGTCCCAAGATTTTCTATTCTACCAATACAACAGACCAGAGGAGTGAAAATCACATCATCAGACTGATTTCTTCCGTTGGCAAAGTCTAACATTGTAACTTTGAAAGGTGTATTTTCACTAAGTCATCAATACATTTATCACTCAGGGAGTGAACACATTCATCTCCAGACAACCTTAAGCTGTCCTTTCATGGCATCTCTACGGTAATCAAGAAAAAAGTGCAGTGGCAGTGAAAGAGATGTGGAGAGGCAGTTTGAAGCAGAACAGAGTGAAATCTGGGCTATAAAACATTAGCTTACCATCAGGGAGAAGGAGAAAAGGAACATTAGAGGCAAGGAAAATGATCGAGTCAAACAAGTAGAATGTTCAATGGCCTGAGAAGCTACAAACCTAAAAACCAAGCTACTGTAACAGCTTGAAGTGATTGGCCCTCTCTGCACAACCATGCACATTTTGGAAAAAAATATTTTTTTATGTTATATTTTTTTGCTGGATTTGCACTTCTCTTTCACATGTAGACAGCGTGTTCACCACAACCGTGAAAAAACCTTTCCAAAACTTTGTTTATGCATATTCCATGTTTACTTGGGAAACGGTTTTAAAATTTAAACTTGAACAGAACAGGCTGGTTGATTTTTTTCCACTAACAGAATCCACAGAGGAGTCATTGCTAGTGGTGACTACAATGATAAAACTTTAAAAGTAAGATAAAAATGTCAAACTGCTGTCAACGAGGACAATACGCCAAATCCAACAAATCTAAATCTACATCTGTGTGTTGGGATGTACAGTAGGGAGTACAGGGGACCACCGGTAGTCACATATTCAGATATATTTAGTGGTCAAAACACTAAATATATCTGAATAATCATTAATACACACAATGGAGCCCAACTGCCCTATTGCAGACGGTTTACTTCATCTCCTCTCTGGGATATTCAGATATTCACCAGCCAGAAAAATGAAAGGCCCACCTGGATCGGCTGCTTTGCAAATGGCAGCCAATTGTGTCGAATATGAAATGAATGAAACAAGAGTCGATCTGAAAAAAGACTGAGACCGCTTAGCAACATTTCCGTCTCTACCATGCGAAACGCTCTGCCTCCTGCCTCAGTCCACGTCTCGTCAAGTTCCACAAATTATTGAATGGAATTTTCTTGACAATCGTCTCAAGGCTGCGGTTATTCCTGGTCTGGCCTCACATTTTCCCTTTCAAGCCTCTGCATATCATCATATAGTATCATATAGTACATTCATCCCTCTGTCAGTTTCCTTGGTTTCTGTCCATCTATTCGTCTTATTTGTCTTTTCTATTAGCTTTTCAGCATGATGTTTTTGCAGGTTCCATAACTAAAAAATGAACAACTTTAAATTTACATCTTACATAAAAAGAGTTGAGAACTCAGAAAGACAAATTCAGTCAAGAGAGACACATGGATAATAACTCTATATCTGGGTTGGAGTTGGACCTATTTGTCCTGTAAATTCTCTTGGATGACATTTGTTGTGAAAATGGAGCTGCACAAGTAAACAGAAAGGTAGTGAATGGAATTATTCCTTCACAGCCTGCAAGATTAAGACTGAAGTTCTCCAACAAAAACACTTCAGTCAAGAAATGCATTTCATCTTTCTTCCTTATCCTGCCTTAGTCAACAGGGTGCCACTTTAAAACATGCCAGGAGTTGTGGAAAGAGGCGCAGTTGAAAAATTATGCAGAACGCCACCAACAGAGATGACAGGTAACCTTTTCCAAAATTTCCCTGTCAAACAGGAAGCCTTACAAACCCATCCAACTTTGATGCTCAGCAGAAACAAGACATTTGTGGGAAACAAAGCTAAATGGACACATTGCTAAAAGAAAATGTGGCAATAGTTAAAATATATCTCCACAAACTATTCATCCTGGACAGACACTACCTCTGTGTGTGTGTGTGTGTAGGTGTGTGTGTGCGTGTGTGTGTGTGTGTGTGTGTGTGTGTGTGTGTGAAATCACCAAAACTCTAATTTTGTGATGTGGTTCATTTGTAGAACAACAAGCTGAGCTCTGCAGGGAGCCTGACAATATTCATCTTCCACCCAGACATAATAACGCTGTCGTGACTGTAGCAAGTTAATATTGTCACCTTGATCAAAACAGCAGTAAGCTGAGCACAGCGAACGCTGCAGTCTGACAGAGGAGGAACACTTAGAGGTTTTTAAGATTGCTGAGGAACAGTTTACTCTTTGCACTCTTACACCTGCACCTTATTTATGGATTTTACATCTGCTTTTAATATTCTTTATATTGTATATTTACACTTGGTCACACTGTATTTTAGATATTAAAGTTAATCTAAAGTTGTTGGTTCCATTCTGATTGAATTAGAATTAGAATTAGAATTCCATTCTAATTGTACAGAAACCTGACACTTTAACATTTTCAAGAATAAAAATCTTGAAAAATTATTTCAGCTGCTTCTTAATTATGCATCAATTTGTGTTGATCTGTCAAAAAAAAAGTTAATATCATGAAAAGTTACTGTGGAACGTAACAAAATGAGACAAATCTGAATAAGTATAAATGTTGTAATAATGCACTGTTGTGTATATAGACCCGTGGTTCCCAAACTGTGGGGCGCACCCCCTATGGTGGGCACCATGCCATTGCAAGGGGGGCGCGGGAAGCTGTCTGGATGAAACAAAAAACAAAAAACATGAATGCTGTAGGTGCTGGGTTTTTACCTTAGAATGGCCAACCCTCTGTTATTCCTCTGTCAATTTGATACAACAGGGGCTTCCGCATTTCCCATATCTGTGTCCTCTGTCACTTTTATCAGCAGTTAAAAATGTTTAATCCGTTGTTTTATTTTTTTAAACAAAGATATAAATGTACCGATTTACAAATCTATCTGATAACTCTGCACCAATACAGCTCACTATAATACACCACTAGCTTCACTAGCTTAGCCAGACATGTAAAAACAACACAACTTTAGTTTGTTCAGTCAGTGCCATTAGGAATAGAACAGTCAATGTAAAATAAATAATTAAGAAACTGAAACTGATTAAAACAATAGATTGACTTCTTTGGTCAAACATGTAAAAATAAACTGCAACAAAACTTCTTTCAAATGATTCAGAAATGCTGTTAGGAATTCTAAATAAAATGTAAAATAAATAATAAAGCATGACGTGTTTCAGAGCACAAGGCATAGAATTAGACTGAATAGATCTGCCATTACAGGTCACCGGTGCCCAAACTAGAATTTCTCACAATATTGGGACCGTTACAGATATTAATATTGGATCGGTTCATCTCTAGGTATCTCCTCACCACCTCTGGTTGTTGAGTTTTAACACAAACTGACAATTGAACACAGTTCATTATAAACTATAGGCCAGTTTTCCAACTTCACCTTCTCCTCAACAGGAATGTGTTCTCTCTCATCTGCAGAACAATGCAGGTCTTTTCTAATGTTAGCAATGATGTCAGGAATCTGAAGCTGTAGCATGATGGTAGCCAGATTGCAACCCGAAAACAACTCACATAAATATCCCCACTAGTTGTGCGTAATCCTGAAAGAGGGTGATAAAGGGAGGGACATAGAGAAATTGGGTGCCATTTCTCACTCAGCATGAGGTGCAGCATGTTAAGTAAGCATAAGGTGCTGAGCGTGTTCCATCCTTCTATGTCCTTGGTCTCATTGACCTCCTCTAATGGATAATTCATGCTAATAGCTGTCATTTTGGAAAATCTACTTTAAACACTGTTAAAGGGGGAGAGAAAGAGGGGAGAGAGAAGTATTATGAATCATCTTGCTCTGGAATGGCTGGTTGAATCGAGCTGCCACTGAGAATTTACATTCAGTATGTATAAACAGCATGATTGATAGCTTTTTATAAATATGGTAAGTCGTACAATCATAGAGTAAATCTCCTGGTCATTTATTATTGCTCCAGATTGGCCTTTCCAGGTCAGACAGAAGCCTTTCCTCCTGCACCGCTCTGGATTAGTTTACACAGTTGTATGAAATATTGGCTTACTTGATGCTTTCCCCAGAGGGTGACAAAT
Source organism: Poecilia mexicana (assembly GCF_051168715.1). Taxonomy (NCBI): domain Eukaryota; kingdom Metazoa; phylum Chordata; class Actinopteri; order Cyprinodontiformes; family Poeciliidae; genus Poecilia; species Poecilia mexicana. Next base: position 986,908 of record NW_028263389.1, read on the forward strand.
TCAGGATTATTACAAGAGGCTTAGTGCATGTAAGTGCCAACTTCCTACTTTTTTTTTTTTTACAGTGTTTACTATAAGGATTGTATTGTGCACTAGTAAGTACCCTAATGTGACTAAATTCTGCTAAAGATGGATCAAAACCACCAACATGGAAGGTTTCTGGACCAATGTATTCCTGTCCAGGGTTGCAGGTGACCTGAGATCTAGAAAAACAATCAAAGAGTCAAAAAACACCCTAGAAAGTATGGTACATCTCCAAACTCTCCAAGGTTTGGAGATCTACCAAAGATGGGTAGATCTTGGATAGAGATGGGTGTGTACAAACAACATTACACACCTGTTCACAATGGCAGCCAGGATTGCTGTACCTGTTGTTTTACTGTCTTATGGTGCATTCACACCAGTCCTGTTCAATCCGCTTTAATCCAAATCTAGTTTGTTTGCCTAGAAAGTCTGGTTTGGTTAGGTAGGAGTGAATGTGCAATCAAAACTCTCATGTGGACCAAAACAGTGACCTCTGGTCTGCCTAAAAAACTAGATCTCTGTTCGGTTGAACTGAAGTGAACTCTGAATGCAGATGTGAACACCGAGCAGACCCAGAGACTGTTCCAACAGCAGGAAGTTGACTACATGCATTCTGGGTAAATACAACCTAAACAAATGCAAGACTATAGCGTTAGCAGGAGAAATATCTTGTGGTCTTTTACAAAGGACTAAAGAGAAATTCTCCAGCCACATTTATTTGTTTGCTTCTTCAGAGGTTTTAGTGTAATTTTTTCAGTGGTTCCTGGTACAGCGCCCCCATAGGGGAGGGGAAGAACAAGCTTTTAAAGCATTTATTTTTGACAAAATACAGTTTGAAAAAGAACCACAGCAGTGGAAACTGAACGATATTGGAATTTTGGTCTTGTATGGGACTGGCCATTGGTGACCAATTTGTCAGTGTACCAGGCTATTAGGTGTGAAAACTCCAATAGTGTTTTATAGATCAACATCGATATTTTTGCATTTACCTGCAGTACACTACAGGAAGCTGTGGGGGCGGTACTGTCTCTGTAACGATTTGACTACTGACTTTGCAATTCAATTTTATTCAATTCAGTTCATTTCTATAGCACCATTTTACAACAATTGTCGTCTTATGCATTCCTATTAATCCTAGTTATGAAACAGCACATTATGCTCAGTTCATTATTCAAAATGGCTTAAAGGTTTTCTGTGTGAGGAAGCCCAGCAGACTGCATGGAGTTACCAGCTTGCAGCTCCTCATGTGTGTAGTGACAGTAGACAACCGCCTGCCTTGAGTTGTTGACTTTGCAGCATATGCCTATAAAGCAGAGCTTCCCATCCATGGTTAGAGTTCTGAGATATGGGACATGGTGTGGGTTGTTGGATAGGTCAGCGGGTGCAGAATGACTGGAGTTTTACCGTCTGCAATTTGGTCATAAATTAACATTAACATTATTGAGTTTTGGTATTTGTTCATCAGTTTAGCACGTCCAACTCTTGATGCAACAAAAGCTATATTTTATGATATTTTATCCTCAACCCCAAGTGCTAACCACAGGAATAGGTTTGAAGAAGAAACCACAAAGAGAAAAAGAAGAAGAAGTTACAACACAATGGAGAACAAAGAACTTTTCAGTATCTGACTTCACTTTAAAATCTTGCACTTTTTTAAAACTCTGGAGAGGAACTGTGTGCTGAGCACTGCATTAAAAAAACAAACTCAACCCCAGTTTGATCCCAGAAACATGTTTCTTTGAGTTGACACCTAGCCACCTTCACAGTACAGCCTACGGTCGAGAAAAAAATTGTGAAATACATTCGATGTAGATAAATTATCTCAGTCTGTACCTGATGATAACCTCAGCCAGAGAGAATCCGACTGTTCAGTTGTTTGTTCCCATTGAGCCAAGGCCCTCCAGCTGCAATCCAATTAGCAACAGCGCCAACTCTCCCTTACTTCCATTTCTAATGCTTTCCTAACCTTGTGTGGGATTAGACGGAAGCATGGAGTGTGTAATAAGACCAAGGTTTAGGAGGAGTGACCGACCCAGCACCTGGCCTGTTCAGAACCAGCTTTGTGCTTCCATGGCGACAGGCCAGCTAAAGAAGACAGGATTTTATTAGACCATAAAATCAGCCTGTGATTGTTGAAATCCAGTCCAGCCCAAATTAAAACACACTGTGCTGAAGATGTTTTTACAACATATTAAAGTATTTCTCTTCTCCTTTAACTTTATTGCATTTCTTCATAATATGTCCACAAACTTCGATGTGTTTTATTGGGATCTGATGTCAAAAACCAAAACCAAGTAGCTAAACTTTCTGAAGTGGAGGGAAAAGTATACATTGTTAGGACTGTGTGAGTGTGTGTGTTTTGTTGGTGTTTGCGTGCGAGTTCTTTCCTGTATGGAGGGTCAACAGCTGTGTTTCCATTAACCACAGAATTTAAATTATTTAAAAAATTTGCTTAATGAAAACAGCTAATTCTAAAAAAAGTGAAATTTTTTGATAAAACATTTTTAGGAGAATAGATGTACAGAAACATTTTTATCGCATCATATGAGTCACATGATCAACAGCTGAATGTTACTACTTACTGTAAATAAAGAAGATGACAGGAGAAGGATGTTTTTTTTTTCAATCTATAACTTCTGTAAAATGGCCGACTACAACGTCCCGCATACGTAGCCACTCCCAAGTAGGCGGGGCTTTTCACTCCAACTCTTGAATAAGACATTGATATGTTCTCTGATTTGCTGAGAAGGCATCATGACTGAAATATGAATATCATGCTCATCACGCTTTTATTTTGAAAACAAACAGGCAAAATGAAGCAGTAACATGTCCAAAATATCACAAGGCATCTTTAGTCAGACTGAGCGATGCTTAAACAAACTGTAAACCTGTCAGTTAATCAGTCAAACAGGTCATGCTTAGATTCTACTATTGTTAAGGGTTCACGGCCGTCTAATTAGAAAGAGACCGAAGAGAGGTTTGTGTGGAAGGGCTGCAGAAAGAAAACCTTCTCTAATATTCCACTACACTAGAGTGGGTCTGGATTTATTGAAATGCCAGCTTGGTAATTAGTGGAATCTGTTTTTCTCTTATGATTCCAGACTTTTTGTCTGTTTTGTTTGTTCAGCAGACCATGACCATGACCTTGTTTCTGTCAGAGAGCGGACTCTTGTTATAATACATGTTTGATTGTATCATGTTTATGTGTTCCAAAGAGAACTAAGAGAAGAAGTTCTGCAGAGGCCTTTGAATAGAAGCAAACCTACGCCTGCTGCAACTACTGACCTGAGTGACCTTGACTTATGCTGCCAGTTTTGAGACTTTAATTCAAAGATTCTTTTCGTTGAGTTATGTCTTATCAACTTAACTTTTCCTACAGTTTTCTTCACCAACAACTTCCATGGGTTTAGCATAAATGCATTACAGTTAATGTGAATGTTTTTTCTCAACTGCTTTAGTTTTCTCCCACCATCCAGAACATGTAGACTATGGCTAAAGTGCAGTTAACCACTCTGTTTCTAAAAAAGAGTAGGTTAATGAAGATGTTGGGTTCAGAGAGTTGTAGATGGAGCAACCCACAGGAGGGCGGTAGTGAGTTGAACAGCTGATCATCTGTTGCCAGCAGCAATATGCGCAAAAATAGAGCTCTTTGCAATAAATAGAATTTGAAAATGAAACAGTCCTTCTCTGAAAAAGGGACTGAATAGAAGTTTTCATTTCCTGGGGGCATCGATCTGTCTGGACAGCGAATCAGTTTTATGTAATGCTCTTCTCTCTACCCATATTGATGCGCTGGCTTTGAGCTTTTATGGCCCACATGAGGAAAAGTGCGCCGTCTGTTGGGTGTTTTCCTTCCTGATATTCAGTAGACTCAGTTTGATTAGGGATCAAAATTGCAACATTTGGTACATTTTCAGCTGCTGTGTTTCACCCTCACACCTGTTCCCCTCCTCGCCTGTGGGGGCGCTGCACCAAGAACACTGAAGTAAACAAGATGGAAACTTCTAAAGAAAACACTGAGCGCAACTTCCTTCTGCATGAAATGAAAACCAAAATGGAGTGTTGTCTCATTGGTTGCAGGATTTTCCTTTCTTTTATTGTCTTTGGCAAAAGACCATGGGCAATTTCTTGCTACCACGTGTTTTTTTTTTTTTTTTTTTTTGGATTTACCCAGAAATACCCTGTGTTGTAGTCCACTTCCTGCTTTTGGAGCACTCTCTGGTCCACTTGGCGTTCACATTATGCTTTCGAACTGGACCAGAGTTCATGTCAACTGAACCCAGTTTTTAAGCGGACCAGAGTTTGTTCTTTTTCACTTTTATTTTGTGGCTAAACTGAATTGAAGTTTGTGGAAGGATACTCAAAATGTTTGAATCAAGTCAAGCAGTGAAAATTAAGTCCTGCCAAATATTGAGCTGAATTTTTTAAAGAAATTTCATAATTGAAAGACAATAATCACAAAATACATAAGTTGGGTGTGATGTATGTCAGACAGTAAACAGTTACTTGTCTTTTCATACAGGACATGTAAATACCTGGTTTCTCCTGTACATGGCACAGAGATAAAAGAAGAGAGGGTAACACTTTATTTGAAGGGGTGTGCATAAGACTGACATGACACTGTCATAAACATGACATAACATCTGTCATGAACATATGAATGTTTATGACAGTTGTCATGAGGTGTCATTTGGTTGCTCTAAAAGTTGCATTAAAAGTCAATTAAAAGTGCCAACTTTGCATGATTTTGTAAATTATGATAATTTAATGCAAAGTTGGTATTTTTAATGGACTTTCAATGCAACTTTTAGAGCAACTTTGCATTAAAAGTGTCATTATTTACCGAATGACACATCATGACAACTGTCATAAACATTCATAAAGACTTGTTCATGTTCATGACAGGTGTTATGTCATGTTTATGACAGTGTCATGTCAGTCTTATTCACACCCCTTCAAATAAAGTGTTACCCAGGTTATTGTTATGCATTATAGTTTCTCTACATACCTTTATGTGGATGGGTTATGTAAATTACTCCCTGCTTTAGAGACTGTCTAACAAATGACTGCATAGGTGAAGGACATTTCTGCTTCAAACTTTTGACCAACTCTGCATATTAGCTTTTAATCAAACCTTGTTGATAAATGGCATGAATTCCTGTTACAGACTGATTCTGCCTGGGATGAAAGTCTGAATTGAAAGTGATGCTGTAAACATATGGTATCTTCTGTTTAAAAAGCCACCACGTCTGCTTGATCCAGCTCTGTTATCTGTCAAACCAAATAAACACTCTTCAAAGCCAGGGAGTCATTGTTACACCTGATCTCTGAGGGCTTACACCAGCTATCATATATCTGCTTTGACATAAATGGCAAAAATCATCTGTATTCATGAGCTGGAGAGAAGGCAGCAGACATTTTGGAAGAAATCAGTTTTTTCTGGCTTTTATGAGCAAGCACAGCACCACCATATGGCTCAGCTCATCCAGCGTGTTGGTGACTGGACGGGCTGCAGAAACATAGTGTTCATTTTGTCTCTCAAGGATGCAAATGCATCAGATATTTTTTACAGTCTGTTATGTACAAACTGTTATGTTGGGGGTCTTCTTAACCTCTTCATTTATTGTGCGTCCGTCCTGCATTCTTCTCTTGTTGCTGCTTGAATTCCATCTTAGCTTTGCTTTGTTTTTTGTTTATCCAGCATCTTTTTTGGAACTAACAACAGATTTTGCACAATGACTTCCATCACCTGTTCCTCTGTTACAGTCATCAGTCTGCTAATTAGATATTCACATGATTCTAAGTATACTGGACTGAAGTTAGCTGACTGATTTAGGCCAGGGAAAAAAATGCTGGGTAAACAGCTCTTAAATACTATTTCATCTGCAATACATCATAATTATTATACTTTACATGTTACATCATATACTTTACTCATTTCCATAAAACAAGAATATTTATCTGTTTTGCATTATGATTATTTTCCTTTTATTGTAATTCATCTACTGTGTGTGACATATTTAGTCCTTTTGGTTGTAATAAATGATGAAAATGCGCAGGGTGAAGCAGAAAGTACCGCAACTCACTGATACAACCCAAACACGCTTTTCAATTTGAATGTATAAAATGTGTCAATATGGAAACATCATGAGGGAATTCTGCAGCAGGTTTGACTCCACCTAATCATGTAGAGCAATTACAAAAACAAAATAGGTGAATATGTTAATGTTTCACATTTTAAAGAGGCAACAAAGTTTTTCTCCTGCCATCTTCTTGCTTCTTGCTCATTTCTGTCAGAATGAAAAATCCCCAGCACAGATCTGAGGTTTGTTTTATTGGATTATCAGCTGAACGTAAGCAGCAGAAATAAACAGGAACTCCGAGTATCACAGATTCACACCGAAACACGAGGATCTCTGTGCATTTTGGTAGTTTTAAACAAACAGCAAGTCATTTCTTCAGCCAGCTGCCCTGGAACAAGCAGTCATGCTATTTTTACATTTGCAGTAGAAATCAAAGGCAGGTCACGCTCGCTGGCTACCTCTAACGCTTAAACGTCTCCACATCCAGCTGAGCCCCAGGAGAATGACAGTGTAGTCTTTTGAGAGCATTTACGTCATTAAATATTGATGAAATAATAAAACTGGAGCTCAGAGTGAAAAATGTGCATGACAGCACTTTAGCCAGCCTCTGCCTTTCGAGTCCAGCCAAGCTAATTCACATGGGGGGGAGGATAGAGCTGAGTCAGGCCACTCCAGTAATCCCTTCTGCATTGTTCGAATCAAAGCTGGACCTGGACATTGTCATGCTAAAGAGCGTCCGAGGTGCGTGACAGATGGACGGAGAGCCGGGTCCCACTCCCTCTGACAGTCATCTGCTGCCACCGGCACGGAGACGACTCATCCATCACCCACTGGGGAGGGGCCTGACCGTTACTGGAAACCAGGCCAGAGAACACCAGTCCCTGCTGCATGGTCTGATGCAGGCAAGCCTCCAGACTGTCCTCTGTTGACTAAACTCTGCTCTTTGGCTAAAGAGCTTCTCACAAAGCGAGGGATAAGACCAGAAGTCCACACTGGCTTGGTTTTCCCAGGATGGAGAAAACTCAGTGTCTCACTTTGGTTTAGGCTGTTTGTCTTCATGGTGGATTCTGCCGCTCCGCCTCATTTCTAACTCTAGATGCCCAAACCTCTGACTTCTTTAAGGTCATAAAGTGTTGTTGGTCTATGATTCACTGGTGAACTCAAAACTAGGAAGTGACAGGATAAGGTGGTTTTTCCATTGTATCATGTGAGTCATAAAGTTTTTTTTTTCATTGATTTTTTTTTTTTTAATAAAAACTAAACTGAATCGTAAACTGGAGCTAAAGGCTAATCTGTAGCACGAAAGGTTCCACCAGAGATCCACACAAGTCATTTGCCATTAGTACAAGTCAAGTCCCCAAGGACTGAAACAACCATTAGCACTGCACTGACAGGTTTGAAAATCCAACTTATTGTCCTGAGAGTCCTAATTTAAAACATAAAGATTTACAAAAAGCTTTGAATCTTTTAACATGCAAAAAACATCCAACACTGCAAACAGAAATAGATTAAAATCTGTTTATATACAAAGTCTGAATAAATCAAAAAGCTTTTCATCTGTTCATATCATTCTCTACTTCAAGGGACACTGAAACCTTTAAGCTTTTAGTAAACAACGTAATAAATCTACATTTTAAACCAGGGCTAAACAGCAAACATGTCTTAATCAATTTCAACACAATCAGCGAGACACAGTGTTGAATTCCTGAATGTACAGAACAGGAAAAGTTTGTCTGGTAAGAAGGAATTGTCCTTTTGATGATGCACCTAGCTAAATAACCAGAACATAACATAGATATATGCTAAGTTTGTTTTGTTCTAAAATAGCCCTGAGATATTTTATTACAGGGTTTAGTTTGAGAGACATGAGAGTTTTCATCGTTATGAAGTGACAGCTGATGTGATCAGGTTGTCATAAACATTCATACCCTCTGGTCCATGAACATCGCTGGCTAATAAATCAATCCTCTCACAGTAAAATATGCATACTGGGGACATCGACCTGCTTTTATAATGGCTTGTTTTCTCTCTTGATTACACAAGCTAAATATTAGGCTTGAGTTTCAGACCCTCAGTCGAAGTCACATCTAAAGCCGATATAGAACAGTGTTCCTCAACCCTGGTCCTCACCGCCTCCCTGTCCTGCATGTTTTAGGTGTTTCTCTTCTGCCACACACCTGAATTGAATCTCTTGGTGATTAACAGGCTTCTGCAGTACTTGATGGTCATGCAATCATTTGAATCAGCTGTTCTGGAATAGAGGCACATCTAAAACATGCAGAGCAGGGGGGGGTGAGGACCAGGGTTGAGAAACACTGCTATAGAACAAGAAGGCAGGCCACGTCTGAAATTTTCATTTCTTTTGACTCTTTGTGTCAGTGATGAAGATGTTGAACATTTCTGTCAAAGTAATGAACTGAAAGGTAAAGATTGGTCTATTGTTCTACTATTCCATCCCAATTAAAGCCCTCAATTATGGATATAACAGATGGTCATTAATAAAAACTGAGATCATGAAGTGAGGACATCTGTCATGGTGGCTGGTGGTTCCATCTCATCCAGATCCTTCATGTACATCTTTTTTTTAGCTCTTCTGGCCTTGACACTCGGAGGAAACCACTGGACAGCCAGAGGTTGATGAAGGGATGTACAGAACAGGAACGTCTCTTCAGGCGTGAAAACATCTTGTTATTTTACAAAACTATAGAGATTATTTACAGGGACAAAAAAAAAATCTGGGTTCACTGGTCTCAACAACCGCAAGTTCATGACTGACATTGGACGTACGGACTTATTATTACAAAAATGATCTTCAGATATACAGTACCAGTAAAAAGTTTGGACAAAAAATTAATGAAGCAGCCTGTACTAATATTTGTTTATTAGATCTCTGGCAGCAGGATTTAATTAAGCCTTAAGGCCTCCTTTGCTGTGTCTGTGGAAATGTTTTATGGGTCTGCTCATAAAGTACGGTGTCCTGTAGAAAAAGACATTCGTCTTAAAAATAGCATTATCTGTAAAACAAATGTTACTTTTAAAAACTCTTTGCCTAAGGTTTTTTTTTTGTCATTCATTATTCCTTAAATATTTTAGTGCCTCCTGTTGCTGACTACCTCTGTGTGACAGAATCTCTGCTGTGCTTCAACGTTTTACTGTCGATGAGGCGTCCTTGTTATCATGACCTTTATTCAGAAGCATATAGACAAACTGATTCTTTGCATTTCTAATGAGGCCCACTTTGGTTTGCTCTTCAGAGCAAACCAAAGCTCACTTTGCCAATGAAATTGAGGCTCAACTATTAAAGTTTTTGCAAACATTGGGTTTGCCTTTCTGTTTCCCAGACTTCCTTCCCTTCCTAGTCCAGTATATGCATTAAATTCAAATGAATTACTACAGTTCTACAATAATATAACAATCTTAATAATACAAAATAATCAAACAGGTTTATTTGTATAGCACATTTCAACAACAAATGATGTTTGTTTTATGATGTAAAGTGTTTTACATCATAAAAACACAACATGAGTATGAATGGTTAAAGTTTCTAAAAGTAACAGATCTATTTGGTAAAATACACACAACTAAATTTAAAAAAAAGGGTCAACAGCTAACACTGCTTCAGACTCCAAACTGTGAAAAAAAACAAACTGTATGAAGTTTAACTCAGAACAAACAAAATGCTTAATTCTATTCAAACTGAAGAAAGTCAACTAATGACACCAGGCATCAGAGGCCTTCCTACCAGAAATCACGAGCCAGAAACCAGAAAAATATAACCAGGCCCTGCTGGAACCACAACACCAAGAAACGGCCCTGATGGGTTGAGCTGACCATCAGGAGCTCAGCTAAACCTGAATGATAAGAATGTTCAAAAAGGGGTAGGAGTTTATAAGTTCTCACTTCTTCCTACCCCATTTTGAGCATGATATGTTAACTGAAACAAAAAATCTGTATTTTCTCTTCTTTCTTATGCACTTCTTGTTACTGTGCACTATTTTATTTTTATATTTGTATCATGTTCGAATAAAATTTCATTTCATTTCATTTCATACTCTGAGTCAGCAAAATGGACTTCTTCTTTTACAGTTCCTCCTACAACATAACAGGAGTAGTATTAGCATCATGCTAACTAGAGCACCATCAGCATTATGCCAACCAGAGCACCATTAGCATCATGCTTACCAAAGCACCAGTAGCATTATGCTAACCAGAGCACCATTAGCATTATGCTAACCACAGGAGCATTACCATCAAATAAACCACATCAATGATAACTGATTATCATGTCACAGCAGCTGATGACCACAGAAAGCAAAGAGTGAACAATATGTTAGTTAAAACTAATAAAACAAACTGAGGAACAGAAACTGTAGCTTACCTGCCATCTAGAAAATCCTCTGCACTGTCATTCAAGATGGACGCTTTGTCTAAGCATACCCCTGACTGCCATCGTTGCCACTATCTACTTTATCACCATGGTGAAACAAAACCTTCCTGCATCTTCTATTGCAGGAGCGACCCAAACACATTAAATTCAGCAGTGCTGATTGCCTAAATGCTTATTATTTCCTCCCAACAGCCAGATATGTGAACTAACAAGAGTCTGTCGGGGAAATTCAGTGTTGAATAAGAGTCATTTGGTAGAAATGTCGTGAAAGTAATTCAGATTACATATAGGTCCACACTATTAAGAAAAACTGGCCTTTGAAAATACAATTTTGAATATTTGTAGATTATATTTAGATGTTTATTCCCTGGACAGATCTGGGAGGTCGGCGCCCCCTATGGACTGGCCGCCACTGCTGTACAAATAAGAAGTACATGACCTTTTTATTTTATTGTCTGGCATAAAATTAGATGCAGCATTTTTTTCTTTTTTTGGACACTTAGGATAGCAATGTTTTTCTGCTTCCTAAATGTCAGGATAATGATTTAATTTATTTTACTCTCCTTAAATTCAGAAATGTACAGAGATTTCTCTCACACACACATATACACTGTTTTGGTCCCGCTCTCCAAGATATTTTATTTATTTATTGGACTTGTGAAAATGCTGCCTGGGGCTGCAAGGAAACAATCATTATCCCCAGTAAAACCAGTTCTGTACATATAAGAGCTGCAAGGAAAAGCAAATGAACTGCAAGCTCCTTTCTTAATTCTGGTTATTTTGTCACAGCTGCCTCTGCATACATTAAACTCGATATGTGCTCGGGTCCATGTCTCACAGTGTGACACCCAATACTCCTATAAGATCACAGAGATGTCACAGCCACTGTTCTCTGCAGCTTTGTGAATACATATTCATCTTAAGCTCTTGGAAAAGGGCGGTCATGCTTAAAAATCTGTCTGTTCTCACAAAGACCACCTATGTCTAAATGCCAAGAAGATAAGATAAACCAATGCTGACTTAATGTGGTAAAGAGGCGCCTAGCATGCTGAGTGGGATCCACAGCGTTCAGAGGGAAGGGAAGTGTTTCTAGTGGAAAATAATTGGCCGAACTGACAATTTAATGCAGACTTTCCATTGTAAAAGCAGTAAACTGATTGAACCTTAGTTATCCACTACACCAAACATATATTCTTTTTATTTTTTTTTTTTACATTTTGGCTTGTAGCAACAGATATGATTCCCATGTCAGAAAGTAGGAAAAATATGTGAAGGCGTGGAAGAAAAAAAACCCAGTTAACAGAATGCAAACTACAAATTCAGTCAGACGTAGCTGAGGAGTAATATCGTTACACTTGGAATGCCACTGAGGCATCAGTGGAATTTTCAAGATGAAAGTATAAAACCTCCTTATGCTAAAAAGATTTATTCAGCAGAAAAGACACCACATTTCTGTCTGTGTGAAAACCACAACTTTATAGAGTTTGTTAGGCCAGACATCCAGGTCTGGTGTCCTGCAGCTTTTAGACTTCAACACTTCTGAACCAAGTAATCAGGTCATTAGCAGCAATCTGACAGCTACATGTACAGCTGCTCTTCAGGAGGTCATTTTTTGGAAAATACTTTTCATGATTTCTGTTGAAAAATATTTTTGGAAAAGGGAAAAGTATTGCTAAAAGTTACTGATTTTGCACATTGACCAATGTAGGGCTTTGGTCAGAACATCAGTTGATTTTACACTGTTTCCTGTAGAACTACATGCTAGTCCTAAAGTCTGTGCTTGGAGAATTGTTAGCAGTCAATAACCAAAGCTTTGATACAAATGTCAGATGTATTCAACTGAAAAAAAAAAAAAAAAAAAAAAAAAACAGCCAGGTAAATTAGTGGTTTATAATATATCTAGAAAAAATATTGTTGAGGAAGTTAAAACCAGTAAAGCTCTAAACAAAAAATTAGCTCCACTTTTAAGCTCATTAGCAGATTAGCCAAAGTGTGCCCGCCATTGTTCAAAAGGTACTTCCTACTTTTAAAATTTTACTTCTCCAATTTGAAGACCAACAGAAAGTCGTTTATTTTATGGACTTCAATGATTTGTAGGCTTTCTGGTGACAACACCCTTTAAAGAGAAGAAGTGAAGTAAAGCTTGTGGGGTTGAAAATCAACTCGTTTTTAGATAACATTACCCTGTTTAGGCTACCCGGTGCTCAGCACTCCTCTTACACTATCATTGCTTTGATTCTAGATATGTTGTAAAGTTTTTGAATTATTTATTTGTCCAATCACAGTATCTTTTCAAATAAATGCCTGGGCTCAGCCTGCCTGTGACTGTATACGTGAAGCCAATCTCAGGAAGATGGACTTTGGTAATTGCTCGGTTATTTTATTTGACTTTCATAATTGCGCTACTGGCATATTGTGGGCAGCACGTTGTTTGCAGGATATTGATTTTTACGTTATATGTGCTGAGCCCAAACAGAATAAATTGCTTTGCATGTTTTTTTTTGTGTTTTTTTTTCCATCTTGCTCCCTTGTTGAAGAACAAAAGGCCATTCTCTATTTTCATTAAGTTTTCTTCTCTTCTCATTCACGGCAGCGGCAGGAATACCAGAGAGGAGCAGTTTTCCGAAATAATAAAGCAATCAGTTGTAAAATGCTGCTGTTTTGGTAAAGAGTTGAGTTTACAATATTACTCCCTCAAAAGTTAATGCAAGATATGAATTACATACGAAGTTTCTGAACAAGGTTATCAGTAATGAGGTTTTCAAACAAACAGCTGTGCTCCCTAAGGTTCCACTGAAAAAAAAAAAGTTGATCATAAAATTTACAATATGAGGAAAATACCGAGCAGGTGGGGATTTTGTTGTTTGGCTGTAAAAGTGACAGGAGTGAAAAGAAAGAAAATAGCACAGCAATACATTTATGTAAGCAAAATATTATTTTAATCAGTATATTGTATATTGGCCTTTCCTCAGACAATTTTCTTTATCTGTTTAATTCAAATAATATTTATTTGAATATTGCTCGGTTATATTCATAATAGAACTGCTTCTTCTAATTAATCCATTTGCTTATCTTTTAACGTTTCATTTTTAACTAAACTATAGCCTTTTGTCTCCATAACTCTGGGGTGTCAAACTCATTTTCAATTTGGGCCGTATCAAGATTACGGATGTCCCTCAAAGGACCGGTTGTGGCAGAATGCATAGATAAAACCCATTAACAAACTGGTAAAAAAAAAAAAAAAAAAAATCATAAACAGCTGCTTCTGCTTTTGATTAGTACTTCTTAAAAAGAAATAATATTGACCATTCTTTTGTTGATTGAATTTGGTCTTTCACAGATAAAAACAGCTGGGATTTAAGAAATGAAATAATATTTAAGCACACAACTGTTATGTTGAAAGTTTTACTTCAACATAATAAAACCTTTATGTTCTATTATATAGAAAGAAGAAGAAGGATTCTTCAGAAGTTGTCTCAAGACACTTAGCAAGACAAATTTGTTGTTGTATCTAATTATTTACAATCAAAAAGCAAATAAATTTACAGTTAAGTTGAAGAAAAGCCATGACAACAGTCCACTCTTCCTGCTTCCATAGCTTTATGGACATTATGACAGCGAAGTGTTGTCAACTCCTTACTATGGAAAGTAGCTGTTGGCTGTCCAAAAAGTCACTATGATTATGCAAATCAGCTATCTTCACCTAATTTTTATAATTTCCCATTTGCATTCCAGTGGAATGGAGGAAATGTAGCAAAGGGAGAATGTGCTTGTGACAAAGAAAGACACAAAGCATGAATAATAGTAAATAACATACCTTTTTATCATTTTTAAAGTTACTCGTAGAAGTTTTAAAAAAATAAGATTTTCTAAATCTGTGATTCTAAATAATCAGACATTATTTGATGTCTGATTAATAAGATAAAAAGATAATCTTACTATTGATCAGATAAGATCATCTGATTAATAATCTTATTTGATCAGATTATTTGACCAAATAATCTCTGATCAGATTATTTGGAGTGTACGTGTGTGTTCTCAAAAAAAGCCAAGAAAGAAAGACATTACCAACGAACTTAGACACACACACATGTTGCTGCACATCAATGTGGAGAGGTGTAAAGGAGATTCACTGCAAGGTAAGACCCATCAGTGAAAACGTTTCAGATAAAATCTTTTAGCAGTCAGAAAGCAAATCAAACCATAGTTCATCATATGGTTCTGGATTTGTTAACCTCTTACACCCTCAGGGGGTATAAATAAATTTAAACTTAACATTTTGGGCAAAACCTTTATGCGGAATAGTTTTTGAAAGATCAAAGCCTCTTTTAGCGGATAATAAAAAATAAAAAAAATTTAAAGGCACGTGGAGCCTTTGTTTACAGAGCGAGCCGAGGTCGTGGCAGCTGGACCCACCGGTGGACAGCTTATATTATTTTCTCTCTTTTTTTGTGTGAAGATGTAAGGATGCTACAATGTCAGAATGATCCCGACAGACACATGGAAGCTCATATGCAACCCTGCATGAAACACATTTCCAACAAAAACTCATGTAATTTATGAATTCATTATTTATGCCTGGTTGCCATCACGACAGCTCCTTTACTGAATGCTCAAACCATACGGATTATAATACTTTTGTTTGCACAGCACTTTCAGTCAAAGTACATTACAACCAAAAAATACAAACATTGTTACACTGTTAAGAGTGCTCATACAATTAAAAAGCAAAGGATATCAATTTTAGGATGAAATCAGTAAAAATAGCACAAAAGGATTAGAAAAAAATATACAAATGAAATCAAAACAAGAAAGAAAATCTTTGTAAAGATGACAAGAAATCTGACTGCCTTGTTGACTCTCCCTTTGTAAACCTGACAAAAGATCTGTACAATAATCTAATCTTGAAGAGACAGAGGAATGAATAAGGATCGATCTGATCTCTGTCATAGTTCTCATGTGGAAGAAGTCTGATGCACTGACCTCCTTTATACACAGGTCAAGCAACAGACTTTGGCCAAGATATATTCCAGTAATTATGACACTATCTCTGCAGTGAATCATACAGTCATCTAGAGAGAGTGTGAAATTATCATTTTGTTTTGTTTTAGTTTAGCTTAACTGAACCAGTTCCAATAATTTCAGCGTAGGATGAATTAAGTGGGATGAAATGAAATGAAATGAAAAACAATCTGGAAAAAGACAAGTGGACAAATCAGATATATAGAACCCAAGCCCATAGCTCTTTAAAAACACGATGGAAGTGAATCAACAGGGCAAGTTGAGCTTCAAGCCTCTAACATTTGCAAAACAGGACAGAGAAAGAGAGCCACAGGTAACTTGATCACGCAGTCTGAGTCTAGATACAATACCAAACAACATCCAGATGTGTTAAAGTTTTCCTCAGTAGAACTCTGGCAGCTCCTGGACTCAGTGTTCAGCACTGGACCTACTCCTCAATTTGACTGCAGCAGCATTTGTTTATGCAGTTTTATAACAGATTTATTTTGCAATAAACAGAATGCAACCGAACAGAACAGTAACATTTGTTGCGTAAAACTCTGACCTATTGATTTTAGCTGACAGCATATTCTCTCTATTAACAGTGTTAAAAATCTGTCTTCATTGCCTTCGTTATATTATTAGAGAGAGCAGCAGCACATCTGTGAGAAACAAGTTGCTATGTTGAGAATTTAAAATATCTTTAGCACAGCTAAAATGTTGTGAATCTGTGTCTGTAGTTGTTGGTTTTGGACTGCTAGAACATTAATTGTTGTTGTTTCAGCTTTGAGAATTTCCAGTGAGAATTTCTATTTGAGTGGAAACATACTTAGCAAGCTAGCAAGGTATGTTAGCAGCTAGTCACTGGTAGCCTCAACTGTCTCGAGTCAGAATACAATGGAGATGTCTGAGTGTGACTCAAACATTTGCCTGACAGAAAAGTCCCGCATGGAAAATAAAAAAAAACATTACAAATGTCTTTATAACATTAGGACAGCCAAAGGCCTCAATTTAGAAGAATAAATTAAAGACATTTTAAAGATGCAGGGACATCTTGCATATTCCCAGCCGCTAGTGGGTGAAAGACAGCATACATCTTGAACAGATCACAGCTGCCATTCCATCACCAGGCAACTCAGACAAGAAGCAAAAAAAAAAAAAAAAAAAAACAACACTCTCACTCATGGACAGGTTTCTGAATTATAGAAACAAACTGGGATGCCAAAAGTTGAACCATCTCCAGCTTATCACCCATTAAGGTACAGCTATGTAAGAAACGACAGGAAAAAACAGGTCATGGGATGTTAATGTGTCATTTTTGGAACCATGAAGCTTGCTAAAGGAACGCTGTGTAAAACACACACCGGGTCTCCAGAGGGAGGCATTAAGTTTGGAATTAGGATACCGCCAACGGCTGTGTGTTAATGGGGGATCGGGATTTGTGTCAGAGCTGCCACCGATGCAGTTGGAACGTCGACTGTTGGAATGTTTCGTTCATGTTTTTACATCCTCAACAATGTGCAGCGGCGGAGGCAGGAGGATTACTCTGACAGCACCACGGGTTCAAATCTTTGTTGTGAAGAATGGTACAGAGTTTTCCTCTGGAAAATCTGTCACCACTTCAGATTGGAAGAAAATATCTATTTTTTTTAAAAGGGTAGTGTTATGTATTCTCCATTTTATATCACAATCAAGTGATTATGCTACCTATGCTATATATATATATATATATATATATATATATATATATATATATATATATATATATATATATATATATATATATATATATATATATGTATAGATATGAAATATGACTTAACCCTCTGATGCGTAACTGGGTCCTTTTTGCAATATCTTTGTAATGAAAAGTTGTCATCACTTCATATTCCAGGTATTCCTCAAGAAACATGTTACTTACTGATATCATGCAACTCAAATTTTTAATTTACCTTTTATACATTTTAAGAAATAGCATGTTTTATGTTACTACCCCATTCTTCCGTGAGTGGGTCCAAAATGACCCGCATTCATTTCCTATGGAATTTAATGGGAATCTTTGTTTTTTACCAACTGTGACTATCAGGAAAACATTTTTTTGTGAACCAAACACACTGAGACCTAAGTGTCACCCCTGAATAATATTATTTTACATAGCAAGAACTCTTACATATAAGTATTATCTATATGTTTTATCTCACAAATGTGAGATAAAAAATAAACACAATCATGTGTGTCAATCATGAGTACTGTGAGCGTTATTGTCATGAATCAACATATTACCCTTCTTCAAAGTTAGCCAAAACTAGTTATCTAATCAACTAGCTAACATCACCACCTATACTTTATTGTGCATGTGCATTATTTGTGTGTGCATGTCTGTGTGTGTCTGACACCCTGGATAAGAAAACCAAGAGAGAGAATGTGTTGAATGACATGCAGAACCTGTTGATCAATGTGTTCAAGGTTCTTTCTTTTATCATCTCAATAAATAAAATACAAATTCATAGCTATAGAAATAAATGCATAAATAAATGAGCTAGAAAAGTATAGAGTGCCTTCTCCGGGTCGGGGAGGATGTCCTGCCCCAAGTGGAGGAATTCAAGTATTTCAGGATCTTGTTCACCATTGAGGGAAAAATGGAGCAGGAGATCGACAGGCGGATTGGTGCAGCATTGGCAGTGAAGCGGGCGCTGTACCGATCTGTCATGGTGAAGAGAGAGCTGAGCCAAAAAACAAAGCTCTTGATTTACCGGTTGATCTAAGTTCCTACCCTCGTCTATGGTCATGAGCATTGGGTCATGTCCGAAAGAACGAGGTCACAAGCGGCCAAAATTAGTTTTCCCTGTGGTGTCTGGGCTCTCCCTTAGAGATAGGGTGAGAAAGTTAGATATCCAGGAGAGACTCAGAGTAAAGCCACTGCTCCTTCATGTCGAGAGGAGCCAGTTGAGGTGACTCGGCATCTGGTCAGGATGCCTCCTGGACGCCTCCCTGGTGAGGAGTTCCGGGCACGTACCTCCGGTAGGAGGCCTGGGGAAGACCCAGGACACGCTGACGATGTTTCTAGCTGGTCTGGGAATGCCATGGATTCCCCCAGAGGAGCTGGAACAAATGGCTGGGAAGAGCAAACTATGAGTCTCCTTACTTAGGCTGCTGACCCCACGACTCGACCCCAGATAAATGGAAGATAGATGGATGGATGGATGGATGGATGGATGGATGGATGGATGGATGGATGGATGGATGGATGGATAAATCACACACACTCACATGCGTGATACACATAGCGTAATAGAATAGAGACAGTAACTTTAGCTAGCTTGGTTAGCTAGCTAGTTTCAAGAAACGTATCGCAACCCTTCCCATGCCCACACAAACACATAATGGATGTTAACATTGTCCATTATTGACATTTCATCATTGTTGTTGTAAAATTTCTGCTGTCATTTTGTTTTAAAAATGTTCTATACATTGTCAGAAATGTTCTACAAATTGTTCTAAAAATGCTTAAAAACGTGAGAAATGAAAATATTTCGAACATGAAATAACTCTTGTGTGAAATAAAACACAGTAGAAAGTATTATACAAAACATTATTTTGAATCAAAATGACAAAAGTAGCATAAAAACACATTGATTAACCCAGGTCAAAAAGAACCAACTCAATGAAGACTGTATAATGAGTTACACACACATCAGAGGGTTAAAATAAGTCAGACTTCCTAATTTAATACTTTGAAATCAGGCCTCTGTCTCTTTAATAACTCCGCCTTGAGGAAGTCATCACAACATGGCTCGCTTTTCTGTATTTGAGTGAAAACTATTTCCAGAAGAGTGTGTTAGAGTGTGATGGCTGACACCAAGCACCAACAGTAACTACCACAGAGCGACGCCTGTCTCTGTGAGTTAGTCATAGATATGCAAACAGGGTGCCTAAAGAAAAAATTAGCTCCCAGTTAGCTGTCTCTGCCTTTCATTTGAAGTGAACTGGATAACGCCGTATTCTCCCTCCCTTTGTTGGCAATTATGCCACTTCCGAGAGGCGCGCAGGAAGACCGGGGGGAACTCACCAGTTCATGTCGTTTCAGCTTCTCCACCGAGTCCTCCAGAAGTCCAGCCTGTCTATAATGATATTCCACTTTGTGCTTTATTTAATTAGTTTGTCACAGATAGAAACACACATAGACAGCAAACATCTCACTGGCCTTTCCGAGCCAATACCTGGCTGTTTGCCACCAGAAGAATTAGCTATGCTGCCACAGTTGTCTCATTTAGAGTGGAAGAGTGGAAACACCAGTCCACGTCTTTCCTTGCTGACCTTCTGCACAGATAAACTTGACCTGAATCCAAAAAGCACCTTTGATGAAGAGCAGTACTTACACAGAAAGCATGAATGAGGACCTTTCTCATCACTTGATAATTAAGGAGATTGCTACCCATTTACTTATTACAAAAAAAGATAGAACCGAATGAACCATTATTACCAATGTTAGATCTAGCTTAGATTTTTGTGATCTTTTCCTTTGACTCACAACATGTATCTGATCACATTCAGTTCACAGTTGACTCATAGATCAAATGTGTCACTGATGATGTAAGGATTTAGACGGCGGTGTTAGGGTGTTTTCACACGTTATAGGCTGGTAGACATATTCTGACCTTTCTCCTTCACATTGCACTGTTTCAAACCAACCAAACCCTTTGAGGATCCTGTTCCCCTCCTCGCCTGTGGTGGTGCTGCAACTGTATGAAACAACATGAAAAAGCCTTTTTAAGAACACACTGAGCGAAACTTCCTTCTTCACAAAATGGAGTGGCGTCAGATTTTAGCAGTTTGAGGATTTCTCTTCTGGCTTTGGCAAAAGACCATGAGCCATTTCTCCTGCTAATGTAAGAACCTGGAAAATGTTCTTTCAGATGTTCAAATTCTTGAATATTGTTTTATATCCTAGCCTTACCCTATTTCAGGCTGCTGCGGAACTTCCTACCTGACTTGTAGTTTTTTAGTAATATTTTTAAAAACCTTGTGGCTACTTTCACACTGAAGGTCTTAATGTTCAATTCCAATCTTCTTTGAGAAATCCACTCTTTTTGTTTGTGTGAGGTTGTTCACATTCCCAAATATTCCTGACTTGTGTGTGATCTCCTGTGTGAACTGCAAAAGTGTCCTAACAATGTCTCTCATTTGCAGTAATGTCCCACATAGTGGGCATGCTCTGTGTTTGTGGAAATAAACATGGATTAGTATGGTGGAGCACATCTTGTGATAATCCTCATTATGGTTGTTGTTTTACTTCCCACTTTCGCATTTCAGGAAGCAGAATAGCAACATTTGTCGAGTATCAAAGATGTTGAAGTCGGACGAATGGACCGGAATGTTCAGCTTCAGGTCACATCTGAAAAGATCAGATACGTGTGTCAGATTTAGAACCACATATCCAAGTAGTCTGGGTCGCATTTGTAAAATTCTGATCTGTGTTGTTCAGAAAAGATCAGAACAAACTGGATTTGCGTCACTTCAAGCGTAGCCAAAGAGCCCTTTACAGAACAAATGGATTTGTACTAAGATTAAATCCCAAACAGGTAAAGGAGGTAAATACCTATGAAAAAAACTGTTTGTTATTTGTAAAGATCAAATAGAAAACCACGTATCTTTTTTCCTCCACTTCACAATATTTTGCACTTTCTGTTGGTATGTCACACCAAATCCTATAAAAGTAGATTAAGGTTTGTATATGTAAACTGACAAGATGTGAAAAAGTTTTTGGATATGACTGTGGAACTGTACAGTTTGAGTTGAATTAAGTCTACTTTGCCCAACACTACTGTGAAGTTTTCACCCATCCAGAGATTTACAGTTACAAGTCAACAGTCAAGGCCTTTGCACAACCATTCAATGTTTAGCACTTTTTTAATCCATCATCTGACAAAAATCAATACTCACAGAAAGCTTACACACTGAGTCTGAGATGTTTAATTAAACTCTCCTCAGCGTGTAATTGCAACACAGCAAAACCCAGTTGTCAAGCACTGAGGATGGCTTTTTGGCCCTTTCTCTTAAAGGGACAGTTTAGAATTTTTGCCTTGAGCAGAGTTTAAGTATCTTGATGTCTTGTTCTTGGGTGATGGTAGGATGGAAGAGGAGATGAATGGACAGATTGGATGTTAGGAATCAATCCATCCATCCATCCATCCATCCATCCATCCATGAAAAGGTTGCGGTGGTGACACCTGAGTGACACTCACCAGTTCATTCTGTGAAGACATGAAACAAAACGAATAAATGAATGCATATTACTGTACCTCTGATGAATCTCTAGACACACATGACCTACTGAGCTTTGGCTGTACCTGCACCTCTTGCAACATTGTTTAATGATTTTCATTGGTTGATTTTGAGTACTTTTTCATTTATTATTACTTTTATCAGTTTCAAGTAATTTCAGTCACCATTATGGACCATTATGTTCATTAGTAGAGGATTTCCAATAACTCTGTCCGTGTGTACACATAACTATACATACAGTTTCTTGTTTTTTTTGTATCATGTATCATGATTGTGATTTTTTTACACTCATAAAATCTACCAGTTAAATAATCACATACAAAGGCCTTTCTCTTACTACATTTAAAGTCAGAAGGAATCAAATCATCAGTGGAAACTATGCTAGACATTATTCTTATCATGTAGACTTCTACTCACGTTGGCTACATTGTATTCTTTGCCTGTTTGCTGTCACTGAAAAACACAGACCTGCCAGGTCAGCTTATAGCATCGAGGTTCTGTTTTCTTTGGTTTAGACATCTCTTCAACACCAAGCTACTTGTTTCTGTAACAAGGTCTGGCAACATCAGCTCCAGCAGAGTATTTGCAGGAAGCCTGCAGGTAGTTTATGCAGACGCTCTGTCTGCACTGATGAACATTCACTCAACTTGTGTCAAATGCTCCAAGCGATTTCAGCTGATGCTATTTTGACATACATTTTTGATTTTTTTTTCTTTCTTTGCAGTAAATTTGCAAAGCAGATAGCATTACATACATGCAGACATAAAACAGTCATTATTCACACCTTTTTTACACTTTTGCAATCTTATTAACAGGGAATTCCAGTTCATGATTAGAAGAGACATACTGCAAACTTTGGGAACATTTTAACTTTCTTTTATAACATGAGTTTATAAGTTTTAGCTGGCAATAAACAAAGTACAGAAAAGATAAAAATAAGTAAATAATATCACCACCTTCTTAAAAAATAGTCTCTTTTTTTGCCAAAGCATGGTCCTAAAGACATAAGAAAGTGTTTTCAAGTGAAAACACAAATAAAGGAGGTGAAAAAAGTGAGAAAAAAACAGAGCTGAGATGCTAGTCCTAAAGCAGAGAGATAAAGACATACAGCAGCCTCCTGATGAAAATAAAGCCCTCCAGAAAAAAAAAAAGACGACAGACACTGAACAGCAAAACAAAGAGCTGAAGGCTGACCTCTGAGAGATAACAAGGAGATTGAGATCATTGAGGAAAAGATCAGCTCTTTTCACCCCTATATGTCTGACTCGAGAGATAAAGAAGGTCAATCAGGCCAACTCTCTACAGCAGTGCTGCTTCCATAAACACAAGACAAAGAGGAGGCAAACTTTTGCCTGAGATCAGTCCAGCAGGGATGTCAGCACTGAGAGGAAGTGACAGAGGTCACCTGACTGGGTGAGTGCTCATGGGAAATACCAACCAGCAGAGAAAATGCAAAAAGTCAAAAACCCCAGATGACATAATGACGGCTCTTACCTGGCTGAATGAGGTGAAGGTAACATTTAGGTTAAAAGTGGTCATTAAAGCTACAGTGCTGTGAAAAGGGAATTTCTTCTGTTTTTGCCCCTTCTTAGAGTTTCAGATAATCCAATACATTTTATTATCAAGAGAAAGAAAAACAATAAAACAGTTTATGACATCAGCAAAAGATGGTTTTATTATCAAGGAAGAACACTACCAAAACCAACCTGTGTGAAAATGTTGCCCCATAACTGAAAATCATAAACTGTAAATAGCTTCATTTTTTGAAATTTTTCACAACCGCCTGCAAACAAAGAAAATCCATAAATACTTGAGATCGTCTATAGAACCACTTATAACTGCCTACAGTTCTAACTCTAAACATACCTTAATATCAATTATTGTGCGCAGTGGAAATCGTCCTAGTGCTACTACAGAAGCTAACATCTAATGTCTTCCTTATTTCCACTCTTGGGTGTACTATCAATAAGTTAGGTAAATAAATGTTGCTCGTGGATTGGCTGCTTTGCCAACACCAGCCAACAGCATGTCAAGTATTGGTTAATAGGTTTGGGTATTCCATTATAATTTAGTTTTATTTAAGTTTGATTTTTGTTTGTCCAATTCAATTACTTTTATTTAGTTATTAGAGACTGTCTGCTCTTTTTTTATTTATAGTAGTAGTTTTAGTTGTTTAGACTTCTTCCAATTTTTAGGTGCAGATTTCATAACAGTCAAAGTATTGTATTGTGCTTATGTATCCATTAATTGGGTAATGTTTACTCAACAGAAGATTCCATTTAGAAAAAAACCCCATTAAATTATTGTTGAACAACCAACTGACTCTGGCGTTTTCTTCAAACCCTTGTTGTTGCCAGTTTTTGAAGTAGCGTACCATAGCCGCCAGAAGATGTATAGAGTGCCGTAATTTCCCAACAGACATAAATTGCTGTTTTAGTTAATTTTATAGATATGATATTGCCCATGATTTTCTCCTTTATTTAACATTTTTATTTATTTCAGTTTCTCGCCCGGAACATTAGCTCGAGATAGGCACCAGCAACCCTCCCGACCCCACTAAGGGACAAGGGTGTAAAGAAGATGGATGGATGGATGGATGGATGGATGGATGGATGGATGGATGGATGGATGGATGGATGGATGGATGGATGGATGGATGGATGGATTTATTTCAGTTAATGAAAATGTTTTCTCAATTTCAGTTTTCTTAATGCTGTTTGTTTTAATTAACTATAATAACCTTGATTAGGGCTAGGTATTCAGATTCCAAAGCTGCATTTTGCTGTATGAAAACATCAAAGTACAGGCAAATTTTTCACACGAAGGCTTGAATCTGGATGACGGCTAACCCTCCAGCAACATTTTTACAAACTATTGATTGATGTTATAAAACTCCCCTGAATACTCCAAACATACACGGTGTTCACATTTGTAGACATCTCCTTCCAACTACAGTTACGTGTTACTTTGTGTCAAACACAGTGAAGTTGGTTGTATTAGTAAAATGTTCAGGGAGGAACTACATCAGTAATCACACAACAGAGAACTCAGAGGCGCAACACTCCAAAGCAAGCCGCGCTGCCAGGCTAGCAGGGTAATAAAGAAGGAATTCACCAAATATTTCAGGGACAAAAATGGAACCCGACATGAGGGCAGGGTTATAAAACTCCCCTGAAGCATGGACCATTAAATCCTTTATTAAAGGTGACAAGAATATGGCAGTGGCACAAACCTGCCAGGGAAGGGAAGGCCTCAGTAACTCACAGACCTGGTAAGTATGGCCATAATCACAGATGAAAACTCTCTTGCAACTGCTTTGTATTTATGTTTAGGGAAAATAATCATGATATAGTGCTCAAAGGTTCAGTCTTAAAATCATACGAAAGCATACAATACTGTATATTGCATAAGTTTTCTAACTGATGTTCGTTCTAAGACTGAAATGTTCATTGTTGACAATCCAGTGCTGATTTGATGTTTAGAAATGAAAACACATCAGAATCATCAAGATATTTACCCAAACCTCAGCGGATCACTGGATTTATCTGTTTTTCACCCATCTCTGGTTACAAACCCATCATTTCACAAGGCTTATTAAAATCTTCCTCATATCTCCACATCATCCTCCCTTCACTCCCTCTCCTCACTCTGTTATGATCCAAATTAAAATTTATTTTTCATACTCATCCTCCTCATCCTTCTTCACACCATCATCTTCATTCACCTACAAAGCCCCACTCAACCCTTTGCTTCAAACTAATCTTGTTGTTTCTTTTGTTAAAATGAATCTTCAGCGCAAATTCAATCTGAAAGACTCTCTAGCCTCTCCTGCGCCTCCCTCTCATCACCCTGGACCTATCGGCGCTGGATCAAGCCACATCATGGCCAATCATTGATCAAGCTTCAGTTGATAAGGACCTTCATCCACGGCCTCCTCCGCTTACCAGCTGCGATCAACCCACCTCCACCCCATCTCCACCTTCAGCTCCTGGCTCTTCAGGCATACATCCTTCTTCGACCTCCGCCACCAGTATAGGCCCTGGGGGGATTACATTCCAATGGAGCATCAGGAATGTCTATCGAGCTTATTGAAGTTCCAGCTTGACGTCCTCGGCCGGGGCCTGAACGCCCCGGCCGAGCATTTGTCATTTGTCATTTGTTTAATGACAAATTAAACAATGACAAATGTTTATTTGTCATTAAACTTTTTAATCGCTTTCTGTATCTGTCTGGGTCTCTCCAGATTGAACTTATTCATTCATCCTCCAATATTTCAAACTGTAGAGACTCACAGAGAGAGAGAAACAGCAGTTAGACAATTTTATTGGACCAAGAATTTGGCGCTCGGACACCGGCAGAAGACCTGCGTGCTGAAAATCACTGCGAGTTTGGATGATCGGCTCAAACAAAGCTCAGGTAGGTCTTCCCCTGGGCCCGGTCACTGGTGGTGGAGAGGATCTTGGAGAGAGGAGTCTTGATGGGACCTGGAGGTGTCCGGGAGGCTGACAGTGGAGACGGGGAGGAGGTGGGTTGAAACACAGCTTCCCCTTTTAAAGGAGCTCTTGCAGGGTGATTGGATCAAGGTGGAGCGGTGGCATGTCCTGGTTGGCTGGGGCGAAGGCATGGTGATAGGTGATGCCGGTTTGAGGTGAAGAGTCTTACAGGTTGAATTTACGCCTAGAGCTTCATAACACACATTTTTTTCCATTCTTGACTTTTTAAAGCCTGTCATCCCACTTATGCACCCTCAACTTCCTTTTCTAGACATTTTTCACACTTATCTTCCCAACTCCTCTTGTTTACCCTTTCCATTCCAGTCATCCTTCTTCAGTGCTGACTAAGAACCCTTCATCTCACTCCTTCTCCTATCACCCTTTTCTCACTCTTGTTGATTTGTCTTCATCCCTCTCATCCTCCTCAATCCTCCATCTGACCCGTCTATCCCATTCATCTTTGATTTTCATCCCATTTCTTTTGGACACTCTTTCCACACTCTTCACAGTAAAAGCTCCCGTGGAGAAAGAGTTTACACAATGCTGTAAATGTTTGTTTTAATTTTAATTCATTGATATGGTTCTATACAGTCTTAAATCAGTTTTTATTGTTTTTGCACAGAGTAAACTTTGTCTTGTATTTGTTGGCAATATAAGTGAGCCAGTGAAGAAAACAAACATCATCCAGCCAACTGGTGATAAATTTGGCTGAAAGGCAGCGCTCCCTCTCCTTTAATCTCCTATACCACTACACAATAAATCTACAATCTCTAGCCCTCATCCAGCCAAGTGACCAATGGCATTCGTGTACGTGAAATTTTGTGTTTGTACACGTAGATGTGCACTTCCAGCAACACGACAGGAAAGTTGATAAATGTTCAGCATTTGTTGCTCTTTGCTCTATGGTGTCCCGTGTCTTAAGCTCGGGTGAAATGTAAAACAAGGGTATATTAGGGCTAATTAACGGTAGCCTCTACCATCTCCAGTTACAGAACACAGCTAAGATGACTCAAACTTTTACCTGACAACAAAGTGCCGCACCCATCCCCCATATTTAGATGAGTTGCAAAAAAGCTATCTAACTAGCACGCTAGCAAGGGTATGTTGCCCTAATTGTGTTCTGCAATTACAGAACAATTAAGATCTCTGCAAATAACTGACAGAAAAGTGCTGCAAGAAAGAAACTACATATCCATAACTAAATTGTTTTTTTTTAATGCTTAAAATATTTAAGGCCAATTTACATGTTTTTAATGAGTTTAAGACAATTTAAGGCCTTAATTTTAGATTCATGAATTTAAGACTTTTTAAGTTTCGCTGTTACCATAAAAAACTCCTTGGCAGTTCTTGTAAGGTCTTGACAGCTGTGATTGACACAATCAGTCAGTAGATCTATTATAAACTGCTCTTTGTATTTACTCAGTTTATCTTTGATTGCAAATAAAATTAGTTTGTTGGTCTGAAATATTTAAGAGCATCCAGAAAGCTAACACAACAGAAATCTGTAGACGTTACAGATATAATGAAAACTTATTATGAATAACAAAGCAACATTGTTCTCCAAACACAATATAAATTGTCCCCCATCTCAATAATGTTTAGGATTTCCATGCTAGCAGACCTGGAGCAGGAGGGGCTTTTTTCCTCTTTATCTCTGTAGCTTTAGATCACTGCCATCTCATTGGGTGACTTTGGGATGATGCAACTTCAAAGCCTGTCGAATCATTTCACTTTTGCCTCTGGCTTGCCTAAAATAGAATGACTTCACAATCGAATAACACTTTTATTTTATCCTTTGAAAACATCTTCAGTCCTCTGATCTCCACTGTACTGGCAGGGTCTCATGACGGCAGCTTTAGTTAAACAAATGTTACCTTTGATCAATAATAAAATATAGAATATCTTACATTGTGCGTTTTCACATATTAAAAACGTGCAAAAACTCTCCAGGCTATGATGTAACCGGGGCTTTATTCCCCTCAAACTCGATTTGGAAAGTATGTCTGAAAAGGAAAACTTATCTAGAGTCGGCGATCATGGGGAAACTTTCAGATTCATTGCTTTAATTAGATGGTGCAGGACGACTCCGGTAGAAAACGTGAGCTTTTGCCATCTCTGCTTCAATCCATACTCCGTAATCACAGTGGCTGTTGAAAGTAATTGACCACTGCTAAGGAGATTGGCAGGAAAAACTGTCAGCACAGACAATCAATGTGCTCCAATAATAAGAACTGAGGACACCTGTGCTCCTCAAACAATTACTGAAGATCCTTTTGCTGCTATTGACTTAATTGCCTTCACTTTACTGACAATAAAAATATAAAAATAAAGCCCTAACTTCAATGACCGGTCAATGATTTCTGTTAAAATGGGTTTTTTTGAGTGGGGGCAATCCCATGTGGTAGTGGTGAGGTGTGTATCAGTTTTGGTAGAGCATCAGAGGTATATTTTTAGTAGGGATGCACCGATCTGAAAATTTGGGCCAATACCAATATCTGATATTAATATTGCCTTTGTGGATGATAACCAATATTACATAAATTTAACTTCAGTTTCACTCCTTGAAAAAGTGACCACACCGCTGACTTCACTACTGCTTCTGTTCTTCAGTTAAACTACCCACAATCCTGTGCTTCAGCACTGTCACATGACCAACCTCCTCCAGAAACAAATGACAAGATGAAAATACATATTAGCTGTTAATGTCAGGCGAGTTTTATTTATTGGACCGATACCAACATGTTTAAAAATAACTATTATTGACCAAGACTGATGTTAGTGAAAATCATCCCTAATGTTGGGAACAAAAAGACAAACAATCTTTTTATTGGGTCATTTTTCTTTGATTGCTTCTTGAGAGTAGAACTCAATTGGAACAGTTGGAATACCTGTTTATGTTTTCCTTAAATGGAGCCACATTTGTAGGGAAAAATGAACAGCAGAGTTGAGCATGTGGGTAGAGACTATGAAGAACTTTTCAAATCTTCTCTGCCAAAGTCAAATACCTTTAATGGAGGCAGTATGATGATGTGGGCCATCCAAAATCTAGCCTTGTTAGTAGAGATGCATGATACATCAGCACTAACTTCGTTATCCATCTCTT
The DNA here is from genome assembly GCF_051168715.1 of Poecilia mexicana. Taxonomy (NCBI): domain Eukaryota; kingdom Metazoa; phylum Chordata; class Actinopteri; order Cyprinodontiformes; family Poeciliidae; genus Poecilia; species Poecilia mexicana. The sequence goes on from NW_028263389.1 coordinate 1,016,284, forward strand.
CTTTTTTTGGGATTAGTTATTCTTTTAACATATCGGTATGGATCTGGTAAAAATAACTGAGCCAATATTAATAGTTGACATTTATTTCTATCTTGTCACATGACGATGATAGAGATGCAGCACAGGATTATGGGTAGTTTAACTGAAGCAAAGAAGCAGAGGTGAAATCAGTGGTGTGGTCCTTTTTTGCAAGGTGTTAACAGAGAAATTAAATATTATGGAGTGCTGTTACACAGTAAAAAATCAATACAGAAATATTTCTGGTTTATTTAGCTGGTCATACAGAAAAAAATCAGTCTTCATTTTTCAAAGTCATATTTTCACTATATTGTTCAGACATTAATACATTTTGTACAGCCAAACTAAGTATTTATTTTAAAAGCTAAATATTTATTCTGAAAATCAACCTAGTTTTAGGAGACAATCACTTCTTCATACAGAAAAAGTTTGATTTGGAGAGACCGCTTTTTTTATCCTAAAGACTACAAATCTATAAAAAGAAAAAAAGCATGTTATATTTACCTAGGTTATCTTTGATATTAAAATTAGAGTAAGAATCTGAAGCTGTTAAATTTCACAAAAAATACATAAAAAGAGAGAAGTCTATAAGGTTGCAAAACCTTATTTCGCAGCATTGTGTTTCCAGACAATGGACTCCACGAACCTGCTATTAGCTTCTGTCATCATTATACAGTCTCTTAGTAACTGGTGCTATGCTCACTGCTTTCATCAAGCTTGTAATATGTTAGGGTTTGTCTCGCACAGCTTGATTCTTTACAGAGGAAAGCCCATTCAAGTCACACTCCTTCAGCTGCTTCACAGCTCTGTAGCCGTTTCTTGAACACCTGTAGCTCTCTCGTAAACCTGCAGATTTCCTTTTAGTTCTGGCTGTATATTGAGTTCTGGGAACAAAGGCTCTGCTCACCTAACAGCTTCCACGTTATGTTCTCTAGCCATTCATGAGAAAAGATCAGTGTAGTGAAATAGTCCCACCTGGCTGGGTGGATGTACATATTGCAAATATCATTCAGGGTAGTTAGGTAATCAGACTAGTTACAAGCAGGGATGATACTAATCTAACTATTCAGTGAGGGCCATCTATTATTCTCCATCACATCTACTAGCAGTAACACACAATAAAAGTTGCAATTTTAAAATAGAAAATAGGCATTTTTCTCCACTACAAAGCAGGACAATAATAGTTCTGGGTTTTTAATTATAGTTTGGTTTTATTTTGTTCGGTTAGTTTTAATTAGCCTTTGGAGTGTGTTTGCCATTTTTTATTATAGTTAATATTCTTTAGTTTTAGTTCAGTGTTTATTAGTTATAGTAGTTGGTATGGTTAATTTTAAGTTTTAGTCCAAATTCAAAATGGTCAAAGTATTGCATGGGATTATGCATACATTCATTGAGTAATGAATACTCAGTAGAAGATTCCATTTTCAAAAAATCTATTCAATTTGAGTCAGTTGGTCAAACAACAAACTGACTGTTGTTTTCTCCAAAATTTTGCCATCGGCATTTTGTGGACTAGCATAGCGTAGCTGCCAGGAGGAGCATGGAGTCCCGTAATTTGCTGACATCTGACATAAACTGTTTGTGTGGAAGAAAAAAAAACAAGCACAATATGGTTTCAGTAAGTTATAATGTTTCCCCATTAATTACCATTTTATTTATTTCAGTTAACAAAAATATTTTTTCAATTTCTGTTCTTGTTATTCCATTAATTTTAATAAACTATAGTAACCTTCCTGTGAAGTCTGCTGTTTTACTTTGCACATCCTCCTTTGTCAGAAGTTCTTCTCTTTGTTTCATCTTGCTTTTAATATTTCCTCAGAATCAGCATATGTGGTTGGGGCGAGGGAGAGAGGCGTAGATATAAAAGGGTAAAAAGAAGACTCTGGAGAACACCCTGCCATTCTACTTTCCTGTGTAGTTGAGGTCAATGGGAAGGACCCTACTGTTGAGGTTTTCTTTTGAAAATGATCATAGCAAAAGAAAAAAAAAACTGATCTACACTACAAGGGCCAGATGAAGATCTTCTAAAGTTAGTGGGAAATATTCCTCATACTGAGGAAGAAACCTGTTCTTTACCTAGATTTGTCAAAGTTCAATTCTCAGCAGACGAACAGCAGAGTTCTACTGGAGCTGCTTAGCTTAGATCTCAGGTTTGGAATAATCCTTAAACGCAGAACTGAAAAAACTCCCCTGTCTAATATTTTCCTTTAATTCAATATATTTCGCAGTTTGTAACAGTGTGAGCACAAACCTCAATGCATTTCATTGGGATTTTAGGGAATAGACCAGGACAAAGTTAAACATAAATGTAAAGCAGAAGAAAAATGCTACATAGCTTTATTTCTTTATTCTTTTTAAGGGCCCATATTATGCAAAATCCAAATTTATAGTCCTTAAATACATGTTGTGTACTTGGAGTTTCTAGGAAAAGTTTAATTTAGTCTGTCCTGCGTAAATATCTTCATAATCTGTTTGCATTATGTCTTTTAATCTGTTCAGTTTTGTGTTTTAAAGAGTTTCTGTCCAGTGCAGGATTATCCAGTCTAAGCTGAGTCAGTGCAAATATTTCAGTTTAAGAGCCAGTGAGGTATGAACAGTGAAACAGAAACAATTCAACAAGAGGTAGGCATTCCCCCTTTTACTTTGACTGTATTATTTTTAGTTAGTAGTAAAAATTAAAAGTACCAAAAAAAAATAAATTGTAAATAATACTTTGTATATTAATAGTTTCATATATTAATTATGTACTAATAAACAAAAAAGAAGCAACAAAAAAGAAACAATGTGATACGCCTTAAACACAAGTGCAAACAACCGTTTGTATTGGTTGACAGTGGTGTGGAGCTGTTTTCCCCATGGTGTTGCCAGTGTCCATAAATGTCACATCCAATGGGAGACCGTTCCTAAGTTTACAGGCACTGAGCTTAAACGCACTGCCTCCCTTTGTTCTCTGCCCAGATTGAGAACAGCCTACAAACATTGAGACAAAACCTGAGAATCACATGTGAATTTTCTTGTTGTTGTCTTCCATAAACACCAGAGAACGACTGTCCATGACTTTAAATTCAAAAAACTTTTTTGTTTCCCTTTAAACTGGTCAAAAAGCTAGTTATTACTGATGTAAGTGTTATTTTTCATCACTGGTTGATATTTTTTTAAAGCTGCACTGTTGGGAAAAGTTAAATGATTGTTAAACTAAAGAATTACTGATCATTAATCATTTAAATGACTGTTAAGTCTGTTACAGCTTGACATAAAATATACATTTTACATAGTTTACCAGCAAGCAGCAGTGAGCCTTCATGCTACATGAAACCTGGGACTGACTACTGTGGATATTGGATGGATGGAAAAGTAACACATGAACTGGGTTAGGTGGTAGTTTATTCCAGGTATCCCAAAATTATATCCCGAAGCTATATCTTTAAAACCTGCTGCTCATTAGATGTCAGCAGTAGCCAAATAAGTGGAGACTATATGTAAAGTATATGTTGAAAGTAGCTGGGAAATGACATGCTGACATTTTGCCTTGGCTATGTAACACTCTAATCTAACTCTATTAAACTCTAATATATTCTACAAGTAGAATATATGGTAATTATGAAAAAAAGGATATGGGAAAGGCAAATATTCAAAAATCCTTATCTTATCCCAGTGTCTACATAAGGAAATCTAACAGCCTAACCACTGGGTAACAGAAGAAAAAAGAAGAACCCAAAGCAGAATTGTTTAGATCACTTCACTGTGCTTATAACACAGATTAATGATTACAGAGTACAAATATCCACTTGTCTTCAGCAACCTACGTCAACTATTAGCATAGCTAGCATTACTAAAACAGCAGTCTGTGTGCGTATTCCCTTGATGTTGAACTTCTGGCGTAGATTCAGTTTTACAGATTACTTTCAATCATTTTTCATACCAGACAGTAAAAAGTCTCAGAAGAATAAAACATGACAACATGCTGTGTTTCAGTTTTCCAGTTACCTGCTAAGAATCTCGCTCTCTTTCATTCCCCTTCAGTCTCTACGAGCTGCAGAAATGTTTCAATATCTCACAGAAACCACTGTTTGATTTATGGTAGCTTGTTCTAGCTTCTTGCATCTCTTCGATTCTTAAGACTTAATTTCTTTAAGGATTTTGTTGGCTGCAGTGGCCTTTATGTTGCAGGTGTCAGAGAAGGAAGTGGAGGAAGCAGGGAGAAATGTAGCAAAGGTCACCAGGTTGGGACTTAAATCCGCGACGACCACGTTGAGGACTAAAGCCTCCATACGGGTCACCACCATTACACCCCAAGACTTAATTTTAAAACACCCCACTAATTCAGTTGCTAAAGGTGTTAACATGGAAATGTGTTTTCAACAGCTGGACCTGTTAGCACCTGTTAGTTGAGTTCACTGACTGAAAAAAAACACCAGACTCTTGAGACTTGAAGTGTTGTAGGGATGTCAGATTTTGGTCAGTTGCCTGCGGTCGTTGCTTTCCTAATTGTTTGCTGTTTCTGAGTACATCCCAAATGATTGGGACAACTTCTACAAGAATGTGCATCACTTCCTAAAACAAGGCTAGTTTGTCATTATAAACCTTTGACATACCCTAAATTACTCCAGGTGCCCAACAATCCAGCACCAATTTGGATTACATTACAAATATAGTAATAGTGGATAGGAAAAAAATACTTTTAGAAAGACTTACAAATTAGTTCCAATTCAATATTGATATCGGATATTTGTCCAATACCATCCAAAAAAACATATATCAGATTGCATAGGCCTACATCTAACATTTCAGATATAAGCACCCTAAGAGACGCATACCGCTCCAGCATTTAGTCCGCTCCAGCATTTAGTCCGCTCTAACATTTAGTCTGCTCCAACATTTAGTCCGCTCCAACATTCAGTCCGCTCCAGCATTTAGTCCACTCCAGCATTTAAGTCCGCTCTAACATTTAGTCCGCTCCAACATTTAGTCCGCTCCAACATTCAGTCCGCTCCAGCATTTAGTCTGCTCCAGCATTTAGTCCGCTCCAGCAGTTAATCCACTCCAGCAGTTAATCCACTCCAGCAGTTAGTTCGTTCCAGCAGTTCTATCCGGACAAAGCACAACTCATGTAAAAATGCCTCAGTCCTTGACGAGGTCGTCGCATGTTCGATTCCCGACTTCATAACCTTAGCCGCATGTATTTCCTCCTCTCTCATTATCTACTTTCCTGTCGACCACTTTCAAATAAAGGTCACTAGAGCCAACAATATCTTTTAAAAAAAATTATGTAAGAGTCGTGATGATATCACATCAAAGGCGGTATTGGCCAATACTCAGAACTGTAATTTCGTGATTGTATCAGAAGTGAAAAAGTTGTATTGAGACACCTTAGTACACAGCATGTCAAAGAATATTATCCAAAGCTACACACAAAGGGCTTTATTTTTAGCTGTTGTAATCAACATTGAAAAGCTCCACATATGAAAATATGAAAACATATAGTGTAAAAATCATTTCCAAATGTTTACCTCTACACTTACAGTTCAGTGAAGGAATGATGTCATCAATTCTGACTCTGTATAAACATGTCAAGGTTGGATTGTTTCCAGATGTTTCCTGAGGGAGATCGGTGGAAGGAATTATTTTATTTTATCTGTGCTTATGCATCATGAGGGTATTTATGTGAGTTCTGTTCCTTCTGAATTTGCCATGTATGATAGAGTAGAACCCTTCTTGTTTATTGAAAGCAGCTTTGCTTTGTTAAACGTCTCATCCGTCAGAAACACTTTGTTCCAATATCGATGGCGTCAGACTCAGAGTTGCCAGAGAGTGATTTTGGCTTTCTTTAAGCTCTTCGTCTGTGAACATCTCTTCAACTAAAGCTCTCCAGGAAGGTGATATCTAAGTCTCTGTCAGAGTGCAGAGCTTTTCTTTTTAATTTACTTACAATTCATGCTGCTCTCTGATTTCTCTCAGACACTTTTGTCGTTGCTTTTCTCTTGGTTTACTGTTCCTAAACTAAGAGGAACAGTAAAACTATTGGTTTACTTAAATAACACACTTACCTAAGTGTTTTTATTTACACTTAGGTACATAAAAAGTCTTTTCTTCACTGACAAATGGTTTGATTTCCAGTAAAAATGAAGGAAATTTTCAGTATTGCTTCAAGGGCGAAGAGAATTGTGTTTTATTTTCACCACAACTTATGTCTGCCTTTCATCAGGGTTAGACGATCATTCAGGACTGAGATAGGAATCTACTCCATTATTTTTTGAGGGCACTTATTAACTTTGATGGAATTTCAATTATAAAGAAGTACAAGGTATGAATGTACTGATCTGTTTACCGATATCTGAGGTTTGGTATTGGCCAATACTGACCTGATACAGAAAAAAGGGTGAATTGACTTAAAATGTTTGTTCTCGAAACACAGGCATAAATGCACTTATTTACAAATTCATTTTTTTTAACTCTGCACCAGCACAGCACACTAAAATACACCAGTAGCTTCACAAGCTTGGTCAAACATGGAGCAACAACTTTAATTTGTTCAGTCAGTGCCGTTAGGAATAGAACAGACCATGAAAAATAAATAATAAAGAAACTGAAACTGACAGAAACAATAAGGCGACTATATTGGTCAAACATGTAAAAATAAACTGCAACAAATGTTCTTTCCAATGGTTCAGAAAGAGCAAATAGGAAATCAAAATATAATGCAAAATAAATAATAAAGCATGACATCACTCGGCGTACAAATCATAGAAGTAGACCGAATAAATCTGCTCTGATGGATCGGGAACATTGTCACCGATACCTGGGCTAGAATTTTCTTCTATATCTGGACAGATACAGATATTGATAATGCAGCTATAGTACAGGGTAACAATAGAAAGGAACAGAGATAGATCCTCTGCAGAACCGTGTTCAGGATAGAGTCAAGACCCTAACCTGCATCCTCATAAAGTTTATCGATCCAAAATTCTCCTGCTTTTCCTGTAGGAGGGACAAACTTTCTAGTGCCAAGAAAACATTAAAGTCAGCAATGCAGATTGGCTAAATATTTTATTATTATAATGCCCTTGTATGCAGTTTTATAAATCATTGACCAAAAATTTACTTGTCTGAGTTTGAGAATATGTTATCTGCGTGGTGGATGCAGCACCATGTATATGGTGTATATACTTTTTGTACGATTTCTTAAAGTATATGTAACCAAACAAGGAAAACAACAACAAGTGAGTATCAGAGTCGGCATGATCCCAGTGACCTGTGGATTTATATGGGTTTCTTTGGGTCAGAGGAAGTTAAATACGGAGCATTTTATATAACGGCCATCTGAACAGAACAAACAGGTTGCAGCCAAAAGCAAGAGGCTGCACTTTTGCCCTGGAGACGTCTGAAAACGAATGACTCAGAGCGCTTCATCACTGTCCATGCTTTTTATGGAGCTGAGTATGAATGGTGTGTGCACCCAAGTCAAGAGAGCAAGAAAGTGTGTGTTGATTATTTTGTGCATTGGGTCTCTGAACCTCATCAGTTTCCATCATATTGTGCCCTCAAAACTTCAAGCTACACAACTAACCTGACTGCGTTAGTGTGGCGGCGGCCCACTGGGGACCCGATGAAACGCTGACATTAATGAGTTGAAACATCAGGTCCTGTGAGCCGCTCCACAAATAACCACCAGCTAAACTCCACACTCAACTCTGAAACGCCCTTTGTGACATTTTTGAATTTGTGCGTCTGCATTAGAAGTTTAGAATTTATTTTTGTTTGTGCATCATTAACTGTTGCTTTCTTTCTGCTGCCACAGACGGAAATGACTCAGCAGTTGTGACCTGCTCCCCTGGAGATGTTCATCCAGATCTACGCAGGAATGATCAATATCCTGACCATTCTGACTGGGTTCATCAGGCTTCAGTGGAGGGGCTACTATTTGAAACATGCAGAGCAAAGGACATGTTTGAGTTGCCTTCAACTTAGAAAATAAGAAATTATTGTAGTCTTCCAATTTTTATGTCCATCTTTCCATCCTTTATAAAAATAGGGTGCATAGTTTTACTATAAAATAGGGGAGAATATCGGAAAACTACTGAGCAGTAACTCTGGTTTTACTCAATCACTGAAATTCACACAAAATCAACGGATCTCTGCATTTCTTTCGCGCTGACGTGCAATTGTGAGTTTATTGCAAATTTTCCACAAAAGTTTTCAAAACCATTGGGTTTAATTGAGTGCTAACTCCCACCTGCAGGTGGCAGTATTTCCTACTTCTACTACACTGCTGCTTGAAGCTGAGTTATCATCAGTGGTGAGCAACAAAAAACAAGCTGTTTAAGTTCTTTATAGAATAAAAAAGTTTGTGTCTAATTTGCCTAATTTTATCCTCAATTTTTTTCTTCTATACAGACATTTCGGATGGGGGTAAGTGGGGAACGAATATCGCAAAATTATTTGCTAATTTTTCTAAATCAGCACAAAAAAATCTAGGATTCTGATGACAAAAAATCTAAAAAAAATAACAAAAAAAAACACAAAATCCCAGATGAACTGATTGATCAATAGACAAATTAGGGTGGCACTAAAACTTACATTTCGCTTAGTAGTTTTAAAATATATTCAGTAATGGGAATAGATTGTGTACATTTATCTGAGTGCAGGAGTCAACTAAATGTTTTGGGGTTCAAAAACAGAAGCTTGTTGCCTCGCATTTAATAATGCAGAAGACAGCAGCTCCTCTTGCTCCGCTGGTTTACGCCGTAGCAAACCCATTAGAAGTTAGTAGTCTGTTTACTCCCTGCAAGGACTAACACAGAGCAGTACAGTAAAAATCCCCATATGGTTAACAACTCCTGCCTGGCTTCAGATGGCTGTGCATCAGCCGGCATTAATAGGATCAAATAACTTGGGTGCCTTTACTCATAGCTCTACAAGGTAACTCCTGTAAATGCGGCTCATATTTCTTCTCTGACCTCTGGGATTTGAGTCATGAGTATCATCAGGACTGAACTGATGCCTCTGGCAAAACTGGAGAAAAAAGTCCAACTTTCAAGCACTGACAGAAAGTCAGAGCTTCACTTCTCAACGTGAAACAATAATATATGTTGTCAAAGATAAGTAAACCTGACGTTTATCAGGAAACATATGCAGCCCAGACGTGCCCCAGTTGAATCCTTGGTTACCGTGGATGGAAAAAAAAGGAATGCTAGTACTTCAGAAATGTATTATTGTGAATAAGCATTTCACAGTATGCAATTAAACACATAATCAATTAAATTAAACTCAATAATTTGCATAGTTTTTGAAGAAGTTTATGTTTGTTTTACTTATGGTTTCAGTTTTTTGTGTTTTTTATTTTCTTTTTATGAGGGAAATTTCCCAAGTTTCAAAAATCAAAACATTTTCGACATGAAATTCAGAAATATCCTGTTTCTAGAAAATGTATGAGATTATTCTCAACAATTAAGAATTTATTTGGCAGAAAGTGCATTTTGTTCCTAACTACAGTGACTCTGGTACTAAAAGTATGATATCAAAATAACGACATCTTTTATCACAATAAGTTCTGGCACAGTTTATCGTCCAGCAATATTTATTGTGATGAGCCTAATTGTAAAGACAAAATGAGGAGAAAACCTCATATGATTTAGTAATGCTGTGTTAGTCAAGTGAAAAGGTTCCCCATCATCAGTTCTGGTGAGATTTGGTTAAATCACTCAAACGAGTGAGTTTGATGAACACAGAGTCTACATGCATTAACATAAATGTTTTAAACGAAGAGATCCAAGGATACACTTTGAATGAAGGGATTTATTATGTGAAAGGTAATGAAGTTCCTGGTCTGCAGCAAAATATTTGATCAAAAGAAGATGGAGAGAGAGAGAATGAGAGAGAGAGAGAGAATTTTTTTTTTATTTTACCCACAGACTCTGCACTTCTCTCACTGAAAAATCTCTGCCCTTGCTCTGAAAAAGACCTTGCCTTTGCAGCTCGGTCTTCGCCACCTCAGAATTGTGTTTGCAGAGTCCAATACAATGTTGTTTGCACAAATGTATTTTCTCTCCAATTTGAACTCTCGTCCTTGTCTTCACACTCGCTCACAACGACTCAATCAGGTTCCAGCCAAGAATTCACTGAAAACCTTTTTGTGTTTTTACAAATAGAATAAAGAGTTCATCCAGTTCAAGCTGTTTAAATAGTCATCATCAGAACCATCAGATTCCATGTAACAACTTTAACTCCACCAATGGATGAATGCCTATCTGCATTTTGTCTTATGGTGTGATGAAGAAAATGTCCTGTAGTTCAGTTCAGCTCAATTTACAGTGAAAAGTTTTCACCCCTTGAATCTTTCACCCTTTTATTGCTTTTGCAAATCAATTATGGTTATTTTGACAAAAAAAAAATCAAAGTAAAAATGTATTTTTTAAAAATTAGATAAAGATATGGAACAATTAATTGCATGAATATTCACTCACTGACAGAACTTCATTCAACAGAGGTCCAGTCAAATGGTGCTGCTATCAATGAATCAACCAAGTTTATTTTATGTTGCACATTTCAGCAACAAGGCAAAGTGCTTTACATCATAACAGCAGACACCAAATGTGATACCACCTTCAAACATTACATTTTATCAAGCCCCATCATTAAATTCATCAATAGACATGAAATATTCTGGTTCATGTTTCAGTTATTATGTTTCAAAAACAGCTCCAAACAGCTGAGGGGTTTTAATCAAGATTTAAATTAACTCAGTGTTTCAGCTGTTTTTTCAGTTTTCTGGAAGTTTGTTCCAGATTTGTGGTGCATAGAATATGAATGCTGATTCTCCATGTTTGGTTCTGGTTCTGGACATGAAGAGCATAACCAGAACCAGAAGACCTGAGAGGTCTGGAAGGTTGATACAACAGCAGCAGATACTTAATGTATTTTAATGTGGAGTTATATGCTGATGGTTGCAAAGATACAAAACTGCCACAAGGAGAGAATAGAAGAATACCTGAAGCTCCTATTCCCTTCCAGGATCACAGTTTCTGTCACACCTTCTAACTCCAAGTTTGTTTGTTTTTTTTTTTTTGTTTTTTTTTTGTAACTTGTGCAGCACAGTCCATAGCGCCATCTTCTGTGCCCTGTGGTACTGTCACTCTTATTGTAAGTGGGTAAAAGTAAGAATGTTCTAGTTTGAAGCCTCACTCATGTCGTCTGAGAGGCTCCTCAGAGGACAAATGTCTTGTCCCTTCAAGTTTGTTTACATTATGAAATCAAAATGAACACAAAGGCATGCACGGCGCTCTGGAGGGACAAGAAGCAGAAGTGTAATCCTAATGCTAATTGTCACATCGATGCTTGAGGAGTCTGATTAGCAAACGGCCCTTCTGATGAGGCCGAGTGCATCTTCACACTGATTGGATCTCACAGGAGGTGACTGCGTCCTGAGATCCTGCGGCCACGACCAACAACGCTTTGAAGGCTCTTTGTCGCAGACATCAAGGGAATGTTATGCATACCCAAAGATCAGAAATGATTCTCCAATGATTTGAATTATTTCAAGACCCATTTAAGATTAAAGTGGCTTAGAGGCTGGCAGGGGGGACTGGGGAAAGGAGAGTCTGCTGTTAGCTGCGTCAGACTCGGTAACTGCAGATGCACGAGTGTACAGGAGAACTGGAACATGTGACAGAGTGGAGATGACTTTTGACCTTGCTGAATTATTCATAAATCTCGAACATTTTCATTAAAAACACGACAATTCAGTGCAAACGACTGCTTTGTGATCCATAAGAGTAGATCTATTCAGTCTAATTCTATGCTTATGTGCTCTGGCATCAAGCTTTATTATTTATTTTACATTATATTTAGAAATTATAATTGCAGTTTCTGAACCATTTGATCAAAGTTTTGTTAAAGTTTATTTTTACATTTGACCAAGACATTCTATTGTTTTTTGTCAGTTTCAGTTTCTTTATTACTAATTTTCCATTGGCTGTTCTACTCTGAATCTCACTGAATGAACAAATTAAAGTTGTTTCCACATGTTTGACCAAGCTTGTGAAGGTATTGATGAATTTTAGTGCGCTGTACTGATGCAAAGTTATCAAATGAATGTGTAATTCAGTACATTAATGTCTGTGTTAAAAAGAAAAACAAACAAAAAAAAGTAGTAAGTAATGTCACCTCTATTCTTCTGTGTAAACCTCATGAACATGTGTATCAGTATTGGAAAAGAAACTGTACTGCAGATTTCCCCAGGAACAGGAACATCACAGTGGATTCCTGGAACAGGGATCACATTCACCAAATACCTAAAATCTATAGTTGAGACCCCTTCTGAGAACTCTCATAACTGCCTATTTTAATAGTTCAAATACCAAATACACGTTAATATACACGTGTTCACATTGGGACCGCACTAGCACTAGCAGAAGCTAACATATATAGTCTTCTATATATCTGCTCTTGACGTGACAGTTAGCACCAAGGTAAATGGTGTAAATGGTGCTTCTGGATTAGCTGCTTTGCTAATGCCAGCCAACAGCGTGTCAAGTAGCATTGTAGCATAGGTATCTCAGTTTCCAAAGTTGCACATGGTCCAAAAATAAATAAATAAATAAAAAAACCTGAAATCCTGGAATGTATTTGATGTTCCAAACTAAACTCCGTAGGTTGTTCTGGTCAGAATTGATTGGATAATGGATGAAACTAAATAGAGGAAGAAAACCTGTTATAAACACAGACCTGTTAGAACCTGTAAGATAATAATAACCCACAGTCGCAGAGCTTACATCAAAGACAAAGTACTGGAATGGCTCAGTACAACTGAAATCTGATTGTAAATCTGGGGAACATGACATCAAAGGAAGCCTTGATGTTTGCAAATTTAAGGAAAACTGATCTTTTCACTTACACTTATGTCTCACTTTGTGTTTTTGTTGTATTTATGTGACAAACTCAGAAGCAGTTCAGGAATGGTTTTGCAGAACAGAGCATGCAGGTAAAACCACGGTCAGCAGGACCCTTATCTGTTTCACAGCAACACACTGGAGACGGTCAGTTGGTGGAAAAACTCCGCTGGCTTTTTCTTGAGCCATTCCTCCTGTGTTTTGTGGAAACCACTGCTGACTCTCCATTCCACAAGCTTGTTGCTGAATTGCATTTTGCAGATTCCTCGCGTTCATCTATGAGGAATGTGCAACAACAACCACTCTACAAGAGGCCATAGTACTTATTAAAATACTTATGAACAAGGAATTGCTTTTTCCACAAAAAACAAAACTGCATATCTCCAACACTGGTTTAAAAAAAGATACATAACAACTGTGTTCACCAGATTTATTCCTCCAAGATCTGGGAGTTGAGAGTTTTAGTTGCGAAAGGCTTTTATGGTCATAAAAAACAAGTTTCTCAATGAATTTAGCTGTTAAAGCTCATTCTGCGTTTTTTCAATTATCCTGAAACCCAACTAGAAAAAGTAACACCAACTTTTGCTTATATATGCTGCACTTTAACTTCCCTTCTACTCACTTCACTTATATCATATATATTTCATTGCCTAAAACAGAATTTATTTTTTGAAATAACCCCCACAGAGAAAAACTCAGAGAACAAGTTAAGTGGCCGAATATAATATAACCAAACCATTTGATCCATAAGTAACCTGTGGGCCTGACACCAGTACCAGAGGGTAAAGGTCGGTGCTGTGGGTGTGAGTTATTGACAGCGCTTAGACCCTCCCTCTGGCTCTGATTGGTTGTTTCTGACTGAGCAAATCATTTCTGCAAGTGGCAGTTCGACTGCTGGGAGGACCCAAAGTTTCCCAACCTTTTCACAAATTATCTGCCTCATGTTCTACTGTCAGGACATAGTGAAAGTTTTAACTAATATGTAAAATTATAATATTTTTTTTTATAAAAGTTATGTACTGCAACATTAATTATTGTTCTGCTGACTTTGTACTTTTACTCTGTACACTTGAACACAAACATATATACTTTCTACTCTTTACATTCTCAAAACCGGGTCATAACTTCTACATTTATCAATGTCAATATAAAGAAAAATTCGTAACAAACAGGGAAAATCATTTGCACCAAATAAAGGCGTCCAGTTGGATCACGGTTTGTTTTACAGTGAAAAACATGAACAGCAACGTGGATGAAGAGAGCGAGCTGGGAAACTGCAGAGGACAATGGAAAACATTGAGAGAACAAACCGTTCCCCATCTTTATTTCAGAGAACTCTTCATTGCTGCTGACTCTGAGAATAAAGTACATTAAATGTTCTGCGTACTTTACCAACCTACCAACCATGAGAAACTGGTGTTTAAAAACTCTTGGTCAAATCTGAAAAACAAAATATGCAAAAAATCATAGCCTGCCCTGAAAATGGATTTCATTTCATGGCAGGTTGTAAGAAAAAGTACCTGAAACTTATTTTGTAGAGTTATTAAAAACAAAGTTATTTTGTATAATTTAAGATGAAAATAGTTTTTTTTAATATATATATACTTTCAGTTCATTTCAGAACCTCTTCAAATTTTAATTAGAGGAACCCAATCTGTACTCATGTATCTGTATTGCAAGAATGCAAGTACTTTCACCAGTTCTGCCTGTCATAAAGTGTGGGATTTAACTCCAGATGGAAGGTGATGTTAAGATTCATCCATCTAACGTCTGCGGGGAATTTTCTGTGTCTATTACTGGTTTGGCAACGTGTCAGAAGTTCCAGTAACAGCCTGATAACATTATAACTGCCACCACTTAAAGCCTCTGATTCTTCTATGCGCTTCTTACAAATTGAACTGAAACACAAATAGCTGCTCTGGTTGTGAACCAAATTGCATCTAAATTGGACCATTCCCTCTGGGAGTTTAACTTCACTGGATGTATAGAAAAGAGTGTATAAAAACAGTGATCTACAATATTGTTTTGTAGGTTAATATCTAACATAGAACTTCTCAATTATAAATAGAAAACACTGCCAATTGTATTTTAGTTAGCAATGAAGTCATTAAAAATGAAAAACAATGCAGTTCTTGTTGGAGTGTCTTGAAATATCTAATTTAAGTTTCTTGTAAGTTGTTTTCATAAGGCCCTTTAATAATTAAAAAACTTCAGCATATTTATTCAAAGATAGGAACAATGAAATAATCAGTTTGACATATTTCTGCAATCTTTGAAAAAATCTAAACAGAAAAGCTTTAGATTACATTTTCATAAATGAAAAATTCAAAATGCATAAATTATAAGTACTAAGTGAAAAAGTAAAAATATTGATATAATGGAAAATTAACACGACTCAGTAATTCCAAACCCAGGTCTGACCTGTCAGTTTTTACTGATGAGCATTTTCAATTGCATTTAAATTTCATGTGATTTAAATAATATTCAGCAAGTTGAACTCAGAATCTATATTGTGCCATCACACATAAAGCAGATGGATACATTTTTCTCTGCAGTGGTCCATTTGGCGTCCACATAAGCTTTCGAACAGCTTTAACCCGGCAGACCAGAGTTTGAACACACATTCATACTCTACAAACGAACCAAGCATTCAGCCAAATGAATTTACAGTTTGATTAAAGTGGATTAAACAGGCTGGTGTGAAGGCGCTTTAAGAAAACCGTCCCAACAGACTGTGGCATGCAAATCATTTATTGTAAAGAATTTAATCGTAGCATTATGGCAGATATTAAAATGGAACTAGATTCTGAAATTTGACAATCCAATGCCTTAATTACCTTCAGAATGAAGGTAATTAAGGCATGCAGTCTTACTGTTTGTCAAATGCATGTTTTCCATGCTTTTCTGCAACTTCTACATGCTTTTTATGCACACAGCACAAACCCACAATGAGTCTAACACCTACGCGCACTACTCCACCACATCCCAGTTTCTCCACTGGAAAGCCTTTCTGGGGCAGAGTCACAGTGCAGATGACTGGCTCTACCACCATCAGTATCACATCTTTCTATTGTCTGCATGTCCATTTTCTTATTGCACCCCAGCAGGCCTTTCCTGGACCAACACCTTTGAAGACCTTTATGTGTTGTCAGCAGGAACCAACACATATGCAAGGTAAAAAAAAAACGAAACATAAAAACCCCAAAAGTTCAATGGGTTGAGTTATGCTGGCAGGGTTAAGTCCAGTTTGTGTTTCCTTTGATACGTTTATAAAACAGTTTAGATATTTTAGATGGTAAAAAAAAGAAAAAAAAAGAAAGAAAAGCATGATTTTACTGTTTCTTTTCTGAAGCCTGAATTTGTAGAGCATCTGTTTCAGAATGAACAATGTGGAATCCATAACTACAAGACAGAACTGGGCCTGCCTCATCGTGGGAGAGGGTTATTTTATTTTCATGTCTGTACCAAAGAGTCATCCCATTTTCTCCACACTGGATGAGGCTGTACAATATCTAAAATGGGATAAAAAGAAGAAAAAAAAATGGGATCCCTTTTACCGTCTTTTGTCACGAGTAAAAACAAGCTGATAAAAGACTCCATTTCCTTTGAGGTCACATATAGCTCAGACCGTCCTTGAAAATGAGACTAAGATATAACCTGTCATTTAGAGGTTTTATGGCATTTCTCACTTCTTGTAGCATTTTTAGCTCTGGCAGAGTTAAAGCATTATGACTACCGGTCGAAATGACATGATTTGTTTTAGTCTCTCCCATATCAGCATACTTTTTTTTAATTCCACATCCCCAAGAGACGGCTGGAACAAGTATGTGATGATGTAAACAGTAGGCCTTTGTCGCCATGTCCTTTTGGTTTAAGTCAAATGACGGAGTCATTTAGTAAAGATCCAGAGGTTAATTAGGCCGGCACATTAGTCTGAGTCTTCAGGTGGGCCGTGATTCACAGTGGCAGCTGCACTGCAGCTCACCTGACCTGACTTGTTGGTGTGTTCATGGCCCACCCCCCATCTGAGAACCGCATGGATTACTTCTGTTCATTTACACACAACGCACTGTGCTCGCCTCCACACACACCTTACGGAAGACGAGGTCTGCAGGGTTCAGGCTAATAACACGTAATAATGATTTATGTCAGCATTTCTCAATTATTTTCTGTCAAGCCTCCCTTAGGGATCACACATCTCAAACTACTCAGAATCTGATATTTATTAATTTATCTGTACAAGCCACCAGCACCAGCGTTCTATGACCTGATTATTGAAACAGATTAATTAAAATGAGCTGCAACAACTTCTAAAGTTGCTGCAGCCATAAATTCATCAGAACTCTACACTAAGCTGCGTTAAAATGAGGAACACGGATCATCTTGAGAAGAAATAATTGGTATCGGTTTTTCAAGTAAGAAATACTTTAACTTTTAACATACAGCATCAAATTATTATCAGCAACAGGAGTTCAAAACGCTTGAATGACAAGTCTTTATTTCAAGATAAAACGTAGTCCATATGATTTAAGAAGAATGAAGAAAGACAATTATAAACTCCTGCTTGTCCTGCTCTGCTGCCCCGACACATCATGTGCTTTATTCACAATATGTTCTTCAATTAAATATATTCTGGATAATTTAATCAAAAGACAAAGGGTGACAGTTTTTTATTTAAAAAACTTTTTTGGTGTTAACACTCACCTCAGCAGCCAGGTGAACACCAAACCAAACTAAATGTCTGATACATACAAACATAGTTATAGGGCAAACTTTCTCCATAATGCTGAGTAATCACTTTCTCATGATGTGACACTTTATCCATATAATGTGAGAAAATAAATGTGAAGGTGTTCTAATTTATTCCATATGTGAAACAGATTTTTCAAATATAGTGAACCTTAAAGATGTAGTTTTGATGGTTTACTTATATTTGATAATTACTTGTATATATAATTTAGTTAATATGTCAGAAAGGCTGTCATGTTGTGGTCCTCTCTCTGGTGTGCCTGTCAGTCCACTTCCTGCTGCTGGACTGTTGATGGCCTCATCAGTGAAGCTTGTTGTACTTGCATAACTTCAGTTCTAAAAGCTGAGCTCACCCTTTTAAACATTACGGTCCAAGGTCCTTGAGAAATGTTTCAGATTCTCTATTCACTCAGTCTTTTGAATTATTTTCTTTTTCTATTTTTTATTTTAAATGGTTGAAAGAAACTTTTATATATTCTTCAATGAATCGATGAAGTTTTTTTTTTTTTTTTTTCTTTCAAATTTGAATTCAGTACCTCCAGTCATTACAAATTATCTGAGGCCACTAATGATAAAAGTCCTACAAGGGTTCAGCGACTGCACAGGAATATAAATGTTGAAGGAGCAAGGCCTCCTGTGTTATAAATCAAGCGCTGACCCCAACCTGTTCCAAGGAAAAACTAGTTATGCAGATGAGTGTCCACACTCCCTGATTCAGCTTGGATGATACAGGGAGGAGGAAAAGAGGCTTCTCATCCACAGAGGAGCAGTTTTTCTTTCTTCTTTTTTCTTGCTGTAATTTAAAAGTATGAGGGGATTCAGTACATTTAGTCCCCCTTAGCTGACATTAATTCTTCTTTTTGCTGTGAGATCAGCGTTCCAGTTTAACCAAAGTGACCTTCAACATAATAAGATTTGTCGGTGGTCCTAAAAGCATCTGGATTTTTCCTGGATTTGTGGTTTGACAACAGAACCAGGTTTATGAAATCAAAAGACAGTTTCTTTGAGTTCGCTGCTTTGTTTTTGCTCTGGTGTGCACAGTCAACTCTGACATCTTTGATAAAGTGTGTCTCACTCAGTCAATTGAATGGTGTACTTAAATCAAGGTCCAGATTGCACTCGCACCATGGTCAAGCTTTAATCAAAGTCTAGTTATTTTTCCGTTCCATAGAAGGTCCGGTTTGTTTGGTGTAAATGTGTCATCGAGTTCTGATCAGGACCAAAAAATCAAACTCTGGTTTGCTTACAAACCTCAGTCTCTGTTTGGGTGAAGTGAACCGTGTTGTGGTTTGAATGAATACATGAACACCAAGCAGACTGGAGACTGCTCCCAAAGCAGGAAGCAGACTACAACGCAGGGCATTCTGGGTAAATACAACCAAAACAAGTGCGTAAGTGTGGTGTTTTTTTTTTCTTTTTACCAAAGCCAGAAGAGAAATCCTACAACCTCTAAAATGTGACGCCCATCGTGAAGAAGGAAGTTTCACTCCGTATTTTCTTCCGTGGTTCTTGATGTAGCACAGGAGAAAACTTCAATTTAATTTCACATATTTTCAAGAAAAAATACTGAATAATCCCCTCATGTTCAGAAGTTGCAAATACTTTAGAAAAAAAATATTCCATGATCATAGAGATAAGTTTACAATAAGAGAACTCCAATATTCCCTGACATCATAAAGTCAGAAATCTGTAAGAAGAGTTGTGACAAAAGAATCACGAAAGTCCTTTATGAATGAAGTGGTAAAAATCAGCAGATGTGCATCTGGACGGTTGATCTGATCTGGTAGATTTGGGCTCTTCTCCATGCAGCCATGTTGCTGCTTCTCCTTCCCTGTCTGTATTCTGGATCCTGTTCAAGGTGTCCAGCAACAAGAGACCATTTACCTGGGAGACGTTGTTCTGACAGAAAAAAATCCCATCAAACTTTTACATTTTGGAAAATGTCCAGATGTGGACCCCCTTTATCACATCAGTCTCAAAACAATCTGGCACTTTTTGGCTCAAAAATTCTAACTTTAAAATTTTATATTGTAAATTTCCCTTAACCTTAAAAAAATTAATTGTATTCTGGTAGACTTATGATTTTTCAACATCAGAGAATTTCCATGTTTTTTAATTAATGAAAGTCATCATTCATGAGTTCATTAGCTGCAAAATTTACTTCATATCCAATTAGTTTTCTTTTATCCGCAATAACCAACACTGTTGTACTCTATAGGTGTGAAGCTTTAACTTGAACTTTAACTCATACCACAAAATTATCTGACACATTTCTGCATATTTATCATGCCTTTAGAAAATTTCAGATATACATTGCAAAAAATAAAACAAAAACAAATCAGCATAAATGATCCATTGTACAGAAGAATCTGCAATAGGTGAATTCACAAAACCGCCAATGCTCAGAGGACTCACACTTTTACAATTTTTTATGGTGTTTTTGTACAGTAACATCCCAAATATAGCACCAGTGGCTACAAACAAAAGAAGATGAAACATGTCATAGTGGCTGCTGATGTTTCTTATCCATCATAACCAGGGACTTTGCTGCAGAAGCTCTTGTCATTGGTTTTTGCCCCGTTTGTAGAGATAGATATTCCATGATGGCTGTAAATATAAAGACTAAAGCTCCTCTCTGCTTCTACTGTAAAAAGAAGGCTTACTTACCAGAGCCACTTTAGATTAATGGGAAGCTATCAGCGGTTGAGTCATCAAGACGTGCCTAATTCAGTCCGCACTTCATTAAGACCAAATCCCACCATATGCTCTCCCACAGCATCCAACGACCCGCATCACAGATGTGGAGTTTGTGGCTCCTTAAGGCGCTGTCATCAGCACTTAGATATATTAGATACAATGTCAAGGTCAATGATGCTCACCTGGTCTGAATGTAATCAAATTCTCATAGATTCAGACTATGTTGGATTAAACATTAGATTGACAGGATGTGGTTTTGTGCTTTCACAGCAAATAAAAGAAAAAAAACAAAAACAAAAAACAGATCATGTCAAATGTCCCTACCAGTCTGGGCAATTTTTTTGTACCTTTTATGTCAACATTAAAGGGATGTTTATTTAAAGAATTTAGAGTCAAATTTAAGTTGCTTAAGTGTGTCACCAAACATGAAAGACATTCCAGAAATTTCTCTAGAAATGTTTTATCTGTCATGACTTCAATTATCTTTATTGTAGTGCTTTGAGTTTCTCTTGTAACCAAGTTGTTGTTGTTGTTGTTGACAAACATGGTCAATCTTCCACTAATGTTGAAAAAACACAATTTCGCATTTACAATGTTTCTATTAAATTAGAAATGCAATTAACATCACATGGGAATGAGTTGGTTCACACTTTAAATCGTAAAAAAATACTGGCCAATTTCCAGAACTTCAGAGACCTCACACACGGCGATACAAATATCAGAGTTATAACAGATTTGGTCGTGCAGCATACAAAAGCAACACACACCACACATGAACCGATTTCATTCACCAATGTTAAGATTTCGGACGGGAAATCTTGCAAAACTTCTTGAGATCAAACGTGAGTTCAGAGTAAACAAACATGGCCGACTGGGACGAAGCAATGGCAATAGTTTGTGGATTGTGTGTAACAGAGGGAAAACATCCACAGAAAAAGACATCTCTATCGTCCACCAGACGTTCCGGTGCATCATGCCGGTTGTTTGGTTTTCTTTATGTAGAAGTTTCCTCCTTCTTTCCATGACCTCGCTTTCTGATTGGCTACTCGTCTCAGTCAGCAGGCGGAGTTACTTCCTATCGTCCCATCAGCTCTGAGCAGCCTCCATATTGCTGTCAGTACTGTGGACAGGACAGCAAAATACATTAGCAATCTAATCTGCACTCTGTCAGGAAAACAAACCTGTTTTATTACAAGCACATAATTCACACTTAACATGACTTGCTACAAGAAGATAAAATAAAATGAAAGCATTTCACATTTTCAATTTGAGGGTCCAGTCAAAACCTTCCCCAAGGAGAATGAAGGCTCTGATGATTCACCACTCGCACATTATTAAAACACCAGCGCAAGGTTCTTTTCCAATTACTGTATGTCTCCAATAGCTTTGCACATCTAGGGACTTTTTTTTTTCTTCCTACTAGCAAATGTTTCTCATGTTCACTCAGATTGGATAGAGGACATCTGGGAACATCGATTTTCAAGCCAAGATTTAGACTGGGCCACTGTGGCTGCATGGCCCAAAACACACACACACGCACCCTGTCTAAACTCGTATTGTTCGTCACCCAAACTGAGACTGCTATCAGACTAAAGGTTACATGTCTCAATATTGAAATATCTGTTTTTGCAGCTGAAATGTTTTCATAGAGTACAGTCAACTGTCTCCGCTCATCAGTATTGTCTTTTAATATGTGTGTTTCTGCGTGCGTGTGCATGTGTGTGTGCTGTGTGTGGCATTTGGGCTTATCTGTCTGTGTAGAGAGGTATGAGAGCTTGCTGTGTAATTGAAATGTCATGCGTACAGGAGAGCGCTTTGACTGAGCGGGAGCCTTTAGCCATGCCCCGATGAGCCGGCGACAGATGAGCAACGGCCTCCCCAATGAGAAGTGGCATTCCCCGAACCCATTCCTCCTCCTCCATCCTCGTCCGTCAGCCCGTCCTGTCCCGGCCCGGCCCCGGCCCTGGCCCCACCGCTCTCCTTCTGCCTGCCATCCCTCCCTGCCTATCTACCCTCTAACAGTGATTAACGATATTGCCCTGTAGTCACTGAAATATTAAAATAAATGGTTGGCTGAACCGGGGTCTGAAGGAAAGCCAGTGCATCTATCATTTTTATCTGAGGCTAAACTATTGTGTTATTGATGGCAGCTTTGGGGTTGAAATTCAAGTCTACTAATGCAGGTGGCAAAGTAACTCCCAGGGTTTGATAGGCGCCAAGCATCAGGACAATATTGTTCATTTTCACATAATCCATGATTAATAGGACTGTGGGAAGAAGAATTTGCTCCCTCAGAGATTATTTTGTTTTTTGTTTGTTTGTTGGTTTATTTTGTGACAAACAAATAAAATTCACAAGTGAATAGACTCTACACTCTTCCATAAGTGGGACAAAAAGGTGTGACTTGGTTTTATGTCACAATAGGCAGTCTGGGTAAAAATAATTATTTGCAGTATTATATTTTTGTCCATACAAGAATTATTTCCTTTTTACAATATTTTTAGTTTTAACTTTTTCAAACATTTAAATATGTATAATAAAAAAAAAGTCTTTGTTAATTCCATTCAGTTTAGCTACAGTCGATCAGCAAATCTTTTTAAAACGATACAGTCAAATCCAGACTACAAACCCTGTGGCTAAAACGTTTTCCATTACATGAAGCCAAGCTGACTTCACTGTATCAACATCAGACATCATAAGCAAACATGTGGTGACAGTGGAGAGAAACAACATGATAGTTTAAAATAGGAAAAAAAAAAACCTTCACCGTATCCTGATTTAGTGTGATTGGCCATCTGCTGTGCCTGACTCTGGGTTTGAGAGTATGGAGCAAACACTAGTAATACCAAAACTATTTAAAAAATAGCAACTGCTATAAAAATTTAAAATAAATGGTGAGTAAATGATCAGAATCAATATTCTGACGTTTGGTAAACCAACATTCAGCTTCCAAGCACTAGGAAATATTGAAACTGGCTTATTTAGCAAATCATGGAAACACAATTTTCACATCACACAAGTCACATGATCAACAACTGGATGCTGCCACTGGCACAAACCATGAAGAAAAAGACAGGAAGTATTTAGAGGATGATGGAGCGACATACTTTTTTAAAATCTTGCCGTGTGAAACAGGCATTAGGTATGAAAGTGGACAATGTGACATGTGAAAAAAATATTTCCCTTTCCATCAGCAACACCAGTCTATTTTCCACCTGTATTTAAAAGCATTTGAATCCATTTCATAGACCAAGTTAACTTGGAAGTTCAACTCAGAGTTAAATCTAATCATGCTGTGTTTTCCCAGTGAAAGGAAGGTCAACATTTAGCATGCATTCATGGAACTGATGGCTCTGACAGGATTCCGAATATCCTGAGGCAAATCCGCTGCTGGATTGTGGGATACACAGAGTTGCTTTGTAGTGCAATCATGTTTCTGGAAGCGCTCCATCTTTTCCTTCCAGGAGAAATCGTCTTGACAAAAACAACACAAGACAAACAAGACAAGAGAAAGACAAACCTGCTGCTGCTGCTTCTTCAGGATGAGGAGTGCTTGCCATGATTGTGCAGCGCAGACCGGATGTGACTGCACAAACATTTCCTTTTCACAATTTCATTCAGCTGGTGCAGAGCAGGCCAGCTTGGAAAACGCAGAGCGATGAGGAAGGCAGTGGTAAGAAAAAAACCACGGTATTTATGTAACAGGTTCACTTTGAGTCTGTAAGTTGCAGGGAAATGTGATAATATGACGATATAGAATTGTTGAAATGTCAATCTGCTGTCATTTTTAAAAGGATGTACTCTGTTATTATAATGTCTGGAATAGCTGGGTCTTCACCAGAACTGTCCACACACACTCACACACACCCCCCCTTGTCTGTATACACTACTGGGGACTAAAGACAAGACCATGCTTTCTGGGAACCCCCCTTTCTGAAAGTAGCACAGCTCTGCAAAAAATCAAGTAGCATGCTAGAGGGGCAGTGAACAAACATATCACTTAAAATTTGCAATAAGACTAACTAGAGTTCTCAACATGATAAGAACGTGGCTCTTGGGGACTTGTCAGGTTTTTAGTAATGTGTGGGGAAATAAATACACACTAATTCGTTTTTATTACATTCTTAGTACCTGTAGCACAGTTTCAGGTTCAAAATGCTTAGAGAGCCACTGCAATGCACAATGAAATCTACAATTTGGAATCAAGCAAAAAATAAATTGAGTGGGCACTCAAACTATGTTAAAATCTAGTATTGAGCAGCATACTGGAACCGCTTTGTTACATTTATTCTTTTAAAGAAGTTACATAAAAGGATTAAAATGATGCATACATTTCTACAGAATTTTTTTTTTCTTGCAAATTAGATCACAATTTTGTGTTCTTCTGATTGACTGTAAATCTCTTATCCAGGAACAACCTGTGATGATGAGAACTGTGAGGAGATGGGTTACAGGCAGCTGAAGAAGCCTTGTGTAATTGTTTTCAGGCCATCAACAGGAATGCACTCTGAGAACGTCAATCTTACCACGTTCTCAGAGTGCATTCCTCAGAATGGGAAAGACTAAATACATTTTTGCTTAAATAGAACCTCAAGAGAGCACTGAGATACATGCTCCTCCAGAGTCAGTGAGGACAAAAAATTAGTCAAGATTGTCAGAAGCAACTCAAAGTCAAGATTAAAGACTGTAAGAAGGCATAAAGGAGCACACTTGACACCAAGGTCCAGCAGAACAATAAATCAGAAATGAAAGAAATAAATAAATCACAAGCAGGAGGATCGAATAAACGAAAGTCTGGACAGAGCAATGACCTCAAGACATACTTCAAGAGGTTGAGTTCAATACCAGTTTTTAAGAGTAAAAAAAAAATATCATACATTAAATGAGTGGTCAGCAACACACAGGAAAACCGCATTGGACTTCACTCTTCTGATTGTTTTCCACTCTGTGCAGGGCAAGTCCCACTGCTGTCATTTTCGGGATACTGAGATAGTATGCAGTTGTTTTAAACACTTATCACAGTCTGCTTTCCCTTGAACTCAACAGGTGTTGATGAATTCCATCAAGATTTTTTTGACTGCAAGGACCTCTCTTTCATCTGAAGTTCCCTTCTTGCATGGTTGGCGACCTTTAAAACCAAAATAAATAACACATGTATAACAAATACAGCCCTGAAGTAATACAAGTAATTAAAGACGATGAAATGAAATTACCAAACCAAATCATACTTAGTGTTTAGTAAAATTGCAAAATACAATCATGACTAATTAGACCCATCATGCTAAAAAAAGATAAATACAACACCTAAACCAGTATCATTACAGAATTTTACTCATCATGGAAAGCTATTTTCTCAACAAAGCCAAAAAGAAACATTTGGAAACATTTAAAGTAATTATTAAAGTTGACAGAGCTAAGTTTCAAAATACATGAAGAATAATTCTTCATGAAAACAAATTGATACACAAAATACAACATTCTTGTTAAGTTCAAAGTTTATAGAGCATTTGAAGAAAATATTACATTTCTTCCAATATAACTGTACTGACAAATCTCTGAGACATCTCAGTTAAGACTAGAAGACCAATGACAAGAAGTTCTGACATAAATACCTTTTCCTTAGAGGACTTGGACTTGGGTGGAACTTGATCCAATGAGCCAACATGCTCAGCACCGACACCCTCAGTCATAATTGGTTCTTTGACAACCTTAGGAAAAGAAGAAAAGTGATTCTTAATACTGTAAAAAGACTGGCTTACATTTGGGCAAATCCAATGACCACCTAAACAACAACATATAAAACCATTGACTAATCAAAAGAAATGCAGCTGTTGATTAGCATGGTACATTGTTGATGAATCTTAGCTGTAATGTTCAACTAAGAAACCATTTCTGGTTCAGTTTATCAGCGATCCTTCATCAAAATGTCTAAAATTTCTGTACCAATTTGACCGGTTCAAATGTTTACCTAAGATGACATCACATAATTGGCCTGTAAACATGTCTGCATTGTATTTTCTGATTTGAAACATACATGTTGTCTTAAGCCAGGTATGAGCAATGCTACTGAGGGCAGACTAGATCTGTAGTTACACAAACAGAGTTAAAATATTTGACCTAAAGAAACCTCAAACGGGGTCCCCACTTGTACTGTATACCAGAAATGTGTGCATGGCCCCAAACAGCCAGTCCATGGAAACAAATACTTCAGCTGCTAAAGACCCCACAATGTAATCAAACCAGACTAGTGTGTGTTACCAGGACTACTCAAAGAAACCTGTTAAATTCAGAGCATTTGAGGAAAATATTGTATTTCTTCCAATATAACTGTACTGACAAATCTCTGAGACATCTCAGTTAAGACTAGAAGACCAATGACAAGAAGTTCTGACATAAATACCTTTTCCTTAGAGGACTTGGACTTGGGTGGAACTTGATCCAATGAGCCAACATGCTCAGCACCGACACCCTCAGTCATAATTGGTTCTTTGACAACCTTAGGAAAAGAAGAAAAGTGATTCTTAATACTGTAAAAAGACTGGCTTACATTTGGGCAAATCCAATGACCACCTAAACAACAACATATAAAACCATTGACTAATCAAAAGAAATGCAGCTGTTGATTAGCATGGTACATTGTTGATGAATCTTAGCTGTAATGTTCAACTAAGAAACCATTTCTGGTTCAGTTTATCAGCGATCCTTCATCAAAATGTCTAAAATTTCTGTACCAATTTGACCGGTTCAAATGTTTACCTAAGATGACATCACATAATTGGCCTGTAAACATGTCTGCATTGTATTTTCTGATTTGAAACATACATGTTGTCTTAAGCCAGGTATGAGCAATGCTACTGAGGGCAGACTAGATCTGTAGTTACACAAACAGAGTTAAAATATTTGACCTAAAGAAACCTCAAACGGGGTCCCCACTTGTACTGTATACCAGAAATGTGTGCATGGCCCCAAACAGCCAGTCCATGGAAACAAATACTTCAGCTGCTAAAGACCCCACAATGTAATCAAACCAGACTAGTGTGTGTTACCAGGACTACTCAACGAAACCTGTTAAATTCAGAGCATTTGAGGAAAATATTGCATTTCTTCCAATATAACTGTACTGACAAATCTTTGAGACATCTCAGTTAAGACTAGAAGACCAATGACAAGAAGTTCTGACATAAATACCTTTTCCTTAGAGGACTTGGACTTGGGTGGAACTTGATCCAATGAGCCAACATGCTCAGCACCGACACCCTCAGTCATAATTGGTTCTTTGGCAACCTTAGGAAAAGAAGAAAAGTGATTCTTAATACTGTAAAAAGACTGGCTTACATTTGGGCAAATCCAATGACCACCTAAACAACAACATATAAAACCATTGACTAATCAAAAGAAATGCAGCTGTTGATTAGCATGGTACATTGTTGATGAATCTTAGCTGTAATGTTCAACTAAGAAACCATTTCTGGTTAAGTTTATCAGCGATCCTTCATCAAAATGTCTAAAATTTCTGTACCAATTTGACCGGTTCAAATGTTTACCTAAGATGACATCACATAATTGGCCTGTAAACATGTCTGCATTGTATTTTCTGATTTGAAACATACATGTTGTCTTAAGCCAGGTATGAGCAATGCTACTGAGGGCAAACAAGATCTGTAGTTACACAAACAGAGTTAAAATATTTGACCTAAAGAAACCTCAAACGGGGTCCCCACTTGTACTGTATACCAGAAATGTGTGCATGGCCCCAAACAGCCATCCCTGGAAACAAATACTTCAGCTGCTAAAGACCCCACAATGTAATCAAACCAGACTAGTGTGTGTTACCAGGACTACTCAAAGAAACCTGTTAAATTCAGAGCATTTGAGGAAAATATTGCATTTCTTCCAATATAACTGTACTGACAAATCTTTGAGACATCTCAGTTAAGACTAGAAGACCAATGACAAGAAGTTCTGACATAAATACCTTTTCCTTAGAGGACTTGGACTTGGGTGGAACTTGATCCAATGAGCCAACATGGTCAGCACCGACACCCTCAGTCATAATTGGTTCTTTGACAACCTTAGGAAAAGAAGAAAAGTGATTCTTAATACTGTAAAAAGACTGGCTTACATTTGGGCAAATCCAATGACCACCTAAACAACAACATATAAAACCATTGACTAATCAAAAGAAATGCAGCTGTTGATTAGCATGGTACATTGTTGATGAATCTTAGCTGTAATGTTCAACTAAGAAACCATTTCTGGTTCAGTTTATCAGCGATCCTTCATCAAAATGTCTAAAATTTCTGTACCAATTTGACCGGTTCAAATGTTTACCTAAGATGACATCACATAATTGGCCTGTAAACATGTCTGCATTGTATTTTCTGATTTGAAACATACATGTTGTCTTAAGCCAGGTATGAGCAATGCTACTGAGGGCAAACAAGATCTGTAGTTACACAAACAGAGTTAAAATATTTGACCTAAAGAAACCTCAAACGGGGTCCCCACTTGTACTGTATACCAGAAATGTGTGCATGGCCCCAAACAGCCATCCCTGGAAACAAATACTTCAGCTGCTAAAGACCCCACAATGTAATCAAACCAGACTAGTGTGTGTTACCAGGACTACTCATAGAAACCTGTTAAATTCAGAGCATTTGAGGAAAATATTGCATTTCTTCCAATATAACTGTACTGACAAATCTTTGAGACATCTCAGTTAAGACTAGAAGACCAATGACAAGAAGTTCTGACATAAATACCTTTTCCTTAGAGGACTTGGACTTGGGTGGAACTTGATCCAATGAGCCAACATGCTCAGCACCGACACCCTCAGTCATAATTGGTTCTTTGACAACCTTAGGAAAAGAAGAAAAGTGATTCTTAATACTGTAAAAAGACTGGCTTACATTTGGGCAAATCCAATGACCACCTAAACAACAACATATAAAACCATTGACTAATCAAAAGAAATGCAGCTGTTGATTAGCATGGTACATTGTTGATGAATCTTAGCTGTAATGTTCAACTAAGAAACCATTTCTGGTTCAGTTTATCAGCGATCCTTCATCAAAATGTCTAAAATTTCTGTACCAATTTGACCGGTTCAAATGTTTACCTAAGATGACATCACATAATTGGCCTGTAAACATGTCTGCATTGTATTTTCTGATTTGAAACATACATGTTGTCTTAAGCCAGGTATGAGCAATGCTACTGAGGGCAAACAAGATCTGTAGTTACACAAACAGAGTTAAAATATTTGACCTAAAGAAACCTCAAACGGGGTCCCCACTTGTACTGTATACCAGAAATGTGTGCATGGCCCCAAACAGCCATCCCTGGAAACAAATACTTCAGCTGCTAAAGACCCCACAATGTAATCAAACCAGACTAGTGTGTGTTACCAGGACTACTCAAAGAAACCTGTTAAATTCAGAGCATTTGAGGAAAATATTGCATTTCTTCCAATATAACTGTACTGACAAATCTTTGAGACATCTCAGTTAAGACTAGAAGACCAATGACAAGAAGTTCTGACATAAATACCTTTTCCTTAGAGGACTTGGACTTGGGTGGAACTTGATCCAATGAGCCAACATGGTCAGCACCGACACCCTCAGTCATAATTGGTTCTTTGACAACCTTAGGAAAAGAAGAAAAGTGATTCTTAATACTGTAAAAAGACTGGCTTACATTTGGGCAAATCCAATGATCACCTAAACAACAACATATAAAACCATTGACTAATCAAAAGAAATGCAGCTGTTGATTAGCATGGTACATTGTTGATGAATCTTAGCTGTAATGTTCAACTAAGAAACCATTTCTGGTTCAGTTTATCAGCGATCCTTCATCAAAATGTCTAAAATTTCTGTACCAATTTGACCGGTTCAAATGTTTACCTAAGATGACATCACATAATTGGCCTGTAAACATGTCTGCATTGTATTTTCTGATTTGAAACATACATGTTGTCTTAAGCCAGGTATGAGCAATGCTACTGAGGGCAAACAAGATCTGTAGTTACACAAACAGAGTTAAAATATTTGACCTAAAGAAACCTCAAACGGGGTCCCCACTTGTACTGTATACCAGAAATGTGTGCATGGCCCCAAACAGCCATCCCTGGAAACAAATACTTCAGCTGCTAAAGACCCCACAATGTAATCAAACCAGACTAGTGTGTGTTACCAGGACTACTCAAAGAAACCTGTTAAATTCAGAGCATTTGAGGAAAATATTGCATTTCTTCCAATATAACTGTACTGACAAATCTTTGAGACATCTCAGTTAAGACTAGAAGACCAATGACAAGAAGTTCTGACATAAATACCTTTTCCTTAGAGGACTTGGACTTGGGTGGAACTTGATCCAATGAGCCAACATGCTCAGCACCGACACCCTCAGTCATAATTGGTTCTTTGACAACCTTAGGAAAAGAAGAAAAGTGATTCTTAATACTGTAAAAAGACTGGCTTACATTTGGGCAAATCCAATGACCACCTAAACAACAACATATAAAACCATTGACTAATCAAAAGAAATGCAGCTGTTGATTAGCATGGTACATTGTTGATGAATCTTAGCTGTAATGTTCAACTAAGAAACCATTTCTGGTTCAGTTTATCAGCGATCCTTCATCAAAATGTCTAAAATTTCTGTACCAATTTGACCGGTTCAAATGTTTACCTAAGATGACATCACATAATTGGCCTGTAAACATGTCTGCATTGTATTTTCTGATTTGAAACATACATGTTGTCTTAAGCCAGGTATGAGCAATGCTACTGAGGGCAAACAAGATCTGTAGTTACACAAACAGAGTTAAAATATTTGACCTAAAGAAACCTCAAACGGGGTCCCCACTTGTACTGTATACCAGAAATGTGTGCATGGCCCCAAACAGCCATCCCTGGAAACAAATACTTCAGCTGCTAAAGACCCCACAATGTAATCAAACCAGACTAGTGTGTGTTACCAGGACTACTCAAAGAAACCTGTTAAATTCAGAGCATTTGAGGAAAATATTGCATTTCTTCCAATATAACTGTACTGACAAATCTTTGAGACATCTCAGTTAAGACTAGAAGACCAATGACAAGAAGTTCTGACATAAATACCTTTTCCTTAGAGGACTTGGACTTGGGTGGAACTTGATCCAATGAGCCAACATGCTCAGCACCGACACCCTCAGTCATAATTGGTTCTTTGACAACCTTAGGAAAAGAAGAAAAGTGATTCTTAATACTGTAAAAAGACTGGCTTACATTTGGGCAAATCCAATGACCACCTAAACAACAACATATAAAACCATTGACTAATCAAAAGAAATGCAGCTGTTGATTAGCATGGTACATTGTTGATGAATCTTAGCTGTAATGTTCAACTAAGAAACCATTTCTGGTTCAGTTTATCAGCGATCCTTCATCAAAATGTCTAAAATTTCTGTACCAATTTGACCGGTTCAAATGTTTACCTAAGATGACATCACATAATTGGCCTGTAAACATGTCTGCATTGTATTTTCTGATTTGAAACATACATGTTGTCTTAAGCCAGGTATGAGCAATGCTACTGAGGGCAAACAAGATCTGTAGTTACACAAACAGAGTTAAAATATTTGACCTAAAGAAACCTCAAACGGGGTCCCCACTTGTACTGTATACCAGAAATGTGTGCATGGCCCCAAACAGCCATCCCTGGAAACAAATACTTCAGCTGCTAAAGACCCCACAATGTACCGGGTAATCAAACCAGACTAGTGTGTGTTACCAGGACTACTCAAAGAAACCTGTTAAATTCAGAGCATTTGAAGAAAATATTACAATTCTTCTAATATAACTGTACTGACAAATCTCTGAGACATCTCAGTTAAGACTAGAAGACCAATGACAAGAAGTTCTGACATAAATACCTTTTCCTTAGAGGACTTGGACTTGGGTGTAACTTGATCCATTGAGCCAACATGCTCAGCACCGACACCCTCAGTCATAATTGGTTCTTTGACAACCTTAGGAAAAGAAGAAAAGTGACTCTTAATACTGTAAAAAGACTGGCTTACAATTGGGCAAATCCAATGACCACCTAAACAACAACATATAAAACCATTGACTAATCAAAAGAAATGCAGCTGTTGATTAGCATGGTACATTGTTGATGAATCTTAGCTGTAATGTTCAACTAAGAAACCATTTCTGGTTCAGTTTATTAGCGATCCTTCATCAAAATGTCTAAAATTTCTGTACCAATTTGACCGGTTCAAATGTTTACCTAAGATGACATCACATAATTGGCCTGTAAACATGTCTGCATTGTATTTTCTGATTTGAAACATACATGTTGTCTTAAGCCAGGTATGAGCAATGCTACTGAGGGCAGACAAGATCTGTAGTTACACAAACAGAGTTAAAATATTTGACCTAAAGAAACCTCAAACGGGGTCCCCACTTGTACTGTATATCAGAAATGTGTGCATGGCCCCAAACAGCCAGTCCATGGAAACAAATACTTCAGCTGCTAAAGACCCCACAATGTAATCAAACCAGACTAGTGTGTGTTACCAGGACTACTCAACGAAACCTGTTAAATTCAGAGCATTTGAGGAAAATATTGCATTTCTTCCAATATAACTGTACTGACAAATCTTTGAGACATCTCAGTTAAGACTAGAAGACCAATGACAAGAAGTTCTGACATAAATACCTTTTCCTTAGAGGACTTGGACTTGGGTGGAACTTGATCCAATGAGCCAACATGCTCAGCACCGACACCCTCAGTCATAATTGGTTCTTTGACAACCTTAGGAAAAGAAGAAAAGTGATTCTTAATACTGTAAAAAGACTGGCTTACATTTGGGCAAATCCAATGACCACCTAAACAACAACATATAAAACCATTGACTAATCAAAAGAAATGCAGCTGTTGATTAGCATGGTACATTGTTGATGAATCTTAGCTGTAATGTTCAACTAAGAAACCATTTCTGGTTCAGTTTATCAGCGATCCTTCATCAAAATGTCTAAAATTTCTGTACCAATTTGACCGGTTCAAATGTTTACCTAAGATGACATCACATAATTGGCCTGTAAACATGTCTGCATTGTATTTTCTGATTTGAAACATACATGTTGTCTTAAGCCAGGTATGAGCAATGCTACTGAGGGCAAACAAGATCTGTAGTTACACAAACAGAGTTAAAATATTTGACCTAAAGAAACCTCAAACGGGGTCCCCACTTGTACTGTATACCAGAAATGTGTGCATGGCCCCAAACAGCCATCCCTGGAAACAAATACTTCAGCTGCTAAAGACCCCACAATGTACCGGGTAATCAAACCAGACTAGTGTGTGTTACCAGGACTACTCAAAGAAACCTGTTAAATTCAGAGCATTTGAAGAAAATATTACAATTCTTCTAATATAACTGTACTGACAAATCTCTGAGACATCTCAGTTAAGACTAGAAGACCAATGACAAGAAGTTCTGACATAAATACCTTTTCCTTAGAGGACTTGGACTTGGGTGTAACTTGATCCATTGAGCCAACATGCTCAGCACCGACACCCTCAGTCATAATTGGTTCTTTGACAACCTTAGGAAAAGAAGAAAAGTAACTCTTAATACTGTAACAAGACTGGCTTACATTTGGGCAAATCCAATGACCACCTAAACAACATTAAACAAGCCATTCACTATTCAAAAGAAATGCAGCTGTCGATTAGCATGGTACATTGTTGATGAATCACAGCTGTAATTTTCGACAAAGAAACCATTTCTGGTTCGGTGTGGCAGTGATCCTTCATCAAAAAGTTTCAAATTTATCTTACTTAAACCTAGAACTCTACGTCGGGACACAAGGAAAACAGCTTGCATGACAGGTAGCTAACGCCATCTTGTTAACATAAACTGAAGTAAATCTTCAATTTACTTCTGTTGTATGCCTTTGTTTCGCCTTACAGATTTTTAAAAAGAAGCTCGGCTAGTCTCACCATCCATTAAATCTTTTAACTAAACCGGTACATTAAAATACATTTAAAATAAGAGTAATTACTTACCCTTCTGGGTGGTGAGCTGCTTTGCCCAGGGCTCTTTGTGAGTTCATTTAAAAGTGCGCTTCTTTTGTCACTCAGCGCGGCCCGGGTGGAGACAAGTAAAACACAAACTACGAGCTTCCACCCGTCCGGTATGTCTTGGTCTTTAAATCCAAATGATTCAATTATAAAGTAATTTAAAAGGACTGAGCGTTTGACTTGATGGATTGGACAATAATTAACTATTTACGGTTTTAAAAGTAATTTGTTTTAAAAGCAGTTGGAATGCAAAGAATTGTAAATTTGTAATTGGTAAGTGAGGATTTTTTTCCTCCTGTCTTGTTTCGGCCTCCTTAAGTTTCTGTTATGTGTTTACATGTAATAGGTACAATCTGTTTCAAAGTTATTAGTTATTAGTTTTCACAAAGCACATATTTTTTTCCCAATTTCTTTGTTTGATTTTAAATAAATTATATCAATTGGTACATTGCTGCAAATGACTATATCTGAAGAAGTGTGGTGGATTAAACTCGGCTTACTTAAGTGCTTGTACCCCTGCTCTCAACATTGATGAAGCATGTTGTACCAAACATGTGTTAGCCATAGCATACATTTACATGGTATATTAAATTAAATTTTATTCAGTTTAAAATACTTTAATTAAATATAAATGAATTAACTATTTTTTAAATACAATTAAGTTTTTTATGTGCCACTTGCACCTATGTATGAATCATTGAAACATTGTCCATTATTAATTTACTAACTACTGAATGACATCAAACTAGGAATTATAGAGCCCGCTCATTCTGCCCCAGATGTCCACATTGTTGGTTACTATATTTATTGCTGAAAGATTAAATTTCTTTTCTCCCAAACCAATAGTCTCATTCAGATCAAGAGGAAGGGTTGATCTTTCCAACTGCTATTTTCTCTTTCTGGTACACTTGTGGCTTTCTGTAGAGTTGGTTTTATGTTCATCTTTTGGTATCGATTCTGCCTTCGAGCAAATGGTTTTCTGAGTGTAAATGTCTGGTTACCTGATTCTTTAGATATTTTGTATTTCTTAACTATTTCATCAGTCCATCAATCAAGTTTATTTGTATAGCACATTTCAGCAACAAGGCAGTTCAAAGTGGTTTATGTAATTAAAACACAAAATACAAATTCATAGAACACACAGTCTACAATGAAAACTTTTTAACTATTTTTAAGATTCTGAGGATTCAGGTCAGAGTCCTTCACTACTCTCAGATTTAGGACTTGATCTCTAGTTTCTACCTGTAATAACTGAAGCTGTGTGCTGACTCTAGGTCATTCCTTTTTATGTCCAAGGATAACTTCAGTTTTGTTTCTGTTCAGCTGGATAAAGTTTTGACACATCCAGCCATTTTTTCTAAGCATCTTTTCAGTGCTTGAATGGGTTCTGAGTCACCTAATGACATTGTAATGTAGAGCTGTCTATCATCTGGCATAGGTTTATAATCTCTTCTAAGCTTTTGTAGTTTAGTGTATGCATCCTAGTAATGCCAGGATGCATACTAGGATGCATACCTAGGATGCATACCTAGTAGTAGATCTTAGATCTTGCCAAGATCTAAGATCAGGACCACCCTCTACTGTCAGATCCACCAATGTTATCTGAGGTGAAAAATTGTTATTCTGACAAAATATGTTCCTCAGAATGCCCCATGTCTTAATAGTATTAGTAATTAGAAAGTTATCTTTGACAATGAGTGGGAATTCTCGGTTTTGTTTAACATATTTATAGGGTGACAAGGTTTACAAACACTTTCCTCGATCTCAAGCCATTACAGTGTTTTTGGGTAGCCCACACTGAAATAATTCTTACATGTAAAGACAGTACATAGTTTTCAACCCTGGGCAGGCCCTATCAACTCAAGGTTTAGGGAAGTTGTAAGACTTTAGTTTTAATTTTAAATTTTCTACCTGAACAAATAAATTCTGATATTGCTTTATTGATTCCAGCTAAATCTTTAGAGTCAATAAACAAAAACAACATAGACATTGGATAAATTAAATTAGGGTGAATTATCACCTTAATAAGGCTAACTCCCCCCAGAAAGGATAAGGGGAGCTTCTTCCATCTCACCAACTTATCCTTAATATGAATAATTGTAGGACTGATGTTTTCGGAGTACAGCTGACTAATTCTAGATCCAATTCGTTTTCCTAGATATTTTAATCTTGTAGGAGCCCATCAAAATGGCTTGATGAATACTGATTTTCCCTGGTCACAAGCATTTAAAGGCATTATTTCTGATTACTATAATTTACCTTATACCCAGATATTTTACCAAATTTTGTTGACACAATCAATTAGAGCCGAGGTAGATTTCACAGGGTCTGTCAAAGTTTAAATTATATCATCAGCGTATAATAATATTTTATATTTTATACAATTTTGTTCCTATTAATATACCTTTAATATTATTGCTTTGTCTAATTGCAATTGCAAGTGGCACTACATCCAAAGAGAAAAGTAGCAGAGAAAGACAGCTTCCTGCGCCGTCCCCATTTCCAGGCCACAGGGTGTTGACAAGAGGCTATTTGTCAAGATGGATACTGTGGGCTTTTTATAATGAAGTTTTATCCAGTTTATAAAATTTTCTCAAAGTCCAAATCTTCTAAGCAGTTCAAACATATACTCCAGTTTGACACAGTCAAAGGCATTCTCAGCATCCATTGAGACAATGATGCCTGGTATTTCTGTCTGATTTTTGGTCACTATAACTGGGTTTACTTTTAAATGATGAGGTCATAGCTCCATCTCCCTCTCTACCCTGAATGAGCCTTACTCTCACAAATAAACATGCTGCCATTCTGCAGTCTTGTCAGATCTGAAATGGAAAAACCCGCCAAACTAATTTTAGTGTTAAGGATATTAAAATAAATCTTATGAAAATCCTCAGTTTCCTGTCAGCTCTGGAACAAGTTGTTTGATTTAATTTTCCACATCTATGGTCCATAACAAAGTTATTATTTTCAAGTTATCTACCATTATACTGTTGATAGTTGCTCTTAGTCATTTTTTCTGAATAGTATGTAAAATTAGCCCAATGTATTTGTAGTCAGGCAAAAACAGTAAATGTATAGTTTGCTTGAAAATGTACATTTGTGTAGTTATTCAAGTTTTATTTCTTTTGACTTGGTTTTTAGACACTACTACAAAGGAAGGTCTTGTGGCAATAAACTACTGACTTTATTTAAACAACATGGGCAGAAATATTCAACTAAAATTACACAAAATTAAACAAAACATTTTAATGACGACATGAATGAAAAAAATGGGAGAGCTGTACATTTTCCATTCCCTTTGAACTGAATTAGTTCCTGATGTTACCACAAGTCAGAAGCAATCATTTAAAGAATCATTTAATATAATTTAAGACAATAAAGTTTTTACGTATCAGTAATTAATGATGGTCTGAAGAGACAATGGTATTTTGACAAGACTTTTACCCTACAGTTTCTGCATGTATAAAACTAAATTATGCTGGTATATGAAGATTATGGCGGTTTCAGTAATAAGCTACCATGTCCTAAAATACTTTTTTTTTTTTACAGATTTTTAAGAATATTTACTACATTAATGACATAAATGTCAATGTAACACTAAGCAAGTTAACAACCAATCTGCAATAACGCTAATGATTCCAAATGTGAAGGTTATAAATCAACAAATAGTAAATAAAACTATTTCAAGTCATTTAAAACAATCCGCAAAAGTAGATTTTTATTTGTCCCTTCAATGTCACTAAAGTCAGATTAGTGTGTATAGTGTGTGTAAGTGTGTGTTCCTGCAGTACCACAACCCACCACTAGAGGCCGATACTGAGTGACTATCGTATACACACTTATACACAAACAGTTGGTTTTTGTGAATTCTAAGGACTTGTCTGAAAATTTGACAGAGCATCCTCCTGACCTTCTTTTCATTGAATTCAATGCAAACTTTGTGGGGACCAGGTTTTTGGTCCCCACAAAAAATTTGGTCCCCACACCGTGAGTGTGCTGTCTTGCTTTGGTCCCCTCTATGTAGCAAAAACAAACACACCCCCCCACGCATGCACACACACACACTTACAAAGAGAAAACAAGAAGCTCTTTAAGACAAAACCAGAGGTTTAATGAAAGCACAGCTGCTTTTCTGTGTAAATGTAGATTGAATAATTATTAAAGACATCAGTAATGTCATTCTGACCAGTCATGATGTTAACTGAAGATATCTGAATAAGACATCTAATAAAATATATTTTGAGGAATTTCATGTATAAATTTATGTGATGCTTCAATGTATCAAACACCCTAATAATAGGAGCTCTAGTGATATTAGATATATTTCTAGATTTTAAAAATATTGGAATAATTGTTAATCTGCTTTATTGTGGATAAGTTCTATTTTACTTGATTTGATTATTTATTTACTTTTTTCCTAAAAGGCATGGACTCCTTTTTGTTTCAAAATAAACAGACTGATTATATGTCTAATTCTTCAACAAGGAATTTCCACAAGTCTAAATCTCGGGGAATTACTTTAGCCTCGTCATTATTTGCTTTCAGGATCTCTGCAGTTTAACTTGCACCAGTCAAATCTCTGTAACTAGTTCCTAAAAAAACAATATTGCATGCTGGGAATGTGTTGGTCACGGTGCTGCTGCAGGAGGTGAGTCTGACACAGAGAGAAAACTCTTCTTCTGATCTTCATCTTCGTCTGTCATTCCTGATCTCTCTTGGCGCTGAGTCTTGAAGTTATAGTTGAGTTTTGGTACTAAGAGTGCCGTTTGTTTATCAGCTCCAGTGGCCCTCAGCTCCAGTGGCCCTCAGCTCCAGTGGCCCTCAGCTCCAGTGCCCCTCAGCTCCAGTGGCCCTCAGCTCCAGTGGCCCTCAGCTCCAGTGCCCCTCAGTGCCCCTCAGCTCCCCTCAGCTCCAGTGGCCCTCAGCTCCAGTGGCCCTCAGCTCCAGTGCCCCTCAGTGCCCCTCAGCTCCCCTCAGCTCCAGTGGCCCTCAGCTCCAGTGCCCCTCAGCTCCAGTGGCCCTCAGCTCCAGTGCCCCTCAGTGCCCCTCAGCTCCCCTCAGCTCCAGTGGCCCTCAGCTCCAGTGGCCCTCAGCTCCAGTGCCCCTCAGCTCCAGTGGCCCTCAGCTCCAGTGGCCCTCAGCTCCAGTGGCCCTCAGCTCCAGTGCCCCTCAGCTCCCCTCAGCTCCAGTGCCCCTCAGCTCCCCTCAGCTCCAGTGCCCCTCAGCTCCAGTGGCCCTCAGCTCCAGTGCCCCTCAGCTCCAGTGGCCCTCAGCTCCAGTGCCCCTCAGCTCCAGTGGCCCTCAGCTCCAGTGCCCCTCAGTGCCCCTCAGCTCCAGTGGCCCTCAGCTCCAGTGGCCCTCAGCTCCAGTGCCCCTCAGCTCCAGTGGCCCTCAGCTCCAGTGCCCCTCAGTGCCCCTCAGCTCCCCTCAGCTCCAGTGGCCCTCAGCTCCAGTGGCCCTCAGCTCCAGTGCCCCTCAGCTCCCCTCAGCTCCAGTGGTCCTCAGCTCCAGTGGCCCTCAGCTCCCCTCAGCTCCAGTGGTCCTCAGCTCCAGTGGCCCTCAGCTCCCCTCAGCTCCAGTGGCCCTCAGCTCCAGTGGCCCTCTCCTTGAGGAATCAGCTCAGATTCTGTCTGACACATCAATTCCAGGTGAGAAGTTTCCCTGGTTGTGAGAGATCCTGTTGGTCAAAGCATTCTTGTTTAAGCATCAATATGTGCTGATGTTCCTAAAGGAAGAATGTTTAGTGCCTGAATTTATTGTCACTGGGAGACGGTAAGTGGAGAAGCGGCAGGTGTCCATCCAGGTTATTATTTCACTCCCTTCTCCCCACCGTTCATCTCTAATGAAGTGCAGGAGAAAGGTCCTCTGGCTTCCAGAAGCTTATAGTAGGTTTTAAATCCGTGGACTTGGGGTGTAGAAGTGAAATACTAACGAAATCAGATCTGTCTCTGAGGCTTGGGCAGGAAGCAGCAGGAACGAAGTACCGCCTGCTAACAAGGACTGTGGGAAAGCTGGAGTCGGTGTTGGAAAGGCTTCCATGAATCAGAACGTTGTTGAGACGGAAACAGATCAGACAGACGCTTTCAGCTTGACTGCTGCTAGGGAACCGGACAGCCAGCAGAGGACAGGGAATATGACTCAAACCTTTAGTCATGAGTCCTGTCAGTGTTTTCCTTGATGAAACTTTGACATATTAATATGACACTGTGTCAGAGCCATTTTAGAGAAAAAAAAACAAACAGTACATTTCCATCAAAAACCTCAAAGTCTGAAAAATTTTGGGACATTTTCTAAAAAAAAAACCTGGAAATTCCTGAGTCTCAAAAGACAAACATTTTCGACTTTTGAAACTCTGACCTTTCTGAGCTTGAAAAGTCTAAATTTTTCTAGAAAAA
Source organism: Poecilia mexicana (assembly GCF_051168715.1). Lineage (NCBI taxonomy): Eukaryota > Metazoa > Chordata > Actinopteri > Cyprinodontiformes > Poeciliidae > Poecilia > Poecilia mexicana. The sequence goes on from NW_028263389.1 coordinate 1,057,103, forward strand.
CTGACATTTTAAGATTAATCTCAGAAATTGTCTAGAAAAACTCTAGGGGATTTGTAAGTTCCCTAGTAAAGATACAGAGGTAAACATAGCTTTAACAGTCGAGCAGTCATTGGAGCTACTTTTAAAGTTTATTTAGCAAATGTGTTGCCATTTGCTGAATAAGGCTTTTTCGAAAAAGCCATAAATCACCTCAAGAAAACGTGAAGTTGAAGATGTCGTGTCTAATTTTCTGTTTCCATCAGTGTTTCTAATCCTGCTCTTCAGAAAGTGCAGAAAAATTTACAGAAAGATGGATTGAGTTTTTAGACACACGTTCCTGTAAAAGCCGTTTCGTTTCCAAGAAGAGAAATTATTTTCCATTTTTTTGTCTGCACCAAACTGATTAGTTTTCATTTTTTGGTTTTTATAATGATTTTTTCAATGTGTAGATGAAGGGGACTTTATATTACATTTTCAGGGGATTTTTTTTTCAATTTGTCAGTTAGTTAAGCTCAGTCACGTCAGCCTCCATCAAAAGCATTTTCTTTCCTTTCCTGTCTAACAAAGAGTAATCCTGACTGCCTCAGCTGTTTAAATACAACACCTTAAAGCAATAATTGTTGTATTTTCTGACTTAAGTTGAGGTTGTTTTGCTGTTACATTTCCCTTTGAATCAGTTTGTCAGCTGAATTATTTTTTGTGTGTGATTTTATTTTATTTCTTCATATGCATTTGCTTTTCCATTCTTCTATAAGATTCAAACTGCAAAATGTAATTTGGGGGAACAAGTATCCAGTGATATAAACAACAGATGAATATTTTATTGATAATTTCTCTTTGTCTCATATATTTACAGGATGCGTTTCCAATGAGCAATAATCCATCAGAAGGTCCTCTTAATATTATACAAGTCAGAGTTTTACATTAAAAATCAGTTTTATAGCTGCTGCCCAGAGCTCCCACTGTCTGCTGTTAAAAATACAGTCAGGATGGGAATCAGGCTGAGCTGGAACATTTTACTACGGCTGGTTCTTCCCTATCTTGAAATATTGTCTAAAAAGTGCATTCACAGCAGTTATTTTAAATACTTTCAAGCTACAGTAGCATTGATCTTACTTTTACAATAGGGAAGCAACAGACACTTGTTTTTTACCAAATAAGAAATTTTAAACTAAAAATAAGTAAATTAATACTATCATTTTCATTTCATTGGTACATTTATGTTATTTTTATTATATTGCTCCCAGCATTGAGGTAACATTACAAATTCTACATCTTATTTTGACTTCATTGAAAATGATGTGACTCCATACAGTAAACAGCGCCGTGTGAAAGTTCTCCTAACCCTTAACCCCTTTCACGTATTGTCACGTTGTTGCCACAAACTCCAGTTTATTCAAATACATTTCTGACGAGAAAAGTAAGAAGGTAAGATGTAGATATGTCAATAATGTAAATAGTACAGAAGGTGATTTATAAATGGCTAGATGTGGTTTGTTAACATTAAATTACTATTAAAATCTCCAATTTAAACGGGTATTGTCTTAGCCTTGATTTGAAGGAATCAACATTGTTCATCCAGACAGGAAGTTGATTCCAAACTGAAAAGCCTGGTGACGAATCGCCTTGTCTCACATTCTGGGTTCAGGTTCTGAATGGAAGGACTTAAAATAGTTTGTAGTTGATTTGCCTATTAAATAAAATGCTAGTGTATTTAAAATAGTGCTACTGTACAACACAGTCACATTATATGTGCATTGGCGATCAAGAACACACACGGAAGGACTTGTGGTCAGATGTGACTGAAACTGAACCATATGAGCAGACGGAACCATATTTTTTGTGTATTTGTTTAAACTTCAGACATGAGACAGGAAATCTGTGAAAAAAAATGTGTCTTCACCCAGTGCTCCTACTGCCATCTGTAGAAATTAAACACTTGGTCAGAAACGACCAATCAGAGTCAGGAGGAGGGTCTTAGCACTGACAATCACCTCCGGGTACATGTTGCCAAATGTGCTAATACTAGAGAATCAACTCATTGTTCCAGTGAAACTGTTTATCTACAGCTATAGGTGACTATGCTAACTAGCCTAGCATTCACACAGGCTCTGTTGAGGGACAGGAGCCGTAGCAAAGCAGAAAGCAATGTGGAGGGTATGAGCAGTGCATACACGAGTTTGACTGACAACACTAACACCCTCTTCCTGGTTCTAATTGGTTGTTTCTGACAGAGTGGTGCATTTCTGTAGTTAGTACTGGGAGCACTGGGAGAAAGCAGTTTATTTGTCTCATCTCTTTGAAGATGCTTCTTTGTTCTTCGCACTTCACGTTTATCCTCTACATAAAATATCAAATTCCATTAAAATATATTCTCTTGTGTGGTTAGAATGTAACAAGTGTGGAAAAGTTGTGGTATGAATACTTTTGCTCTGCACAGTTAGCTCATGTTATACCAGTTTTATCTTGTAAAACACTATCTGATGTTAACTTTCTTCAATCTTCTATGCATTTACAATCTTTTACCTGGTACATTGTGCTTGGTGCTGCTATATTTTTATGCTGTGATTTATATTTCATGTTCTTCTGCATTTTACATGGCCTTGTACTTTCATTTAGTAGTTGGAATGTGCTGGGGACCTTTCCATTCTGCTAATTAGTCTTCCTTCTGTCCTGGCCCCTCTCGGCCCTCTGGTCGCCCAGAAACTAATTGGGGTCTCGCCTTTACTGAGGATGATCCAGTAATTGAAATGCCGCAGGAGGGGAACGGCAGCAGGAGCACGGAGCGTGCAGCTACATCTTCACACCAAGAATCCCAGCCTGGATGGTTGTGTGTTTTTTTTTTTTTTTAATCCTGACTTCTTGAGAAAACTGACCAGTCACAGTTCTCTATGGTTGCAGTGTCTCTGTTATCATTATTAGCTTTATAATTCCAGCTATGCATCACATTTAGTAAATAAGATGTGGGAATTGCTCTGCCCATGATCTTTACCCAACTAATTAACCTCCTTGTTATTTTATCAAAACACATTAAATCACATATAGAGTTGCAGGGTATGAAGAATGTGGCTGGGAATATCAGAAAAAAATACATTTCAAAGCAGGGAGTTAAATATGCTGTTACAGTTGAAGCCATGGACCTTTAGATAGTACAGGAGCGTGCTTCACTAAACTCTGCTCTCTTATAATCTTTCCGGTAGTTTTCTTGTTTTAGTGTGCTTTAGATAGCAACGCATAGTGTCTAGTACAGATATTTACAGCACATTAGTGCATATTATGGTGCAAAACTGTTAGGAGAATAAACCATTAAATGATGAAAAGAGCAGAGCAGCACAGTGCAGCGCATCCAAAACACCTTCAGTGTGTAACTACAAAGAGACGTTAGCAGCAGTGAACGACTGGAACAAAATTAGATGGAGGGGATTTTTAAAAAAACATTTTGATACTAAAAGCATTTACTATTTTATTTCATTTTCCACTTTATTGATAACCTGAATGGTAACCTGAAGAGTATACATGTGCAGCAACCACTTTGAGAGTAAAATACTAACAACTACAACTTAACTTAGGGAAAAAAAACAGAATAATCATGTTTCCATTAATATTTTTTTATGAGAATTTAGCATTATCGCATTAGAAAACGTTTATGGAAATGACAAAATTTGAAAAAACTTTCTCAGTCTGGCAAAAAAAAAAAATATATTTTAAGTTGGCTCGAGGTAGTTTTTTTCTTTGCGTAAAAAGTTACTGCGCTAAAGGAGAGATGGAAACACATTTGTAGAATAAGTTCAGAAGTAGCAAACATTTATCTTACATGACTGGTTTACTGGCTGTTTCTGCTGTCAGTGTGACTTAGGATTGTTATATTCATAATTACACATTAGTAATATATGTACTTTGTATGTAACATGTGTCAGAGCATTTTTTCACCTTGTGTTTATCATAAATAGTTGATCAATTCTAGAGACTTTGTTTTGCATCAATAATTAGTGCACCTTCTTTGAACAGATGTTTATTTGAGAAATGGTTTCTGTTGATATATTTTTTGACAAATGTTGGCTTAATAATAGTTTTTCATTACAGAATTGTACATCTTCTTTTAAAGAGTCAACTGTTCTAGTATTTTTAGGGTATTGATGCCACAGCTTTACATTGAGTTAACTAGCTTTTCATATTTCCAGGTAGGTTATTGATTGTTATCAGTCTTTGGTTTAAAAGCTATTGTTTATCTGTGTCACTTTCATTTTAAGTTAGCATATTCATTCCAAATAAGCCCCACATTCCTCATACCTATTCTGAAGACGCAGAAATATCACCAGATTACCTCACTTAGAGACAACATGTTAGTGTCACAACAACGTAGCCTAGCATCTGGTGACATGGTAAAGTGTTTGTAGCTGGTTTCAACCAGTCATTTCTGTTTCTTGAACAAATATCACTAAACTGTAACCTCAGTGAGTGAAGTGAGGATTTATTTGCTGTCGATGTATTTCCCTTAGAGCATTGAGCCTAATGTCAAGAGGAATTTTCCCATCATCACTATTCCTATTGTGTTTGCGCTAATCCTCTCTGTCTTGAGTGTCCTCTGTTCCGTGTCACTGAGGCCTTCCAGCTCCGTCCACTGGCCTCAGAGGCTCTGACCCTTTTCTTTCCACCGGCTGAAATGTGAGCAGATAGTTGTGGGAATCGTATCTCGTCTACTGGCAAAACTCTGGGGACATTTTGGCTTCAGGGTCACGCTATAGATGAAACTAGCCAAAGGCATCAAATCTCCTTGGGATTTTAAATGTGACGTGCATGCTATTTATAGAAGGGAATGCAAGAGCTTTTGTCCTTGACCTGCAACTAATGTCTATGTAAGACAACTTCACTTAACCAGGAAATATCTTCTCAAATTATGACTAATGAAACCAGACCAAATGGACAGATGGGTCATTTCTCAAAATAGCTCTGTCAATATTTTTATTTTGTGCACCTCGTCTATATCTACAGATCTACCTTTCAGTACAATTCATTTTATTTTAACAGATGCAATTCTCAAGAAAAACACAACTTCAGTTTATATCCACTTACAATACAAATTAATTACAAACAAAAGAAAATGTTTCCACTGTATTGAAATTACTTGTCTTTGTATCGAATCAAGTTTCAGAATTTTGCATCATAACGACCCCATTTCCAGCATATAGAGGTTTTTCTTGTATGTAGTGCTGCAGGTAAAACAGTCCCCGGTAAACGGATATCCCTGGAACCTCATTTACATCCAAGAGGATTCAAGTTAATTAAGGTCCAAGAGAACGTTTAGGGAAGCCACTTCCATTTGGTAATCCTCCATTTTGTTTACACAATACTTACTTTAATAGTTTACTCTGCCAGTTACAGAAACCCAGTCTGCTCATTTTAAGGTCTGCGGTTAATTATTTTGTAGATCAATACGCCTTTTTGCTTTATGTCAGTCTTATATTTTTTGTATATACACTAACTGGTGAATAATAAAAGAATATATCTGAGGTTCTAATCTTCTATTGTTTCAGGCTGTGTTTCTTTTTATTTACAGCATTCTTATCTATTTTGTTTAAGTGACAAAGTGAGAAGGCTGATTTTATTGTTGTTTCCTTACTTTTATCCACTCAGAAAACCTAGAATCCTGTTTCACTGGCTGGTAATAGATTCGTGTCCACAATAAATTCTCAGCACGTGTCACACATCTGTCAGCAGATGACATCTATGTTAACAACTGCGTATATCAAGTCCGTCGCTTTTTACTTACTTCAGTCAAAAATGCTGCATATTCATCAGTCCAGTTTCTGCTTCCTTTTTTTCCCCTCCGTACCTAACAGTTGATTTATTCTTAGGGATAAAACATCCGGTACAGTATCTCCGTTTGATTTAGCTTGTGTTAGTTGCCAGGAGGTAAATAGCTACACAGTGCTGATAGAGGTCACCTGTGGGGCATAAATTACATATGGACTGTTTGGACGTGCTCATAACCCCCCTCAGCCCCTGCAATGAGGCTGTGAGGGGAGCATAAAACTAATTGTGCCATGCTCCTTCCTGTCAGCTGATGAATTAATTTTTCCTAGCCTACGCTCAGCTGCTGCTGCTAAACACTTCAGCACCTCATTATGTTGCCACGTGAATCACCCTGGGGACAGGATCATTTTGCATCCTGTCAAAATAAAGCAAGCGTGCTAAAATAAAATTGAACTATGGCTAAAGACAAAGCAACCGGGGGATTTCCTGCCACATTAATAAACATTCACCCTCAGCGCTCAGGGAATCAACAAAGACACAAAAGCACAATGAAACTGCGGGGCCTTTGCGCGAGATTCGCATTAGAGGAAAGGTCAAAAGGTTAATGAAAACGTTTCAGCTGATCGTTCCGAGGGCAGCCGCAAGGTTCACTAAGCCTTGCAGCAAACTGATTGGTGAGACAGGACTGGCTGTTTGAGATCCTCTGCAAGTTGAAGACATTGTATATTCTGCGACAACTTGTTCATTACTTTGGAAAGTCAACCAGTTTTTATTGGGATGCATAAATATTTGTGCCTATTTGCAGCAAAAAAAGTCTAAAAAAATCTATTCATCCATATTAGGTTGGGTCAGTCAGAGTGGGTTTGAACTTCCATGTAATCCAATGCATAATTAAATCTTGAGAAGCATAAGTATTGTATGCACTTTCCAGATTCCCATAAAAATCCATTCACATGAGCAGTTTGGATGTCACAAGAAAGTACAACTGTAGCAACAGCAGTTTCCCTAACATCAGTCTGTTGTGTTGCCTGTCCCTGTTTAAATGTTTAAATCAAGTCTTTTCACCCCTCGTAAGTTTTGTCATGTTACAGCCACACCCTTCTCTGTATTTTATTAGGATTAAATGTGAGACATAAATTGGTGACCTGCATGTCTTTTTATCCCCTGAGTCATTATTTTGGAGAACCGTCTATCGTTGCAAACGTTTTGGTTCTGTCTCTACTTTTACAGACTGATTCATTGATATTTTTTTTGTCATTTTTTTTCTTTCAGTACACCTGAAGCTGAGTCAGATTTTATTAAAAGTATCTGTAAACTGCTGCCTCAAAATCATGCCAGAATTTCTCAGTGAGATTTATGTCTGGAATTAGATTTTACTGACGGACAAAGGAATATGCTAAGATCTATTCCCTTCCATTGCAGATTAGACCGCCTGTATGAACGCTCATAGCTGCTTATTTTTATAATTCAAACACCAAATATACTTTAGCTAATATGTCTTAGCTGTACAGCAGAAACTAACATTTACAGTAAAAGAATTAGTTGCCATGACTACGCAGATGTTATGGTGTAATCTGCCATAACATATAGCAGATTACACCATGATACATTAAAGCTCTACTGTTGTTGTATCAACCTTCCAGACCTCTCAGGTCTTCTGGTTCTGGTTCTGCTCTGCACCAGAATCAGAACCAAACATGGAGAAGCAGCATTCAGCTTCTATGCACCACAAATCTGGAGCAAACTTCCAGAAAACTACAAAACAGCTGAAACACTGAGTGCTTTTAAATCAAGATAAAAACCCGACTGTTTGGAGTTGCCTTTGATTAATAATAACTGGAACGTTGATTAATTCTGGTCTTCATTCCGATATTTTGTTATGATTTTGATGATATTTGAGAAAACAATATGTTTATATGATGTTCTCATTATGCAAAGCACCTTGAACTGCCTGTTGCTAAAATGTGCTAAACAGTGTGCGGAAATAAAGTAAGCCTTTCTTTGGCTTACTTTATTTCTGCTCTTGGGGGTACAGCCAATCAGAACTGAGGAAAACGTTCCTCAGTTCTCAGTTCCCATTAATTAAAGGCACTCCTGGATTGGCCCCTTTGCAAACGCCAGCTTCCCCAGCAACACTTTTCTTCTGAGTATTTTAGAAATATTCTACAGATGACGTTCTGTTAACAGTTTGTTAATCATGGTGTATAACTTCCCTTCTGCTTTGCCCCATTAGGTGATAAGTATTTATGTTAAACAGAAACTCCAGATAAAGTTTACTGAAGTGTGAAAAATTTCAAAATGTGTGCATGCTTTTTGCAAGGTACGGTAAATAATTATGTTGAAAAACAAGCCGGGAACTTGACATTTTAGGATAGAAGAAGTATAAAATAGCAGTCGCCTTGCTTTGACGGGTTTAACAATAGATATTTGAAGGCCGATATGGTGATAACAGTCCCAAACCACAGCAAGCCTTGGAAAAAATAAAAAAATCTCTATCTTCTTTGAATCTTTGTGCATTTACTACCAGTCATTTCTGTGTATTCTCTGTTTTATGTCTCACTAGCCCCATGTGAAGCTCACAGCAGGCGTTTATTCTGTCCAGAGAAGCAGAATATATATCTGTGGAATAAAACCAAACCTTTGATCAAAGGATTTGGGATTATCAAGAACTTGCAATTTAGAGTTAAAAGGAGGCAGCTGATAGGTTGAACTGCTGAAACCGTTTCGCCTGACAAAGTCTATAAGGCTCAGGAGGAGTGCAGGGAAGCAACACGCAACACCAGCAGTGTGTGCGTGCACGTGCGTGTGTGTATGTGCGTGTGTGTAGGGGTGTGTGTGTGTGTGTGTGGGGGTGTGTGTGTAGGTGTGTGTGTGTGTGTGCGTCTGTGTGTGTGTGTGTGTGGAAGACCGAAGGCTTTGAGCAATTTCTTCAATAAATCACACTTTCTCTGCCGTTTCTCATTAAACATTCAGTGTCTTCAGGCAAATTGAAAAAAATGTGATTTCCATAAAGATTTGCTCTGAGTGTAATTGGCAAAAATAAAAAAAATCTTATTAAGATCAATCTGATGGCGTCCTTCGCAATGCTCTTTGCTCAGATTCATGCAGCTTCCATCAATATTCACAGGGATTAAAGAGCTACTGGGAGACATGCGTTATGTTTTTGTTTCACATTCAACAGCGATAAATGGAGGATTCTGCTTTTATAAGGGAGGTGAAAGCAAACAGTGCACACTTTTATCACATGGTTTAAATTCAATGTAAATGTCTGAAGCCTCACTTAGCGATTAGAAGTACTGCTGAGACTTTGCTGAGGGTTGAATTCCCCAAAACCCAAAGCTAGCTGCATTTTAAACATGGACCAATATGGAAGCTAGTGTTCACTAATGTGCTGCACATTAGTGCTTTAGTGTCACTGATGTGTTGGTATGCTGCTGCATTAGTGGCGTACTTTGTCGTTGTTTCCATTCAGTAAGAAATGCAGTTAAAATCACACGTGAATAAGTTTGTTCACGTCATAAGTTATTAAAAAAAAACATAATCCTCAGGCTACTTGCTGTCTAGTTCTTTGTGGTTTGCGCCAGTGGCAACATACCATTGATGATCATGTGACTGTTGTGATGTGAAATAAACCAAATATCAGTAAGAAGCCACATTCATGTATTTCGATATGGCTAAATAAACCATTTCATCCAAAACTAAGTAAACTATAGAGCATTATTTTTATTATATAGAGCTTTTGCAGTATTGGCTACAGTGCTGCCTCTGATAGAGAGGCGTAGAGAAATTGTCTTTACTCTGGCTTTACCATGAGTCGTAGAAATGAAACATGTTCAAACATTTAAACCAAACACAAACAGGAGGTAAACCTTCATAAAAGTTGTTACTAAAAATGCTCCATATCGATGATAAACTCTGAGCAGCCTCAGAGATCTTCTCCAAAGCTTAGTTTTGAAACCCGATTGCTGATAATATGGATTAACTGTCTCTGCCCAGCGTTCTCCTTCTTCCCGTCGTTCCAGCTTTGACAGACACACACCTCTGTCTCTGCCTGCTTTCTTCCCCGCACATGCAGCCCTCTGGCTCAGCTCGCCAATGTGGATTATAGCTCTCTCATGGCTATCATGATCTTACACAAACAACATTTGTCAGCTCATTTATCACTGCTCCCCCCGGCTGTCCACCCTCGTCTATTCATCTATGCTCTGTTTCTGCATCCCTGCCTCCAGGGTTGAAAATGCATGCTACCTCCACCGCTGGAAAAAAGAAAAAAAAATCTCCCCAACCCTCCAAAGTCCTTTTTGATATTTGCGCGAATCTGCAAATGTCACCGTCGATATCTGAAGCTTGACTGACTCGCCGAAATCCGTTGTGCGTCTTGGTGGCGCGATCGGACGCGAGCACCTTGTAGCCGAACTTTCATTAAAAGCTGTTTGCAATGTCACTTTACGAAATTATTATCCACCTTTGATCAGATCGGCTCAGTTTCAGCAGTAGTGGTGGGATGTATAGTGGTCAAAAGCTAACTGGGTTAAAAGGTGAACATGAGCTCTGTAAGCATGTTCTGATACAAATCAGTGTTCATAACCGATAAAACCGGCGACGTTAATGTAGTTAAGAGGACTTAAGCCCAACGGATCAGGCTTCCACCTGAAAGCTTGATGTGAGTATGGGGGAGAGGCCAGCAAGATGGAAGTCCAACCCTGAGAAGTGAATGTCCTCTACGGTCCTCAGAGGACGAGGCGGTGATATTCATCTGGACTGACCCAGGTTCAACTGTCAGAACCGGCATAAGAACAAAGGGTTGAGCAGATGGGCTTCACAAAGAATGTCAGAATCAAAGAAGCAAAAGTAACAGAGAGGTTTGTAGAAGGACAGGATAGATCTATGAGTTCAAGACTTTCCTGTGGTAATAAATACTGCATGTACAGTGGATATAAAGTCTACACATCCCAGTCAAAATGTCAATGTGTCTGATGGAAAATGATGAGACATAAATAAACAATGTCATTCCTATTCTGCCCCTGCACAGACTGGCGACCTGTCCAGGGTGACCCCGCCTCTCGCCCAGAACATTAGCTGGAGATGGGTACCAGCAACCCTCGACCCATAAGGGACAAGGGTGTAAGAAAATGGATGGATGGATGGATGGATGGATGGATGGATGGATGGATGGATGGATGGATGGATGGATGGATGGATGGATGGATGGATGGATGGATGGATGGATGGATGGATGGAGTCCGATTCTGTATTTAATCTGTATTGGTCAACAGAAAAACAAACAGTTCTACCATGGCACAATCTGTGAACACCTTTTATCTAATGCATTGTTGAAGACCTGCAACATTGAGTTCCAGCATGACTTTTTGTTGGAAACCACACGTATATGTATATACAGTCAAATTCAATAATCATCCTAGTCCACATTGTAGCCGGATATCTGGCACAACAAATATATTTTTATTCATTTTGGTCTTTCATCCACACAAAAACTCAGTTTAGTATATAAAAAATATGTATGTAAAAAAAAAAAAAAAACTCTAACCAAATTGGAGATTTGAGAAAACTCCATATTTGTGTTTGCGTGGGAAAAACAGAGATTTAGAGTCCCGCGCATTACTCGTAGTGTAGGATCTTAAGACATCCCAGAAGAGACATAAAGTCTATTCAGCAAGTTATTGGATTGATGGAAGGTGTTATATTCCAGCAGACGTGTATTAAAGACCTCTAAAAAGAGGAGGACAGGAATCATTCTGATCCCAAACCACCTCCATTTTCTGTGGAAGAGCTGTTCCTGATGACATAGGTGAGTGTTGGACCGAAGCTGGACCAGAGCCACTCCTTTACTCTTCTCTTGTTTCTTCATGATGAACTGGAGGAGCAGATGAGGCCAGAATCAACGTACCTAATTCCCACTTTGCACAAAGTACCGCTCCTGAACCAGACCCAGGGTAGTTACCAACTCTACTGGAGGTGCAGAATGGCTCCAATCCTTTAGACTTACACCATCGACCAGCAGCTCACACACTGTGACCCCTGTAGGTCCCACATGTTTTGAATCAGTGCAGTTCAACACAAACATACAACCTCTAATACACTGTATTTTAAATGTACTGTACTTGTACAAAGCTTAATTAAGAGCAGTGGACCCAAAGCTCTTCACACTACATTCACCAGTTCATACACACATTCACAAAATAAGTTACTGAATAGTAGCCAATGCTGCTCTGGGACAGTCTGACAGAGGCGAGGCTGTCATGCACTGGTGCCGCCTGTTGGGCCATCTGACCCTCAGCAGGCAAGGCTGGTGAAGTGTCTTGACCAAGGACACAATGAGAGACGTGGACGGTGCAGAGATCAGACCCACCGACTGCTGGACAAAGTCCTACCACCGTCCCGCTTTTCCTTCTAGTAGTGATGTCCAGTGAGTCTACGGACATCTGTAGCATCTGATGACCTTCTCCTACAGTTCAAATTGACTAACATAATGTTCTGCTTCTTGGAACGCCTTCCTCTTTGGGGTGGATCTTTTACGTACCCATCACTCGCCTGCATGTTTCCCACATCATTAAGTGTGATCGCAATTATTCCTTCTGTGTGCCTAATTATTTTTAGAGCAAGTATAGAGAATGTTGGCTCGATTGCCACAGTAACACTTCTGTGTATCAAGTCACTGGGGAGAGGAGGAGGAGAAGAAGAAGAAAAACTGTTCTGGATGCAAAGCTTATGTAAGCAGTGACATATGTTCTAGCCACACTGAAGGAGGATACAACGAGCTAATTAACTGCTATGGATCTGTCAAACATTGGCAACAGGAGAAAAAAAAAGTCTATAGATGGAGGTGTGTTTCAACAAGCCGAATTGATCCAACAGAGATTACAGTTCTCGTCTGAGAATTTTCTGTCCTTTGTGAGACAGCTGCTATGATGACTGGAACCTCTTCATACATCGATAAGAGAAATGAAGCTTTATTGATCCCCGTGGGGAAATGGGATCATTGCAGTAGTGAAAAAAAAAAAGCCAGGGATAAGGTGCAGCATGGGAATAAAGAAAAGTGGCCTGCAAGCACACAGAGGAAATCTACAGAAAAAGAATTAGGAGGGAGGGAACAAGATATTTCATGTATTGAAGCAGATGTATTGATTGAAACTACAGAAGGCTAAGGATATCAGATCAGGATAGTGGAAATGAGAACTTTAAACCTTAAAAAAAAGAGGAGCTTAAATCTGATCCACCTCTGTTCTGTGAGGCCTTCATAGCTGCTGGTATTTTTCAGTTTTAAACTTTTGCAGCAGTCTGTGGAATATCAGAGGATTATTCTAGGCAGCGGATACCGTATGCATCCTAATGATCGGCCAAGCCTGCTGGCGAGACTGCTGAAGTTTTTGAAGCTCCCCACTACATTAAGGAGTCATAGATGGAATAATTCAATTTGCAATGCCTGCTCCAAGTTGGGAAGCAAGAACATTACTTAGTGGGATATGTATTATATGAGGCCAATCCATTTCACACCGCTACAGTAATGTGGAGCTTAAAGCAACATAAAGGCAACGGACTGGGTGGTCTGTTGCTTTCATTTCAGAGAGATGAAAAGAGCATTTTTCAACTTTTGGATTCATTTTTTCAGACTAGAATTGAGCCTAATGCCTTTGATTGCAGAAGCAGGAAACTGCAGCCTCTTGTTATGGGAACTTTTTAACGAACAACTGAAGTGTCAGCGGGCTCGTGGCTGCGCCTGATCTGAGCATAATGAAGGGAAAATTACAGGACTTAGCTTTAAAAAAAGTTAATGGTTCATTGAGTCATTTTCAAACAACTTATTTTTATTGTTTAATGAAACAGATGTTTTTCAACCTGGAAATGTCCTGAATGGTTGTCTTGCTTTTCACAGTTTTAATATTTTGGGTTATTTCTAGGGTTAAACTGAGCAATGGCCAGGTGTTTTACAAGCATAAATTTGAGAAGTCAGTTTGCATGTTATTTGTTATATTTTTAATTGTACACAACAGGTGCAATGTTAACAGGTACAATGTTTTGTGATAACTTGTGAGAAATTGGTGTAGAGTTGTGTGGTAGTCTGTTGTTCTGTTTCTGGAGCTGTGGGCTCCACCAGAGGGCGCAGTCCTGCAGATATACACCCACACCTGCTTCTCATTAGTTCATCAGCAGGGGAATAAGAGTAGCTGGCCGAATGTTAACAACATGGGTTAACCTTTATTAAAACGTGAACATAAGTTATTAAGCCATGGCTATGATTTTTATTTTTTTGTCCCATCTCACCAGACGGGCTCTATACATTCAGCTAATGAAGTGGGGTAAAATTTTTACAGATAATTAGCAGAAAACATTTTTGGCAAAAGCCTAAATCTGTTCTCCCTTCACTTTCCACATCTTCAGAGATCTCAATTTATTCTCTAAGTTACAATAAAATGATAAAAAAAATTTTTTTGATTACCACTAAAGGCTTCCTTAGCCTCACGACCAGCTTTATACCACTCTGTCAGAACCATGGATCTAGGAAACTACAGTGGCCCACAAGGTTCATGAAAATACAAAGGCTGTAACAGAAAAAGCCACACTTTAAGCTATGCCAAAACAAAGGATATGATAAAGTTGTTAGCATAAGTTCCACTTTACCCTTTTGTTGTTGCATTGTGACTTTTCTGGGCCAACGTAAGAATGTCTGTAAAATTAGTAAAGACACATTTGAATTAAACAAAAGACTTGTCAACTCAAATAAAGGTAATAGTTGACAGAAATATGCCCAACCCCATGCATTAGAATAAATCTCTTTTCATTCCATTTCTTTTCCTTTTGGTGGAGTTTTGGGTTAGTACCGTCTCATGTTGTGCTTATTGGTTCTGGTTTGGGTAACCCATGGAAACGCCATAATAAGACAATGGATGTCTCTAATTTTTCCAGCTTTACAGTGAAACCCCTAAATAAAATCAAGCAAAGTACATAGAAGTCAAAGTGAATAATGCCCACCTGTCCCATAGAATGCTGCTTCAGTCTAGCGTCTGAAAATACTCTGAATCAGAAGTGCTGTTTCTACTGATGAGCCAAAAAAAAAAAAACATTCTTTGGTCACAGTAAGACGTTAAGCTAATAATCCAGCTGAGCCATCGATCATATTTAATTAATGCTGACTTAAAATTATGGCTCAGAAAGCACGTCTCTTTTCATTACTTCAACTCATCTGTCTTTATAATTCTTCACCTCCGATCAGCTCTCATAGGAGATGATGGAGAAAAAAATCTGAACAAAAGAGGAGATTTGAGGAAACTCGGGATGCATCAATGCAGAAGTGGAAAGAGACAATCTGAGTTGAACAACAACATGAAGAATAAGGAAAACTCAAAAAACACAGATATGATGACAGCTGCCAGTCCAGACTAATTAAATCCAAGCTCGGTTGGTCATTCAACACTGCAATAACACAAAATCATACCAATTAATTTTGGTCTAATTTCTAATTGGTCTAATGACATATCACAGCTGATATGTCAAAATCATATCAGGTGTGAAAACACACTATGTAATTGCTACAAAATGTGTGGAAATAGCTAAGGGACATTTACCCAATATCAATAAAGCCACATTCATGTATTTGAGCTAGTATGTAAAATTCTAAGTCCCTATGTGACAGAATCCATGTTAAATGTAAAAGTATGCAGGCAGTTATTATTATTTTTTCACCCTGTGCAGTAGAACATTTCAGTATTCCACCCAGGAAAAGGTGCATTCAACCAAATCATTAAAAACAAAATGTAAAAACTTTCATGGCCATGATAAGTGATTGCACGCCTGGCTAAAACTGTAGCTGCTGCTGTAATTTAAACGTTGTGCTTTCAAATTTTAGAAGCCACAATTTCTCATATAAATATTTCAGTGCAAAGTGACATAAAAAGAACACTGGACCCAAATATTCTTCATTTTTTTAACTCATCCCAACTTAAGCTCAGAAAGCTTGAGCTCAGGTTTTATTTCTTTCTCCATAACTAAGAGTTGAGGCAGAGAGGCTGACATATGGTACGCATGCAGAGCCAACCGCATAGAGAGAATTTTATAATTTATAGATTCTATGTATAACCTAGTTTAAAAACAACATAAAAGACGTCTTGAAGAGATTAAATAGAGGATCATGCAGTTACTTGGTTTCCGGCTTTAAAGCTCTGACTGCTTAGAATTAGGGAAGAATTTGGTGGGGGGGGTGAAGTGGACAAGCAGAAAACTTTCCTCATCTCTTTAATTATGAAGCAAACTTAGTTTCCAGTAAACGAATACTTAAAACAAGGGAACAACTTTCAATAACATTCCAGCATTTTATTATCAATACGTTTTGAAAAGCTGCAGTTGCAATTTAAACTTCATTAATTTTTCAAGGATACAGTCTGCAAAATGTGTACAACACAATGGTATTGGTTTTTTGTTGATTTTTTTAACCACCTACACACTAACAAAGAAAACGGATAACAGCTGCAGTGGCAGACGTTTTTAACCGACTGAATACTTGGAACGTTTTTACTGACTTCCCCTCTTAGAATGCAGAAGATGCTAAACTGACAGCACAGCCACGTAGCCCGGCTATTGACATTTCTAAACTGCTACCTCGCAACTCAATTAACCCAAACGGACCAATTAAAGTGTCTGTTATTGAAACAAATATCACATAAACACACTTTCCAGTTGCCAGAGCAAACAGGGTAAGTTTGAACTGACAAGTTGTAAGTTTAAGTAGCACAACAAATTGAATGTAAGCTTTGAACATACGCAAGACAGGAATATGCATGTAGTGCAATTAAAATGAGCAGAACACTGTGGCAAAAGAGTCAGAAATTATAGCAGAAAAATAACAAATCCGTTAAATTTTTCTACCCACAAGATTGTAGATTAAAAAACCCTCAGCAGGAATCCTGATGCTGTTCAAGGCCGATGTCAAAATCATGTCTGTGTCCAACAGTAGCAGCGTTTCCATGGACAATATAATTGTGCAATTTGACATTTTGAAAGTAAATTTGTTTAATGAAAACATGTTGATTTAGGAAAAAAAAAATAAAACTCACAATTTTCAATAAGTTTTGGTGCCAGGACGAAGTTGGTGTTTTTTTGGGAAAAAAAATAAATGAGTTTATTTGACAAAATTGCAATGAAAACACTGTTTCTACTCATTACACGGGTCACATGATCAACAATCGGATGTTGCCACTGGCACAAACCAGGAAGAAGAAGACGGAAATATCTGGAGAATGATGGTGCCTCATGTTTTTTAATGATTTATCACGTGAACAAAATTAATCACATGATTTTAATTGCGTTCCTTATTTAATGGAAACCCTGCAAGTGCGGGCTCCTTCGACATTAGCGGAATATGCATTAAGTTTTGTGCGCATTTGTAATGGAAATGCACCAATTTGTCTGATTAAAATCATCAGAAGAGAATTTCTATTAAACAGAATTTCTAAGACAAAAAAGTCTTTAAGTCATATTTGGTACCTAAAAAAAAATAAATAAATAAACTGACTAATCTGTAGGCCTAAAACATCTTGAGAAACATTTAGCTCTGGAAATGAATGCTGTAAACAGAAGTGTCTGTTCTGAAGGAAGACAGTCCACATCAGCAGACTGAGAAGCATAAAGGACTAAAGGTCCGTCCTTCTGTTAGCACGCTGCTGTAATAAAGCTGGAACTAATTGGCGTTGGCCGTGTTTTCCGTGTTCTGCTGTTTTGTGTATGACAAGCTAAAGCCACGCCACGGAAACTAATGAGCGCATTGCAACAAAGAATTCAGCAGTTCTAAATTAAAGCCAATTAAATCCCAGTCCAGTTACGGCTCTTCTACTAATCCAGGCACATGAAAGTCTCCTCGGCTGGAGCTGCAGCGGGGCTGAGCTGGGGCTGCCGGGTGCGAATGGAGGAGTGTTGTTAATAATTGCATCAAACACTAGGTCAGTGTCACCATTTGGAATGACAACATCCTATGGTGCAGCTGCTGACTAGGGCACTGTCAGCAGAGCTATCATGCGGCGCTGTTCGACCACTGTGCTGGAAATTGGCAAAGCGAGAGGAAGAGGCCAGCAGCGGAGGTGTGCAGTGTGACCCGCTGCTGCCGCTATAACTAAAGACTGCAATAGAGCAGCCACGAGGTTAAAGATAAGGCAATCTAAACTGTAAGTGGTTGTGTCAGGGAAAAAATAACACCGGCTAAAAAACATGGTAAAAGTGGAATGAAAAAAGGAAATGTGAAAACAGGGGGACATATGTTTTTGTGTCGACCACAGTGACCTTTGGATAGAGAGTAAATAGGATAAATTGCATAAGAACTACGGTAGCCATGAGGTTTTGTGTTTCATGAATGTACCCACATCCTCTTTAGAATATGAATTACACCCTGCAGTGGAAAAACTGAACTGTTTAAGATGTTTTTTTTTGTAGAAAATGATCAGAAATATGCAATATACAGCTAAGAGTAACTCCTACCACTCCCTGACTTGTTAAAGTAATTTTGTATTTTCTCTTAAGAGTAGATATAATCAATAAAAGGAGCTGATTAGGGTGATGGTGAGGAGGCCTTCACCCTCCAGCACAGTGCTATCAGAAAACTCAAAGTGGGAAATCTTTCTCTTTCTGATTGGAAAGAGAAAGATAGAGTCTGGTTTCCATGACACTGCAACACACTTCTCAGCTATACGCGAGGCAACTTCCATAAATTTTATTTGTGAATTCTTTAGAGAGGGTCACAATGCTACCTGGTAGATAAAGTTCTGGACCCAACAGAACATTCAATTTTACAACTGTTAGGATGGCCCTTAGCGGCTGGAGGAAGTAGGAGACTTGAGGCAGAGAAACTGTGCAAACCCACTGGGTGTTTATTCACCAATATTTAACAGACAAACAACCCTGCTTAAAGTGGCCTGAGCAGCAACACCCACTGTGGCCAACATGCAGCCTTTTATAGTCGCTGGCTGTTCCAATTCACAAACCCACCAAGAAACAGGGTAAAACAAAATACATACACACAAAGTTTGACCAACTAACTAACTAAATCCTCAGAATAATATATATTGCCAAATACTATTAATTTTAAGCATCTCTAAAACACATTTTTATCAATATAAATATAAATCCAACATTAAATTTACAAAATGCCTAGCTCTACTGCTCCCCCTCTTTCATCTGCTTTGGTCTCTTCAGGAACCTTTAAAAGGTGCTCAGGCCCCCAGGGAATCTTTTAGCCTGAACACCCTGCAGAGGAAGAGAGAGGTAAGCCACACCCACACAAAGCCTTCAAACAATCACAATACTTATATTATCCTTTTGTTTGTATTTTAACAGGACACCATCAGTTCCAGCTGAGATGCAACTGAATAAAACACACAATCAATAAAACATTTCAATCTGTTTTGTATCTGTTTCATTTCATTCATCATGCATTTCTTTTATCATTTAACACATTTTAAGTGTTGTGCCACCAAGTAATGAAGACCTTTATTACAACAACCTTGGTTAAGATGGAACAAATATGGAAATGAATATTTAAAGAAGAGAATTTAATTTAGCTGTTCCAGAGTTGAAGGAAAGAGCCATGCGGGAAAATATGGATCCTGGTAGTGGGATCTGGAGGAAAATGGAGATATTTTGTGTTCCAGGAGGAATTCTACCAACAGCAGAGCAGAAAGAGACCTAACATCTGGATGGTATGTGCTGTGGAGAGTGGGAAGACAGCCGACGGCCGGAGGAAACGGAGCTACAGTGGGAGAGTTTCCTGGACAGATATGTCATGGAGAGGAAAGATCCAGGGTTGAGAAAACCCAAGGAGGCCTGACTCTCCCACAAAGGCCGATCATTAGGTGAAGACGCGCTGAAAACACCCAGCAGTAAGATGAAGTAATTGGAGTCAGATGTCCAGTCTGCAGCAGGCCAGCCACACCCTCCAGCACCAGGATCAATTCATTTCCATCACTTCATCTCAGGGCTTGTGTTCTATTACACTGCATTAATGTGAACCTAATGCTCTGAAGTATATTCATTTTGTATTTTATGTTTCAGAAAAAAATAAACAATTAGCTTCTGCACATAGATTGTTGGCAGTACGTTTTAATAGAGGTCAGTTTAACAGTGGACTTTCTGAAACTTATTCTTAGAGAAGTTGCCCAGAATATGTGGCTGCAGTGAGGACTACAAAGTAAAAATGGCAAATGCTCTCCAAAAATGAGAAACTAATGGGCAGGAACAGGAGGTAATGTTTTAGTAAAGTGTTAGAGATGGAAATGGGATTTCCTAACAAAAATCTTCATTAACGGCTAAATGGAAGATAATGCCTTTTTTTCAGTAACTGACAGTATAGCTTTGGTGCTGGTTACACTATTTTTCTGCATCTTTCACCTTTATACACCATCTAATTACAACCAATAACAGATGATGCTCAATATTATCCTAAAAGATCTCCACTTTGTAGCAAATCTGCATTAGAGCAATAAGGGCATTAGAGGTCAGACGGCTGTAGCTGAACATACTAAAAGCTTTCCAAACTGGACGTAACGTCATAAACATCGAAACCAGAGACAGGTAAATGATCAATTCTGCAATGAATTAGCAGACTCTAGATTGGGTTCAACATCTGAGAGTGTTTGGAGGCCCGCATTTCAACTGATTGCTTCAGTAGCCAACATTAGCAGAGTGTGATGATTGCAATCATCCTGTGGGTTGGTACGTTATGACCACCAAACATGGCGTCTCCTCTATGTCTTTGTCTGCAGTCAGGGCAAAGTTTTGGAAACACGTTTTGACACAAACTTGTGTTTTGATGTGGGTAAAAAGCGTACAATACCGCACACTCACATTGTGTTCCCATCATGTTGACGGTTGCGGAGGCTGTGTGATGGATGAGCTACACCCTCGACAGCTCTCCAGACCACCACAGGGTGTGCCCGTCTATCAGGCATCTGCAGCGTGTGGGTGAGGGGATCTGTCTGTGGTAAACACTGGTGGAGGCAGAAGGAGAGCTTTTGCCTTTTGCCTACTGCTTTGCCATTTTTCATTTCCATAAAACTAATCATAAGGCATGAAATACATATATATTCTCTGGAGCTTAACTGTCCAATCAATATATTTATGAAAGAGGAAGCACAATGTATTATTTCACAAAAGTTATGACTTCGTTTCCAAAGACTAATGATAACAAATCTGTGTGTTAAAACTAATCATGGGCGCATATTCATGACCTCAGTTCACAGAATGACGAATAATGTTTTCAAACCTTCTGCAAATGCAATCTGTATTGCTGAAATGAGATTTGCTCGCAGGGTTCTTTAATAAACAGGGGCCCGAACACATTCGCATGCCGACGCTGTTGCATATTTGTGCAGGCACCTCAATATTTTCAAAGCTTAAGCATATTCAGTCTATTCAATCATAAAGCTGTGATTAGACCTAACTTTTTCCCATGTTTATTCATGTCGGTTTGTTTCCAGCCTCTGACCGCCGTTGCCCAGATGTTCAGCTTATGTGAGGAAGAAAACCTGTCCAACCACGATTCTTTGATTCGAAATTAAATGAACAACCCGTCACAGCTGAACCATGTTTAATCCTAAACTGGAGTCTGTAATTCAATAAGTGACACATTTGCTGGTTTTGTTAAACTTTAACAAACTTTCTGTGTTGGTTTGTTGTTTCCTCTCTGCACATTTGTTAGGAACATGAGAGCAGGTGGTCCAGGTTAAAAAAAAAGAGCAATTCCAGGCTGGAAAGGGAAAAGGTAACGCACTTTCATTTAGAGCTTAGTTATATACCTTAGAACAGTGGTCCCCAACCGTTATCTTGACCGCAGACCGGTCAAGACTTGGAAATTTTGCTGAGGCCCCGGGGGAGGGGCATGAACCGTCAGATAAGGCTTCTGCATGATGGTGTTCCCGCTAAATCCTGAATATGCCCAATTTGGGTTGTCTTGGCCCTTTTATCGCAGCCTGTGGGGATTTCCCTGACTGGGAACGAGAATACAACCTGTTGAATGTGACAGGTAGCCAATCAGAAAGCGCGGTGACGTCAGAACAGAGGGGAATCCCATATTGCTCAACTGAGAGTCCGGTGGATATCGGAGATGATATGTGGAAATGTTTATTATTATATGTAAAGGTCATTATTATATATGTTTATGCTTATTCAATTAAAAATGTTAACTATGAATAAACACAGTCACCTCCAAATCATAGTGCAGCAAACAGAACGGCTGCTCCCGTCGTCTTTTATCCACCACCTTTTCTTTTTGTTACGTCTTTTATCTCTTAAAATGACTCCTCAAACTATCACTACTGCTTCTACATCTGCTTGGTCTCTACGTGGCGAAGCAGTTTGAAGCTTCATTGCCTCATTAGCAGCCAGTCGCCGCATGTTACACAGAGCAGCTTGTAATGTTTGACTCACCTTCCGGTCCGGGATAAATCCATCTTCCTGTCTCTTCTCTGGGCCTTTTCCTCTTTTCAAAGAAACTTTCCAAAGACACCTGATCTGTTTCTTACTCATTTTGCTGCTTGTGGGCTCAGTGTTGGCGCAAGTAACCGAGAGAATCCGGTTAAAGGATTTTCAAAATAAAAAATCCTCCAGACTCAAATAATACAGAAAACGGAAATATTTAATTATTTCTTGCGTGGCCCGGTACCAATTGGTCCACGGACCGGTACCGGTCCATGGACCGGGGGTTGGGGACCACTGCCTTAGAATGATGTCACACGAGATAAGCATAGTGCTAGTTTCATAGTTATTTTCTCCCTTAAATAGATGCAGCACTGATACTTAACATAATCCATGGTATGATCTAATTGGTGGGTTTTCTAAACAGACACTCCATTGATGCACTTCATTATTAACATATATTGTTGGGCTGCTGTCTTCTCTCTGTTGCTGCTGGTGTTTGAGGACAGAGACAGTTATCTGCTGAAGTCTAGTTTGTTCTGACCCGTTCTGACCTGGTCTGACCCGATCCGATCCGGTCTGATCCGACTGGTTGTACTTATCTAAAACACTGAGTCACATCTGAGTTTTCTCGTACTCCTGCCCTCTTAAACTGAATTATAATTTTTCCACCTGAAGGTTTTCCAATTTAGGTTTCTGTTCAGTTTCATTTTGGTTTTGACGTCTTTACCTGTCATGTTGGGTTCCACAGGCTCTTGTTATTCCTCATGATAACCTGAGCTCATCTCTGGCCATCAGTGGGTTTTCCAAGTGGACAATTAGTTGCAAAGTGGTTTAACTACAGTAAAATGTGTGGTTGCTACAGGAGATTAAAGGATTTATCAAACATGCACAAAAGAATCACAGCAGGTGATTTAAATGTTTAAGATGTGGGAACAACATTATAACAGGATGTAAATTTGTAAATCTTACATAACACTGCTCCTTTAACGTGGTCATCACAAAGCTCTGATCTCAGTCCCAGAACAATTTGACAAACAGACTGAACGTGAATTGCACCAGTTCTGTAGGGAGGAACTGGCCAAGATCCCATGAAACTGATCAGACTAGTATGATGAAAATACTAATCTGCTAATACTAAAAATCTTCTCAAATTATTATCATTTTGTTAATCATAACTGACCTAAAAAAGGAAAAGTCAGATTTAACCAAACTGTCAGACTGTTTTGAGCCTGGTTTCCTCTGCTTGGCTAAAAGCCCAAAATCAATTATGAGAGTATGGAAACTTTGGACAGGCACTGCATCTCTTTTTTTAATGCGTCTTTATTGATTCACCTCACTTCACATTCTTCACCTTTGCTTGCTGGAAGCCCAAAGAAGAGCAGGTCAGGAATAAATTGCTCATCAGATCAAAGAGCAATTTGGCTAGCTGTTATTTTCTTAAGCTAGACTTTAGATGTAGACTGTGTTTCGTCAATTGTTCTCACTGTGAAGGAGTGAACTCTACGACCTTTAGCTGTTTCCGTCAGTGTCATCCTTCAGTTTAGGATCTCTAGTGTCTCTGCACTGATAGTGAACTTTTTAAAGTCATAAATATTTAACCTAAGCTGGTCATGTGAAACTGAATTGTAGTAATACCTAAACATTATTTTTGCATAAGAGGCTTACAGATCTTGTTTATGAGCTTCCCAAGCACAATTCATTTTTTTAAATAAATAAAGCAGGGCAACATACTTGCTAAGAGACACTGAACCAAATATTCGTGGGAGTATGAATCTGAAATAACAATAAGAAGATAGGTAATGTAGTAAATAAGTATCCATATGTGGAGTTTCAGCTGACCAATTATGTTGCAGAAACAAAAGCAGACCTGCTAATGGTGTTGCTGACAGTCCACTGTGTGATACTGGGGAGTGTTTGTTCACATGCAGAACACTTTAATGAGTTCTGAACACTGGGAACTCAGTTCACTAAATAATGTGAAGAGTTGTGTTTAAACCTGTCCACTTGTTACTGAGCCCACCAGGTTACATGTTGGATTCCTCATATATCAGCACCAACATCACTATCAGTCATTTTTTAATATATCCGTGATAAATGAAACTGATATTAACAACCAATATTTACTTCCAACTTATTGCAGTTTGTTTCAAGAGGACGTTGGCCATGTGGTATTTGTTTGGCATGTGACAGTGTTGAAGAAGGTGATGCAGCAGAGGATTGTGGGTAGTTTTGCTAAAGCAGAGAAGCAATGATGAACTAATTAGAACATTAATATCGGACATCGATCTCTGCCCAAATTTTCACATCAGTGCTTTGAGTTTTCACTTTGAGTTTTTTATAATTTGAGCAAAAATCTATTGTGTTAGATTATATTCAACTTATGTTTTCTTGTGTTTATTATTTTTAATACAAACATAAACTTTTGCCTCACTTATTTTTTCTCTTACTTTCCACTAAAGAGTGGGAATTGTGAATTTGTTACGACCCACTTGCTCAAAGACCGGCTTCTAAAACATTTTCAGTTTTCTGAGGTCAAAGCACTTCTGTGACTGTGCGTTGCATCAGGCGCTTATTTCTTTCTTCTTTTTTTGAAGATAGTTAAATAGTCCTCCAGTGGAACAGTGAGAGAGACTGAAGAGTAACCCAGCACCAAGACTCTTGAACTAATCCTGGATATGAAGCATTTTGCATTATCAGGGGACAGCTGCATTTCCTGAATCCTACAAAGTGTGTGTGTGTGTGTGTGTGGGGGTGTGTGTGCGTGTGTGTGTGTGTGTGTGTGTTTTTGTGTGTGTGTGTGGTGTGTGTGGGGGTGTGTGTGTGTGTGTGTGTGTTTCTGTTTCAATAAAAATGCATATCTGGGAAAAATAAGCAGACCCCTAGTAGAATCAATCAGCCATCTTAACTGGAAATTAACAACAGAGCATAATTGATCATGATTAGTGCATAAATGAATGACACATTTCTGTCTGGACGGGATAGCCCCGCTGTGTTAAGAGGATTACATTATAACATTTGCTTCATAACTAATTTGGTTAACATAGACAATCTGTGTGCAAACAGGTTTATGATTAGGCAGGGAGAGTGAGCCAGGCCCTGGCAGTGTCCTTCCTCTCTGTGTTCGCCGAGGACAGAAAAAGAGAGGAGAGGAGAGGAGAGAGGAGAGGAGAGGAGAGGAGAGGAGAGGAGAGGAGAGGAGAGGAGAGGAGAGGAGAGGAGAGGAGAGCTGAAGAGACATTTGCTGGAAAAAATTACAACTGTGTCATGGCATTCTTAAAACTGCTAGGAATGGGGTAAATACACAGTGGGGTAAATAAGTATTTGATACAAGTTTTTCCCAGGAATAGAGACTTGCCTTTTACTGAATTAAGTATTCGATCACCCACCAATCAGCAAGAATTCCACCTCTCACTGGCTGTAGATACAAATGTGCACAAATATTTGTCTACTTCCTGCTACTGCTGAAAAATCACAATTTCACAATTTGTGTTCTCATTAATTAAGGAATTAAATTAAAGTCACAGGTGAATAAGCTTGTTCACGCGATAAGTCATAAATAATTCATGGCAGTGATGGAAGTCAACCCTAAAAACCCCTTCCCAACCATCATGATGTAAAAGTTGCAGGACGGATGCATCGTATTGAGGAGGAGATGGATGGGGCCGCATAGCACCAGATTTTGGATAACAACCCTCAATAAGAGCATAGATATGTGGTGGCTGGTCCCATCATGACAGTGACCTAAAGCACCCACCCAGCACAAAGCAAGGACCAGCTCAATGAGAAGCATGTAAGGGTTCTGGAGTGACCTAGCCAGTCTCCAGACCAGAACCCAGCAGAAGAGCTTTCAAGGGAGCTGAAACTCCATATTGCCCAACAACATAAAAATCACGTTTTTTCAGAATTTTTTTAGAGTCCGTCTCTGAGTTGAAGTGTACCTACTAAGAAATGACACACCACTCCATTCTTTGGAAGTGGAGAAACTCTGTGGTGTATTAAATGCTTAATTTCCCCCATTCTAAGGCTTTTGTGTTTTTGACCAAGAAGAACACCATTGGTGTGATAACACCCTGAGACCAAAACATACTTTGAAAATGATGCTGCAAGGAAAATGTTTTCCCCACTGTCCTCCCTCTGCTGCAGCAAAGTCTCTCTTTGGATTGTATTTGTGGTGTCATGTTTAGACACTGAAATGACGACAGTTGTGACCCAATGGAAAAAAAAGGAACACACATTGCTCACTTAGTTAAACTTGACCGCCATGTTTTGATCAGCAGGTCTTTACTGCTATTTGTTTTTTGAATCCATTGCTAGATAGAAAAACTTCTGACCTAGCTTTCCAATTCAAACACAGCTCTGGAATTATGAACATGATCAGAAGATTCTCAAAATACAGAGTTGAGTATACACCAACTCGGTTAAATAAGGTAAAAAAAAAAAGGCTCTAGGCAGTATAGAGTGGGTGGGGGGGTAAGGGGGGCTTCTGCACTGGTAATTGACGGGAGTGATGAGACTAATAAGCTCCCCTGTGAACTCATCAAAGAACAAGGGGGAGATAATGAGACTGTTTTTCTTTTTTTGAGCTCATAATCAGTTTGCCTTTTTTCTGTTTTATCCTCTGGTGCCCTAACCTTTGAGCCTCTCCTCTCCTCTCACTTGCCCATGGACAAGCTAACAGACATGTGTTTACTGAATAATTATGTTTAGTTTCAATATTATTAGAGGTTCCTTTCGCAGTGTTTCATACCTGCGATCCCTTTGGTGCTTTAAGCTATCACTGAGCAAGTTAATAAAAATGTTACAACAGACAGCGTTCTTTCTTTTTTCGACACAGAGATAGTTTACTTAGTTTTCCTCTGACGTCAAACACTAACTGAAGAGCTACTGACTGGCTTTGTTTTCATCCTCTGGTCTGACTCACTGAAAGGTCTGTAGGATAAATATGAAAGAATAAAACCTAAAAAAATGAAAACGATCCTTATTTCTTGAAATAAAAAAAAAATCTGATGTTTGAAATGAGGTAGAGAAGTTTCATGCAATGAAGGTCAAGACAAAACCAATGTCATCTTATATATGTTATATATCTATAAGATGATCATTGATCATTGATCACCCATCTCGATTGTTATACTCCTGGTTTTCTTGCAGTCTGTCAGATCAGTCTAATGATCTTCCTGGTTCTCCCTCTGTGACTCCTGCTGTTTTTTTAAGTGAATATCTTCTTGCTCGGCCAGATGAGGGTCAAAGTTCATGCAGGAGGCCTAAAGGTCATCCCGTCTGGAGGGAAACTCTGAGGGAGCTCCACAGAGAAACCTCTGGAGGTTCAGCCTGAAGGTCACAGAGGCCAGTGATGTAGCTCTGCAGGGTGACCCAGAGGTTACTCAACCTTTCAAATAAGCTCCATGTACTAAAATTAAACACAAATACAGTGGAGCCCTGCCTAGTCGTGGCCTTTTCCGTAGAGCACATCTAAAATATTTGAAAGACTTGGAAATACCTCAGAGCAGTGCTACTTGACATGCTACTAACTTGCATTTCCTTGCTGGAGTGGAGATAAGAAGCACCGGGGATGTTAGCTTCTGTGGTAGTGCTAAGATGGTTTCCACTGTGCAGTATGTAACTTTTATAAAAACATATATTTTTTTAAATTTTTTGTTTAAACTGTCACCATGTTGTGACAGTTTAATATGAGACAGATAATTTGTGAAAAGATCAATCTTCCCCACCTCCTTCCTGAGCTGCTGTCTGAAGAAATGCACAACTACCAAACAAAAATAACCAATCATAGTCCAGAGGACGGTCTTAGTACTGTTAATCAACCTCTAGTACATACTGCTAAATTCATTAATAGCTGAGAAAGAACTCACCATTACATAATACCCCTTATTCACTGTCATTGTTGGTAATGCTAACTAGCCTTAGCATTCCCAAAAGGCTTTGCTGAATGGGAGAAGGTATAACGCAGCAGAAATGAGGGGTCAGAAGGGTGAGTGGTGAGCGGTGTGATTGATGATGCTAAGTTATAACAAATATATAAAGAAATATATTTTTTATAAAAGTTACTTACTGCAGCTTTAATGGATATTGAAGTATAACCAGTGATTGAACTATTAAAAGAGGCATAAGCATTTTTAGAGGCGTCTCAAGTATTTGTGAGTACACTGTGTGTAATGTGCTTACAAAGAAGAAAGAATCTTCAACAGTGGCTGTTTGAAATCATGTTATATAAAAGTAACATTAATCTTCATGTGTTTAAAATTTATAAAACTTTCAGACTGAAAGATCCAACTGGATATTTAACATTTACTTTTGCTTCACTTTGGCCCCGTTCCGTGCCTTAATCTGTCTCTCTGTGGAGTTAATCTGATGGGTTTAGTCCTTTTTCAGGCAGTTAAAAATTAAACCATTTCTGAAGAGGCACTCGGCTCTCTGGTGAACCACAAATGTGGAGTGATGGCGGAAACAGGAATGCACGTTTCATGGTGCCGAAGACACAGCTCGAAGCGCGCTGCAGTCGGATGTTGCTTTTTTTTCCTTGAAGTGATGAAGTGATGAAGTGAATGAAAAAAAGTGTTGGTTACTAGAGTCAAACTGTTTTCATTTAATGTGAAAAGTTTCCAGACAGTGATGAATATGCATTAGGGGCACTTATGTTTCAAACACTCTCTGCTTTTCTTAGTGCTTTGAAAAATTCAGCCATATATATATATGGGAATACCACAAGCAAATGGCAACCTCGATGAGGTCACAAGGAAAGGAGCCACAGCCAAATACCTCCAACGAATAAGGCAAGTCCTGAGAAGCCAGCTCAATGGCAAGAACAAGATCCGTGCAATAAACAGCTATGCCTTACCAGTAATCAGATACCCTGCCGGAATAATTAGCTGGCCAATGGAAGAGATGAAGGCCACGGATGTTAAGACTCGGAAGCTACTAACCATGCATGGAGGGTTCCACCCCAAATCCAGCACCCTGAGACTGTACACGAGCCGTAAGGAAGGAGGCAGAGGACTAGTGAGTGTGAGAGCCACTGTCCAGGATGAAACATCTAAGATCCATAAATACATCAAGGACAAAGCCTCAACGGACGATGTGCTCAGCGAATGTCTCAGGCAATGGGGAATAGAGGACGAGGTGCTGGAGGAACCATCATGGGAGGACAAGCCCCTACATGGGATGTACCACCGACAAATAACTGAAGTGGCTGATATCAGGAAATCCTACCAATGGCTGGAGAAAGCTGGACTCAAGGACAGCACGGAGGCCCTCATCCTGGCCGCCCAGGAACATGCCCTAAACACCAGAGCAATAGAAGCTCAGATCTACCACACCAGACAAGACCCAAGGTGTAGGTTGTGCAAGGAGGCCTCTGAGACAGTCCAGCACATAACAGCAGGGTGCAAGATGCTGGCAGGGAAAGCGTACATGGAACGACATAACCAAGTGGCGGGCATAGTGTACAGGAACATCTGTGCAGAATATGGACTGGAAGCCCCGAGGTCAAAATGGGGGACACCCCCAAAGGTGGTGGAGAATGACCGAGCTAAGATCCTGTGGGACTTCCAGATCCAGACAGACAAGATGGTAATGTCGAACCAACCGGACATTGTGGTGGTGGATAAAGAACAGAGGAAAGCCGTTGTGGTGGATGTAGCAATACCAAGTGACCACAACATCAGGAAAAAGGAGCATGAGAAACTGGAGAAATACCAGGGCCTCAGAGAGGAACTGGAGAAGGCCTGGAAGGTGAAGACCACAGTGGTGCCTGTGGTCATCGGGGCCCTCGGGGCAGTCACCCCCAAACTGGAGCAGTGGCTCAAACAGATCCCAGGAACAACATCAGACATCTCAGTCCAGAAATGTGCAGTTCTAGGCACAGCCAAGATACTGCGCAGAACCCTCAAGCTCCCAGGCCTCTGGTAGAGGACCCGAGCTCAGAGGATGAAAGAGACCACCCACGGAGGGTGAGAGGGGATTTTTTTTTTTTTTTATATATATGGTCACATCCAAGCAGATTATTAAGACACTGAAAAAAAGCAAGTTGTCATCTGTAATGTTGGAATTACAGGTTTTGATTTGGTACAGAAATCCAGCTCTCCTCCATTATATTAACATTATTGTCCAGTAATCATGTCCAAATAATTTGTACTATGCTAATGATTGTTGGGTTAAACTAATCATTGTTTTATCATTTTATTTGAGTGTTTTATCTACATGTGTTCAGTTACCTAACTGACTCTGACCAGTTATCTATAATGTAATTTCCTACTCACGGGGTCCATCTGTTTTGTTATCTCAGCATTGTTCTACTGAAAAAGGTCATAATAAAAGCCAGTTCCCAAGCAGAGGAGAGTAGAGCTCACCAATCTTTGATCCTGAGCGGATTAGAGGTTGTGGATCTCTCCCTTTGCAAAGGAAGTCATAAACCCTCATTGGTTTTGTGTCTGGTTCTTTACAAGTTTTGTACGAATCATAAAAACCCCCAACAACTTGGTGCCGTGACCCGGATCCCAACATACCGACCGTTGGCAGACTGAGGACGACACACCGAAGCCAGTGCACTGCCAGAGTCATCACGAGGTTTTGTGCGAATCATAAAAACCCCCAACAATGATAGTGGCCACTTTCTGGATCTACCTCATCTATTTCTCCTGGTCTTCCACTGTTCCAGGATTCTGGTTCCAGTCTCAGTTATTCCAGTTTTCCAGTCCGATTTTCAAACTTGCTTCCCTGCCAGTTTGAAGATAGCCTTAATGGAATCTTACGTCTTTTATATGCAGTTAATACTGTAATAATAGCAATAAATTAACTTTTTTTGTGTTTTACCTTTACATCCCTTCATCTCCTTCATATATTACCAAGATTAAATGAAACTATAAAAAACCAGAAAGCAATTTACAGGCTGAAGACCTTCCTAATTTATTGAGCCATTTTGCTCTCTATTAAACCATCACTGAGTCATTGACCATTTTTGAAGAGGTAGGATGAAATTGGTATCCTTTTCTTTAGATCGCAAAAGTATTCAAACCCTTTCAAATTTTTGTCATTTTGGCATGCTACAACCACAAACTTCAGTGTGTTTTATACAGATTTTATGTAATAGATCAACACATAACGAGACAAAATGTGAAAAACGAAAAGGGTTTAGTCTATTTTTCCAAGGCAGTGCATTTTTTTTTCTTTTTTTACTGTTAGGTGTTAGTGTTAGTCCCAGTGTAAAAAGCTGTTAATTTTCTAACAGCATCTCAGTAACAAACTTGCTTTAAGAACTGCTTGATTCTCATTGCAAATTGTTTTTGTGTGGCCAATAAAGCTTTCAGAAGTTTCAGTTTATATCTATTAATCAGAACAGAAAAATGTCCTCCTCAGACATCACATTGAATGAATAAATTCTCACGCAAGCTGTTCCACCGCTTTGATGTACATCACTCTGGTGGATTTAAAGCAAATTGTTGCAGTATTTTTCATTCCCAGGCTATGTGACTAAGAGTGACTGGGACAGTTTTAGTTTTTCTGAGATTCTGACAGTAATGGAACACTGCTAATTAGAAACATCTTTAGTAAAATCCACAAATATCTCTCGTTGTCCAACAAACAGTCTCATTGGTGCTGGGAGCTACTGGCTGCATTTTAGATATAAAGTGAAGCAAAGTCGTCAGCATCTGCAATGATATTGATGCATGTATATAAAAGTCAAATCTTCTCTGCTACTTTCTGATCTGTTCTAAAGTAGTTTTCTATGCAGAAAAACTGAAAACGATAGGTTTGACCAACAAAACAAGTCTTTAAGGGTGTTTTCACATCTGATAGCCCAGTAAACTTGATTTGCTTGGGGCCCAAAATTGCTACATCTGTGGTTGTCTTTCACACAGCACTGTGTCAAACAAACCAAACTCTTTGGGGTGGCGCTGCACCAAGAAACAACATGAAAACCTCTGAAGAAGACACCAAGCGCAACTCCCTTCTTTACAAAATAGCTCTAGACTCTCACGTTTGTTTTGGTTGTATTTACCCAGAATGCTTCCTGCTTGTGGAGCAATTTCTGATCATTCATATATGCATTTGAACCGCACCAGAGTTAACTTCATCTGAACAGAGACAAAGGCATTATCGCCTCCTTCGTTAGAGGAACCAAATTTGGGTCCTCTAACGAAGGAGGCGATTTATTAAACTTCTTCACAACGTTCTGTGTGAATGTTGTGAAAGGGTTGCTTTGTCTTCTTGATGCTGTGAGTCCTTCACCGAATAGCTTGATAAAAACTCAGAATAAAGTACACACAAGCAGACTATATATTATTGAGGTGACTTTCCTCTCTTCCTGCTTGTCACAGTCCAAAAACATGGATACTAGCTTAATCAGTCTATATAAATCACAGTAAATAGTCTGCGTGTGTGTGTGTGAGTGTGTAGGTGCGTGTGCGTGTGTATGTGTGTGTATGGCTGTTTGTCCTAGGTGTCTCTGTTCTGCTGGGTGACCTATGACCCCAGTGTTCAGACGGGACATGTTGAGTTTTCATGCTCTTTTAGCTTTGAGCTATTTAATTTATCAACAGGCAAGAGAAAACTGTGGTTAACTGCAGTAACAACAGGTTCTACTGTAGGAATAATGGCAGTGGGATATTGCAAGATGACCTTTTTAGTCCAAGTACTGACATCATGTTCTGTCCATGATGGGAGAGCAAACACAGGCTTTTGTCTCTGTAACCAATCTATATTTAATGGCATAACTGACAATATAAGAGCATCCACTCAGCTACTACATGGTGAAATGCCTAAAATCAAGGCAGCATGGAGGCATAGGCAGTGGCCTGTTTTTAACTTAAATGTCAGGGAGTTTCCTTTTCATGTGCTCTGTAAGAGAGCAGAGAGGATCAAACACACTCTTTTTATTGTCTATAAAAACACAAATTAGGTTGCAAATAACAAGAATAAAGTGCTAGATGCTATTTTTTAAAAATAACTTTAATTAATTCAAATTAAGACACAATAAAAATGGCAATGAGATGCAGTAATCAGTGAACAAATTTGTAACCCCAGTAAATATTCAGTTCTTTTTAAAGAAACACACAGGTATCAATTTTTATATGTTTATATATGTTTAAATATATATATATAAAATAAATATATCAGGGTTAGGTCACCAAACTAGATCGAAAGCATGAAAAATGTCATGTTGTTTAGTGACCTGAACATGGAAACAGAATAAAGATAAAAAACATTAAAAACATTAAATACATCGAAGACATCAAAACCGACACTCTAATCCTAATTTAGCCATAAGCAACTCTAAACAGGTGGGTTTAAAGTTGAGATTGTAATATAGCAATCCACCTCACCTATAAGACCTAGCAAGGAGAGCAATCACAAGTAGATCAGCCAAGAGACTCGTGGTGATTTTTGAGGAACTGAAAAGATCTACAGCTCAGTTTTGAGGATCAGAGCTGTTCAATATCTGTGGATGTTTTTGTGGAATGTCCCTAAAATGCTTAAAAATTGCACAAAATTAGCCTATTCGAGGATAATTTCGTAGGGCACATCTGAAACATTCAAAAGGAAACCTAATTTGGAGCTTAGGAAGGTGAAATACTTAGCTGCAATGCTACTTGACAGACAATTAGCTGACATTTTGAAAGCAGCCAATCAATGTGTCTTACTTATTTTCTTTATCACTGATTGGCTGTACCCCCCAAGGGTGGCAATAAGGAAGACTGAAGATGTCATATTCTGGTGTAAGAAAGATGTTGAAGACATATCCCACAAGACTTGAAACTGTAATTGGATGGAGCAAAATCTGATTCCACAAAGAATGTAGATAGAGCAGTAAATGGTAACATGACAAAAACAGGAAATCGTTCACATGGCAGACTGGTTTTATTACACCTAGCAACCCTCCGGATATCTTTCCTTGATATAAAAAAGTCTACAAACAAGCTAGATTTGTGTAATTAAGAATGTTTAGGTTGTGATAGATTAGTGTCTATTTTTTTAATTTTCTATCTATAAGTATTAAAATATTTTCCATCAGCTACACTCCAGCACCTCAAACATATATTAATATATTTATCTATACACCTGCACAGAAGCTAGGGGAAGCTAAATTGGATTGATTAGAAGGTTTTCAGGCACATGCAGAGGCTGACATGGCCTGAGATCACATGGCAAGATATTTTAATTACCCACACTGTGTCCATGTAAATGACAAAGGAAAAATGTTCACAGCAAAGATAAAATCTTTGTGAACACTGACTGACTGTACAGATAGTTTTTCTATACCAGCCCAATGATTCCTTTAGTGTGTTAGATAAACACCAATAAATCCAACCAACATGTTTTCCTTCATTGGAACCCAAGGGTCATGCAAAAGTATTTCAGCTAAAGTGAGCAGACAGGAAGATGTTTGGGTAGACTGGTCAAGATTGGAATCCTTATCTTCTACCAGCGTCAGGTCCACAGCACCAAACGCTAAGTTTCTGAAAAAGGCCAAGATGAAGAAGCAGACAGACATGATAATGCTTCAAAAATCCTCATATGAATGCTCTTTTCTTTCTTTTTTGTTATCTACATGTTAGCAGAGACGATTCTTAAGTCTCTTGGGACCCTGAGCTAAAATTCATCAGATACTTCTCCAACTAATGCAATTAATAATTCAGCCCTAACAAAATCTGAAACATAGACCTTTTTCTTTTAGGCAAATCAGGCTAATAGAGAAAAAAAGATTGGTAAAAAAACAACAGACATCTTGATGTATGACTTTTAACATTAACATTTATCGAAGTTTAATTAGATTGTCTAATTTATACTTAATTGAGTAATACATTGAGGTCTTTTGAATATATAGATAAATTTATTTTTTTGATATTTTTTATTTCCTATTTACTTAAGGTATCACATAAAATGTATTTAATGACATTTGTTTTTTGGATTTGTAAACACATTTTCTACTAGCTACAGATAGCCATGGTTGGGGACCCATCTGAGATCATCTTGATTAACCTTGACCTTTACCCTGACACCTTGCTCTGAACCTACAAATGACTATGTGTCCAACTCTAAACCTAATCAAAAACCAATTTGCACCTTAGGCCTAAATCTATCCCAAAACAGCTTTGATCTCCAAAAGGAGCATTGGTAAATGGTTCTTACAATGTATCAAAAACAAGACCACACACACCCACACACTCCCGCCTCACTGTACCCGTGTGGGCTTGCATTGACTTTCTTTAATTTCTATAACCTAACCATGACCTTTTCCTTTAACCTAATCTTCAGAGTATGCACCTAATCCTGACCTAAACTCAATTCACACTTCAGGCCAAAACCTAACCCACACCACCAAAATTATGTTTTTATATTGTGTGGATAAGGTAAGATGTCCTCATAACTAGAAATGTCCATGCGGTGTTGCTTGTCAACAGTAAGTCCTCACAACAATGGCTGAACAAGTACACACACACACACACACACACACACACACACACACACACACACACACACACACCCCCACGCACACGCGCGCACACACACACAAATACACACACAAACACCACAGTCATAATTTTTTTGTGATATAATTTCATTAATAATCTCACTGTCCTCATGAAGTCTCTATTATTTATAATGTTTCCTTTCTGGTCTCTGACACTCCTCCTCTTCTATTTCTGTTTGTTTATTGAGCATCTACCTATTTTCCATGCCTGTCTAATTTAATGATAGACTCAATTTTTCTCATGTAATAAAGTTAATTATGCAATGAGGTAGTAGCCCAGAATTTATTTTCTGTAGAGCAAAACTGTCTTAACACAAGTAAGTAGCTTCTACACATGGTGTGTCTGAAATGCACAGCAAGGAAAAAACAAAACAGCATGAATGTGTAATAATTGCTGGTTGATTCATTGGTCACCCTACTGTTCAGATGATCACACAGTTAACATTCCTGATGCATCACAAATATCATGGATTATTTAATTAATTAAAAAATATTTTATTGATCCCAATGAAAACACAAATAAAACATGTGTTGAGCTATACAATAACATATTATGAGAAGTGACAGGATGGTGAAATCACTTTGCTAGACTAATTGACATTGGTGCTAATTGCTTTACAAAGGCTATCAGTAGAACATTACATTCTACATAAATAAATTAAAGGTAAATGTAGTGGGCCTATGGTATTTGTATTCACAGGGCTATACCTAAATTTCATAAATATTTAAGATCTCCCAAAAAGCTTACAACTCCCTATTTTAGTTGTTCATTTACCAAATGTACCTTACTACACATTAATATGCACAGGTGAAACTGTCTTAGAGGCCAAAGTCTGCAGTTTCCCTGGGTACAGAGGATTAATGAAAACCAATGGGGTGTCAAGTAGTGCTGCACTGAGATATTTAAACTTTTATTTAGAATTTTTTAAATATGCTGTAGGTGGGTGTTTCATCAATATTTAGGAACTATATTTACCATAAAAATCTGTGAGTACCAGATCATGAATAGATAGTAGTTCACTGTAACTTTAAATTATAGCCAAAAACTAATACAAAATATTGGTATTAGCTGCTTGTATGAGTCATTTTGGACATAATTTCTTTTATCAGTTTAAATTATTTATTTCACTGCAGAGATTTTGCAACAGTTGAAAAATAATTGTGATCTCTGTGCGACTCCAATAGGGTTCATTGCTCTAACTGACTCTTCCCCGGAAAACTGACACGAAAGAAACAGTTTGATTTTGGGGATTTTTTTTGTGTATTCAAGATTAGATTTAATTCAGAGGGCTGCTAGGCAACATCACCTCCATTTTAACATTTGTGACTAAATTTTGGAATGTTATTTTTGATGTCACAATGATTGATGTTGGAACCCAACATTCTGTTTGAGCTCAGTCTGTCAGAGATTTCTGACAGAGTGAGACAAAACTAAAAAAGCTGAAGTTGCCATTGCTTGAAAGCGAAAGGATCCACACTAAAATCTAAAAAACAAACAAAAAAAAAAACAGAAAAAACAAAAAAAAAGAAATGGGACGTAAAAGGAAGAGTAAAACACCAGCTCACAGGAAACAAGGTAAATGAGTTCATGAGTTTCAGAAAAAAAATAACTAAAAATGATTTGTGTTTAAGTTTTTAGAGAGAGAAATATTAATGTAAAGGATTTTACAGTTTGTTCATTTTAGACACTGATCAGTGAAAGTCAGACAATAGTTGTGTTTTAATAGTTAAGAGCAGGGGCGTGTCTAGGTTATTTTTCTTAGAGGAGCCAGACTGGGGAACAAGCTGAAGATGAACATACTAAGATTGCCATTTCATCTAAATGCACTGAAGACTTAGATTAAAGTGAACAGAGGGTCAAAACCTAAATAATAAAACTATTTAACCAAATGCACAGATTTGAAAACAATGCAGTAGCCTAGGACACAGGCTAATTTTTCGAGTCACATGATTAGCCTGTTTAGCTTAGCAAAGTTTAACTCTAAACAAATACACATACAGTATATATATAATATATATTTTGTGTTGGAGTTTTATATAAAATACTCCAACACACACACACACATGCACGAACACATATATATCACCCAGGAGACCCGGGTTCAAATCCAGCCTGGGGCAAAAAACGATACAACAGTGACATTGAGCTAACCAGTGTGGGTAGCTCAATGTATGAGTTAGCTATATAGCCTAACTCATACCATGTGAGACATTGATAAGCACGTCTCAGACGTCGCCAGGCCAAACAAGGTCTGCGTCAGGTGCTGGGGAAGGAATGGTTAGTTCAACATCCTGAGTCAACACTAGCTGCCAAACAACTAGTAGCTCAGTGTTCCAACATCCGCAAACGGCAACTGCTATCACAACTTGAGATTGATGTGGTACAACACAAATGCTATGGCGAGGGGGAGGAGCCAGGACACCAGGTCAGAGGGGAGTTAACTACAACTACCCACCCAGAAACTGTGTATGTAGCCACAGTAACGAATAAACCACCAAAGCTGAACTGACCTGAGAGATAGAATTGTGGCCTGAATGAACAGCAGGTAACCCCAACGCCAATTACAACGGTTAAGTGAAGAACCACCAACTCTAAGTCTAATTGAAGATGTGAATGCAGCATTAAGATCTATCCCTACCAACACCATTGATTACACACTGGATTGATTACAGCATTGGGACATTGGGATGTCATTTGGAAGGGGTCTCACTCCCAGAAGGAACAATAGCAGACATAGAGCAAAGTTACAAGTACCTGGGAATACCACAAGCAAATGGCAACCTCAATGAGGTCACAAGGAAGGAGCCACAGCCAAATACCTCCAACAAATAAGGCAAGTCCTGAGAAGCCAGCTCAATGGCAAGAACAAGATCCGTGCAATAAACAGCTATTCCTTACCAGTAATACCCTGCAGGAATAATTAGCTGGCCAAGACTCGGAAGCTACCATGCATGGAGGGTTCCACCCCAAGCACTCTCAGACTGCACACGAGCCGTAAGGACGGAGGCAGAGGACTAGTGAGTGTGAGAGCCACTGTCCAGGATGAAACATCCAAGATCCATAAATACATCAAGAGACAATGTGCTCAGTGAATGTCTCAGACAATGGGGAACAGTTGCCTGAGGTACCATCATGGGAGAACAAGCCCCTACATGGGATGTACCACTGACAAATAACTGAAGTGGCTGATATCAGGAAATCCTACCAATTGGCTGGAAAAAGCTGGACTCAAGGACAGCACAGAGGAACTCATCCTGGTTGCACAGCAAGAGAACTGCCTGCCTCACCTCGAGTCTGTTCTCTGCCGTTTCTGATCGCTCCTCCGCACACAAAACACAATACACACACAGTTGGTGACAAAAAAACACTGTACATTATATACATAAGCGAAATTATGGAAAATCAGTCCATATTTTAAATGTTTTTTAGCCATTTTATTGCTGGCGTACAAACAGGACGAACATGCTCTCATAGAACGGCAGCCAGTGCAGTTCGCGAGACGTTGCGCAATCCCAGATGAGGCTCAGCTCGCTGCTGCCTCACCGGCTTTGCTTCTGAGCATTTGAATGGGAACATGCGAAAATCCAGCGGTTTTGAAGACAAAAATAATCAGAATTGGTTAAGCTAAGTAAAAAATAGATACTTTATAGTACAAACCACAGGGTGAAAATAGCAATATAAATGGTTTTATTATTATATATTATTTTTCCATGATGACAGGGGAGGCTCTGCCTCACCTGCCTCCCCTGACCGCACGTCACTGATATATATATATATATATATATATATATATATATATATATATATATATATATATATATATATATATATATATATAAATGATTGAATGATTGAACTCTCTCACTTTAGAGGGCAATAGCAGCATGACGCCACCAAGCACAGTGTCTGCTGAGTACAGCAGACCAAGGAAAAGGAAAAAAGCTGCAGATGAGACCTCCAGAAGACGGATCATGGTCTCTCAGTTGGCTGGAGCCTCCACAAGCTGCCAGGACCTGATCAGAACCAAGAGGAGACTGAGGAGTAAGACCACAAAGGAGGCAGAGGAATCTTCACCACCGGCCAAGAAGAAAAAGAGGGGACTCCTGCAGCGGGTCCTACCCAAAGAGCCTCCATCCTCCTTGGACATCAGCTCAGGTTGACTTGTGTTGGGACTCACACATTTTTTATGATAATGGAATATTAATATGTCACATTGTTCCTGCTTCATCTCATTGTTAGAGTCAAGCAGCCTCAGTTCGGCACTTTGCGGCACAGGAGTAGGAGGTTTAAGGAAGAGGAAACTGAGGAGGCAGAAGACAGAAATAATGGAGATGGATGAAGACGGAGTCGATTCCCAAAGAGATCAGAGTAGTGATAGATTTGTAACATAAGCATTCATGAGACAAAATTTCCATAATTAGCACTGAGATAACATTAGTGTTTTATTTTGATGCTTTGTGATATTTGAACATGTGTTTGTATGTTTAGGTGACTTCCTTGAAAAATATATCGAGCTGGATCAACTGGGAGAAGGAGGCTTTGGATTTGTGTTTTCTGGATATCGGGTAGAGGATAAATTACCTGTAAGGGTTATGATCCACTCCCCCACAACTCTCCCCGTCCCACACACACATTCACTTAAGTCACTTTATTGTTTTTTTTTAGTTAAGGGTCAGAGAACTACCACTGATAACAACCTTACAGAATCTAACATTAGAAAGTACAAAATACTGCATCTCTTAAAGCAAGGGTCCCCAAACTACGGCCCGCCTCCTCATTTGGTCCGGCATTCAGTGTTTTTTTTCATATATATGTGGATTTTTCTTCAACCACCAGGGGGGCTCTTGAGCAGATATGACATTTAGTTTCCCTCAATGGAATATATACTAGTCAGTACCAGTCATCGTTTCGCTCACGTTTTTTTTTCCATTTGCATTCTGGGTAAAAATCTATCTACAAACGCAAATATGTCGTCGGTAGTAATCCAGCACCCCCCCGCCCCCCGCTTCACTCCTCCCCCCCACCCCATCAACAAAAGTTTTCTATGGTTTCTTTCTCGAAAAACTAAGACCGGCCCCCGACCACAAAAGGGAACAGTTATGTGGCCCTCGCAGGAAAAAGTTTGGGGACCCCTGTCTTAAAGGACATTGTCTCCCTAACATGCTAACCAAAGTCTTGTTTCTATCTTATAGGTGGCTATCAAGCGCATCCCAAAAGACAACGTGGTCATCAAACATAAGGTAAGTGAGCAACAACATCTAGCAGTGTTTCTTCTTCGTGGATTCCAGATGCATTGTGGGTTTCTCCTGTTTGTCTGGATGTTTCAGGATGAGAACGGCAGGGAGCTGCCCATGGAGGTGGCTGTCATGCTAGAAATGAGGAACCTAAGCAGTGCACTGTGGCAGTCAGCCTTCGTGACCCTGCTGGACTGGTACGATCTGGACGAACACCTGATCATTGTGATGGAAAGGCCCATGCCTTCTGACAACCTGTCAGACTACCTTATGGAGCACAACGGTTGCCTTAAGGACAAGAAGGCAAAGGTAAGCTGCTGGATGAGTTTTAGAGATTTTGTCAAATGTGCTGCTTTCATTGTTTTGTTTTTCACACTTAATTTATTACAGTCAGGGCTATAAAATACAGTATAGAGTAATATCACGCAAGACATGTCACATGTGTTCAGGTTCAATACATTTTATTCACATTTTATATAATACGCCAACACAAAGCACAACATGCCATATTTCAGAAATAAAATTAATTATGTAAGTTTTTTTTTTTTTTTTTTTTACAAAAACATTTTCTAAAAACTGTCCAACATTATCTTGGCCATTGCCTTCCTACACTATTCCACTAAAAAACATTGCATTCTGTACAAAAAAGTTTAAAGCAGGGTTGGGGCATAAAACAATAAAATTTGGAAATCTTTCAAGGACAATTTTGGTCCATCACCTGAAAGTGCAAAACATATGGAATACCTGCAAACCTAGTAAGATGTGAAGGTCCGCCTATACTGACAGGCCTAACAAGATCTGTCAGTTTTTTCTTCCAGCATGACAGCAACCAAAAGCCAGAGTCACAATCCACTCACCAAATGGA
The DNA here is from genome assembly GCF_051168715.1 of Poecilia mexicana. NCBI lineage: Eukaryota > Metazoa > Chordata > Actinopteri > Cyprinodontiformes > Poeciliidae > Poecilia > Poecilia mexicana. Next base: position 1,098,838 of record NW_028263389.1, read on the forward strand.
TAGGAAGGCTAAAATGTGTCTAAAGACACTCTTTATCTTATGACTTACCTTAAGATTTTTCAAAAAGTTTGACCAAAGCTTTCAGTCGTTATACATGCAAAGTCTAAACTTACCCCAGAAGACTTCCTACTGTAATTGAAGAGATATTGTAGCTCCTAATATCATACATTGAAGTTTGTGTTTGTAACGTAGCTGCATTTGAAAAGCGTAAGACAGAGATGGAGACTTTTGCCAGGCAGTACAGTTCTTAACGTCACCTGTATCGCTGCTGTTCTTGACCATGCAATGTTTTTCCTTTAGATCATACTGAAACAGCTAGTGGAAGCAGCGCTCTACCTTCAGAATGCAAACATCTTCCATAGGGACATTAAGGTGGAAAATATCCTGATTAAGACCACTGCAGAAGGCCTACAAGTCTATCTGATAGACTTCGGTTTAAGCTGCTTTGACGACAGACGAGAACATGAACTTTTCTGTGGTATGATTGGACTGTAGAACCTGGTCCTTTCTCATTCAGTAATGCAGTTGTCATTTGTCATTTTACCGGTAGTCTTATTCCTACACATATTTAAGGTACTCCTGATCACTTCCCACTGGACTGGTACATTAACACTAACTACAGGGCTGGACCTACAACTGTGTGGCAGCTGGGCGTGGTCCTGTATGAAATAGTCCACAGGCATCTGTTCCAGACTTCAAACTTCCTTTCAAACAAGCTGAAGATCAGTAAAAAGCTCTCCAAGAGTGAGACAAACTTATCAGCATAGCTAACAGTGCCAAAAAATCTGTTCTGTGTCGTTTTGTTTTGTTCCTCTGGCTCTGTTCATTGTTGCTGTTTGACCTCTGACCCTCCAGACTGCCAGGATGTTCTGACAAAGTGTCTGAGGGTTGACCCTGAGGAGCGTCCCACACTGGAGCAGCTGCTGAACCACCCGTGGTTTTCGTAGACTGCACACACACACACACACACGCACACATGTACACACACACACACACACGTGTACACCACACACACATATGTACACCCACTCATTGCACTTATACATTTTTACTTTTTCTAGCATTCTTTTCAACTTTGGTCTTTTCTCTTGCGCTCTGGTTTCCTTCAGTTTTCTCTTCTACTTGAAACAACTTCCATTGAGATCTATCAGTTTGTTCCTGGGTTTTCCCGTTTCCTTTGAATTTCTCCTCTATTCTTGAAATCATATTTTCTTTTTTTTTTTTTTTTTTTTAGCATCGTTGACATTTAGAAGCTTATTTTGATATTTGTTGACTTTTCCAGGTTTTCATATTTCCTTCTTTACTTTCCTTTCATTCATAAATCATCCTTTTTATTTTAATAGGTTATTTTTGTTTTTTCTCCGGGTGCTCCGGTTTGATTATCTAATCAAAACCTCCAATCAGAACAATATTAATATGGTTAATTAGAGATTTGTGGCTTTTCTCTGAAGGGTTTGTTTTTGTCCTTTGGCTGAAATCTCAAATCCACTTTATGGGTTTGAGATTTTGGGGTTCTTTGATTTCCTTTAGTTCTCTAGTCAAGAAATTATCTATTTTTAGAAAAAAAATGTTGATTTTTATTGTGATTTTTGTTTATTTTCCCGGTTCAAAAACATCCATGTTGAGCTACTTGGAGAATATATGTCATGCTTAGCTGTGACTCGGTTCCCATAGGCGGCTTGATTGTCAAAATATTTCCCACATTTTTCAGCCATTGCCCCTTTCTGTGATCTTCAACAGGATTCAGCTGGGATGGAAAATGGACGAATATTAAGCCTCTCATTCCTGCTGTAATTTCGTGGTGTCTTCCCTTTCTCGTTGACTCTGAGTGAGTTCTAGTGGTCTTGTTTTCCGTAGTAATCTTCGTCTTTTGAGGGCTGAGTTATTGTGGTTCTGTGGTTAAGTGATAATTTTCATTTGGTGACACCTGTGTGGGTTTGATGGCTTTGGTTTAGTTTGGTTTGGTTTTCATTTAATTTCAGCTCATTTTGTCTGTGTTGCTGTTGCTGGTTGCTGTTCTGTGGGCCAGGTTGCGTTGCTCGTGGGGACATTTTGTAGGTCTCAAAGTTGCGCTCACCATTTGTTTGTGGGATTTCTTTTGTTATTTTACTCGTCTATTTTTATTTTGCCTATACCTCTATTTATTACCTCCTCATATATTAATATATATATTTTTTAATAGAAATATGTAAATGCCAAAGTAAATGCCTGTCTGAATTTTTTTTTCTATAAATATATTTGAAACTGAGATTTTACCCGGTATGCTGTGCCGACACACACATTCACATATTTTTCTAATACAGTATTTGTGTATATGCACTTATGTAGGTAGGTTTTAATGGTTGAATATATATTTATGTGTATATTTATAGAAAAAAAAGGTAGTTTCTCCTTTCTTTTTGCTTGTTTGTCATATTTGTTGTCACCATTGTTGACCTCTCAATGTTTTGTTTTTTTTCAGACTTCAGATCTTCCTACCCAGTGTTCCTGTGTGTGTCTCTCTTTCCTGTCCTCTCCAACCCCAGCCAGTCGAGGCAGACAGCTGCCCGTCCTGAGCCTGGTTCTGCCAGAGTTTTGTCCTGGTAAAAAGGGATTTTCTCTCCACTGTCGCCCTGTGCTTGCTCAAGACGGGGGATTGCATTAAAGTGAAGCTTTGATGCGGTCTGCTGGTTTCCTCCCCTCCGTAGAATCGCCACCTTAACGTGGTGGAGGGGTTTGAGTTACCCCCATGATCATGAGCTCTGAGTTGCCTGGGACTTTGACCTTTGGCGTGGTCACTTGTGGCAACATACCTTCAGTATAGGGGGGGGGGTCACACCAAGAGCGATTCAAATACTTGGATGAAGTAAAGCTGTAGAGATGATGAACATCCACTGGAGTCAGCCTTGCATCATCAAGGCTGAGCTTTGAAGAAATAGGTGGAGTTTTGTGTAAGCAGGCATTAAGCCACAGCTGAATGGTTCCCACTGAACATTCAAGAATTTCTCCAACATGACAAAGTCAAATTGACATTCCAGGTATGTTTTTGATAAGGGAATAACATTACAAAATGATATAAAGCTCAAAAATGTTGATTTTGCTTTGTACCCCTGTTTAAATACCCTGGCAGGTGATCGCCATTGCAAGTCACAACCAATATTCACACAAGCACACAAACTGGATTCCTAATAAATTGCCTTAATCTTAATGGGGCAGTATTATGTGTTTTCCAGCCACATAATGCCATTTTGTAACTCGGAAGCTTGGAAACTGCAGCTCAGAGGAGGCGATGCTACCACCAAGGTGTTTCGTGCAACTGAATGGTTGCCATGGAGATTAAAGAATTTCTCAAGCATGCATGAAAGAATCAAAGCAACATTTCAGATATGTTTTTGATGACAGAATGTCAAAATAACATGATGCAAAGTTAAAAAGGTACATTTTACATAATATTGCACCTTGAATTCATGAGAACCTGGTAGTTTAATCTTCACAAATTTACCCTTAGAATCCGAAAATATATTATTTTTCTCATTCTAGGATGTCTCTTTCCGGCTTCCATTTGCTTCCTGAAGTCTGGTGACAGAAACCATGGTCTAACTTCCCCACTTCTGGGTTTAAACGGAGCAACGCCTCGGTTTATTTGCTTCTACTGTGTGCACAGTGCAGCAGACTTGCCACTGTTCATGGTCACTCCTGCAGTAATTTAAGTGAGATTGTGCATTATGATTACACTGTAATCACAGAGGAAAAGAATTCATTACGGCCTCTGGAGTGAGCAATGGTTACTTCAGAATCCAATTAACTAAAGCAAACACACTGCATCAGTTAGCAGGCGCACGCTGCCTGCGCTCGCCCCACACTGGGAGGAATAACATGCGCTCCACATGGAGGGGGCTGAAAGGAGAAGTGTATGATGAGCACTTCAGAGCCAATCACATGACTGACTTTGCTTTGATGTTTTTGCTTCTTGTGAGCAAAGCCTCCATGCAGAGAGAAAGAGAGAGAGATGGAGGAGAGGGGATAAGGATGAGTTTATTTGGCAATCATTCCCGTAAACAGAAACTGTTTATGGCTCTTCTGAGAGGATTCTCACGTGGCTGTGGCTCGCTGCAAATGCATCTCAAATACCATTTGCTTTGAGAAGTGGCTGCGCAGCTGGCATGAAGACGGCATTTGTAAAGGTTATGATGCAGAGTTTTAATAAGTGGCTCTGGAATTGACTGTACAAACGGCAGCAATCGGTTCCCTGAAGTTCCCTTTAGTTTCAGAGTTCTTAGGTCAGAGATAAGCCATTTAATAATAAAGTAAACAAAAAGAGCTCAATATGAAATGTGGAGTGTTTAGCTTTTTGTTCTGTTTTTTTTTTTAGTTACCGTCATCTGAGATTTAAAACAGGTTTCCTAACTGAATTCAATGATGTTCTGTGTAAACATTTTGATTCAGTTCTGATTTCTGCTGATTTTAACATACAAAGTGATGATAACTTTGATTCTTCAGCTGGTTTTAATTTGACTTTATATAAGCATATAACTGGACCAACCCATAATCTGTCTCCCTTTTCATTTGGCCACTTTTATTGTTTCTGAGTGAAACTCTAGGATGAATACACTACTTTTAATAGGATTTTTTTCCCAATTTGAATATTTTTCTTTCAGTTCTTCATCATTCATATATGGATATGATGCTCCTTTTCAAGGCAATTACAAGCAAACATAACTCTCCTCAGTTTTATCCCAGTTAGACACCAATAGTGGAAACTGTAAACACGCTGAGCTCTGCAGTTTGTGCCAAACTCTTTATAAGGGTTCTACTGAACTCACAACATGAATGAAATTGTCGTTGCTTCTTTATACTTTGGAAGATTTCCTAATGCTCTGAAACGTGCTGTTGTAACATTATTGGATTGTAATTATCAAGAAACATTGGCTGAAATGTGTTATTCTAACAATTTTTAATTTGCCATTTCTAAGCAAAAAGCTGTATAAGATCAACTGCAGTTCATGTATGTCAAAAGTTAGTTGTGCAGAAATTTTCAAATATTAATCTCTGACATCATATTAAAAACCTAAGTTTGACTTTAAGCTGTGGTCTTGATTTTTAGAAACACATATTAATTCACAGCCTGTATGTTACCACCTTAGAAATGCATCTAAAGTCAGATCTTTCCTGACAACCTAATGTAGAAGAAAAACTGATCCGCATCTTCATTTCTGACTGTAACAGTTTTTGCCAGAATTTTTCTAATCCCTTACTAAACTTTAGCAGATACGAAACACTGGAGCAAGATTTTTAACCAAAATAATAACGCATATTACGCCCATCTTAAATCTCTAATCTGGCCACAGTTAAACAAAGAATTGTCTTTAAAATATTACTTATTGTATTGAAGCTTTCAAATTACCTGGCCCCAAGGGCTTTGGTCCAAACTCTTCTGCCCCCCAATATCTCAACCAAAAAGAAAAGGAGAACAAAAGTCTATTAAAGGAAATTAGAACTAACGTAACAGAGTGACTCCACCATGCTGCCACCACGAGCAGAGAGAACTGTACTCTGTAAACATGTAGGTCAAATGAAAAAAATCCAGAACATATTGAAGAATTACTTTTGCACTTTTGTCCACCTATCAAACATGTGAGGATGATGCTCTGTCTTGACCAGGCTTGTTGAATGACTGAAGATGATAGAACAGTCAGCCTTGGCACTCTGTCCTGCCTGCCATCTTTTGGAAGCTGGCGCCAGGGTTTATTGGAACACCTCACACTTTGCTACACACAGTCCAGGTGACTCTTTTATTTTCCATGGAGGTGCAGTGTGACAGGGGTGGGGAGGGATCTGCCTTCCCACCACTGTACCTTTGTCAAAAACTGAGCACTGTTGTTTGTTATTCTTTATTAGTATCATTACTTTCATTGGCCATTTATTTTTTTCTTCTCTTCATATAATGGTAATATTAACCCCTCACTGCCTGAATTTGTTTACATATATAAGCCTAAGACATATCCACAACCCAACAGTTTTAGATTGAAATTTATTTTAATTAAGTTGAGAATATTGTTTATGATAGAAACAGAGGATAATAAGAGCATAATATAGGGAGTATGGAAAAAAAGTATGTTATTTACATTTTATTAAGAATGACGTGCAAAAGTATTTTTCCTCAATACATTTGAGGCCATTTTGCAGGTTTCCTTTGATATTTTAATGATGCTCAAAGTTTCTGAGATGGAATGTCCTCTTGTAGGTCTGCAGGTGTGTCTTACTGGGGCAAAAATACTTTAGCCAAACTGCTAACAACATTTTACCAACAACACTGGAAGTGGAGCTACATTCAGCACTTTTCAAGTTTTTATGTCTTGAAGAATTGACCGTAAGGGTGGATGATGTAGACTTAGAAATTTATCACAATTTTAGTCATACAATCGTGATGACGATCAAAATAATGATTAAAATCTACTTCCTACATAATTTTTAGGTAACTATGTTTGTGACTGAAAGGCACAGTGTTCATAGCGTCAATAAATAAAAACAACATTCCAATTTCAAATGGGCTTCTTCAAAACGCCACTTACACAAATGGAAATAATGTTTAAATTCACTGATATTTATTGATGCGATCATGGAATAAACAGAAAATTGTAAAATAGCATTTATGATTATACTCAGTTTTTATTTTTTTTTAAAAAAAGCATCATTAATTGGAATTAATCAAGAGAACAATAAATCGAAATTCTTATTGTGATAAAACATTTTGCACAATAAACGGGACAACAAATGCCCGCCCCTAGATGGCCTGCAATAGAAAAAACACTCAAATTATCACTAATGCCTCAGTAACAGATCCAGTAATTTGTCACTGGGGAGCATCGTTATCCAAAGTACTGCATCCCATTGTTTGCCAACTCAAACAGAAGCTTGTGAGTCTTGACATTCATAATCTGCCTTTTTTATGGTGATTTGTACCATCTAATTACAATATTTTGATTGAAAGTGTGAAGAAAAAACAATGACAAGAGGCTCGTATTGAGTTTGTCCATCTAGACATGCATATCTCCCGTGTATTCACCGTGCTGCTCTTCTTTCCACCCTGAAAGAACCAAACAGACAGCCTAGAGTTCACTTTAATTAGATTTAACATGTGTTCTAACAGAACACAATGCATCTTTTGGCATTTGCATGACAATGCCCTCTAATTGTGCTTTCGCTTAATTTGTTTTTAATAGCCAAAGCAGCAGTGCCTGATTATATCCAAAATGGATCACTGTCAGTGAGCGTCCTCCTCTCTCCTCTCCCTGTCTCTGTGGTACTCCCTTCTTCTCACCGAGAATTCGGCTCAAACGGCCCACGTGCAGAGTTATTCGCAAGTATCATTAACCCTCCTGACTCTTCATTGTGTTGTTTTCCCTCGGTGAAATGGAATCCGCACTCATTTTGATGAAGAACTGCAGTGGATCCTTTGTTTGGGCACCAGATGGAAAAAGACCGATACTTGATTGTGTGAATGTGGCTGTGCCCCGAACCCTGCAGTAAATAGGACTGCATAATGGTCACTTCTCTTCAGCTCTCTGAAGCCCTTTTCTCTCTGCCACTAAACCTAAATAAGGTGCAACAATTTTCCCAGGAGCGGGGGACTTGACATGGACCTGCTGCTTGTGGCTGAAGGACTGATCTCAAAACTCTGAGCCAATTCAATTGCATGCTTACTCTGGACACAGACATCACTATGCACACTATAATCAGGGATGCTGAAAGTGAATTGAAGTCAATATTGACCAAAAAGGGGAAAAAACCTCTTTTGTCTTGAATTGAAAATAGCAATGAATTGTTGCAGTTCAGTTCTCTCAACAAGAAAGTCTCTGATGACTGCATTTTATCAGTCTTTCATATTTCTTCAGTTCTAAAAATGTTGCATATACAAAATATGGCTTAAAAAGAAATATTACTTCATAGTTTAATGCCTAGAAGCTGTGCCTCTGACTCATTAAAAACTAGAAACTGTCTTCAGGAAGTCATCTCAACATGTCGGGCATTTGCTGTGGCTGCTCCTCATCTATGGAATTCTCTCCCGGACTATTTGAGAGCCCCGCAGTTATTGTCTGACTTTAAAAGCGGCCTGAAAACTTTTCTTTTTAGACAAGCCTACTCCACTTTTAAATGACTGTCTTTTTTCGATTGTTGATTTTATTTGTTTTTAGCTGCACTGTGTAGCACTTTGAGATTTTTGTTAGTGAAAAGCGCGTTATAAATGAAATGTATTATTATTATTATTATTATTATTATTATTATTATTATTATTATTATTATTATTATGTCTTCTCTAGTAAACCTTTAACAATGTTTCTGCCAGCGTTGCTCTGAGCAGAAGCTCCTATAATGAGCTCAGCAGGTGTGTAGCTCCTCCAGGTGTTTGCTAATTGTTGCTGGCTAGTCTGAAGGAGCTGAGTGGGGGTTTGTCCGCGAGGCTGAAGCTTTCAGACTGCATCTCCAAGGAGGAGCTGGGCCTTGAAGGTGGGGCTAGGTCCACCCAGGCATTTTGTGCAGCTGAACGGCTGAAAGAATCAAGGGAACACTACAGGTATGTTTTTGATGAGGGAATAATATTATAGCATAATGTGAAACTGAAAAAGGTTGATTTTCCACCAGTATATTACAATAGTTACTTTACTCAAAGATTTGAAGGCAAACATTTGAGTAAAGTAACTATTGTAATCTACTGGTGGAAGAAGTCCAAACCAACCTGGTAAAGGAAATCTAAGAACTGATTTGCCATCCATCGTAGAAACAACTGTCATCAGTTACCAGATGGACTTGCTTATCCATGTTATCTTCTGCTAATTCCAATAGATCAGAAGGTTTTGGCTCCGCAGCCTTGGTGGTAAGAGTCTAACTGATATGTCACAGAAAGCTCATTTCTGTCCAATATCACAATCCATCACTAAAGATAGATGTTGGAGGATAGACATGTAAATCATCTGTGTTCTTTGCCTCAGCTGTTTCAACTCCTTGACTGACCAGACCAGTGTGAGCACTAATGCATACAACAGTTTTTTCATCCATATCCAGTCCCATCCCATCATGAATCAGACACCTGGAAGTTCTGGAAGTCATTGATTTGAGGCACATGCTGGTCTCTAGTTTGGAACAGTTTGAACTCTTTTTGTGGTTGAGAACAATTCCCTCAGAACTGCATAGAAAAAAAAAAAAAAAAAGACATGGTAAATGGGTTGTGTTGGAATAGCGCCCTTTAAATAAACTCACCATACACTGATGGTTGCAAGTTACACCAGATGCATTTCCATTAATCATATAATTAAGTAGTTTGGTAATTCAAAAATAAATTTGCCTAATGAAAACACAGCTGTTTTGAAAAAAACTAACATTTTCTGATAAAAAGTTTTGGTGCAAGGATGAAGGGCTTGTACCTTACACTAGCCACAGGGAAAGAAACGAGGCTGCCATTCGTTTGCACCAAAACCACCACTAGTAGCCAAGGTGGGTGTGTTACCCGAGAACATGGCAACCGAGACAGACGGAGCAGGGTTGGAACCAGTAACCCACCAGTTACAGGACAAACCCTTACACCTCCTGAACTACTGGTGCTAGAAGTTTAAATCAAGAAAACTAAATTGCACATGTCCCCGTGAAACGGAAATGCAACTTCTCACATACTCACACTTAGACACACCAACACAAGAGGTGGAGAAGGAAGTCATTCAACAGGAAATGTTTAATGAACATTTGCCTGTTAATGAAGGAAACATTCTTCAAAATGAAACCCCCCACAGCGATCTGGTTTGAGAGGATCAGTTTTACCCTTAGTACGTTTTTAAGCATGTCAGATTAGGAGATGTTCCTCAAAACTTGAAAGTTAAAGCATAGAAAACCCCAAGGCAGAACAAATTAAAACTTCAAAGACAAGCAAACTCACAGAACGAAGCAGATTCTGGTACAATATAGTTCTTTTTCTGCCAGCATGCTGAGGAAAGTAAAAGCTAACGAGTTATCTTGAGAGAAGCCAGACAATGCAATGCTAAACTGGATTTGTTTCAGTTGTTTATGGCTTGTATTTGTGATTATTGTCTCTAAGCAACTCATGGGCTTTTTGCCACCTCCCTTCTTTAATGTCTAGGATCGAGTTGGAAAGTATGTAACTGACTTTAAATTCTGTACGATTGACTTCTTTTGCAAAGATATTGCTGTGAATTCCGATATTTGAAGAAAAACTTGAGAAAGTGCCTGCACAAGCAGCGAGAGAAAAAGAGGAAAAGTCTCATAATTCAGATTTTATGTGGGCGTTGCTCTACTTTACAGATTTAAAATGCATTAATAAAACACATGACACATGAGCAGTAAAAGGCATTGTGCTGTCTTCTTTTTTTTTCTAAATCCACAGCAACCATTGGTTTTTCTCTTTTTTGTGGCTAAAAAAGTTGAAAACACTCAACTTCCATTTCCAGTCAGCAGCGGTTTCACTTAAATGTGAAAACAATAGTCAGTAAATCAATGTGTCAGCTCTGCTGAGTGCAGTTGGCAACAGCAACATTCCTGTCGCGAGCTCCACAATTATATCATTAATCATTGGTGTACTGTTAAGTTTAAAATAAGGACTTTACGTCTGCACCTTGACAAACATTTAATTAAACCTTGAGCACAACATAAATAACATTGTGTTTGATGTTGATGATTCACTGCATTTTTCTGTAGGTTTGTTTTAGTCACTGGTTGATCAGGAGGTAATGCTACACAACATGGTAGCAGAATGAAAGGTTGTTTACATACAATGAATAAAAGGACACCTACATACTTTTTTTTCCCTCACTGAAGTTAAATCAAAGAATTACCCAAATTATTTCCATTTGCTAAATGCCAGAAAACTTTATGAGAACTTTTTTTTTTTTTCTAGAGATTTCTTTGTAACATTCTTCAAATTCACAAAGTGCATTTTGCATCCCACTCCAGACTCTGTTCTGGTATGGCCCCACCGTCTTTATTTGTGTAACAACTGGCTCTGCTTAAGAATGACCAGTGATGCCCTCTGCTGGATGACGACTCCAGTAAAACACACACACCCACACACACACACACACACACACACACAAAAACGATCCAAGCTGACATTTTTAGTTAATTGATTGAAACAAATTTTAATCAAATAAATCATTAATAAATTATTTGCATCCATACTCATGGCCAACATTAGCAGTTGGCTGAAATCGGATCCAGAGCACGCCCCCATCAAGCCACTGTTCCATAACAGCCGATGAAGCAAAGACTAGAATAAGGAACTGGTTTAACCAGGGGTGTCCAAAATCGGTCCTGGAGGGTCGGAATCCTGCATGTTTTAGTTCTCTCCCTGGTTTAGCACACCTGGACCAAATGATGGCTCATTAGAGGCCTAAGGAGAACTTTGACTTGCTCAGGAGGTTGTTGCTACCACTAGGGAGAGAACTAAAAGATGCAGGATGCCGGCCCTCCAGGACTGACTTTGGACACCCCTGGGTTTAACTGTCACCATTGTGTCTGTGATAATCAGTTGAACCAGTCTTATATTTTAAACGATGGGCCCGCCCACAACAAGACAGATACTTTGTTTGCATTAATTATTCTAGTGAATCCACAGGATGACTTGCTAAGAAGCAAATAAGACTTGAGTCAAGCCAGAGAACAAGTTTTAAGTGAGTGAAGTCTGTTGTGGCTTAAGTGAAACTTGGATAAAAGTAATTACTAGTACTGTGGTGTCTTTACTCATCATCAGAACCTCAGTCCCACCTGTGTACCGTACGGCCAAGAGGGGAACAGTCAGCTGACACTGCTGGACTTCATACCCAGACAATAAAAGTCAACAAAATCTGAAAAACATAATTACCAAAACTGCAGAACCAGGTTTTTTTTCCCACCTTTAATTACAAGTAATTATCTTGAAGCACTGTTTAGCCTAGAGTTGTTAGTCTAGAATAGATTCACCAACTATGCATCTAAAAATAGGTCTTAGCTTTATGAGGTGTGAAGCTGTAGAACGCTTTAAAGATCAACCAGAGGAATAATGACTGTTAGCGCACTCGTCTGTCTCGCTCCCGACTCATTCCTCTCTAATCAGCCCTGTGAAGTTGCCGGGCGCCGCGGCGTGATGCCGCCGGTGGCTTTCTGTTGCTGCAAATAAGTGTGTGACTAAATCACTGCTTCCTATTCTGCTCCAGCGCCGGAGCGGCATTGTTTTCCCAGCCATGGTTAATGTCTTTGACAGCGAGGCAAATAATTAGAGCGTCTACCTGTTGCCTCGAAATTTCCAATCTTCTCCCTCTGTGTGGAGGAGAGGACGGGAGGAATGAAGGCAGATTATCTTCACTCCAGCAAATCCAAACTCACCCAGTAAACGCAGGCACGCTCAGTCTGCCATTTTTACTCTCTGCCTTTCTCACCGTGTGACAGTCTGTGCTTTTCGTTGACAAAGATGAAAATGTATGCCATGAAGCCTTGGACTGGAGTACAGCAATGCTACACGGGTTAAGTGCTTAATGAGTGAGCTGCAGAGAAAACAAGGAAATTATGAGAATTTCCTCAACAACAGAAACCTGCTACAGACCTCACATCAGGCTCGTATGCACATCCTGGTATCTTTGTAATTATGAGGCTGGAAAAAGAAATCGAATTTTGTTCCAGCTTTATTTTTAAGAGCAATAATGCCGTCCAACTTAACATTTTTCTAAAATGAAGGTTCATTCTTGAAGGCAATTTAGTGCTTGAGGAAATATTAGGATCCGAGGCAGGAAAACAGACAACTTTCTCACAAGTTGCGTTTCACAAACCACAAATGTGCGCAAAATTTTGCCAATTTTCCTCTGTCCAGAAAACCCAATTTCACAGACGCGGTGTTTCTCAGGAACCTACACAGAAACAAGAAACAGTTAGACTCACACTTGAACACATTTGTTTATGCAAAGTCATTAAAAAACTTTGTCATTCTCCTAGCACTTCCAGACATCTTCGTCTTGCCAGTTCTTGATCATGTGACTCTTGTGATGTAAAAAAAAGTGTTTCCGTTGCAGGTTTGCAAAATAGACTAATTTAACCTTTATTTTACCAGGTAAGTTAATTGACAACAGATTTTCATTGTCAAAAAAAACTTGTTCCAGAAACATCAAAATGTCATAATATTAATATCAGTATAAATACTAATATCAACACTGATATTAATATTATTTGCTCAATGTTATTCGGTCAATGTCTCTTAATCAATGCACTCAATTTTCAAATATTTAAATAAAGAAGTATGATCAAATTGTATGCACTACAATTTCAAATGCAGAGATGGAACAATTATAAAGACTGAACTAAACCTAAGATTATTTTGCGTAAGTTCCTGAGAACATAGCGTATGATTTAAAAAATAAAGATTTGATTTTAAAAACTAACACATATTATCAACCTCAAATCCAAACCAGCCAAGAGCCAAGAGCAGGGGTGCCCAAAGTCCAGTCCTCGAGAGCTACCATCCTGCAACTTTCAGATGCATCCCTGCTTCAACACACCTGAATCAAATGAATGGCTCGTTTTCAGGCCTCTGTAGAGCTGATCCCGGTCTGTTGGAGTAAGGATACTTCTAAAACTTGCAAGATGGTAGCTCTCGAGGACTGGACTTGGGCACCCCTGGCCAAGAGGTTCCACATGTACCACTCCCCCTTTCACGCATCATCCACATGCACATTTATGAGGGATTTTTTTATTCCGTAGTTTCCGGAACTGACGGGCTGATGGGACACACCCATCCAACCGTGACATCTTCCTCGTTCTTCCTGAGAGTCTAGGTAGGACTGTGAGAATGTTGGAGGACTTTAATGAGAAATGGTTTCCTATTGTAGTTCTTATGCCAGTAGAGTTTCTTCATTCCTCTTTGTCAATTGCAGACACTCCAGAATAGTCACCTGAACTAATTTTTTGTCATCAAATTTTTCTAAAGTTTTTTTATGATTATTATTCTTGTTGTAAATGTTGACCACAGAGCATTAAAAAAAACAAAACAAAAAAAAACATTGAAATGCACATAGATTTTTTCTGCTGCAGTATGCTGCAGGGGGAAATTTCTGCTTTCTTGAAGTTACTTATGTTGCTTATTATAGTGATTAGCTCACTGCCAAACTCAGCACTGACCATCCATAAACTTGTTAATTATTAGGTAAGCTAAGGTTTTCAATATTTTACAAAATTCATCTAGTAAAGTTATTTCTGATGAAGTAATACAAAAAAATAGAAAAAAATCTATTGTGGACATATGTGTGAGGATTTCTCTTGGAAACTCACCAGTACACACCTTGCCATGCCTTTTTCTCAGGAGTATGGAGTGAGTGACATTTCTCTCCACGTCCTTTTATCAGTCTGCTTTTGAGAACATTCTTAAGAGTATCTTTACGCCCTGGTGTAGCAACCGCGTGGTGACTGACGTAGAGTCTCGGCAACGTGCCGAGAATGGCTGAAAGAGTCATCAGATTCCTTCTTGAGAGCCCATTTTCAAGGAGAAGAAAGTGCTGTGCATCATTAGTGATATCACTTTGTCGACTCAAGAACAGCCTGAATGTGTCGATAGCCTGAGATGCTAATAACGCCACTGGTAACAGGCAGCAGGAACCAAGATGTGATCTTGTTATGTTGTTGAGAATTTCTGCAAAGCTGATTTTTATTGAAATGAAATGCTTCAAACTTTTTTCCTCTTCTGTTCCAATAATGTGGAGCTCGCATGAGCACTACTGGCAAATTTCTGTCAAAGACATGATTGCTTTGGGAGAGCATTGACTGATTCACTTTTTATCGCCTGTTCAGCTGAGTTACCATGGCAGTGAGCAGGTTCAGGAACCAAAAAATGACCATAAGAAGTTGTAGGAAAAATACAACTTGCACACTTAGAACTAAGCTTATGGTCACTACAGCTGCTGCACTGCTTCAAGGAATTAAAGCTGCAGTGTGTAACTTTACACAATTATAGGGTTTTTCCATATTTATGAAAACTGTCGGCATGTTGTGACTGTACAGATTAACACAGATAAACTGTGAAAAAGATAAAGATCCTCCATCTTCACCCATCTGAAGAAACGCTGCCTCCCAAAAACAACCAATCAGAGCCAGGAGTAGGGTCTTAGCGCCATCAGTCACTATCATGCACTGCTCAATGTGCTTCTGGCAGAAAAATAACTCACTGTTCCAGGAAAACCTTTAATCTTCCGTCATCAGTGGCTATGCTAACTACCCTTAGCATTTCTAGCAGGTTATATTGTTGTGTACCAGCTGTAGCTTAGCAAAGAGCTTGGGGGAGCAGCTGAGCATGAGAGTGTTTGACACCACTAAGACCCTCCTCTTGGCTCTGATTGGTTGTTTCAGACCGAGTGGTGTATTTCTGCAGTTGTACTGGGAGCACTGGGAGAAGGCAGAGGAGCTGTCCACTGTTTAATACTGTGCTATCATGACATAATGCTAATTTTGAGAAATATCTAAAAAGAAAATTTTTTTTTATAAAAGTTACATGCTGCAGCTTTAAGGCGGCTCAGAAAAAAAGTCTCCTCAATTCAACCATAACCTTGAATCTCATTAGTATAACTTCAGTTGCTTAAATTTAAGACTCCTGTAATGTTATGTGATCACGAAGCTACGAGTGAGTTAGGGGAGCTGATCTTGCATAAAAACAACGGAATATAACATTGGTGTAGGACGTAATAAAAGAGATGGCTTTTAGTTTGTTTTTTGTTTGTTTTTGTTTTTTCAATCTTTTTTTTTATCTCTTGTCTTCCTCCGTTTAAGCTTTGTGGGTTTGTGGAAACGGCAAAAAAAAAAAAAGAAAAAAAAAAAGAAAATAAATGCAGCAAGGATAAATGTCACAATAAATTAACTGTTGTCTCCCAACAATGGATCACCACCAGCACCGCCGCCGCTCCCTCTGCTGCTGCTGCTTTCAGAGCGCAGAACGCCGCTGTTTGTAACAGGGAGGGTGTGCTGGTACTGACACGATAAAAAATAAATAAAATGTGGGTTGCTTTATGTGTGCAAAAGCGTTGAACCGTGTAATGAGCAGTGAAGTCTCTTGCTGGGAGAGCGCTTCCCTTACACTGTTATTTATTTATCTCCGCCCCCTAATGTGGGGTTCTTTGGAGACCCCCACAAAGCTCCGGTTAAAGCCGGAACGCTGAGTGAGAGTAAGACTTTGTTTAAACCGAGATGCACTAAAAAAAACAAAAAAAAAAAACAGAACAGACCCATTTTAATTGTATCCTGTAAATAACGAGATTTATGGAAAAGGGGGCGGCTTATCTTTCTCAAGGCTGCTTAAAAGGCTCAATTTGAGTGGGATTAGATATGGAAAGATGTTACATTTAAATCTAACTGATACTGTAGACACAATGGCTGTAAAAGTATTCATGCTTTGGATTTTCTTAATCCTTTTTATAATGTTTACAAATCATTCAGGATTTACCCAATTTGAGTCTTTTGACAAAAAAAAAAAATTGTCAAAGTGAAAGCTGATTTCTACAAAATAATTACTTAAATAAAAAAATATTTAGCATAAAATAAGGGATTGCATGAATATTCCCTCCCTTTCCGTCAGTGTTTTGCCCTTCAGAGAGTCAGTCTGCATCCCTCTCAGTCAGGCAGACGTTTTCCTGCTTGACTGCTAACCTTAGCTCTAACCCTACCCTTCCACAGCAATGCCACACTCTCATAAAGATTTGACTTTTATATTAAAGGGTAAACAGAATTTGTTAACATTTTGTCCGTAAAGCCACATTTTGTTGATCATGATTGAAAACGCCACAGAGGACATGAATACTTTTTCCTATGACTCTTAATGCGTCTCAATATTGTTGAACAAATGGTCTAGTTTTGGTTTTACTGTGTTTTACTTTTTTCCACATAGGTTTTTGTAAAATAGTAAATATTAATACAAAAAAATAAAAACATTAAATGTTAAAATTTTAATCTAAACAGGATTTAGATGGTAGTCAACATATCTGAAGTTTTTTTTTTGTTTGTTTTCCTTTTACATTTCCTAAACTACAGTAAATCTATTTTGTCATTATCTTTAAAGGGGATCTATTTGGCTATATTTGAAACATATTTTTAATTTTTCTAATCCATATTGACTTAAAACTTTGTGTATGTGTGAGAATTTCTCATGCAGTGTAACATTTATGTTACGTTTGCTGCTTTGCTGCAGAGGTCATTCACAGTCCTGGTTTCTCCTCATAGGGAGACGCAGTCTGGCCGTCCAGCAGTCAGACTCCAGGCCTCGGCTCGCTGTGATCTCCAGAGCAATGGAGGAAATGTTCACCTCATCCCTCCAACCCATCAGGCGTCCAACGACTGCCTCCGGGTTTTACCACAAACTCTTCCGGGTGTCAGCACTCAGAAACCGCAGTCAGAAAAGGAGGAAAAGTGTGCGTGAATTACCATACTTATTTTTTTTTTTTTTTTTTACCTGAGACCTCAGTCTCCCTCCACTCCAGCTACTATGGGACCGCCTAATCACTCTCCCTCTGCAGTGACCCGTTAGTGATAAAAGTTAAAACACTTGTGGCAGGGCTTTTGAGTTGATGTTCCCCCCTTCTTTTTATATTCTTGCTCTTAGAAACACTTTGACATGAAATAAAATCATGCTTTGACTGAGCAACTTCTAGAACTCACTTATCCATCATCTGCAAACGGTTACTCAAATCTCACACTGAGCAGTCGGCGTAATCCCATTAAAAGCCATGAGCAGCCACTCTCCCCCCCCCCCCCCACCTCCACTCCACCCACCACCACCCTTCCTGTTTCCTCCACCATTCACCCCCTGCGGACCAGCAAACACTGCCACAAATGTCTTAATGGCTCCCTTCCTTCATTTCTTCCTTCCATGACGTTATGAATTTTAGATGGCTCCTGTTTAATTTACTGCAGCAGAATGTCAAGCATTTTGCTGAAAACTGCTGAGGGCGAGCCGCCTGTCTCTGCAGTAGATGAGGTTTGGAGCATGCATTATCGCATGCCGCTTGCAAAAGAAAAAAAGACTAAAAATCTCCCCTACTCAACAGGTAATCAGACTTACTATAAAAACCAGAGGCGAGTGGCAAAGTCTCCAAGGCAAAGTCACCTTGGGAACCCCATCTGTCAGAGCATATGTTTTCTGTGCGCCCGTCTGCATGGAAAACAGGCCAGAGTGCTCCACATTGGGTTTTCCTGCTTTTTCTTTCTGTTTTCCACCATCCTCACTCTTGTAGCTACTTGGTCCGTCTATGGTTACGATCCAGCTCAGTCTGATCCATCAGAGGCAAACTGAGAGTTTAACTGGATGCATCAAACATCCAGTTAAACTCTGCCTCTAAACAAAAAATACAAAAAAAAAAAAAAAAAATGAACCAGAGTTTAGAAAGGAACAAATTCAAACTTACATTACGAAGCTACTCCAAGAAAATATGCAAATCAGGTTCATTGGTAAGATTCAAAATTGTTCAGTTATTAAAAAAGACTTTATTCTAATCCCTCCTCCCCTCCAAATATTTTTTTTCAGTGACTAGTGCTAAGTATTCAGTCCTCTACATGTTTTTTCATAAGCAGCAAACTGTGCCCAAACTCTTATCACATCTATTGGCTTTAGTTATGACGTTTCTTTTCATGGAACGCTGTATTTACTGTCTGCTAACCATGCCTCTGACTGCAGCATGAATGGCCCCAAATCATTCAGTTTTAAACTCATCTCACTCCTTTCTAGAAGCCTTGGCGACGACTTTTCTGTCAAATGTTCGTATAACCTTTGTGTTTTTCTCAGAGCAAAGGTCTTCTTGCAAACCTCCCATACAAGTTAAACATGTGCTTTAACTTCTACTTTAGGAAGTAGAGGCATATGTTTTAACATCAACAGGACCCTGCTGTAGGTCCAATGTTGACGTTTAAAGGTTTTGGAGACTTTGCTTAGCAATTTGTGGACTGGTTCCTTGGATGGCCAGACCTCCTGCCATTTGCTGAATGTCTTCCGCCTGTAATCCGTTTTCCATTCTGGAAATGGTTGACTTCAGATTGTTTTGAAACGTCATTAAACCTCTTCCCAGATTCAAGCTGCTAACATATTTCTAAAGCCGATGGCTGATTGCATGGTTTTCTGTCCTGTATTGTTTCTGTGCTAACTTGTGATGGAGCATGGTACACCGTGTCCTGTCCACGGTGTACCATGACTCTCGCCCGATGTAGAGCCCCAGCAAGGAGCAGCAGGTATAGAGAACAGATGGATGGCTATGTAGAAATATGCAAAACGACACAGGCTGTGCTAAAGTATCTAGGTTTTAACATGACTTTAAGTACATGGAACTGATGTTCTACAAACCTCTGCTTCTACAGACATTAGTGGAATAATGCATTGCCCTAAAGAACTCAGTGAATGTTGAGATACCATTTGTGGAATAAATCAACGATTAGTGGAATCTAAGTACAAGGGAAGCAATTTGGAACATAAGCAACTTGGTCATGGAGGAGCCACAGACCAAGCACTTTGCATGCTGAGGCAAATATAATTTACAGAAGTTCCCAACTGTCTGCAGAGTGAGTAGCTCCAGACTTCCAAACTTCCTGCGCAGTTCAGATTAACTCCTGAAACATAGAGAAGCCTCTGTGAAATGCCTTCCCATGACTAAGCAGCCGTGTCCAAACTGTACATCAGCAGACACAATGCAAAGAGCTGGATGGAGTGGATGCAGTTGAAACGTGTTTACTGGGTTAACAAATCGCTCTTCATACTCTAGCAAACTGACGGATGTGTCTTGGCCTGGTGGATGCCAGGAAAATGGTATTTGCTTGACTGCATTATGTCAACTTTATAGTTTAGTGGAGGTGAGACTGTTGTGTGGGGCTTTTTTAGGATTGCCCTTAAAATAAGGACTTCCCAGAAGATTCATGGCATACCCAAGTATTCCTGTTGTGGTAGACACAATAAAATATCCTCCAGCCAACAGCAGAGACCAACAGTAATAAATAATGACCAAGAATTAGGATTAAATACAACGAATCAACCCAGACACATCATAATGTTACTATATGCTGTTACAGCATGAAATATGGCTTCTACACAGATATGTCAAATAGCAATCCGCAGCATTAATGAATTCCAGCAGTGATCGTTGCACATCATATACCTGGTTCTGAGGGAAAAACACTTCAGCTAAGGAAAAAGTATGATGTCGATGCTGTAGCATACAAAGACATTTTTAACAGTTTGGTGATGGCCTCTGCAGTTTCAACATGACTGCACACCAGCGGAAGAAGCAAAGTCCATAAGGACATGGATGAGTGGGCTTGGTGAGGAGAAACTTGCCTGACCCGCACAGTGTCCAATATCCAGTGCCTGACCTCACAACTGCTGTCCTGGAAGAATGGTCAAATATTCCCTTAAAAACACAAAAGCTTTGTGGACAAAGAAGAGATGAAGCTGTTATAACTCTCAGAAATGTGGACCCTTATTCTAACCCCAGTTAAGAGCTATGCAAAATGATTGAACTATTATCAGGGTTCATGTGTATAAAGACAATAATCTCAGTGATTTTGGCATCATAGTCAATGTTTCCTTAAGTAAATGTTTCAAAAACTTTTCAATTTTGACTATATCTCGCATGAATGACATGAAAATGTGAATCACATGGATATGTGAATTTTCCAGTCTTGTAAAGGCCACATGGTATTTATGTATGTAAACAAAGCAGATGAATCAGTGTGATTAGAATTATTCTAATTAATTATTAATAATTAATTAATTTTTATTAATTAATTATTAATTAATTATTCTAATCATGTATTAGAACGGAGTGGGATCTGGATGGACAAAAATCAAACGAGCTTCCTCGTCTGTATTGAAAGGTTCAGGTATGTGAATGGACGCCTCCTCATTGCTGTCCCTTTAGGGGTCTCCCTGGCAAATCCCTGTGGGCAGACTCAGAACCCAGTGGAGGGACTGTTTATATGGTATCACATCCCTTCTGGCCTGTGAGTCCATCAGAATGATCTTGAGAGTCATGGGGGAGAGAGATATCTGAGTTTCCCTCTGAGTTTCCCTGTTGCCTCAGATAGACAATGTTCATATTCTACATTAAATAGGAGTTGATGAATATTTCACTGTTCAAAGATAGTGTAGTAGTATTTGCTATGTTCTTCACAAACTAATATTTACTCCTTTCAGGTTTCGCTTTGCTGTATGAGTGTTTCTCTTGTTTGTCTGGAACCAAAAGCTGCTTATGTGCCACTGTGCTGGGAACCACAGTCTGGTTGAAGCATCCATTTCAAAGGATATTTCCTATTCAGCATGCAGCAACAAGACCTGTTCAAATATTCTGATGCACCCAAACTGATCATGTGATAAACCCCAAACTATGCTTCGCATTGTACTGTGGCTTCAATTCAATCTATAGCCCCTCGACTGAAAAAGAACAATCAGAGTTTATTAAATGTTGCACCATTTTTCTTTAGATCATTAGTTAACTTTTAGAAACAAGAGAACTACGGATTGTTGGAGAGTTTTCTCCCCATTGGCATTTTCTTACTTTTACAATACTCACATTTAAATGTAAACCTTTCTAAATGGCTGGTGGACCTTTTCCACTCATACCTACAACCCAGTTCGCCTCTGTTTGGCTCAACTAGACTGTTTGGGTGGTTGTCCATTACATTTAGTACCAGCCCTGTTATCAGCTATGTCCACCTTGTTCTCCTGACAAGGTGGACACAAAGTTCGAGAAGTAAAGTGACCATGACCTGCATGCCACGCAATCAACACCAAAATGGAAGCAATGCCGATCCTGCTGCTTAGTCGATGACTTTGTGGCAGACTCCAAGTGAAAGAAGAGAGCCAGAAAAGGCTTCATGTGGCAAGATGAAATACAAATACAGGAGAGAATGGGAATCCGAATTCTACCAAACTGAAAAGTAGGAGCTGGAAGATGTGTAAAGGTAAGCTAATGCTACCTATTGGCTGACATACGCAGCAGATGCTCAATGTCATCCGTAATGGAATTCAGTAATGCAGAAACCAAGTTGAATCAACCCTGCCACTGGTCATTGGTTGGTGCTTTAATTTTTTTTTTTACATTCCAGTTGTTGATGGTCTTGTAAAGACTACATAGTGTTTAAATCTTACAACATCCCTTTTCTGGTCGCTGGTACCTGCAAACAACCATCAGTGTGTTGTAACGCAGTGAATCTTCAGCTAATCTTCAGCTAATCAGTGGCCGACAGTCTTCCTAGATCCTGTTCCTGGTGGAAAATTAGAATTACGTTGTATCGAGTTGAACTGTACTGAGTATGTGTTGTTGGAAAAGGATCAAAAGTCTTGTTTTTCAGTCAAGTAGTAGTTTTTTGTTTTCTTTGTCTTTCCGGTTTTGGTTTCCATTTGTAAGCATTTAGTCGAGCAGCCTAACATATTCTATATATTTCAATGTGTTGTTCAAATCATTAGATGTGTGTTATTATTCTGAATCATGTCTTGATATAACTGTTTCTTTCATATTCCCAGTGTGAAAACCACCATTACAAGCGCATGTAACATTTGTTGCTTTTTGTCATTAAATAAGGGTTTCCTGTTTGATACCTATTTTGCATCATGAAGGACCTCACTAATTGAATTTCACATTGCTATTATTTTAGACATACCATTTGCAATTAGTAACTGAATTTCATTAAAGCAGATTGCATGTTATACTTTTGAGGCTTATGATTTTCTAATACTTATTATTCTACTTGCCATGTAGAAATATGATTTTAATTAATTGATCTGGTTAGTGGTAGGCGCTCATTCTGAACATTGTTGTCAGTCAGATATGCTTTTAGAAGCATATCTGAAGTGAAGACTTTTTTTTTTTTTTTTTTTTCAATTTTATGAAATTCCACATCGTTCCAAGAAATTATTTTCAATCAGTACCAAAGTGTTGGTCTTTATTCTGTTTCACATCATAAAAGCCACATTATCAGACCATGCAACTAAATGTGATGGAACAGTGTGTGTTAGGCCTGCAAAATGATGTCCGAGACAAACAAACTGTGTGTTCAACCAGCAAGGAACAGAGCGATAACGCCTCCCTGTTGTGTGGGGTGAACACAGGGTGTTTCATCTGAGGCACCATTCATCACACCTAACCCAACAAACGCACAGGGAATATATAAGCAGCCTTGAAAGTTTTTTTTTCTTTTTTTTTTCCCCTTTTGGACTTAACAGATAGGACAAACTGGGCATGCATAGCCGCTGTTAAGTCACTGAAACTAGAGCCAACAAAGTTGTGCTTTTAGAACAATTAAACAAAAATGATAAAATTGTGTCTATGTATGTTTGAGAGAATGGACACATTGCAAAATAGGATTGTAATCACTAAGGAAGAATGACGAACACAACACTTCACAATTTTTGCTATTGCTTCTATTACTTGAAATGATCAAAATATTCACTTACTTTTAGAAAAACTGCATTAAAAGCATAAATCCACTGAAGCTAAAAATATCTGGAAATTAAGGGTGTGTGATGATGCAAAGGTCTGCGTGAATCCCATGCCAATTAAAGGGCCAGATTTGCCAACACAAATGCTTTTTACTTGACATGTAGACATCACTGAATGATCTGGTAATTTTGCTGATTGTAATATTTTCCCAGTTTCCCACTACTCCATGCAGCATTTAAAACATGAACTGCAACTCACAGTTAACTATTTATTGGTGCTAATCACATGCCAACAGCCACATGGTCAGCAGGTAACAGCTAGAAAATTACCCATCAGTCTAAGGTGTAGATGAGTGTATGTCTCATGCCGAACACAAAAAATACACAACACTTATTATGATTTTATCAGCTTATAGTTGGATTGTTAATCCAAATAATTAGCTAATCTATTGGGTGTGACAGACTTTTAAGAGAAATATAAGTATTGTCAACATAACAATAGAAATGCAACCTACAGTGTCTAATAATTTTAACAAGTGAAAACATATAAAATAAAAAGATCAGTGGTTTAAGTACTGAACCCTGGGGAACGCTGCAGGCGGCTGGTTGTGAATGATTCCTGTCAGATGAATACCATTCAAAGCAGCAAAGTGTTCTTCCTCATAGGGGGATTGTTAAGTATTTCCCAGGCACATGTGGTATAACATCAACCATTCAGTTGATGTTTAACCATTCAGTGGTTAAATACTGAACCCTGGTTCCCCAGGGTTCAGTATTTAAACCACTGATCTTTTTATTTTATATGTTTTCATTTGTTAAAATTATTAGACACTGTAGGTTGCATTTCTATTGTTATGTTGACAATACTATAACATCAACCATTCAGTTGATGTTATACCACAATCGACTGAATGGTTGCCATGGGGATTCCAGGATTTCTCAAACTTGCATGAATGAGTCAAAGCAACAATCTCAGAATGTTTGACACTATAAAGTGATATAAAGTTCAAAAAATTGAATTTGCAAAGTGCTTCGACTCTAAATTCAAACTTCTATGTAACATTAACCTTACAGTCTAAATAAGCATTTTAGCTTATTTTTGATGTGTTCGCCTGGTTTGGAATGGAAAATGGATAATGATGATTTATTATTCATTAATAATGAATGGATTATGTCCTTGTTAGTTCACATGCTTGTGATACTACAGATGCTAATCACTACATTCTGACTAACCTTAGTGTTTTCTGAAACGCCTGAAACAAATGAAGATAATCTGATCTGAGTAATATTGCTGGTCTGTCAAGACACAGATCAGGTTCTGTTTTGTCAAAATATTCCATATTCTATTTTTGTTTTTGAAATCTAACAAGACCTGAAACAACTTCACTACATTTTTATATTTCAGATACTATGAGCCCAGTCTGCAATCTGTTTTACTGAAGCCTTGAAGTGAACCAAACCATGAATGTTATGACCTCTTTCACTATCAGTTCAATGACAATCACGGAATTTAGTTTAAATTTATGATGGGCCAGGAATTGTTTTTCATACACACTATATTGGTAATATGTCATTATATGGAGAGACAGTCATTATAAATATATTGGAATTGCTTGTTTTGAGAACACAAACGTTGTCCAGAGGAATGCAGACGTATGAAAAGCACAGATGTATGAAAAGTATAAATAACTATATGTCTGTTTGTCATTCTTATAGGTATTCTGTATGAGAGAATTGGTTGGGTTGCTGTGTTGATTAATTTAGTTGTGTTGAAACAATCTAAATGTAAATTGGACCTCTCTATCTGTGTCTCCCAGACAATAATGAGGAGAGAATTTAAATGACCTGGTTGCTTTTCATCCTTTCTGATGCAAAGCTGAAATTTACAGAAAGATGACTTCAGTGTAAACAAAAAGAAATTATGGATAGGGAAAGAAAAACACCTGACTGGCGTTACTGAATGCATATACGAGATGAAGTTTTGGCAGCACGGAGGAGACGTTTCATCAGCAGCAACCTGATCTCAGATGATTCTGTGGACGGCTGCGGTTCTGCTCTGGTTTGAATGTTGTCCCTCATGAATGAAAGCGTTCTCTCCAGGTACTCCAGTTTACCTCCCACAGCCTGAAACATGCACATTATCATCCATTTGAGTTTCATCTCATTGTCAGCAGTGTATCGAGATCTCATGTTATGGGATCTCACACTAAAAAAGCAGCACAACATTTCTCTCCAAAAACGCTTTGACTTTGACTTTGTTTGGTGAATGGACACATTTTTTGCTGTCATTGTGAACAGCAGATATGAAGGTAAGCATTTTAAACCAATGTTTTAGTGTAAGAAATGGAGTAGCTGTTGGGTTGTGTCACAGACTGAGAGTTTAGCTTCTCATTTGGTTGCTTGACACTTTGTTACATGTTTAAATTGTTTATGGGGGTTGAATTGTAAATCGAAAGTATAACAATCTGTAAGCACTCTGAGAATAATTCAAGTGGATAATTGATTGTTAACAAAGCTAAAGTTAGCATGTGTGTTATTAACTTCCTGTTTCTGGAGGAGGATGGAGCTTTTCCCCTAATTATTATTTTTCTACTACATTATTATTGTACTATTAATCTGAGCTGCGTGTGATTATCTCCAGCTCAAAATCTAAATCCTAAAAACAGACTGAACCTGAAGTGGATCATTTTCTAGGTAACAGAGATCTACAGCAGACACATGATATTCACAGAGCTTAGGGACCAGAGCTACTCTCTGCTTTCTCTCTGTACTCGACTGACATTCCAGCCAATGTGTAACAGAAAAAGCAACAGAGAGATCCTAAAAAAATATGTTGCTGTACTTTCCATAGAGTTCACAACTGTGTGTATGAGTTCATTGTTTGTCCTCACAATCAAGGAATTTGACTCCAAATTGTTGTTTCCCAGTAGAGTAGCTGAGTACAGCATGAAGCCTAACCCTTTGTCAGCGGTGCAGCAACCTTCAATTATTTTAAACCAGATTCATCCTCCTGTCTTTGTTTTCATTGCAAACACTGGAAACAGCTGGAAGTCAGGATGTGTTCACTGGTCCAAATGAAACAGAGGGTGGCAGATCTGTGAGTGGACATGTGTGTAGACAGGAGTGGGGCGTGACGTACCCAGCAGCACAGTGTGATGAGCGCTCCTCCAGCTTCCCACGTCTGCTCCTCCAATAAACCCCACTGAGAGTTGCTCAGCTTCCGACGGGTAAATTCGGTTAAGTTCTGTGGACTGGTGAAAACCAGAGAGAAAATGCTTAGAGAAGAAGGCCTGGTGTGTAGGGTTAGGGTTAGGTTAGTTCCTCTGTGGTGAAAGTAACTGGACAACAACTGAAAGAATAAGATAACCATTCAGAGACATTCAAAGTACAAGAGAGGACAGTACAGAGGCCATCTTGGAATAGGCAGTATAAGTGGCCAGTTTGTCAGTGATGAAAACAGACCTCATTAAGGCAAACAGTTGAATTTCTTGAACTGAACCTGGAAGCAGTTGGGTTGTGAGCTAATTAATGAACGCAGCACAAACACGTTTTGCCTACAGGCGATGCAGCAACAAGTTGATTTTTACTCAGGTCTGTTTACTTGTTTTAGTTTTTTTTAGGTTTGGCATTTAGAAATAAACTAATTGGTACATAAATATCAGAAACTGTTATTTTATTTTCAACTCTCACTCACAATTTCAGAGAAATCCTGCAGTATGAAATTGTCCAACAGGCAGAGTTGACGACATAATCAGCTTAACCAATCTGTTTGCGTAGTGTAATTCTTCGAAAAACTGTAAAGACTGAAGCTGCACAGTGTCTCCCAAGGTTATTGGTAATTTAAAGTCTCTAATGAATGAAGTGAGGTGAGAACAGCTCTCCATGGCAACATTAAAGGATCTGTTTGGGCTTTAGCAGCTGCAGAGTGGATGAACAGTTCCTGGTACAAAATGTGAACATTTATTCTTGTGTCCTGTATGGTTTTATGCCATGCCCAGTTCACGGTCAGATCATTCCAGGTGCCAAGACCTTTGTCATTAAAAATGGAAACATGAGGAGTTGTCTCTGCAGCTCAGGATCTGCACGCACACATTAGCTCACCCAAGTATAAACCCTCACTCGCACACAGCTGCTAAGATCAGATAAAGGAGAGCGTCTTTGGGGGAAATGAACGAGTGAATCCTGAAGTTTTGCTTTGAATTTAGTCATGTGCATAAAAATGGCTGAACTTTTGGTGGAGACAGTCGGTAATTACACAAGTAATGTTTTTACTAAATGGTACTGTACCTAATAAATGAATAAACAAATAAATAAAAATTGGTGGGGCCAGTCAGTGTATAATATTAAGAAGTTTAGAGCAAAAAAACATCAACACAGATTGTTATGCAAATTCTTAGAGGACTTTACTCACCACTTACTTTTTACTAGGTGAAAGCCAGAATTACTTTTGTTTTAGTCTGTGTGATCTGAAAATAGAACATGGCACAGAAAAAGCCTTCACTATTATTAAAAGTTACTCATTAACAGCAATCTTCTCTGAGTTGTGTGGGCAAAAGCAAAAAAACCTTGAAAATAATCAATTCAACTGCAGATCCTGAAAAAGCTCCTTTTCTGGGTATTCAAAGTGTTGTTCAAACTCCTCGTGATTTCCTTTGTGTCCTGTGCTGGATTTAATAGATGAATAATGAAAAGTATTGATTGAAATCCAAATTTTAAAAAGAGATTTCTGGTAATTATGTTAAGTGGCTTAAGAAGACCCCTTTGATTGAGAAACAGCCACTTTTATTCTGCAGAGAGTCTTTACTCTCTGAATTTCATCCTGAAAATAATTACTGCATGTTTCTGCTCCTGTTTAGTTGTCGCAAAGCAATTAAGTTTTCTAGTCGTGCTTATAGTCCGGGGAATCTGACCTGAATCGGAGAGCAGACTTTTAACCATCTCCATAATTAAGAACAAAAGAGGTGATTTTGTGGTAATGGGCAGTGGAAGGGGTTAGTTAGTTCAGTCACCTCATGGCAAACAGATAGCAGATTTGGATCTTGGGTCATCCAGGCCTTTCTGTGTGGGACAGCAACCTCTGAACAGAACCTGGTTCTTGTACTTGCAAGGATTTTGTGTGGATTTCCCTGCCCATAGTTCAGCGCATTAGTCAACACATCGATTCTAAGCAAACTTCTAGAATGAGTATCATCCATCTGTGTTCAGCCAATGAAAAGTTGATACATTTCTGTTGACTGCTGGGAGAAGCTCCAGCCATCATGCACCAGAATGATTTGGTTGCAGAATCTTTGGTAATCATTGAGCTTCTTTTACATCTTTATTGACCCTTTGCAACTACGTCACCCAATCACGTTGAGGCTCCATGATGGATATCGGAAGTCATAAACGGGAGTATTGAATAGAGCGACTGCTATTGTTTTTTGAAGTTGTTTCTGGAAGTAGCACTCACAGGCGGTGGTATTTACAAAAGTTCTTACTGAACACAACTTATCGGTCCTGATGTGTTTGTTAACTTGATCAAATCACCCACTTTGCCTGAATTTACACCATATGATTTCTCCCACTGTGTCATAAACAGGGTTTCTTTAACGCCGCTCCCAAAGTGCGTGACATCACTATTGCTCCTAAATACAGCTGTGTCAATTTCAATGTCAACAATTGAAAGACAGCAAGTTATTTGCAGCATGAATCTGTGCAACACTGAACTGGTGTTGACAGATTATTGAACGGCATTTTCTCTGTTGCAGAGGCAACACTTTCCAGGACAAAATGATTTAATAACTGATTTAAAAAATCCAGATGGCAGTAATTAGGAATGTACTTTAAATGGCCTCTAATATGGACTTGTTAAGTGTTATGAGTCTCTGCTTTGTTTTACTGGCTGTATTTTCTATCATCTGCTCATTTAACTAAAAAAATAACTTATTCATTTTGCTCCCCACCAACTGGGACCTGCAAGCGCTAAAAATGTGTTTCTATTTTAAATCCCTGGAGAAAACAAAACACTCCCGATCAAGCTGTTCGCCATTTGGAATCCTATCACATAATCAGTTCTATTGATTAAAGGCTGAATATTAGAAATTACAGCCTGAGGATTGTTAATCAGGCTTTTCATCCCAGAGACATTAGGTAACAGCAATTAGAGAGATTCCACCAGGCACAGCTGGTATTTCTGGTTGGTACTGTTAAGTGCACAACAGTGAGTACACTGAGAGAGACCACACTCAGATTAATCTGGTGTGTCCAGCAGAGTGTGAGATGGTAGTGATTTTAAACAGTCTTATTGTTGAATTATTGCATCTGAAAAGTAAAATTGTATCTTTGGTCTATTGATTATCTTTATCACTCAAAAAATTGAGTGATGAAGAAATATTCAGCAAATATTTAATGTCTGCTTCTTTTTGTCATTTTTAAAAACAATAAACAACCTCTGATGAATTCTAGTTCTATTTTAGGTGAACTATTTGTGTTTGTGCTGGTCAGTTATGATCAGGATGTAAAAAAAAACGGAATTTTAGGTAGCATAACTATGGGGGCGATCTGGGTGGGGTCCAAAAGGTACATAAGTTTGTGTCAGTCTGGCCGAACAGAGCAGAGAGCCCACATTCATATTGTTTGGTTTTACTGTAAAGACACCAGTCTGTCACCTCACACTAGATTTATGTGGTACACAACTCTGAAATAGCTTGGTAATCAGCTCATCTCATCAGTTCTTTCATACACCAGACGCCTGCAGTGAAGCAGCAAAACCACACAGCCACACAGTGATAAGAGTTTTTATCAGAGCTATCACCTGTTGGGTTATTTCCACGTTACTAAGATAGTTGCAAATGAATTTTATTTGATGGTCAAATAAAAATGTTCAACAAAGAAACTCTCTGCTGCCTCCAAGTACCCTGGTCCATAAATTACATAAAATGAATATGAACCATGGAAAGCTGGGGCTTTTAGGCAGCTCAAAATTCACAAATAAAAGCCTTTTGGAAATATTTTAGTTGTCCTTTTTTGCAATATTCCAATCCAGTTAGAACCAATGCTATGATTTAATTAATTACATGGACATTACTGGTGAACACCATTGTCGTCACTGGTTCCACGTGTTTAGTTTGGTCTGTAGTACTTTCTTTCTGGTAGCATCATAATGGTTTTGCCATCCTTGGCAGGACCAGCTACCATCAAGTTGTTGTTACAGTGAATCTTTGACATCACTATGGATGAAACCAGACTCAGTCTTCTGAGCAGAATTACTCACATTTAGCCAGAAGGGAAGTTGTTTCTGGCTAAACAAGACGTTTTATCTAAGGTCTTGCACAGCATCTCTATCAGCATAGACATGTTTTGACACATTGAGATGCTTTGACTAGGTCACTCTAAAACCTTGTTTGTGTGTGAAGGGTTAGAGTCAGAGTTAGGATTACTGTTTTATTTTCCATTTTTTTCCAACTTTGGCTTACAAAGTTTTAAACTAACTACTCCTGTAAGTTCTGGTGTTCAGGATTTAGTGCCGTATTCAATGTAATGTTTATATTTTAATCAGTTTAGAGCAATGAGAAAAAAAGTTCTTTAACTTCCAGTGATGTAAAAAGTTAATCTAAGTTGACTACGTCTACGTTTCTACATGTTTGAACGAATCATAAAACAAACTCCAGAAGTGACGTCCCTGAAAACACACCATTAACATTCGTGGAATGTGTTTGTGTTTTTGTTGGGTGCTCTGTTGGTTTGAGTTTGTGGTTTGAGGCGCCTGAATGTCAGTGCACCCAAACAGACCAATGAAATACAGCTTTGACTTAAACCGTTGCCTCTTTTAATAGGAACAATTTATATTCTGTACTCGCTTGCAACGTTTGATTGGATAAAGCACATTAGTCCATTTTCTCACTTTATTTGAAAACTCTGTAAACTTGTACATAATACACTGTTTTTAACAGCTGCTTTAGTTAGTATTGTTAAAGCCGTGGTCAATAAATATGTTGCTTTCTACCCAGAACTTTCTTCCATTTTTTTGTACATAATACTAGATGTTTACTTTTACCTACATGATATGTGGGCTGAACCTTTTCTAGTGAGTCATACCACCCAAAGCACTTGTGCACTAGAGCTGAGTTCAAATATATTCACACAATAATATGCAGATCATAGCCAACGTGTGACAGAGAAGGTTGTTGGAACAATTTTATGACTGTAAGAAAAGGGAACATTCTACGGCTTTTCCTCCCACTGGCCCTCATTCAGAATCTTTCCAACTTCTGATAGCTTTAATTGGAGAAATGTTCCCTGATTTCAAAACTTTGTCCACCAACTTGTACTTTTGGTCTGCAGAACTGAGCCTCAAGATCAACATTAAAATGATGAGACATTTGATTACACACATAGACATGCTATCCATGTCTATGTTGGTAGTTTAGGTTTATTTCTTTAATTGCTTGCATCTCTTCATAGGGATTTTGTCATTGCAGAGAAAACGTTACATGCATGTGTGATGGCATGCTGTGGATTCCCTGTTCAACTTATTAATTAATTAGACCTAATTAAAATGGAATGCAATTGGATATGTCACTGTTATCTAAAAACTGATGGATAAAACTACATTATGACAGATTTTTGTGACTGGATCTGTTAAGATGATGGACAACAACAAAAGTCCCCTGTAACCTCCAGAGGCAACAATATTTCAATTTTCTGTTTAAGTTGGAATCCAAAGCATTTGGTCATATTTTCTGGAAGTTTTCTGGTTTTGCTCCATTTCTCAGGTGTGATGATTTCGTTTCTCCTTATGAATTATTACTGCCATGGATTCCCCCTTTGTTACTGGCAGCTTTGAAGAGATTAGTAAACTCCAAATCATATTTCCTGTAACAGTTATTTTCCCCTGCTCCTGCCGATGAGAGGCCTCCTCCTTCTCTGATATTTGACTTGGTTTGCTGATAAATTTCTGCTGCTACTTCCTCATCACACCGTGGGAAGACACAGTGAATTCACTTCATTAAAATTCCACAGGGGAAGATGACACCTTTTACTCTTGAGGTCTCCCACTCTTTACTCTCTTTACCTTTTTTGTTCTTCATTTTTTGTACCTAAGAGATTGATTTGAATTTTAATTTGCCAACGCAATGTCATAGCATCTGTTTGTGAAATGAGGTCAAGGAGCTCAAGTTGTTTTACAGGATCAATACAAGAGGATGTAATGCAATAAAGGGGAAGAAAATGCTGTGAGGCAGCAATTCTCAGAGGGCTTTCAAATTCAAAATATTAGCAAAAACTCTGCTGCAGTAACCAAGGTCTTTTCATTATTCCCCTCCTCTGCCAGTGGAAGGCCTCAATTCAGCCTCCATATTTTATTCATTGAAGATGAAGATAGCTTCTCTCAGCCACTGACCCTCACATGGATTGCTGTACTGAGGGAAAAGTCATCTCCCACGCAGTATCCTCTACCAGAAGCTCAACCAGAAGAGAAAATGCTTGTCGTACTACTGTTGATGGAAGCAGACATGCTCCGTTTAACCATACAGCATCCAGCTGATGCTCCTCTGAACGCCTGTGGGAGGTTATCAACTCCTCTGCTCTACCTGGATGGTTGTGACTAGTGAGGCACAAACCAACACCTGAATTTTTCCTTCTTGATCTTACAATATTGTCTTTGTTTATTCACCTACCACCATTTGGAGCTAACTCTGTTGGATTCAGAACTACCTACTAGCTCAAAACATACTTTTAGTTTGTTTTTTTAGATTTCTTTGGCACCATTTTTCTTTGTGGAACCTTTTTTTAACAGGAAAGTGGGAGGAAGGACAAGGGGAAGACATGCAGCTAACGACCTGTAGCTTCTGCCCATGGTGAGCTTGCTCTGCTGACATTTTTTTTTTTTTGATTTTATTGTTTTTATTGATTTGGACAGTAAGTGGTTAAAAGTGACATTTTGTTCTGATTTTGTAGAAAGTAGTAGTAAATGTGTTTTGTGTGTTGGTTAAACAAGTTTAGGTAGAACTATGTATTCCTATTAGTCCAATAAAATCTGCTCTGCACTTTAAGAACAGAAAAGTCGGATAAATCCAACAGCATGGATCGGGATGACTCACCGCACCTCCTCTGATTCCTGTTTCATTGGTCTCTGCGGGCGGAAAACTCTTTCCATTATGTCAGAGATTATATCATTTGCGAAGCAGTTAGCCTGCACCTGGCTTATCTTGTTGCTAATGCTTTTACAGACTATTTGCCATGATCAGATTTTGGAGCTGTGTCACCAACATCCCCCCCTCCCCCCCCACCCGTAACCCTTTGCTTTCGGAATTAGTTTCAGTCTTTATGGCGTTTGTGTGCAGGCAAGAGGTTATCGGGATCATCAGAGATCCAGGGGTCCAGAAGCAGAGCAGCAAATCTGTCGTCTGCTCAAAGCCTTTGTTGTCTGGTGGTCCATTGTTAATTCTTCCTGTTACAGCTGTCGACAGAGCAGGACTTCCACTGCCATGTCTCCTTCTAATGGACTGCTAGAAGCTGGCTGGGAACAGGGGCACTGTCCTCGTTCTAAATTAGTTCCAGCAATTTGTTATCCTGTAGGAAGTGTTGCTCCGTGTTTCAGCTGGAGAAGAGAGAGTGCAGCAAACTACCAGCACCGTGAGGAAGCAGACAATTGAAATGCTGTGTTCTTTTTAAGTATGGGACTCAAACCCACCACTATGTCTGACATGCACCCGGGAGCAGGTTGGTGAGCAAACAGTCATCGGTGAGGCAAACAAAATCCTCCTGGAACCCTGGAGAAGTAACTAGGCGGGCACCACCTAAGAGTTTCTAGTGAAAAACCGTAACACTGTCAGAAAAACATTAAGAATAATTTTGCTTAAATGGTGCATAGGGTAGTCACTGGGGTGTATCCTTAAAATATTGTAATTGTACCCTTAACAGTGGTTATATATCTGGACTCTTGTAATTTGTACCTCATGAAGGGCAGAACTGCAACATTAATAACTATCTTAGAAAAGTAAAAGAGGGGGGAATAAAGAACCCTTTTCATTTACTTTTACAATGTTTTTTCCATGTCCTTTTAAAACTTGCACACACAATGTTGAACTCTGTCATAAAAATGTCATTGTCTGTTTTCAATAAAATTCATTCTACATCAGCTTTGATTCTGTATGCATGAAAGGTCATACGATAAAGGATCAACATTTTCCCACACAGAATCCTTAAGGCGTCATGGTTCAAGATGTATTTTATTTGCCAAAATAGTGGCATTGCTTCTGATTGCAGGACATTTATGATGACTGACTACATCTCTAATGACTTAACACTGTGACTTCAGACACAATTCCTTGGCAACATAGATGTACATTTCAGACCCTCAAAAAGTACAACTCTGTACCTTAAGGTTCAATTATAAGTGCTGTGGGGTTAAATACGTCCAAACTGGATCTCAGGGACAGAAATGTACTCCACTGTGCCTCTGTTTTTGGCTCTGTGTATAACCAAGTCAAGACAACCTGAGTAGACGCTAGTGGAAAATGACTAAGAAGGTCCGTGTTCATGAATCAGCAATAGAAAAGTAACTGGGCAGAAGTGGCATCCCTGGGAGAGACCCAGGGCGAAAACCACAGCTGAACAAATATTCTCATCTCATATTTCCCAAGAAACATCTTGAAAACTTTTGAGATCATTTTCTGTACAATGATGAGGCACAAGTTGAACTTTTTGGAAGGCGTGTGCCTGGTGTGAATCCAACACTCCAGTTAAGAAGAAAATATTCTGATACTCAAACATGTCAGTAGGACAAAATTGATCCCACCTATAAAATGATAAGATTGTCGAGAGACCGTTGACTTTTTTCCAACCTCTTCTATTTTCAATCATTGTCCACACAACTTTCTAAGTGTTCCACTTGCTGTTTGGGTGGAAAATGTGATGACTTTGGGAGATACATTTTTTTACGTTTTTATCTTTACTTTCCAGCTGAGATAGATCAGAAGTTTGAGTGGCATTAGGTGAGCAATTTTCTGAAAAGGTTATAGGGTGAATACTGAACAACAACAACAACAACACATTTTTCATCATTAACTATGCTACAGAGTGACCTGGTGCAGAAAATACCCTAGAGCTCTCCTTTTGATCTGCCCAAACAATGAACAGCAACCAGAAATGGTTGAAGATCAGACAGCAGCCTCTAAAGGCAGCAGCAGGGATTACAGTCTCAGTATGAAGACGTCAGAATCCAGGAGATAATGAGATCATTTAGCATTACACAAATCTGAGCACGTGGTTAAATACATTTAAAATGAAACATTGATATTTTTCTTCAAAAGATTTGAGATTTGAAACAGTAGCCTGCAAGAGTATTCAAAGCCGTTTAAGTTTTTAACATTTTGACACTTCACCCTCTGGCTCAGTATTCTGACATTTGGGAAATACATTTAGATAAAGCAACTTATTATCTAACTCTAATACGATTTCAAAAATTGGTGGAAAAAGAGATTTTTCCACCAACAATCTTCTCATTCCTTTTTTTTGTACAATGAGAAGATTTGTTTTCAACTTTATTTAAATTGTATAAATGAGAATCACATACAATCATTTAATCTAAATCTTGGAAAACCTTATTCAGTTGTGTTTAAGAACATCAAAAATGTTTAGAAATTTTTTTTTCACTGAAAATTTTATATTTTCATGGTACGTCAGAAAGAGTTAGCGATATTCCCTTTCAATGCCCCTTAGCTAGTTTTTGTATAACTGCCACTAAACATCATTAGACTCCTCTTTAACATATGAAAGGCCAACTTCCATGTTCAGGCACTCCATATTTCACTGTCTTCCCATCACATACCCCCTCAGTGGCTGTTTTATGCTCCTCTGCCTTCACTTTATGCTTCCTCTAATCTGCAACTAGATTACCTGAGTGACTTACGGGTAGTTTGGGGGCTGCCAAAGGGAGGCCTTCATCAGATGGAAACTGTAAGGACAAGATGATGTATCGTATGTTTCTAACACCATTAAATCAGTTCACAAGTGCACACTCATATAGTTGTGCTGCCTTTGGACGGTTTATTTCACATAAAAATTCAGATATTAAAGAACATCAAGATAGTTCATGAGCAATAAAGAGCTTGGACCATGGACCATTTATTTCTGTATACATGTCTTCCTCTTTTCTGTCCTCTATTCTTTCTGTTAGAATAAAGTTAAAAAGTGCTAAAAAATAAAAGGGCATTTAAAACAGAAAATTACTGAAATAGCACATTGTTTCTTAACATGGGATTTAAGTGTAGTGGTATAGAAATATACATAATTTCACACGAATAGTTTCCAGGTGAGAAGTTCCGGTTCTTGAAGTGGGCGTGGTGTATATAAGGGAGCTGCGGCTTCATTCAGGCATGTGTCGTCTTTGTTCTCCCACTGTGTGGCTTGCGTCTGGTGGACTCTGGCAGCAGAAAGCAACAAATCGCTGGCTGGTGCATGTTGCGCTGATGTTCTGGTGGTAGGTGTTCTCTCTCCCTGCACTTTAGCTGATCTTAGTCAGAAAATCTAAACTGACGTGTGATCGTAGGTAAAACGCCACTGCGCTGCGTTCCTTTTCTTCCTCGGTCTGCGAGTGTGTGTGCATGTTTTGTGGATCAGCAGGTAAGAAATTGACACTCATCTAAGCTCCAGTTTCTTGTTTTATTTAAAACGGTGATAAATTTTTTTATAGGTTCCCCACAGTTGAACCATTGCTGCTCTGTCTGCGTTCTTTTCCCGGATCTGTTCGGCTTTGTTCTGCACCGGCTACGTAAATCTTCCGGATTTCTGCACAATTGTTCTCAAGTTGGACTGTGGCGGCGTTATCCGCCCTAATTGGAGCGGTGTTTGGGGTGTGGCATCGGCGCGCCCGTTTCATCTCCCGCTGTGGCAGGGCCACGCCTGGTCTTAATGTTTTAACTTGTATTGTCTGACTTTTATTTTTTTTTTACTTTTATTCACAGCCCTTTTGTTTATTTAGTCGGGCTGATATTGTTATATTGGTTAATTGTTTGTTTTTTTGTTTGCAGTTGCTGAGGTCCGGTGGCGGTGTTTGTGTGGTGACGGTGTCTTCCTCGTCTGTGTGCTGTGATTCTGGAGTTTGGGTTGTCTCACTGCGTCTGGTGTTAAGGGTTTTTTTTTTTTTGATTTGCTGTGTTTGGTGGATGTCGTCCCCATAGCGCCCCCTCCGGCCGGTAACCTCAACTGCTGCAGTTCTTCTATTTTCTTTTGATTTCTTTAGTTTAATTTTTAAAGAAGAAACTGGTTTTAAAAACATTTTTTAAAAGGATTTAATAAACGTTTTTTTATAATTTTGAAATGGTTTCAGATGTTTTAATCTATGCATGATTGAACCTGTGTGCCTTAAACAAGAGGTAATATTCTCTGGGTGAAATTCCCAGGGTGGCGTTGTTGAGCAATTTACTAAAATTAAACTTCCACAAAATCTGAATTCCCATCTAGTGACGCCACATAAGCAAAACTGCCAAAGAAAACTGAGTATTTAGGACTCTGTGCACTTCCACTGACCACATAATTGCACTATTTGACATTTCAAAAATAAATTGGCTTTATGGAAACACACCAATTTAAAAAAAACTAATTTTTTAAGAAACTGTTTTGGGATGAGAGGGTTTTTCAGCCATATTAAAATTAATTTATTTAATAAAACTGCAATTGAATCATTTTTTCCAGATGTTGCCACTGGTGCAAGCCATGAAGACAACAGGAAGTAGTTGGAGGATGACTAGGCATTGCTTTGAATGACTTACCACACGAGCAACATATTCACATGTGACTTTGATCGCATTTCTTATTTAATTGAAACATAACAGTTGTGAAATTGTGTTTTTTTTGACATTAGTGGATGTTGTCAAAATATTCACATTTGGAATGGAAATGCAGCTGGAGAGAAATCCTCTTTGGGTCTCTACTGCTTAACCCAACCCAGGTGAGACCAGATTCACTGACATCTGAAATAAATGCCTCAACCATATTTGATGCAGCAGTAGTGAAACTTGCAGTAGATATGCATTTTGCATATGTACTCCCACCCGTAGGCTTTTTCACATTTTTGTACATCACAACAAACTTTAATGTAGTTTATTGGCATTTTATTTGCAGAAGAAGAAACATTTCTGTCAAGTCCAACCTCCAGACCCCTTGCAGACTTTCCACTGCTAGTCTTTGGGAAATGTTTCTACCAGCTTTGCATGCAATACTGAATTTGTCTTACCACAGACTCTCATTTGGATTTTCGTTTGAACTTTGTAGTTCTGGTTGTATCGTTTGACAAAGCCTTCTTCCATATTTTTGCTCTGTCTCCCCAACTTTGGTTGTGGTAAACTGCAAATAGAAGTTCTTATATCCTTCTGTCAATAGTGGTTTTCTTCTCACCACTCCTCCATAATGGCCAGCTTTGTAGAGTGCACACTCTACATGGCCATTTAGTTGACAGATTGTCCCCTCTGTGCTTTTGATCTGTGCAGCTCCACCAGAGGTACCATGAGCCTCTGCAGTACTTCTCTGATTTATTATCTCCGTTTCTGGTTTGTTAGCTTAGGTGGAAGGCCATGTTTTAGTCTGTATAACTCTTAAATGACATACAGTAGATGTTTGAAGTTATTACTAATCTCTGCTCTAAACTTCTCCAAAACTTCTTCCTTGATCTTTCGGCTGGACTTCATGGTCCTGATTGTTCTTTAATGTTCTAAGAAAAGCGTTTTCACATCTGATAGTGAAGTAGACTCGGTTCAATTAGGGACCCCCTTTGAAAACCCTGTTTACCTCTTTGCCTGTGGTGGTGCTGCACCAAGAAACATTGAAGTCAACGACACAAAAACCTCTGAAAACAATAATGGAGTGGTGTCTCATTTGAGCACTTACAGTATTGACTTTGGCAAAAGGCAAGAGCCATTTCTCCTGTTAGCTCTAGACTCACCTTGTTGTTTTCATTGTATTTACCCAGAATGCCCTGCGGTGTGGTACCCTTGGCATTCACATATGCATTCAAACTGCACCAGAGAACAGAGACGTAGGTTTGTGTGAGGACTAGAGTTTGCTGTTTTGGTCCTCAGAGTTTGATTACGCATGCACACTTCCCAAAACGAACCGGACTTTCTAGACAAATGAACTAGATTTGGGTTAAGGTGGATTAAACAGGGCTGGTGTAAATTTACCCTAACAAAACATTTATTTGAAGACTTCACTAAATGGGTGGACTTTGTCCCACACAGGTGACTTCTTAGACCAGTTGTTTGCTCTAGACTGAGTAAAAATGACATATCAAGCAATAATCATGAATACTCACTTTACCTAACCCAATCCAACAGCAGGCAGTGTAGAGGGCGTAACATCTGGCTTGTTGGGGATTTCTATGTGATTGGTCAATGCAGGGAGCACCTGGAACACGTTGTCATGATCAGATTCTGGCCTCTGAAGTCAATCAAAGTCCTTCAGGCAATGCTTGTAGGGCTGAGTGTATGACAATGAAAGTCTGGCACTTCACGGTTAAAGATGTCAGTTAAGAAAAAAAGGAATCTGTTTTAATTTCTATCAAGCACAGCAAAACAAACCAAGGGAGAGAAATGTCCCTGCCTGGCAGAGACAGCTATATGTGTCAAGAGCATAAATGGATTTGACAGACCAGGGCAGGTTGCCCAGCAAGAAGGGCGTTTGTTACCAAAAGACTTGTCAGTAAACCCGCGAGCAATACACAACGTTAGTAGCTCTACAGACTGAGTAGGAGATGACCTTAAAGGATCCGACAGATAAGGAGAAAACATTGTGAGACTGTGGACAGTGGTCTGGCAAACTTTGATATTTTCATCTAACACTATATAAATCTGGCTGATATTCAGGAATTCAAGTTTGAACACATAAAGGTAACCTGACATGTGCTTTCAGCTGTATGCCTCCAGGCCTTTCCTACCAATTAATTGAGAAGTTGCATATTTTTCATGCTTAAAATACAGGTTTTATTTTACAAATTGTCTCAATTCTTAAAAAGTTAAATTTAACAAAATTTTAAACATGATGACTCTATTAATTTTGTATAGTAAGAGAGCTGCATGGAAAAACTCCACGAGCTCGGCTCTTTTTTAACTTTTACCATTCCAAAGGAGATTGGAAATGCTGATTTGAACTGTTATTGAAGCATACTAACCGTATGATGAGTCAGTGAAGCCAAACAGAAGGATCATCAACTTAATTTCATTGAATTTTAAAGGTCAGAATGTCCTTTCACATTAAGGCATAAAAGAAGAAAAGTCTGATCTTTAGTGTTAGAGTTAAAACAGCTTCATGCATGAGGCAGCCGTGTTTCTACATCTGAAAATAACTAGCATACTATGGAAAAGTTTAATGTTTCTATCACTAGATTCAGAAAGTCAAACTCATATTATACAGCTTCATTACAGATAGAGATTGTGACATTCACATAATCCAAAATTCAACATCTGAGAAAATTAGAAAATGACATGATTTTTTTAGACGTATTTCCATTGAATGACTATATTATGTCTTACAGCATGATGTGAATACTGCTGACTGGACAGATGTCCGGAACCCCAACACCTTCCACAAAGAGGGGGGTCAAAGGTCATTGCTGAAGAAGATGGTTGTTCCCTGCTGTATCCAAGCATGGTTATGGAAAGTTGAGTGGAGGGAAAAAGTGAAGTTGAGGGGAATGTTGTGTTATTAGACCTCCTATGAAATTCTAAGTGCTTTTTAAAAATTGTCAAGTGCTGTTAAACAGAACAATGATTTTTCTCAATACATGCATCTTATTTTTTTATGGAGTGCTGAAATTTGTCAATAGCTGGCATAAACTGCTCATGTGAGGAACAAATGAATACATAAATACATTTCACATCAATTCCAAAGGCTGATAAATAGGTTCATAAACACAGAAACAGAATGGATGACATAGCTCCAGTTTGTTTCACATTATTTAGAGTTTTTATTTATTTCGGTTAACAAAAAATGTTTTCTAACTTTCAGTGTTTGTTATTCTGTTAGTTTTAGTGAACTATGTTAACCTTGATTCCCAGTTGCAGACCCACCACAGTATCCCCGCAGTATGATACACCCACCACCATGTCTAACTAACGGGACATTGTTCTTTGAGTTATATCCTCTCCTCTCTCTAAGTTCTAGAGCTCTACTTTGGTCTCATCTGAACAAACAACCCACCTCCAGCATGATCTGTCTCCAGATTGTCCACAACAAATCCAAAATCCCACATCTATTCATTAAGCAATCAAATGCTTACTGGGGGATTTTAGTGTGTTTTATCTGTGATGATGTCGAGTCACCATGCATTTATTCATTCACCCAGAGGAAAAGCCGGCTGACTGCACCGTTCCTCTGACTTGTCTTCTTGTTTTGGAGGATTTGCTGTGAATTTGTGTTGCTCTAGAAGATGGATTGTAATAATTAAAGGGTGCCTCGAGCTTGGCTCTTTATCTAATGTCAATATTTTAATTTGTGTAATATGTTTC
Source organism: Poecilia mexicana (assembly GCF_051168715.1). Classification (NCBI taxonomy): domain Eukaryota; kingdom Metazoa; phylum Chordata; class Actinopteri; order Cyprinodontiformes; family Poeciliidae; genus Poecilia; species Poecilia mexicana. The sequence goes on from NW_028263389.1 coordinate 1,140,724, forward strand.
ACTAACAGTCTGAGGCCCAACACTTCAGCATGAATTTGTGGTCAACGATAAAGTGGTAATCTGTTTGGAAAGGCTGGTCTGGCTTATTGATTGGCCCAAAACAACAGAAATGAAACTTCAGGTAATTTGACAGTAGTGAGACCGTCTAAGTTGAGTCGAGTCAATGACAATCGATGAGGCCATGCCTGCATGGAGCTGCATATCGCCGCACGGCTCCAATACAGAACACAACGCTTCAGCTCCCAGAGACCAGAGCAGGCTGAGGAACAAAACCTCCACCAGCTGCAGTTAGGGAGACAAATACAAAGCAGCACATAACAGGGGAAAGAAAACAGATGTATGGTTTTTAATATATATGTGCATGTATGTAAGCATTTGTTTTAAGTTCTGATGTTTCATTCATTCATTAAAATTTTAATCTTATTTAGCACTTTAGTCTGTAGCTGTGTTTCCATTACAAATGTGCACAAATCTTTGTCTATGTTCTGCTAACGTCGAAGAAACACAATTTCATGTGTTTCCATTAAATAAGAAATCAAATCAAAATCACACATGAATAAGCTTGTTCAAGTGATAAGTCATTAAAAATCATGGCACTAGCGCTCATCATCTGTCAGTCATCAGAGGAGACGTCTTATCCAGGTGTACTTGGGAGCGTCTACGTATGTGGCGTTTGGGGGAAATTACATATTGATATATTGTATTTCACAGAAAAGTCTGATGTCGAATGACACTCAACTTTTTGAGAAGTGTGTGGAGCAGTGAGAGCTGCGGTGGAGACAGCTGCACACTGTTGAAGGATGCCAGTGCTTACAGTAAAGAATGTTGCTGTTGTTCTGTACAAAATGTCTTGAATCGTGTGATGTAAAAACAATGTTTCCATTGCAGTTTTGTTAAATGTACAAATTTCGATATGGCTATAAAACCGCCTCATCGTAGCAGAAAATTCTTCTTGACTTTGTGATTTTTCAGAATTGCCCTGTTTCCATTGGGCAAATTTATTTTCATATTTCCAAATTGCCCAATTGTTTTGGTTAGTAGAAAAACACAGCTAATATCTACTGCTTTTAAAGTACTTTATAGATAAAGTATATAGATTATTGTTATTTGGCTTAGGTCAAATAACAATAAAGCTTATGTTATAATATCTGAAACAGGTTGGCCACCTTTTGTCCAGTGACCCTTGACCAATAAGCAACAGATGATGGATGGATGTTTTAACATAAAAATGTAGAAACATTTTCATATTAAAACATTCCTTCAGCTCAAACCTGCTTAATGACAAAAACCTACAGTTAGAAGACAGCCACAGACTGCAGAGCAGCTGAAATGTAGATTTCAGCAAGAATACAGTCAACTAAAAATATGAATATGCTTCTGCTTTGGTTTTATGATTACACGCGTCCTATTTACACACCGTGCCCACACGTTGTGTTCAGGGCTCGACTGCAACTGTCAGCGAAAGAAAATTAGTTCAGTTTGGAGGTGGGAGTTGTCATTAAACATTTGTAGCTAAATAAAAACATATTAAAGACTCAAATATTACATTCTCGAATGCATAAATTATATACATTATAAATACAAGGAATATAACACACACTAAAGGGCATACACACACCAATATAAGTTTGACTTGCATTTTACTACACATGTTATGCTATGAGCTAATCATGTTAGCTTTGTTGAATATCCGACTGATTTAATGACGAAGAGGAATCGGGTGGATTTTCAGATGAACTTTAGTGGATTAAGAATGAACGAAACATACAAACATGACAGAGAGTCGGAACTCAGCTAAGATACAAACTAACTGCGGCTGTTAGAAAAAGAATTATCATCACCATGGAAACAGGTTCCCGAGCAACATGGGATACGGAGTCCGCTTTGCCATAGGCCACAAATAGTCCACTTTCTAACCAGATACTAACTATAAAATGACAACTAAATCTATGAAACAATTGCAACTAAAATAGTTATATTAAATTATAATATCCCAAATAATAAGTCCTAAGCTACGGAAGCGCATTGCTATCACGCAGGAAAAAAAAAATTTCGAGCGCTATCACGTTATAACGTGATACGTATGTCGTTAAAACGTGATACGTATGTCGTTAAAACGTGATAGTATCTCGTTAAAACGTGATACGTATGTCGTTAAAACGTGATACGTATGTCGTTAAAACGTGATACGTATGTCGTTAAAACGTGATATGTATCTCGTTAAAACGTGATACGTATGTCGTTAAAACGTGATACGTATGTCGTTAAAACGTGATACGTATCTCGTTAAAACGTGATAGTTATCTCGTTAAAACGTGATATTTATCTTGTTAAAACATGATAATTTTAGGTCCAGGAAGTGGCGGTATTATGCTAGGCTAGTGCAGTGGCTAACATGAATTGGTCAGGTTTCCTTTCATGTTTGGTCTACAACATGTAGAGATACGGACGCTGCTTTGCACTGTGGTTAAAACCATTAATAGCATGCGTACTCTGAGCAGGATCCTAAACAGAACTGGACTGCACCGAAGGAAACGTCAGTCCGGTCCTCTAGCTGTAGCGGCGTTCCTGACTGTCTGGATCGAAGCTCAAGTTGGCTTCCGATTGTAGCTTCTGATTTGGGAAATGGCTAAAGGGAGATTATAACGGAGGCTCAGACGTATTTGCTGAACAGTTTCTGTTCAGATTTGTTTTAACAGTACACTTGCTGAACTACGGCTGTTCGTAACCAAGCAACCGAAATCAACAGAAGGCTCGATAGTGGCAAAAGACAAAACTAGATCCTGTTAAGCATTCTTCAAAATAAAAGACTTCCTCTCTCCAAAATAAATCATACAGAAAGCTTTGAATTTAATTATTTTTCACGTCACCTTTTGGAATTGTGTACAATCAAGTTAAATTCGGTGAATAATAATAATCATGTAAATTATACTTAACATATGACTTGACATATGACTGTAAATAAGTAACTAATCATGGAAATTATATTTAACATATAAATGTTAAGAAATAATTTGTTCTGCTTTAAAAACGAACATACATCGACACTTCAAATCTGGAGTAGATTATTCTAATCTACGCTAATGGCAGAATATTTCAAACCTAGTTTGTGATTTGTGAAATCTTTATCTGAATTGAAACCTCAGCAATGAGAGATTTAAAAATATGTTTGCATCTGGAATGCATTAGAAATAAACTCCTATCACATTTACAATATTTGTTATTATTTTAACCTTCTGTTTTCTTTCACTTTTTTGTCCTAGAGCACCTGCCTTTTTGTGTGGCTTACAAGGATCCATCAGCTGGGATAATAATGCCAACAACTTTTCAGATTCCGATTTATAGTGATGCAACGTAGCATCAGAGATGAATAATCTATTCCAGATCAGAAGTGTCTAAGTATGTTAGCTTTAAAAGTTTAATAGTTAAAGATGCTACTCATCTCCTTAATTGGTCACATCAATATTATAAAAATTACAATATTGCCAAAATTCTTATATGTTTTCCAATCAGTTTCAATTTCCTCACTCCCCTTCTTCTTTAAGGAGCTAAATATAACTTTTTCCAACTTCACTTAAATGGTAAACGCCCGAGAATGAAACTGTCTGTCTTATATCAGCCATATGACAGAGGGTGTTAACAATTATCAAACCTATTATGTTATTTCAACCCAGATCAGGGCAGCAATGTTTTACTTTACTGCCAGACAGCCCCCAGCATGGGTTACTATTGTGTCCCACTGGATCTCTATTGCTATAGACTTGTACATGTACTCATCAGGCAGGAAAAGGTCAATTAAGCAAACAAAATACCAATTTCTGAAAAATACAATGATGATCTGGCTAAAAACACTTGATTATTTGGGAGAAATGCAACAACTATCCGATGTAATGTTCATCCATGTAGAGCAGGATTTAAACTGCTAAGAATATAACTAAAGTGTCTGATCTTTTTTCAGGGAAGATATTTATGTAACTTGAAGAAATTAAAAACAAACATGATATTCCTACAAAATATTTCTATAACTATCTTCAAGTTCAGAGTTTTATTTTATCAAAGCAACACAATAATCTTTATCTACCCTCTTTGTCTCCATTAGAAAACATTATTTTAAGTCACCTATATGGTAAAGGAGAGGTGTCTCTTCTTTGCTCCTTGTTTGTCGACAAATATTAAAAATTGTTGACCAATATTTGACAAATATTATTTTATTTTTTTTAATTTATTTTATTTTATCAGGTAAACCCCGTTGAGATACACATCTTATCTTATTTTCAAGAGGGACCTGGGTAGAAGTCTGCAACACACAGCAACCTGGTTACAAAATAAAATTAATTAATGCATATGCAGAAGTGTAAAACAGTAGAAAAAAATTTAAAAACAGTGACACTGTTTAATAGAATCTCGTCTGTTTTTAAGAATCGCTTGAAATAAGTCCAGTGAAACCAGTTTTGACATTTTTATTTCAGACTGGAGCTGTTTCCAGGCTGTAGGAGCCATCACACTAAAAGCTTGCTTCCCTTTTTCAGTTCAGAAAAGTGGAACATGTAAAAGAAAAATATTGTTAAAACCTAAAGAATGGGAATTAACAGACCTATGTAAAAGAAAGTTTAAGGATGCTGGAGCCAAGCCGAGTAGAGATTTATGAATCACGATCATTAGGTGATTGTTTCTCAGGACGCTTAAAGGAGGCCATTCAGCTTTTGCTGATTTATGATTTATTTTGGAGAGAGGAAGTCTTTTATTTTGAAGAATGCTTAACAGGATCTAGTTTTGTCTTTTGCCACTATCGAGCCTTCTGTTGATTTCGGTTGCTTGGTTACGAACAGCCGTAGTTCAGCAAGTGTACTGTTAAAACAAATCTGAACAGAAACTGTTCAGCAAATATGTCTGAGCCTCCGTTATAATCTCCCTTTAGCCATTTCCCAAATCAGAAGCTACAATCGGAAGCCAACTTGAGCTTCGATCCAGACAGTCAGGAACGCCGCTACAGCTAGAGGACCGGACTGACGTTTCCTTCGGTGCAGTCCAGTTCTGTTTAGGATCCTGCTCAGAGTACGCATGCTATTAATGGTTTTAACCACAGTGCAAAGCAGCATCCGTATCTCTACATGTTGTAGACCAAACATGAAAGGAAACCTGACCAATTCATGTTAGCCACTGTACTAGCCTAGCATAATACCGCCACTTCCTGGACCTAAAATTATCATGTTTTAACAAGATAAATATCACGTTTTAACGAGATAACTATCACGTTTTAACGAGATAACTATCACGTTTTAACGACATACGTATCACGTTTTAACGACATACGTATCACGTTTTAACGAGATAACTATCACGTTTTAACGACATACGTATCACGTTTTAACGACATACGTATCACGTTTTAACGAGATACTATCACGTTTTAACGACATACGTATCACGTTATAACGTGATAGCGCTCGAAATTTTTTTTTCCTGCGTGATAGCAATGCGCTTCCGTACTAAGCAAATTCTAGTTAAATCAAACAAATTCTCAACAAGCTTAAAACATTTGTTTTTATTGTGATGTGATATGTTGGGCTTTCTTTACCTGTAAGCCATTATCATTAAAATGGATTTTAAATAAAATCATTTTACTCTTTGTGTAATGGATCTATATACAATTACTGTTTTATTGTCTGAGATGAATGGCAAGAAATACTTCCACTTTTATGCAATATTCCATATTTTTCATAAGTCTTTCAAATCACATGTGGCTTAATGTTAGGCCTTGTAAGGGAAATCTTTCTATATTCTGGAATTTAGCAAATGGAAATAATTGGGTCATCCTGAATATTCTGAAAAATGAAAAACATTGTCTAACCTTTCAAACTGAAAAATGTGTACAGATAAACAATGTCAGATCTGACTTACATTATATAAACTGAGGAGTGCCTCAAGGGTCAGTCACTGGACCAAAACTTTTCATTTTATGCATCAGTGATCTACAGTAGGTCTCGTACCTAAACATATTCAGAGTATTCTCTTTGAAGATGACACCAGTTTTTTCTATTCTGATGAAAGTTTGACAAATGTGTTGGATGCAGTTAAAATGAGTTGAGTGGCATAGAAACATGGCTTGATGTAAATAAAAACTACATGGCATTTAACAATAGAGAGATTCCTGATCTGGTTGATGTTGATGATCTTGTGATCAAACCTTGAGAGAGAGATCAAACTCCAGGGCTTTTACTCCTGGGAGATTTAAGATACAAGATTTATTTCTTCAAACTTCTTTTTATTGAAAACATTTGTTCATGTCAACACGTGACATGTTACTGCAAATGAATGAAATGAACAAATAAATAACTAACTGTCCAACAGTAAGACGAAGTTCATAGATCTTATACACATAGTATGTAAATGTCTGGTTTTATGCGTCCATCAAAGCAGCTTTTCTTGTTCCCTGACGCTCATCTCAGCCACAGTCTCTCCATCCTGTTGCATCCTGATGCAGGCTTCTGCATTATGGCATCAATTTCGCTTTTGCTTGTTCCTCTTGATGAAATGCGTAGTTGCTCAAAGGCGGCGGGTTTCTACATTTCCATAACAAACCCATCGTTCAATCCAACACCACCTGTGACGGTGAGAGGAAATGTAAAGTCGTTTTTTTTTTCTTTCTTTCTCCCTTGGCTCTAAAACCAAAATATATCAAACAAAACAAACACACAAAATATTCATCCTTTAATTTAAAAAAAGACACGAGGACAACTCTGGAAGAGTTGTTTGTGTCAGAGGAGTGTGACCTGTGATCAGAGAGGAACTCCAGTTGGAATGGAATCCATACGTTAGAAGAAAACATCTGACAAAGTAAGACATTCAAACTGTGTCTTCTGAGGGAAAAAAATTAAAAAAGAAACTGAAATTACACTTCATTGTGTTTTTTTGTTCTCAGCAAAATGATGAAACCTTGATGAGAGCATGAAAGCTTTCTGCGCCGCTCTGTCTCTCAGCTCCTGCTGTATTTGTTTTGTTACGTGGGAATACATTACACATTCTCGTTTCTGCAGCAACAGAAGCCTTTGAATATTAGCCAGGCAGGGAGCTGTCGGACTTGATCAAATATTGCCCTCCAGTTGTTTCTTTATATAAGCCAGGATTTTATCTCTGATTCTCTCCATGGTAAAAAAAATAAATAAATAAATAAAAAAACAGAAATCCCCGGAAAGAGAATCTGTAGTGTGTGAGAGATTAGAGTGTGTACATAAAGCATGACTGTGTGAATTCGCCCACAGCTGAAATCTCTAATCTGGGTGATGTATATTTAATGTTCAGAAACAATTATGTGTCCGAGCTTCACTGCAGAAAGAATCCTAACAGATGAAGCCGGTTTCTCGGAGTGTTGCTGGTTAAAAAGCTTCACTTGATTCCGGTGCATCTAGGTGAAACTGTCTGACAAATCAGAGCAAATTGTTCCAGATTACAGTTGTTACATCACCTTCAAAGAAAGCATTGAAAAATTCACGGTAATCCCTGGTCGGGTTTATTTTTACATCAAGCAGCGTTGCGTACTCTCAGGAATCGGCTTTTCACCCCTTTCTACCTTATGCAAAGTCATGGATGTGACAGCACCTTGCACACATGCCCTCCATTTATCTGCTTTGCATTTTTCCACGTTACTTAATGTATTTCAGTGGTAATTTAAAGTGATAGACCAACACAAAGCAGCACATCACTGTGAGCTGGAATGATATATGGTTTTCGAAATGCTTTACTAATGAAAATATAAGAACACATTTGAATTAAAGTTCCTTTACTCTGAAGGTCAAGTCATATGTATATATATATATATATATATATATATATATATATATATATATATATATATATATATATATATATATATATATATGTCATGATGTAAGCGTTTTATATCAGTCCATATCTTTATTTGATTAATTTTTTGTTTTATATATCCAAAATACAACCAAACTCCAGATTGATGTTTCCTCTTGTATCCTCAATTCCACCATGTTTCCAATGACGTATTGTGTAAAACCAACATATTGTGATTTCAATTGTGTTTCTCATTTACTTGAAACGTTGCAATTGCAAAATTGTGTTTTTTCAACATTAGCAAAATATCAAAAAAATGCAGTGCAAACTGAGCTATTGACACGCTTTATCTTTTTTACTTTTTTACTTACAATCGTCATAACTTGTTTTGCTTTTGTTCTGAAGTTGCTACAAACATTTAGCATTCCACCAAAAAATTATATTTCTATGGGAAAAGTTTGGCTCTGACTTACATTTAGACAAATTTACACATAAAAAAAGTTGGTGATTTTCTTTCCTCTTACACTGTAAAATTTCTGGTTTTCATCTGTTCATTAAAACAATATTTAATTGGAACTGTGTATTTTATTCACAACATTTCACCAAGACTTCTGGATAAATGTTTGTCTGTACCTGAACACACAGAGACTGTATCAGCTTTATGTTTACTGAGCAATCCTACGAGTTGAGCTCCACTGGTTTTCTGTATCAGCTTCAAGTGTTCAGTCCCTTTGCTCTTTGGTCGTGACACGACAGAGGAATGTTGACACATCATGAACACACACACACACACACACACACACACACACGCACACACACACACACACACACACACCCCCACACACACACATCTCCCTGCATCTTTCGGCAAACATGCACAGCTCCCTCTGAAGAGCCGATGGGGATCCGAGCAGCGTTTCATGTGTTCTGCTGATTGTACTTCTGTTCTTTGGCTTGTGGTCTCCTTGTTGTCTAAGTGACCTCTGGAGAATTTCACTGCATTAAAACTGACGTCAATGTGATGTACGCTGCAGGGCTTTCGCAAATAAAGCAGATGCCAAATGGCAGCGTTGTCCATGAGTCACATGTACAGTGCTTCAGAAGGGAAAGACACAGCAGACTCAGATAAGCAGGAGATTTCTGAGGCTTTCAAAAGGAAAATGTTGACGGCTCTTTCAGTTGAAACGATTGTCTGTTTCCCAGAAGCAACGAGGCTGTAGCTGCTTTAGCAGGTAATTCAAGACATGCAAAATATTCCACAGGAACAAGTTTGTTTTAGCTCATCGTGATTGGAATAGATGAATAACTCATTAATAACAGAGCTGGTGTAATTAAATACAAGCTGACATGTGAGGAGCTTAAAGGAAAAACAAAAACACACACACAGAAGAAAAGAATGGGATGACGAAAGAGAGAAAATAATAAAATAAAAATAATAGAAGAAATAACTAAATACATAAATATGAAGGTACTAGACAAGCTCTCCTTTAAGGAGGTCAGTGGAGAGCCATGGCTTCTCTCTGGGTACTCCAGCTTCCTCCAACTGTCCATAAACATTTCTGTTTGGCACAAATTACAAAAATAAATTTTCTTGATAGGAACACACACGTATTAAAAAAAAAAAAAAAAAAAAAAAACAATCAGGTGGTTTTTCAGCCATATCAAAATTATTGTATTTTGCAAAGCTGCAAATTGGAGACACTTTGTTCACATCACACAGGTCATGTGACTTAACCAGATGTTAGCACTGGCAGAAAAGATGAAGGAGACAGGAAGTGGATGATGACGCAGCATGATTCTCAATGCCGAATCGCCTGAGCAAGCTTATTCACATGTGATTTGAATTGTGTTCGTTATGGAAACACAGTAATTGCAAAATTATGTTGTTTTTTTTTACATTCGTGGAATATCGATACACTTGTAATGGAAATGCAGCTACTGATTGATAGGTGCTGGTTGGAAGGGTGCAGTGTGGTTCACTGTGTCCTTCCAGACCAGACATACCTGCAGAGAAACTGTTTCCTTCTGCTACCCGTCAGAGCTGCAGCGCTTCCAGCCCAGGGAACGGCGCTGGTCTGACCATCCATACCTCTGCCCTTCAACTTCCTTCAGATGAGTCAGACTCTCTTTCTGCTCAACAATCTGCTATTTTTTTATGTGCGTTGGTTAAACAAGAGGAATGCTAAGAGAATGGCAGAATGCTTTTTCATGTTACTCTTACCTGGCGAATGCAGCCCAGCGAGGTTAACAGACGTTACTGTAGAGAGCTTTACATTCAGTTGAGCTTATTTTCTACATGATGGCTCTACTTTTTTAAACATTACATATTTGTTTAATTTAATTTACCTTAAAGCAACACTACGGCGCTGCTTTGTTCTTTACAAATCACATATCTCTCAGAAATGTGAGTCACCGTGTTCTCTGGGAACCTATAGAAACATCTGAGTGAATAACAGGCTGAACATTTTCTATAACTGCACAATATATATATATATATATATATATATATATATATATATATATATATATATATATATATATATATATATATATATATATATATATAGTTTGACTAATTCATTTCATAAATAAAACTTGCATGGCCCTATTGTTGATTAAGCTGAAGTGCTTCTTTGGTAATGATGTTAAGAGGTTGCCACTACATTGGCTCAATGGTGTCTGAATAGATAATAATAATAGATGGAAACAGAGAAGTCAAGATGCAAACACAAATGAGGAAGAAAATTAATCACTGACAAGAATCACACGTGAAGAAGTTTTTTTATATAAGTCATTTGAAAAACATGTTGAGCTACGATCCTCCAACCACTTCCTGTCGTCTTTTTTGTCTTTCCCACCAGCAGTAACTTCTGGGTGTTGATCATGTGAGTCATATGTTGTGAAAAAAGTGTTTCCATTGCAGTTTTGTGAAATACACTCATTTTGATACGACCCCCCAGCCCCCAATAAAACACACTTCGTACTAGGGCCAAAACGTTTTATAAAAAAATTTATGTTTTTTTTCAAAATACATTCACTTAATGTTTCCATTAAGCAAATGTATTTTTGTTAATCCAATTCGCACAATGCTATGGTGTCTGGGGAGGCAGCTGGTGATATTATCTGTGAAGTGTTCCCTGGCCGGTCGGGTCATGATGTTTGACTCTTCACCAATCGGCCAGGTTCACCTTCTCTCTGCTCAGCTGCGGCCAGTTTTTAGATAATCCTTCCGGTTCATTCTGAGGATCCAGATGGTGCCATTTTCCGAATTACACACTCTAACTTAAACCATCTGTGGATATGTTTCAGTGGAAACCTATGAGGGGCCGTTTAGGACAAAATTTAAGTTTTGTCTCTCACACACTACCAAAAACTCTCGCATACTCCAAAAAAATAGCCACGCACACTCAAAAAATACTAAAATGTCACACACACACAAACGTTAACTTTCTCGCTCACATACACTACTAACAGCTCGCACACACACACAGACGTTTATCTCTCACATACACAAGACTAAAGTTGAACACACACACAGTACTAAGACTCGTTTTTTGAATGTGTGAGAGTTGTCACGGAAGAGGCGGGGCATAATTTTTGGATCAAACTGCGCATGCGTAGATCCTAAACTATAAGTTTCGATTGTTGACTCACTGTATGTTCTATTACTTAGTAAATTTGTGCTTTTAAATATATATAAATATATTGAAACTATCTTTCAATAGCTACCTTATATTAAACTATGTTAAGGACAAATGTCAAACATAGTACAAATATTTTGAAAACAAAGTAAAAGATCTTGCAGGTATATTAATCTCCTTCCTCCTTCATCAGAAATGAAAAATTATAAATGTACACTACGTGTTGGGAACCTGTGTTTGTTGACTGACTTTTATTTGTCAGGCTTACGAGACAAAAGCTGAAAAAAGATCGATTTTCTTCGCTTTCAAAATAACACAAAACAGCGAAAAAAGACCTCCACACCAGACCTCATTTATTTATGTATGTATTTTTATTTTGATAGCTGCCGATTAAACTGAAAGTTACACATTGACATGATCATATGAGTAGTTTTTACCGAGAAATCGATCAGAAGCGCCGTGAAAATGGTCAGATTCACCGGATCCGCGTCTCTGGCTGCAATGCGGGCTCCCGTCACAGGGGGAACAGATTTTCACGGGGGAACAGAATTTCTCACAAGACCTCTTAATAATTCCTGTAATGCTGGCACCCAGTGGACAGATTGTACTACAGCAATTTTGCTATTTTTAATCAATCAATCAGATTCATTTATTTCTATAGCACATTTAATCTACAAGAAAGTTAAACGTTCTATATATATTTAAAAGCACAAATATACTAAGTAATAGAACATACAGTGAGTCAACAATCGAAACTTATAGTTTAGGATCTACGCATGCGCAGTTTGATCCAAAAATTATGCCACGCCTCTTCCGTGACAACTCTCACACATTCAAAAAGAGTCTCGCTCTCACACATTCAAAAAACGAGTCTTAGTACTGTGTGTGTGTGTTCAACTTTAGTCTTGTGTATGTGAGAGATAAACGTCTGTGTGTGTATGTGCGAGCTATAAGTAGTGTATGTGAGCGAGAAAGTTAACGTTTGTGAATGTGCGAGCTGTTAGTACAGTGTATGTGAGCGAGCTGATAGTGTGTGTGCGAGAAAGTTAACGTTTGTGTGTGTGTGACATTTTAGTATTTTTTGAGTGTGCGTGGCTATTTTTTTGGAGTATGCGAGAGTTTTTGGTAGTGTGTGAGAGACAAAACGTAAATTTTGTCCTAAACGGCCCCTCATAGAAACCTTTGCCCCTTTTTCCTCTCTGCTTTTACCAGCTTCATTGCAAGCCTATAATTTTTGTGGCATTATTAGAGTTTGACACCTGAGTGCAGCTAATTACCTTGAAGTCCATCACCTGTTTACACCTTTAAGGTTGGAGACTCCGCAGAGCATGACCCCAGCTGCTCCTGACTTCATGGTGGTTATTAGCGCTCTGTTCTTTGATTCATGCTTTTTTTCTTTTTCTTTTTTTTTTTAATCATAGCAAACACAAACTTCTCTCCAAGTTTCCAAAAGTCCAAATTTTATGCAGGTGGATTCTTTTGAAGGTTACCTGCTGTTTGTTCCCAGTCAGAGCAGGTTTAGACGGACAACTGTAAGTTATCTCCTGAAACAGCATTTTCTGTGACTTCTTTTTTTTTTTTTTTTTTCCAGCTGCCTAAATAGGATCTATAGTGGTGAATAATGGAGATGTTCTGTCCAGTGTCCTCTGATGCTGTCAGATACATTTGAGTTGTGGTTCTGAGCGTAGGAGCAGAGACCTGGACACCTGTGGATTGTAGAGTTGCATGAACCAGAGGGTTGTCAGGTACATCGGTGTTTCTTACTCATCAGCCTGAGGCATTTCAGCGCTTTGTAAAAGAATTGTTCTCACAGCTTTTAGTTTCTGGCTGTTTATCACCATCAGATCCAGTTAGCTCCTTCAGGGGTCATGAGTGAGAAAGTGTAGAAAAAGAGAGATACATGTGACTCTTTAAGAAGGTGAGTTTGTCCACAAACCTTCTTATATTCACATCTACACTTCCATTACTGCATTGCCATTATAGATGTGTACAAGTCTCTGTCTGTATACTCCAAACATTAAAAAATAAATAAATAAAAAATCACAATTTTGCAATTGTGGTATGTCCATTATATAATAAACTAAATAAAAATCACATAAATAAGCAGGTTCATGTGATAAGTCAATAAAAAAAACCATGGCAACAATGGAAGAAAACATAAAATATTCATAATTCTGTCATGGTGCTAAAGTTCACCATCTATCAGCCAATCAGAGAGAGCAGAGAGACAAAGATGAATGTTGCTGAGGAATCTATGAAGCTCTGTCTGTTTGCTCCTTTCATTTTGAGGGAAATCCTCACCTCAGACTGCGGCTGTGCAGCAGAGCAGAAACATCCACCTGCTAAAAGCTTTCGCTGCATCAACGGTAGCAGACCAGGTTTGACTTCAGCTCATGAAATAAGAACTAACAGCTTCTGTCTTTCATGATGGTGGTTTATCTACAGGTCTCTGCTCCTTGACATGTTAACAAATTTAGTTATGGCATGATCTACACAGTACTGTTTAACTTGATATTAATGGTCAGTTATTTTCTTTAGATATTAACAAAAAAAAAGCAACACCGTTATATTTTCTCAGTACTTAAAAAAAATAATTTTAAATATATTTTAATTTTCACCTGTCAGTTCTGCAGCCATGTGGCAGTGACATCATCCTGGCCCCAGAATGCACCACCAACCCGCTGTGTATTCCCCCTGATGGGGCCCAGGAGCTCCGGGGCCCAGTGGTGTGTAACGGTAAAGCTCTGACTGGGCTCTATCTGCTCTGAGCCATACAAGTTTTAGCTTTAAAAAAAACACAACCAATCACATTAGTAAGCAGAAACGGATGTGTTTGAACGGTTTAGATTGTTCACTGTTCACAAAAGAGTTGGGATTTTTGTGTGGCCCATTTCCTTTTTTTTTTTTTTTTTTTTTTTTTATACTACACTCCAAGTAGCTTGGTTTGACATCAAAAGATGAACATAAGACAAAGAATTCACATTTTAGCTTTTGTTTCCAGTGGCGTTTGCCATCTCAGAGGAGAAGCTTGTTTTTGTAGCGCCCTGTCAGATTAAACTGTTAGCTGAGCAACAGGACTGGAAGACATCAACTTAAAATCAAAACTTTTCCAACTGCATCGAGGCGGTGACCCACCGGAATCAGCAAACCTTCACATTCTTCTTTGTTGGTGCTTTAAAGGGCTTGCTTTGACTAGTCCCTTCAGTCTCTGCTTCAGGAGCTAACGTCCTGCTCCATTGGGTTCTTCTCTGAAGATTGACTCAACCAGCCCAAAATTGTTCATTTAGACAAAGCTTTTCTGCTGCGTCACCATTAATGATGCCTCACATCGTCAATGAAGATTAATGGACCTGTCCAATAAGAGCCATGGAAAGGCAAACTATGAAGGTTAGTGTTCGTATTTCCGTCACTGCAATTAAGATTGATCTCTGTCTGATCGGTCCATCAAACCCTATCTCAGAGTTTCTGTCTCACATTGCTGTTCTTAAAAAAATAATAATTCTCACCTACTCATCAAATGTCCTGACATGCAGGAGGCGATGTCGTTCCCTCTGACAGTCATTTATGCTGCTCCAGCTGAGACACCGGCGAAATTCCTGCATGTGAAATGTTGAGCTCGTTACACTTAGACGCTGGATGTTGAAGAAAGCTGAAAATGCAGCTGTCGCATTCCGTGTGTTGGTTTCATGGCAAGTGGTGGAAAACTTTTGGGAGAGGGGAAACGGGAGAACCTAATCACAAAATGTGATCTTTAGTGGAATACGTCCAGCAGAAACAGAATTTAACCAGCATTTGAAACTCTGACACATGTCAGATCACTCCGTTTTATCTCTGCAGACAAAGGCAACATTTCTAATCTATGGAAAAGTTTCATTTCTTTTTCAGGTGACTGTGATGAGGAACCGGTTCAGGGTTTTACCCCAGGAAGTGTTGAAAACATGGAATCATCATCACGGTGAACACATAGCGGTAGATCTCCTTCCTTTTTCTGTCTGAACCAGAAAACAAGACACTGGTAAAGAGATTCTTCCTCATGTTTAGAATCACCCAGATGATCAAATCAGAAACGTTCCCATCATTTTGATTGTACTGCAGCAACCCTTAAGACTAGCCTCCAGCTCCAGCAACTCTACTTTAAACTAAGAAATAACAGCTTGACCACTTCTGTAGCATTAGGGCCTTTAGACCTAATTCATTTTAACTGTTGAGAATCTACCACTGAGGTATTCATGCTGTAGGTGTTTTGCATATTTATGAAAACAAAAGAGCTGAAGCGATGACTCTAATAAGGCCACTGCCAAGATGGAGAATAAAAGAAGCCAAAGGGAAGCGTTCACATTACCACTTTACTTTACATATCAGCTTATTCCAACCAGCTGCAACTGATGTGAATACAGAATGAGTGAAGGAGGAGACCTGACCCAGAAGACACACTCTAAAGATTCTCGTCTTGAAAAATGTTCATCTGCTGATTTGAGCTGGTTGCTGCTTTCCCTAAAAAGAGCTTAAGAGATGTTGGGAATTTTTCACACAAATTACAGCTTGGATATATATACATATATTTATCTAGTATGCCTAAGAAACTCAAGGTTCTCTTTTTTTCTGAATTCTTTTCAATTTACTTCAGCTGTGAACTACATTATAGAGGCTGGTTAGTCTGCTCCTGGTCAGTGAAGAACATTAGTTTCAGGCATATTTAGTTTCCAGTGACGCATTAAATGTTTGCCTGATGAGGGAAATGTGTCTGGGCTGTAAATACACACTTTTCTCTAAGGAGAAAAAACAATCTTGCTAGAAAAAAAGAACAAAATAAATTCATTAATTATACCTGAAGTCTTATATCAAAATCTTTCAATCTCAACTTTTGCTTAATGTGTATTTTCTTTTTTTTGTCAGAGTTTCCCCCATGCCTGAAAAGCAGCAGACTTTGACTCTGCTGCTCCTCAATGTAGTTAAAACCCAGACTGTTCTGTCTGGGTGAGAAAAACGCAGCGTTTGCATGGCAACGTGACCAATCAGGATGAAGAAGAATCGAGGAGGTGAATGAAGATCAGTGGTTTTCATATCCCTAAAAGTGGAAAAGGTCAAACATTTAGAATATTTTTGCAAGATGCAGGGTAAATATTCAGCTGTGAAATTATTAGTCCATTAAATAATTTACTGTGTCATCTTTCTCTTTTATGTTTTAATATTATATAATTGAAAACTCAACAGCATAAACTCTATCTCAGTTCAAAACAGCCTCTTTCAGTTATTTTCCATTTTTTTTCCCAGTTATTCATAATTTGAAAATGTAAAACTACCTTTGGTTTTCCCTACCGACAACCAGAGATGTGGAGAATGTTTACCTAACTCTCCAGCCTGAAATTGAGTTTACTTAGATCTCCTGTGGTGCTTATGATTTCAAGGGTCATTTCACGGGCTGCTGTCTGACTCTGTTTTTTTTTTTGTTTTTGTTTTTTTTAATCCAACTGTGGGGCTGGGGGTAAAAATACGAGACAAGATATTTTCTTAACCGTGTAGTTCACAGGAACAAAGTAATCCAAGTTGTGCATGTGAGCTTCATCTCGTACATACAGCCTCTCCTCATGGGGCCGTGCGGGGGTGTGAACATCTTCATTTGTTCTCAGAAACACCACTACTGAGAAACAGCTGGTAAAGTCTGTTTTATTCCTCTGATGTGCCGCTTTGTAACGCGACTGACCGCAGTCTGTCTCCTGCTTCCTCCCAACGCCGGCGCCTTTATGCTGTATTCAAAGGCACCTGGGAACCCAGAGCCTCCCAACTTCGACAAAAAGCCAAGAAAACGCTCCAGAAGGGAGCTCAGTCTGTAAACACAAAAGCCCTGTTTTTTTCTTTTCCTTTTCTATTTTTTTATCTTGATCTCAAGGTTGTTAAGTGATGAGATTTCCAACTATTGTGCTCGCTTCCACAGAAATAAATATAAGATAACTCTTTCAAAGAATTACTCCTCTGTGGAGGCGAGAAATCGTAAAGGCTGCTGTTACAAAGTTGTCACAAATGAACTTTTAGAGGCATAGCTCGGTTGTTTTAAGTGAGCTTCTGTTAACTTGACACTTTGCTGCCTGACCTGCATAGACTGTGTTTTTGCAGTCAAGCAGATTTTTCATTGATGAAATTTAGTATAAAAATAAGCAAAGTTTGTCATAATCAGTAAGGGCTGCACTGATTGCACCTTTCTAGCCAATCACGTCTTTCAAAATCCTGACCTACCGATTTTGATTTTGGCCAATGCAGATGTTTTTTGGTCTATAAAGTTGCTAATCATAGTAACAAAGCCACTAAGTTGGCAACAGTGGGGTGACTGTTGTTAACTGTGAATGAGCAGACTTGTTTTGGCAGGCCAGTCTGTAGATAAGATCAGGGATAAGATGGGTTTCAATCATAAGTATCGGCCGATCACTGATCTCCCACAATTAAAGAAGTTGAGACTGATTTATTAGTGTGCCCCTGATAATAACCAGACAAAATTCTGACCACTTGATGGCAGCAACTGGCTTCTAATACATTTATTTGTTTGGAGAGAACATGAACCAACTGAGATTTGAGGTGCTCTTACTAATACTAACTTATAGACTATTGTTGCAAATTTGCCTCAAACCATCTCACAACCAAGAGTTTCCTTGTCAATGTGAGAGCTGTCACAAAGACCTCTGGATTTGGCCTGCTGCTGTTTTTTCTGCCAAATGAAATCAGTGTTACCATGGAAATCTGAGCAACTGAAAACAGCTGCCTGATCTCATAACTACTGGGACAACAGAATCCTGTGAAGGCGTAGATTAGGGGTCCTGCAACTCTTAGATGTGTCTCTGCTTCAAGTCACCTGAGTGAAATAATGAGGTCATTAGTAGAACTGTGCGCAGGTCATTTCCTGCCTTGATTTGAGGAGTCTCACTGCTTGCTCATGACACATGTTCACGGCAGAAGGTTTTCTTGAGTATTGTTAGAAATATTGTGCAATTGGTCAAAATTTCAAAGTGAGTTTGGTTCCTACCTCAACAAATGCTGCAGTGGGAGGGACCAGTGAGGACAAGGGGCCTCATATGAAAGTCTTCTAGAGTTATTGACTCCTTTGATAACACCTAGCCTGCATGCTGCCCCGGTTTCTGATTCCTGTGAGGTCTCACCAGCTGAATTCATTTGTTTTTCCTGTCTGAGGACATTAACATATAAAAGGAAAATGTGCCGCAGACTTTTTGACTGAGACAGTAGATTTGAAGGAATTAAGATGATTCCCGGTTATGTAGTGATGAAATTGTTATGAAACTAAAAGAAATTCATCAAAGAACACATTGATGGGGACAAAATCAGAATCCTCCATATTTGACTGCCAATGAAATATGGGCAGTTTTAATCTGGCTGATTTCTTGCTGCATGACTTAGTCTCCTACAGTCACAAGTACTACGGTGAGGGAACGGTCTAGTTCTCCCAGAGAGGACCAGATAGTTTACTTTAGCGTTGTAAGCCAAAAGAAGATATGTTGGTGTGAGATAAATACACATTTAAAACAGATCTTTGTTGGAGACACTTCCTGTTTGTGCAAACGACAAGACATGATGGTTTCTATCATTTACTTACCGTCTACTTGGATGTTTAAATGTATCTTCAAAACATTCAAATGAACTGGAAATAGCTAGATGTTAGCTTTATGTTTATGCTAATTTAGCTCTATCTAACTTGTATATTTCTCAGGAGTGAAGTCCCAGAAAAATAAACTACATAACCAAAAGAAACAAGGTAATTATTCGATTAAGCTTAAACCATTTTCAAAAAAGATATTTATGTATTTTTCAAATAAATATAATTCAAGAGCAATATGTTATTTTTGGAAAAGAGCTAAATTATGGAGGATGATTTAATTTTGTGGAGCACAAAAATAAAAACTAGGAAACAAAGAGGTTGTTATTTGCAGCCCAGGTGTGAGATGAGTTCTACCTGACACCCTGCTGAGAGCTGACCTGTTTCATTAAGGCAGAGCTGAAAGGAAAGGGATTCCCCAGAGGTCACAAACTTTCTGTGGTGCTGCTGAGAAGGTCAGCCATCCAACTCCACTAACAGTCTGCCAGAGAGGACCTCTCTGAGTTTTTAATAAACTCTACACAGGGACACACACACACACACACACACACACACACACACGCACACGCACACAAACGTGTGTATCAGGGATGAAAGCTTTTTGGGAGAACGTTTCATCTCACTGTGCCCTCAGTGAGATGGAGAACAAGTCTGAAGATGTCTTTATGTGTGAGGTCTGTGAAGTTTGCTTGTGTGTATTTGCGTGTGTGTTTCTCCACTTAAATGTTAGGTGTCTATGTACTGCGGCCATGTGTGGGAGGGCACACACCGAGACGGTCGACGGCCGCGAGCCAGCTCTTCACCAGAATATGAGTTCCATACACATCTCATTTCCTGCAGTCAACATCAATTCAGACCCTCCAAGGAATTAACTCTATCTACCTGCTTGTCGTTTTCTGCTTGTCACTGCAGGCACACACACACACACGCACCCACGCACACACACACACACACAAGTGCACACACACCAACCCACACACACACATCATTATGCATTCCCACATTTTTCTTTGAAGGTTTTCAGTCTCCTCCGTCTCTGCAGGGAAGATAAGGCGGCTCGCTGGAGAAAAGAGAAGTCACAGTGATGGATGGTGTGCACATCTGCCACACAATGCTCCACTATTAATTTGTTATTGATTAATGTCTGCCACTGGCCTCCCACTATATTAACAACAACACACACACACACACACACACACGCACACCCCCCCCCCCCCCCCACACACACACACACACACACACACACACACACACACACACATCTCTGCTCCTACCAGCTCCTGACTTTCATCTGCAACTGATGCTAATTTGTTCCCAAAAGTGTTTCAAAACAGTAAAAACTGCTTTGTGGGAGTCTCTCGGATAATGTCAGTAATTGTTACTGTTATGACCAAGACAAACCCCTCATCCTTTTTACGTTTAATTATCTGGGAATTTCTTCCTTGTATATTGTCATTTTTACAGTTCTAATCATTTGCCAATCTGAAATTGAGAAATGGACTTAAAAAAGTGAGCACAGGACAGCTTAGAATGGTTGCTTCACATTGCCAGACTGAATTATCAATGCATTAAAAAAAAAGTCCACTCGATAGTTGAAAGAGCAAAAGTTTGTAGCTTTAATTCATTTTGAGATTTAAATAATGATTTAAAGAGTTCCAGAGCTCTAGTCTGGGGACCTAACAGACTGGCACCTCACCCAGGAAATTAAAAGCAGTGAAGAGCCCAGACTGTTCGTGATTCACCACGTTTATGTTGCAAAAAAAATCTAATGCCACTGAACAGGATCGTCAGTTTGAAGCATACTGTGTTGTTACCAGGATAACCTACATTAGTGAAACAGTGCAGTAGTCATGTGAATGGAAGAAGCAAGAAGTCTAAGTTTTCATCACATAATCAGTCCTTGTTTTACTCAGGTCAGAATTGGGTATGTTGAATCAGTAAACGTCTAAATCATGTGGGACACCAATCTGTGTGCAGAGATCTTTAAGACCAATGATGTTGTCTTACAAGCATAACTTGTACAAAATGTTGCTGTACTTATGACATTAACAGTAAATTACAGTTCATGTTCACCATGAAAATGAATGTGTTGTAAACAGTAAGTAAAGAATAAAATAAGCAGAAAATTCCAAGGATAATTTATTCATCAAGATCTTTTGGGACCAAATGGCTCAGAAACTCAGCTCTGCAGAATTTATCATAAGCAAACTCAAGCTACTTAAAACGTTTTTTTTATGATACAATAAGAATGCACTAATATGACATATTTAAAAGCATAATTTGTCTCCTTGGCTTTCTGGGAAATGGTGTGACTGACTGTATTGTATGGCATAATTCGTATGTCATACTTAATGTTCATCTTGAAGGGCCAATGGTACAAAACTATTTTTTTTTCATTTTGGTGGTGAAAGAGATATTTATCAAATGCAGGAATTGAAAAGCAAGTTCTAGCTTGCTTTTCAAATAAAACACTGTCTTCAGGTAATAAAGGCCATGAAGAGCACGGCAAGATAGAATGGTGAATGAATGGCAGAATAGTGCCCAGTGTTCCGTGTACTGACCTTGTAAAAGTAAAATTATTAACATTAGTTTTTAACGAGCTAGTTTGAGATTTTAGTATGAAGGTATATATATATATATATATATATATATATATATATATATATATATATATATATATATATATATATATATATATATATATATATATATATATATATATATATATATAAAATCTAGATGAATCTAGATTAATTTGTTCTCAGAATATAACATGGTATAAAATATTCACGATCTTTCTTCATCTTTTGAACAGGAGTCAAACTGAATATGGAACACAATATAAAGCTAGCATTAGCTTGTGCCAACCACTAACTAAAGATTGGCTGTTTGGTGTGTTTCCAGACATGAAAACCCTACAAAGGAGCGAGTCTTACTTCCGTTTTTAAGCTAACACTGTTTTGAAGTTAATTCTAGCATCAACCTAATAAAAAGAAAGTCATGGCAGGTATTACCTGAAAAAATTTGTCACACATTGCTAACCACTGTAAGCTTATTGGAGGCTTGCTAACAGGTGGATAATTTGGCTAAATATCTGAAGCTCCAAATATCCGACATTAGTGACTAATTTCATCTGTGGTGGATTGTGTGTGTTTCTTCAGGTCGTCCACCTCTGTACGATACATAAATGTGTTTAGTGTCTTTCAAAACTGCCTGCCTGTTCATTCTTTTGTGTTTTAGCTAAGATATTATTAAAGAGGAGGCTAAATGAAATCACTGACAAGCAAAATTACACTCTCCATTGTCCTCTTGCTGTCCTGAATTAACTGTAAATACTGGTGTAAATATAGTAAAACCGATACTAAACATTAGCATTAAAAATAGCTGTATAAATGAAATCATGATTTGCATTTTTCCCAATTTCCTTGTGAAGCTTTTTTTTATTCAAGGTTATGGTACACTTCAGAATATGATACTGTTTCATGACCTGCTTAGTGTTTCAAACCATTTCCTGAACCAAAGGCTGAGATAAAACCAGACGACTGTTCAGGATCTCCAAGAGCCTTACAGATTTAACTATGTCTCCCTGGCCTGGGGTAGCCTTTGGGGGCAGAGTTGAATTAAAGTGACTGATTGTAGCCTTCACTTCACACAAACGCATGGACGCAAAAGTGTAAGAATCCCTAGAAATCTTGAATCTCTGGGAGCTTCTGATGCAGCATCATCAGCGGCTTGATGACAAGCCCACCCATACACACACACACACACACACACATGCACACATGCAGTCTTTCCCTCCCACTGTCACAGGCACAACACAATCCCACTTGATTTCTCCCTTCAGGAGGAAACAATAAATTGGCTCGTTGGAACCAGCCTGCTTTTGTCCAAGAGTTTTCCCTCTTGTTCTGTTCTACTTGGAGCTCACAATCTGTGTTCATAATGGAAACTCAACAAAAATGTGTTCTTTATCTCTGCATGCTCAAACATCCCATGCTGATTTCAGGAAATGAAATGGCGCCACTGAAGTGGCACGGTCTATGGAAAATGGAATTTCTTCAAACAGAACTTTCAAGCATGCTTTGGAATGACCTTTCTACTGAAGCCTTCTGTTTTCCCTTTCTCCTCTTTTCCCCACTGTTTAACCTGCAGCGATTGCATATCTTCCTGTCAGAATCAGTAGGATCAATCTGGATTTAGTTTAGAAAAGAAAGTGTACACTCTTTAATTTTCAGGGGCTTTGGGGTGTACTTAACTTTTCATAACCTTTTATCTAATTAGTGATGACACAGTGGTTGCTATGGCACTAGATTGTACAGTTAAGGTTAGATTCACAGAATCTATGTAAGTTCTTCACACTAGGCATGAATGTTGTTTTTGTAACCATCTACTTTTTATGGGTAGATGTAAATGACTCAACTTAAGTCAGTGCATGTTTAATCAGGTTGTCTTCTTTAACATTTACTAAACAAAATGAAAATAATATAGTTAAGTCCCAATATCAAGGTAATTATTATTTCAGCTTTTAAAATGAAAGGTTTGCATTTTTTAAAAAGTGGTAAAGGCTTTAGTAGACTCCTGTCTTATCCTTGTGAGTTTATAGAAAAGGAAGAAATCCTCAGAGCAGTGGATTGCTAATGTTTATTCAGACTGACCCTCCATTTTAGACGTAGAGATAAACATGTAGATACTGTTTTGAATGCTGATGATCAGGTATGAACATCCTTGATATGATGCAATTATTTTTCACAGCCTCACATCCTCATGAAAACTGAAATTAACTGTTTTTTTTCATTCAATGTATAATTTGGCAACACATCAAAGGACTGCGATCCACTGAAGGTGAGCACACTTCTGGCGTTGCGTAATGCAGCTGTAAAGATCAAATTTTAATGCTTCCGCTACTTATCAAGCCTCGTTTGTGATCCGTAGCTCTCGCCCAGAAATGAAAACAAACTATATTTAGAAAGCCCTGATTGCCGGGGGAAGAATCTCTAGTTTGTTGTTTTTCCTCATGCTATTCTGAGCGTTCTCTATTGTCTCTGAAATCACTTCAAATCATCAAAGAATCTTTTAGCTTTCCCGTTTAGCTTTCTGAATCATTGTTTTTTAATCATACATTGAGGAATTCTGCCTCTGAACTCTTCTTACGTCACAATAAAGGTCAAACAACACTGCATTCCCACTTCAGAACCTTAATACTATGTCTGTCATAACCACAGAGAGAATAATGATTCATTATTAAACTGTTCTCTTCTGGCCCGTTGTGTGTGTTTATATAAAACAGCACAAAGTTTGATTATTTGGATACGAGCAAATTGTATGTTGCACATTGTCTTAAACTTCAGATATGAAATCAGATGTAAATAAGTTCTGCACTGCATAGGGGAACAGTCAGGGCCCTCTAGCTCCTCTAATTTTTAAGTATGTCTTAATGTACCTATAAATATTCAAAAATCTTGTATTATGCTTATTATTTAGTTATATTCTTAAGAACGAAACCATCTCCTTGACATTACTGGTCATATTTGAAAGCATCAAATGTTCATCCTTCCAGAATTCATCAAGCTTTGTAGTTAGGCAGACAAATGGAGTCTATCAGTTCTATGATTGGTATTTCCCTCTGAAAGATCATCAGAACCTTGCAACACTGACTCTATGAAAGCATCTGTCATGAATAACCAACTAGTGGAATTTGTAATTTTAGGATTTATGGCAATTTCATGATCATAGTCCGGTCTCAGTACAAACCTCTTGTGGTTACCCATTTCCATCAATCTTCAATTCACATCAATGCGTCTCTAGGCCAGAGGGGATATATTATGTCTCCAGCGTTATCTTCAGAATCCTACGTGGTGGGAGATCACTGGAAAAACTCCACAGGGAAGCGCCCTGGGACATCCCGGTCAGACCCCTTTTTGATCTGGAGGAACAGTGGCTCTACTCTGAACCCCCTTCACCCCCAGAGGATCCTCACTCAGAGCCCAGCAACTCTGTTCAGAAAGTCTTGAGAGTTATAAAGAACGGACCTGGGTTTTTTTTTATCTTGAAAACGTCAGAAAGACGTTTAAGAAACTTTAGACGTGACCAAAAACTGCTCATGTTAACGTGTTTGGGGACTAGTTAGGATTGCTAATGTCCACAGCACTTATGGGTTTGATGCACAGGAATTGACAAATGACAGCAAAAGGTGAAAGTTTTCTGCTTAATGAGGTGAACCCAAGGAGCAAGAAAAGACAAGCATTTTTTCAACTTTCTTGTGCTGTGTTGCTCGGCTACATATGCACAAAGTCAAAATTTCACATAAATGAATTTTGTCGGTCTTGTGGCCGATTGTCACCTCGTTTCACAAGTCCTTCAACCTAAGGCTCAGAACTGAAGAAACTGTTTGGATAAGAAGTGTAATGTCTCCAAGGTAACAAGAGAACTCCAATGACTTCATTTCAATATGACCATATCCTGGATAACTGAGAATATACACCAATCTATTGAGAAAGCACAGCAATATTTTTGCATCATGATCAAGCAGACGAGAGTTGGAACGTTAATAGATCAGTAAACTGCATTATTTACTTGGCTCAGCTCTGTCTTCACCATGACAGTACAATAGATGAGGTCTCTATGCATGTATTCATGTCCAGTGCCATGTCACCATCTCTGGTGAACCAAACACCAAGACATTTGAACTCTTTTGCTTGACACAAAGAATGAGCAACCTAGGATCAGCTCTTCACGTCTTTCTGCTTGTTAGAGCCTTGGCCTTGGAATGAGAGAAGCTGACTTTCAAGGAGGCTTTACGTTTTTCTCTGAACTGCTCCGCCTGAGGTCCTGTTGGAAAACAATTAAAGAGGAGAAGCAGCCCTCTTAGAGCACACACTGCACTGGGAACAAGTGAGGATTTTTGCCTTGAATGAAGAGCCAGCTCCTGCTCTGGCTGTAAAATACCTCTAAAAATGATTCTGACACCCCCAATGCCACAGCCACCCCTCACAAAAATGCCCCTGTAGACATGGTCAAACTTCTGTTTCAGATCCACAAAATGTTTGCTCTCCTAACTTTTACTTCTTTCCTCTTTGGGTCATACCTGTGCCTCTTCAGGCTCTCTTCCACTGGCTTTCCACTCTCACTGCAGATCAATACCAGACTAACAGGAACTCCTGCCTGACCTTTTCTTTAAACCTGTCAATCATTACCGAGACGATGGGGCTGATGGGATCCCTCCATAGTTCCTCTTTTGGAACACACACTCACTAATCTTCCCCACTCTTTTTAACCCAGCTTGAACAAGTCTTTCACGTCGTCAAGGGATGGCTCATCAACTTTATTCCTCCATAGTTATTACAGCTCTGCACATCAACCTTGTTCTTAAGAATCTTCATCAGAGTATTTTTCTTCTTCCCCCTGACATCTTCTAACTCTTGAGCATTGTGCTTAACAATCTGATCAATGACATGCTCCTCCAGACATTTCCATCCTCCACAGGTAAGTCATTAGGCTAAATGCCTTTCCACCCTTCATACCTCCCCTTATTTCCTCCTTATTAATCCTCTGCACTTCCCCATTCTCTAATTTCATTACAGCTTTCTTCCTATCTCTCTGTATCTGTATCTTTAATCACTTCAACCTAGTGCAGATCCTTTCCAGCTCAATTTCTCTGCATACCAGAGTTCTGTTGTGCTTCCTTATGTATCTAGTGTTTTTCTTTGCCTTTGCTACCTCCCTTTATAATGAGTTGAGACTCACAATTCTCCTGTCTACTTTCTTCATCATACTGACTGTTGAACTTTTACATTGTTAACCTTCTTGTCAGAATACTTTCCTACACTTCCTCATCCAATAAAACAAGTCCCCTTGTCCTTTGCCCCCTGTCCTGAAGAAACACCAAATGCAATTTGTCACAGTTCGGTATCTGTCTCAGTAGAGGTGGATAACATGGTTTTACATTTCTGATTTAATTGATAGTGATATCAGCTCAATTACACAAGTTTCCTCTGGAGAATGGCTGAGCAAGGCCTTAGAGATTGGACAAGGAGGTCAAAGTTGAACTGCTGCTTCTCCACATTGAAAAGAATCAGTTGAGGATGTTTGGGCATCTGAAGAGGTCGCAACCTGGGTGTCTCACTTTAGAGGTTTTCTAGGCCTTAACTGCTGGGAGGAGACCCACAATTTACTGGAAGGACTACATGTATTCTAACTGACCTGGAACTGCCGTGGGAATGCAAGGACGGCTGGGTTGTCCATATTAGGTGTTTGTTATGTAATCCTATATGACTTCATAGACACAACCCACTCTCAAACACCCCCTCTGAGGAAAAAGATTCTTCAAGCTGTTTTCACACATGAACATCAGACACAGTCTGCAGATCTGGATTGTACTATCTTTACTGTTTCCCATTTAGATGTGTACTTCAAAGAAGTCTGATGTGTTCTTATAAGTGGAAGTAGCCCAAAGAGACGCATGGGGGGAGCACATAGGAGGCTGGATGTGATGATAAAAAGAACTCTGGAGTACTTTTTATCATCCTATCGTACTCTGTGTGCTCTATTTTTGTATCTTTCTAATGTGTCATTTAAAGCAAGAAAGAAATTGTAAAGCAAAATAAAATAAATATTAAACTTTCCCCAAACATCTTCTGACTGAAATGATATTTTTCTTTGAGAATAATCTTTCTCACTGTAGCCATTAGTCTTGTTTTTTGTAGCCACGAAAAGAGTTATTGCGTATCTCTTGCAGAATGTTCAACCATGTTTTTATCAGAAATGGTATTTTGTTTCCTGGCATGAATGTGGCTTTTAATTAGAATCCATCAAAATGTAATGTTCTGAATTCCAGAATTTTGTAGCAATAATGTTTACGTTATTCATTCCAAATGCACTTTTAATGTGTGATTCCATCCTTTTTTCAACTTCTTGATTTAATGTACAGTTTAAGAATTCTGAGGTTGTCTCTCATCTTTGTTATGTTTGCGTTTGCCCAGCTGTCCCAGACCAGATTCTACACCAACGCTTGCAATGAGCAGAGTGCCGTCTCGATAGTGGATCGTCATATCAAAAATGCATAAATCTCTATGTGACTTTATTTTCATGTGACACAGCAATGGACAATATCAAGCTTGTGGTACTGTTCATCATCCATTTTGCCAGCAGCTGCTCAATAGAAAGCAGAATGACCCAAAAATAACTGTCTATTGTTGGGATTAACATAAACAAGTCTGTTACAAAGTGCTTACCCACTCCATATGCTGGAAGTATAAGGTGCTGCATGTTTTGCAGAAATGCTTAAACCAATACAGAAAAGATAAAATTGGAACGAAAAAATCCTTATTTCTAATAAAACATTTATTGTTGTCATATTGAATTTGCTCTCGATAGAAAGTATGAAGTGCTGAAGTAATTTCTTACTTTAAGGCGTGTTCTCATCCTCTTTCCTGAAAGATCAGCGAAAGCACTGCGAATTTCCATTTCTTCATCCGAAGGTATGCAGGCGTTTCAGACGCACTCAAAGGCGGAGACAGCGGTTTAATAATGGAGCGCCGGGGGAACAGCGTGAGACAAATAAGATGAAAACAGTGAAAGATCCAGTTCATTTGCCTGTGTTTATTTGCACTAGACATAGTTATATATGCGCCGCACTAAGACACCTGCTGAGTCAGTGCTGCAGGGTGAGGGGTTATAAATTATAGAGTGAGACCTTGGAGCACAATGTGATACATCTGAAACATTATGCCTGGTGGCATCTGATGCATGTACACAGTGATGACACTTACACACACTCACTGAGTCCTGGGAGGAAACTGATGAGCCTCCGCGCCATCTTAGACAAAAATCTGAACCCCCCACACACACACACGCATCAAATAAGAATGTGTTCCATTTGGTTCAGACGTGATGCAGAAATGTTGCATCTTCTCAAACAAACAGTCTGTGACATGAAGAGTAGAATAGCTCCATCAGGGAGCAAAGTCAACATCAGCTTAGCCACTTTAGTATGTTTACTTATAAAACTGCATGTGCATTCTGATGTAAAATTTAAGCCTGTCGCAATTATTAATTAGTGAATTGGTCAATTAATTGCATCATAAATTAAACCATTGTGACGGTTAACACTTTCTGAAG
Source organism: Poecilia mexicana (assembly GCF_051168715.1). NCBI lineage: Eukaryota > Metazoa > Chordata > Actinopteri > Cyprinodontiformes > Poeciliidae > Poecilia > Poecilia mexicana. Next base: position 1,169,884 of record NW_028263389.1, read on the forward strand.
GCCAATTTAGTTTAGAGAGGAATCATAGACCATTATGTTCATGGTTTTTAGTCACTTGACAGTTTGAAGGGCTAGAGGGCGCCACACCTGGTTTTACAGTAAAAGCCATAATGCTCCTCTTGTGAAAGTAAATGTGTTTTCTGTTTGTCCTACAGATGGACAGGACTCGTTGAAGGGTTGGAAGAAGTTGTACATCAGCAATTATTTATTTAATTTACTACAGAACGGTTTGTTTTATGACAACTACATTAGTGTTACACAGCCAAAAACTACCAGAGTTATCAATAATCATAAAAAAAGTTCAGACAGAAAGCTTCTGCTCTGGTATTCTTTGACTGTGACGTTTGACACCTATCATCAAATTCTTGCAAATTGGGAATATTCTTGAGTGTACAATATTTTTAGTTGTCTTTCTTTTATTCTCACTGAATCAGCTTTTCCTTTTGGTGGCTCTAAATCTGAAGGTTAGCATTCCTCACGGCGTTCCAGTGAACTTTCGGATTAATTCTGATTCTCACTATTACATAAATGTAGAGTTTTGCACATTTTGCTGCTTCAGTTTTTGATGAAGGTTTCCATTGTTGATATTGTGCTTTAGGGTCCTTATCTCAGGGTTGGCCCCAGATTGTCTCAGGCCTGAGGCAGAATTTGGTTTGTTCCTGTTAAAAACATCAACACCACTAACAAAATCCCAGCCCAGATTTCTGTCTGTGATCTGTATTAAAATTCATAATACCTTCATGGGAGGTCCCTGATGGTTTGGGGGCTCTTAGTGGCAATTAGTTTGTTGTCATGCGTTTGTTGGAGAACCTTATTGAAGAAACAGCATAAAAACCAAGGAACAGCAGACATGGCATGGAGAACGTTACCATGTTGCGATTCCTCTTACCCCTGAGCCAACAGCACCAAGGTGACACTGAGATTAAACAGAGTAGCTCCGTTTCTATTGACCATAAAATTGCCTTAAACTTAAAATTTGAAAACAAATTTGCTTTTTTGAAAAACATCAGTTTCAAAAAATCTCACATTTTTCAATAAAAGGTTTTTACGCTGTATCAAAATTTGTGTTTTTCGCAAGAACTGCAATGTAAACAGACGTCAGACGAGTCATGCCGGTTTGCATGCAGCAATATCAGAGTGTCTATATGTAGGCACTTGTCCTCCTTGGACGATGAGCAGCTGGCTCCACCAGAGCTCTCACAGCATCACACACTTTAATCAAAAGTTGAGTTTGTCATTGCAAAGTGTTGAATGGATAACTCTTATGGAGAAACCGGCAACTACAACTTCCTAGAAACGCTGCTTATGTATGAACTGTGCATCCTCTGCTCTGGATGATTCACACATGCACAGAAAAGCAAATTTCTCATCTGATTTGCTTTAACTACATTAACACAGCAATAGCAAAATTGTGTTTTTTTTTGGGGGGGATATTAGCAGAATATTGACAAAGTTTTGCACATATTTATGATGGAAATGTAGCAAGTCAGACTTGCAACTCACCAAAAAAACATTAAATACAGTGGATGGGTTTTCATCAAAAGGGCCAGAGATGCTGGTTATGCAAAGATGAATAAAGACAAATCCATAAAAACCTATTTCCAGACCTAATGACTTGGGATTGGGGCAGAGATTCATCTTCCAGTAGGACAACCCTGAACATACAACCAGAGCTTCAATACAATGGTTCTAATCAAAGCATATGCATGTGTTAGATTAGTCCAAAGTCTAGACCTTAAATCTAATTAGCAATTATCAATATTCAGACAAGGCTTGAATACTGATGCTCACAGATGTTCTCTATTCGATGTTTTTTTTTTTTTTTTTTTTTGATAAAAACAGTTTTGCATCTCTCTAGACTTACCCCTCCTCCCCCAAACACTCACAGCTGTACCTGCAGTGAACTGCTGCTGTTTGAAACACTGATTAAGGCCTGTTATGAAATGCACCACACATTTTCTGGAATACATTAAAAAAAACGGAAACATGGAATTATTCTTTGCACTTGAATGGATGAACCAGCTGTTGACTATTTGCCTTGGAGCACGCCTCAGTCAGTCAACTAGTAAATCCAACTCTTCTACAGTCTGGGACAAACAGAGCCCTTTTCACCAACACAGCAAAAGGCTCCAGTGATTATACTGTGTCCTGACATTCAGGCTTTACCTTCCCACTGGTGTCTGAGACTCTCCAGCAGATGGAACATGGCTAATAACATGAACCTTGAGAGAGCGGGTCTTACTGAGTGAATGTTGATTTTCTTTTAATTCCTTCTGTTTCTCGCCACTGGCTTCTCTTTTCAGGAAACAAAAAAAAAAATTCTGTCAGGACAAAACCTGAGAAATGAAAGTGAAACTGAAGGAATTCAAACTGTGGAAAGAGACAAAAACACAGAAAAGGTAATCATTTAGAAAATAAGAAAGAAATGAAAGTAGCAAGGTGAACAATTAGTCAATTCATCAATAGAATAAGAGGGTGATTGAAGCTTTGAGAAATAAACAGACTTTAAGGCAACAGGATGTAATCCTTTGCAGTGTTTCTGTGTTGTATTCAGGTTTGTAAACTGCAGGAGGCCTCTCATGAAATCATCCCAGCACCTGAGGATTTTCTCTGTTGATTTGAAGCGAGAGCGTTCGCTGCTTTCACTCTAATTATCAAAGGCTGTGACAGTTTTCCAGCTGAATAACTGAAGTGTTGCTGCAGTTTCAGTCCAAATAAAATCAACCAAACAAGAACAAGAAAGTCTTTCATTTAAAAACAATGTGATTCCAGATTCAGTCATTCTGAGAATACCTGTCTGTCTTACGGGTTGAGCAGTCATTGCATCACTGCCCAAAGGGTTGAAGTGACTCAAGTGTTTTGAAGATTTTATCATTTGAGTTGTTTTTTGTTCCTCTGCTCACAGTTCACATAGTCGAAGGTGTTAAAAATGACCAGCCGCTCCTTGTTTCCGTAAAAAACATAAAAAAAACCTCTGCATCCTTTAAAAAAATATGTTTAACTACTAGCAGTGAGTCATTTTAATTGCTACTTTCGGATTGTATTTTTAAAGCTGCAGCAAGGTGAGGCTGTGATGTGGAAACCAACCACTTCTGGTTCCCATAGGAACCAATCTTTATTTTGATCTTCTTGAGAAGGTTCTCACATTGACTAAGTCCCAGCAGAGACTGGACTTTCTACAGCATCTGAAGAAGTAAAACCTTCCTAAGCAACTGGTCGTCTTCTACACTCTCATTATTATTCAGTCTGGTCTTTGTTCGTCAATCACTGCGAGGTTTTAGATTGTCCATAAAACAGAACAGGGCCAAACTGCAACAACTAATCAGGTCTGCAGAGAGGATCATCTGGACTGACCTTCCCTCCATCCAGGACTTGTACAGGTCAAGGGTCAGGAAAAGGGAAGCACCTCTGCAGACCCCACACATCCTGGACACAAACTGTTTAGACTTTTATCTTGAGCCTGGGATAGGAGGCTGCATCTATATGACTGTCAGTTTATGAGTGGAGTTGGTTAGGGAGTTACCCAATGGCTGTAAGATCTGCAGTTATTTATTGTTGACTTTAAAAAATTGTCACCAGTAGCTGCATTTTCATTAGAAATATTGATACATTTGTTAATATTCTGATAATATTGAAAACCATAATTTCTCACGTCTGGTTTCCATTTAATAAAAAACACAATTAAAATTACATGTGGATATACTTGTTCCCGCGATAAGTCATTAAAGATATGCCGTGCCATCATCCTCCAACTACATCCTGTCGTCTTCTCCTTCGTGGTTTGCGCCAGCGGCAACATCCAGCTGTGATCATGTGAAAAAAGTGTTTCCATTGCAATTTTGCAGAATAAACTAATTTTGATGCGGCCAAGAAAACTACCTTATCCAAAACATTTTATCGACAAACACTAGTTGGCGAGTTTGTTTCCATTGAACAATCTCGCTCAAAATATCAAATTGCGTAATTAAATGGTTAATGGAAATGCAGCTGGTGTTAATGTGAAATGCTGTAGTTTTTCATTAGCAATCTATGCATATCTGCATTCCCTAATAATATCAGGAGGTTAACCTGTCTGTCACCAATTTTACCAGGAAATATTCAGTAGAATCATTTGTCTAGTGAGAGGCAAAGAGACACAAAAACATCTTTGTATTTTTACTGATCACTGTGAGAAAGTAAGGATGTAGAATATAAAGTGCTTTTTTCTTTCTTTTTCATTTTTCTAATTTGTAGCTCTGATGTAGAATATAATGATTTTAGAAATCCTATGAGCCACTTCCTCCTCATCACTGGACTAAATGATAGTATTTAAATAGCACCCTGAAGAACTTTATTTCTCTCACTCTCACACCAATCTGTCTTGTGCGCATTTCAGAGGCATTCACTTCTCAGCAACTGAGAGTCCTACCATGGACACCAATTTATTTGCAAAAATCTCTGAGCAAAGTTTTTTTTTTTTTTCTTTGCTTATTTACATGGATAACGTGAGTTGCTTGGTGAGATTCTTTGTATTGGAGCCAGACTAGTGACAGGACACCATGCAGGACCAAAAGCATTCCAGTAAATGACTTGGAGCGATGCCAGGCAGGTGTGGGGATGGTTAGGTTGGCAGGACGCCAGCGCGGTCAGAGGCAGCATCAACCAAGGTGCAGTTGCACTGTGGGTTTGTGCGCACCGGATTTCACACCAAGAGCTAAGATTGTGAGAAAACTCACCACCTGCATGAGTCGCTACTGGCAGCACCATGACCCAGTGCTGTAAGCATATGCAATGCCATCAGTCCTGATAAACACCATCTTGCCTTCGTCAAAGCCGGAGGGGAACCCTGTCGACAGCAAAGGACAGGGTTAGGTCTCCTCTGTGCGGGTCGGCCTGCGGAGGCAGCTGAACCACATTGCTACCACATCACTGTGTCCAGACATAGCTTGTAATATCTGAGGCAGCAAAACAACTGATTGTGCTCAAACTCACTGTGCACTGAGATAAGCGGATGGAAGAGGGAAATGAAAGAAAATGAGCAAAGTACCACCTGCACATCTGCAAATCTTGCCTTTGTCAAAGCCGGACGAAACTCTGTAGAAACACAGAGTTGGCTCCAAAGGTGACATATACTTATAGCAACAACAAAATGAACCTGACTTGGTGGTTTTACTGTAGCTACACAGCATTGTAGCAAAAGGATGCAAAACAAACTCAATGTTGAATAAAAATTGCATGACCGGACCAATACAAACAGATGCACAATTATATGGCCGTACGTTTTTGAAAAGCATTGGTGGAACATCCTGCACAACCAACAAAAATGCAGCAAGTGGTTTCTGAATGGTAAGTCACTAACAAAAGACTTGTCTTTTCCAACAGCCATTGTACAGCATATACAGCAGTAAAACAAGCTGACCAAATGTGCTGGAGCTCATCTTGGGTTGCTAGGTGACGGGGTGGGCTTTGGTGGTGTTACTAGGTGAGGGGGTATGCTTTGCTGGTGTAGCTAGGTGAGGCCGTATGCTTTGCTGGTGTAGCTAGGTGATGGGGTATGCTTTGCTGGTGTTGTTAGGTGAGGGGGTAGGATTTGCTGGTGTTGCTAGGGGAGGGGCACTGCATGCTGATTTGTGACTTTACATTCCAGAGGGTTTCAACAGGAGTCATTTTCCACATACCAAAATTAAAATCTCAATGGATTGTCTTGAATTCCTTGAGATTAGGGCATGATGTGTTGATTTTTGAGGTTTTTATTAGCCTCCTTAATGTTGTTAAACAGTTTATTTTTAAATGATTTTACAGTTAAGGCCTGGGTTGGTCCAGTTAAAATGAACCAGAAATGAGGTAATTTATGTTCAAGTTATAACTTGAACACATTAAGTGTTCAAGTCACATTATGACTTGAATTCCATCTATAGAAGATGGAGTTGATTTGGACAGCTTATATGAAGGGAAATTCTAATTTGAAAGCTTCCTTTTGCATTAACTCTATTTGATATTACAATATGTTTGATGGCCTGAAACCATTAACTGTGACAACAACATAACATATCTGTAAGGCAGCAGTCTGTGTACCTCATGACATGTGAATAAATGGGTTCATTCTGTCAAGCTGCTTATTGCAGTGTTAGAATATTTAAAATAACTCGTTTCCATGGATTCTGTTTAAATGAATTTTGCCATTTTGGGAATTTGTGGCCAGAAGAACAGAAAATTTCAAAAGTGAAAAGCAGCAGGTTAGTCATTTAATGAAAATCCATCATTCGATTTCTGCACCTACTTTAACGGTAAATACCTTGTGATGAAAAACGGCTCACGGAGGGTTTTAATGAAAAGATGAGTGGTTCTAATTAAACAACTCCTCCGTTCTGTTAGTTTGTTCCACAGAGAAAGTTGGCAGGGGGAAAAAAAGTCAATTAAATCTGTGGTTAATCGAAGCCAACATGTGTCCTCTGATGTCACAGTGCGGTGTTTTAATCCTCGTCAGTGATCCGCAGCTAATGAATCACACTTCTGCACTTGTCTTCAGAAATGACAGTAACTGCCAGCTCAATCTCCTGCCAGCACTTCTAAAACCTCCCAAGATGTTTCTTTCCTTTTTAACCAGTCACCCTGATTCTCGCTTTCCTTTCCTTGCATCCCCATTTCTTTTCATCCCAAATTTCCCTTCCAGTCTGCCCTACATTTCACGGCGTGTGGAGATGAATCAAGGTGGAACTGTAGTGTGGTATTTAGCGCATCGTGTGGCAGAAGGGTGTTTTCGCGTTCTCCTTGAACATACCAGGATTTCCTCCCTCACTCCAAAGGTTAATTGTTGAGTCTCCATTGGCCGTTAGGGTGAGCGTGCACGCTGGTCTGTCTCACGGTGATAGCCTCTTGGATCAGGGAAGGTTTGTCTTCTGGAAAGTCGAGGCACGCTCTAATCCTGCAGCAAGTTAAAGGGAGATTACAAGACTTCTCTAAATGTTGACCAATTAGGATAGCAGCTGAACACACTCAGGCATGTTAATTACAATGAACTTTGGGAGTAAGTAAACAGGACTAGAGACAGTAATTATTTCAGCTAATTAGTTGAATAAGTTATGTCATGATTGGCTTAAATAGTCTTGAAGTAATTTTTAGTGCATGTGTAACAAGGAAGTTTGTGTTTGGATGTTCTGAGCGTCAAGCTACAGTATATTTTCATAAAATTAGTCAATTATCATGATGATTCCACACAAACATGGAGATATTCCTTATCAAATAGCATAAAAGTCATAAAAACATATATTCAATGACTTTATAGCCTTTTTAGGTAATAAACCAGAAAAAAGGATTCTACCACCTGAATCCTATATGCAGTCGAAATAGATTGATCCAAAATATTGATACTAAATCAGTGTCAGTATCAGATAATATTTTAGAGCTTTCAATTTAATGGTGAGATCAATGAATTAGTTTAAGAGTCCCTCTTTTTTGTATTTGTAATGTAGTTTCTCAACTCTGCCTAGAAAAATCGGTTTTCATTTGCTCTGAAATTAAAATTATAGTTTATAATTAATTTGGGAAAAAAATGTCCTCAAACTTGTTTTGTTTTTCTATTGCTCCTGTTTATCATGATGATGGGTTAATAAAGTATTTTGTAGATATTAATCAACTTTGTCCAAATTCTTAACTAGGATTTAACAAAAATAATTAAAATGAAAAACCACAAATACATCTAGTGGTAGAAGTTTGATAATAGAACAAATATAAATAACTCTCGGTATTGGTATTTGTTAGAATTATAGTTGTTATCATTCTTACAATTGTAATTTTATGTTACTAGTTGTTTTTCTATTTAGAGGTTTAGTGTTCAAATTTGTTAAAACTGTGGAGACACAATTAAATCTTCCTTAACCCTTAGGAGTCTTGGGTCTAAATGGCCGTTTTGGTATAATTTTGAATTTTCCTATATTTCCACCATAAAAAGTATTTACCGCTTCCTGAGCTGTAAACCTATCTGTGTGTTAATTAAATTTCTGTGTCCCCCTTCTTTGTTTCTGAATTCACATCCAACTGTGAAGATAGGATGTGGGTTCAACCCCCTCCCTTCCTTTTCACACCCTTCTTGCTAATAAAAGACGGTATCGGTATCAGTATCAGATATGTATCCTGTATTTTCTTGATATTGGATCATTACCAAGATTTGAAGTATCACACACCTCTAATATTCAGCTCCTCCAGAGATGACATCTTGTTAGACTTACAGTAGGGACACAATGTTTTTGGATAACAGGTTGAAGAGTCCTTCAAGGAATGTTCAGTTGTTTCTAATCAAAACCTTCTTTAAGCTTCTCAACATTCTCCCTGATCTGCTGCTGTGCTTCTTGGTTTTCCTGATGCCGTTTGTTAGCTGATGTTCTCTTAACACACCTCTGAAGTATTTAGAGAACAAATGGATTTAAACTGAAATTAAATTAAACACATACATTTTTGCTATTTATGGAATTTGTAAAGGCAGCTGGTTGCCCTGTGGTTGACTCAGGGATGTAATGGATAGAGTACGAATTGGACCTCCAGGAAAGGCTAACCATGTGCAAAACGATCAGCAGCTTGTTTTCAGGCTTGGCCTTCAGGTCAAACTGTACAACAGACAGATGCATAACTGGGAGAACAAACAGGAAGTAATGAGGAAACAGGAAATATGCGATTGCCCGGGTGTTTCAATTGCCCTGAAATAAATCCTCATCAAAGACTCGAACTTCACCAAACCTTAACACTCTGAGTTGTTGCTGTAGAGGAAAGGAGTACTTTCGATTACCGAGGATCATTTCACCCACAGGAAACGATCCGCTCACAACAAATAGAGGGGAAAACCATACGCCGGAAACCAGAAACATCATCACAGAGTGAGGAAAATCTGGAGGTGGAGAAAGTCGATGTAAACACAGATTTTTATCATGTCTCCTATGACAAGGGATGTCAGAGTAAATATGATTAAAAATAGATACATACATCATCATTTTTAAGAGTTCTAGTTGTAAAACATTTGGAATAACCATGTATGACTGCACTTCTACAGCACAAAATTTGCTGTTTTGTCCTGGGCTATTACACAAGAACCCAATAAAATACCTAAATGTTTGGATTAAAGGTTATAATGTGACAAAATGTGTCTCTTTGTCTTGATTTTGATTCAGGGTTTGATAAGCCACCTTCTCGTTTAAATGCATCTGCAATGAGGCAAAAAAAGAGATTTGCTTCCATCCTAATAGATTTGATTGAGTTAAATTTCTCTCTCAAGCACATGCAGCTGATCAGGTCATTCCAGCGGAGTGTATGGGCTAAACAAATATAATATTCTCTTTTTTTATTATGTCAGGCCAGGCTCTCCTCCCTAATATTTACTTTAAGGTTTTTTCTTATTATCTGATAGTGATGGGGTTATAATTCCAGGCACTTAGAACTCACTTCAGAGAGAAGTCTGCTGTTTGATCAGGACTGCTACAGTGCTTCAGTGCAAACTGAATAATAAGGTTACCATTAATAATAAGGATTTAATCTATTTTTTAAAACAATTTCTGTATATGAAGGCATCATGTAGGGCTGGGCGAGGATAGCATAAATATTAAATCCTAACATAGCAGATAGAATTTACCGGTATACCTAAAAAAACCGTGAATGTTGTGAAAAAGTGAAATTGTTTTTGACACTCATTTCATAAAGTAAAACTCATAGAGTGAAATATTTCAAGGCCTCATTTGTAATTTTGATGTTTTTTGTTTTTGTTTTTTTTTTTTACGAAAAGTGAAATTCCATAATTCGGTGGATTTCAATAATCAAATCACGATGAAACAAAAGTGTGAATAATCATTTCCTGTCCAGAATGACAATGGAGCTTGGCTTGAGAATATTTCACTGATGATAAAAACAAGGTCCCAAAGAGCTTATATGTGTATCCAAATTGAAATCAGCATCAAAGTTTATGCCAAAGTTCCTAACAGGATTGAGCCAAAGAACCAAGAAATCCAAGTAGCTCCAATATCACAGACATGCAGGTTTCTGGAGCAAAGATAATTTTGGATTTTGTTTCATTTAATTGAAGAAATTTGTCTGCCATCTATGTGAAATGTTTAGATTGTGGGCAGTTTAGACATTCATTCATTTGATGAAGATCAGTCCAAGGCAGATCCTGATGCACCGACACCTCAACCTGTCAACTGTGGTTTGATACAGTTGAGTGTAGGGCTGTTGTAAACTAGTATTTTAGTAATTAAGTAATCTATTGATTATTCTTACGATTAATCAAGTAATCAGATAAAAAACTGATAAAATAAAATATTGGTAAATATAGCATAACACCAGTGTTACTATTGGATATCAACATCAGTCCAATTTTTCATATTTGAGCTTCCCTAAGAAGTACTTTTTTGTAGATTAGAAAATTAACCTGTAACAATAATAGCTCACTTTCTAAGTTTAAATGTATACAAAAATGTATACAATGTATACAAAAATCTGGAATTATATTCAAGTTTCAGCTGTAGTTGAGTGGTGGTTAACTGTATCAAAAACCGACGTAAGGTCTAACATGAGCAAGACTCAATAGTTTCTCTTATCGCTCTGCATCTGACGTGATCTGTAGAAATAACTGGAAGAGGGGTTAAAATTAAATGGGGTGAATGACAGCATTGATTACCTTTACCAGAGACCAGCAAAGAACTAACAATAGTGAGAACATGGGAACCAATGGACTGCTAGACAATTTCAAACACCGATGTAGGTTAAATGTCAAGAGAACAAGACGAGGTTTTCATTGCACCAAAGAGCTTGGATAGCTCAAATCAAGTTACAGATGCAAAGCTGCCAAAGATAACTGACTAAACCGCCATGGAAACCATCAACACAGACCCTGAAGAGATATTTATTCTCACATTTTGAACCTTATCAATGAAAAAACAAAAAAGAAATAAAACGTTAAGAGTCTTCATTTGACATTATGGAAGTAGATGTAGTAGGAGTAATGATGTCACTAATAATGTGGAATGACAGCTTAGAAGAGTTGCATAACTCTTTCTGAAATGAAAATACCATTTGTTAAAACTATACTATGTAAATAGTACATTTTCCAATCAAAAGGGATTAAATATTTTAAATTTGATTAAAGTTACATTTGTGGTTCCAAAATGTAATAATTTGAATTTGTGAGGTGGCTTATTTAGAAAAACAAAATGAAAACATAACATTATTTTTTTTTTTTACCAAAATCATTCAGGATCATAGATTTTGTGTCATTGATTATAGATTTATAATCTATAATCAATGACTTGATAGCCGTCATTGATTATAGATTTGATAGCCGTTCAATAAAAAGTACAATCTCTTAAATCTTACATGCCAAACAAGGCACCCATTTGTACTTTTCATCCTTTATCCATTTTCTGTCACGATTTTCCTCTTCCTGCCATGTTTCTTTCTTGTCCTCTGCTCCCCCTGCTGGCTGCTGATTACTAATCTTCACCACCTTTGCTGCTGCTCTGCCACTCCTGCTGCTTGCTGATTGCTCCCACCTGTGATTCTGGCTATATAAGCTCCTGCTCTGCACTTTCACAGTGTGAGATTGTCTGTCATCTTTGGCACAGCCTTGGTACAGTCAAACTTGAATTGGTGGTTTTGGCTCCTGACCATCACCCTTATCTTCTCCCTGACTGCTCTGTGAAGTGCTCTGCTTTTGGCTCTGACCCATGCTTCATTTACCAGGTCTCTGATTTCTGCCTCATGGATTTTTGGATCTGTTCTGCCCAGTTGAGCCATACTGTTGCTGACCCGACCATAGAGCTTTGGTTTGTGGACAAAGTAATGCCTTAAGTCTTTATGGTGAAATGTGAACATTGGATTGGTGTGTGTGTGTGGGGGTGTGTGTGTGTGTGTGTGTGTGTGTGTGAACCAACTTACCCAGCTAGCGGAGTGTGTGCACCCCACAATGTCATCATTCCTGGTTTCCAGTGTATAGATTGCACATCTCTATGTGGTCCTGTGAGTGAAACTATCCCTGATAAAAGGAGATGATTCCAATTCTCTCAGAGGATTCAAGTTTTTTGAGCTCCAGAGAAGGAACCACCTCTGTCGGGTAATCCACTACTTCCTGTTTTGAAAGTCCACTCACTTTCCCGTCTCTTTTTTTGTGACTAAAAGGCAGATCCTAAGTAGAATTTACCGACCATCTAGCACATTTTGACATTAGTTAATAAAACTCATTTAACCTTTATGGGGTTGTCATTTGTGTTCTGGGTTTCATTACTTTCACCCAAAAAAAATTAACTTTATTCCTTAATCATAATTTAAGTGGACTTAGGAGATTCCCATAATGCTTTTTATGGACATTCCTATTCAGGCAGCAGCAGATGCACTTACTCATTTCATTTTACTAGCATTGACTTTACATGCTTTAGCTCATGATGATGTATGAAGTGGAAAAAGCGACATGTCATGGTTATGACAAAGAACCAGGCTTGTTTTCTGTTAGCTTTTGGCATAAAGATTTAACTCTGCAGACTGGAATAAATAAACTCATTACTCAGTAACCTTTTTGTCAAAGTTGACTCATTAAATGACATTTTAACCGACTTATTAAAAACAGACGGAGACATTACCATTGAATACAAACAATAGCTTCCCAAACTACTAAGTATCTGCCAGCGAACTAACCCTCCGCTGCAGCAGGACATCAGCGCTGACACCAGCTGTTAGCGCTCACTCCTGCGTGACGTCAACTCGGCTTGTAATAGTGCTCCATCCTTTCTGTCCCTACTGAGTGAACAGATTTGACACATTCTCAATCCCAGGTCTCAGTATACAGACTCACGGTTGGTGTTGCCATAAGCAATACGTTAATGCGCCAATGTTCATTTGTGTCACCACTTCTGAAGAGTTGTAGATCAACAACCCAACAGGTGCCAGTGATTTTGTTGTCCAAAAACACTGGAGTCACTTTTAGATGAGTTGTTGGATATTCATCAAACTTTCTCCTTTGAAATTTAAGTTAGACCACCTCCCCTTCCTCCATTTATTATCCATCTCTATAGTAGAAGAGGGAGAGGGAACAATCCTTAACAGAATGGAACGCCATCTTGGCCAAATGAAGACTGAAAATCAACCAAAGTAATATCCATCCATCGTTTGTACTCAGTCATCAACGCAAGGTTGTTGCCTCTTTCTGATGCCTAGAAAGAGACAGAGTACACCCTGGTCAGGTTGCCAGTCCATCACAGAGCAAGTTGCCTACAGTTAGACCCAAAATTATTCATTACCCAAGACTGAACCAAGATTTAGGTTCAAAGGTGACTTTAGCTGGCATAAAGGCTCCCACATTCTTCTTTTGAAGCCAGTCAGCACACAGTCGCATGGTTGCAGACTGTTTGTAGTCACACACACCAGTCATACAGTGGTGTAAACCCCCCCCCTCTCTCATTTCAGATGAGTCACTCCCGACTCGCCCGGGTTCCCACTCCCCACCTGAATTCTCTGTTTTATTTTTACGAAACGACCACAGAGAGCCTCATTCCATGGATGTAAGCACTGCAATGTTCATTCAGTAGTTTTTAGCCATTTGATAGCGTTTAAACCCCTTTTGCACTGTACAGCTGGACCTGGTCTGACTCAGGTTGGCCTGGCTTCAAAGCAGAGCATTTTTGCATTAGCACTTCCAACCCGGTCCCACTTCAGCCAAAGATTTTACTGGTAAATAATAAAATTTCTCCAACTGAACTGATCAAAAGTCGGCAAGACCATGAACGAGGTGATTTCTGCACCCGTCATCATTCCAGCGGGGGAAATCCCACAAGCTGCAGCGATAGTTCAGGTGCACCAAACGCTAGTCCAGCTTAGAGGTAACACTCGGATGAGATTTTTTTATTAGTCAGAGGTAAAGCTGAGGTAAAGGTTTCCCTCAGCTTCCTTGCTGATAAGAATCAGAAGTACTGCTGACAAGTACAGAAGCAGCTGGATGGCACAACACCTTGGCAGTTAAAGCAGGAATTACATTGACGTAACCATCCTGCCATCTTCAAAGTTCTATGCCACTCAAAACAACCAGGTCCGTAGTGCCAATGGCACCAATAGAACCGGGCCGGGCCAGGCTGGAACCCGCAGTGCAAAAAAGGCTTTTGTCAATTAGTGAAGAACCGTACAAATGTATATTTCCTCACTCAGGATGCAAAACTAGATGGAGGAAGTGAACTAGTTGAAGAGAAACATCGACATTGCTGCCCAAGTTCATTTCAGCTTGAAACACGGCAGCAAACTTCTGACTGATCACACATTTCGTACAGATCTCCCTTCTGGTGTCGAGAAGGGGAGGAGGATGCCTTACTGTGAACAAAACCATGCAATTTTCGTCATGCGTCTATGTCAGTGAGAGCCAATTTCGGTACCTCGGGTGAAGAATGGGTTACCCCTAAATACAGACAGTGTGACAAACCTGAGGTAGTTTCAGGACGCATCTGGAGAACCATGTTAAAAGGAGCTCCAGCTGTAACCTTTAAGGAGCACCTGGTGGAGGAGTGACATTCAGCTCCATCCCTTATGTCTCATGCTTTATCTAGTGCTCACTGTTCAGTGTGTGTATGTATGTCTGTGTGTATCTGTGTGTTTCAGACAGAAGATGAGAGGGAAGTGCTGTGACTTGGGTTGTCAATCCCATGGTTTGCTGAGAGCAAGCGGCCTCTTACCTGACCATTCTGCAAAGGGACTAGTGTCTCTCTATCTTTCTCTCTCTCTCAAACATCCTTCCTCTCTCTTGCTTACAGCGGTACAGGTTTCTCGTGGAAAAGTTGAAATTGTGCTTCATCATTTCCATTTCCTCTGACTGCTCTCCAAATCTCCATGTAGGGGGAAATAACATGGATTTATGTGTGGGGCACTAACAATATCCTTGGTTATTGCTAGAAGCAAATAAATAAATCACTGCAGCGAGATGCTTAATCTTCGCTGCCTGGACTCGTGAAAAGTGAGTGTGACTGAGTTTATTTCTGTATGTCGGGGTGTGTGCACAGTCATTTGTGCCACCCATCAGTGTGTTTGTGCATTTTATTTGTATTTGCTATGAGCCAGCCTCTCTAATACTTGGCCTTGTGGGATTTATTTGGCGCTTTGCTGTCGGCCTGATCAGCCCACTGAAATGCAGGCAGGTGTAAAACTCAGTAGCTCTCAACAAAATGTGATTCTGTGAGAAAAAAAAACAAAAAAAAAAAAAACACAGACCTTCTTTCCTACCCCATTCATGTGTGGGTTAAGACATGCTGTGGATTCTGGGTCTTGTTGGATAAATTAATGTTCAACTTTCTTGGATAGATTTAATGTTGTCATTATATCCAAGCACAAAGCAGGAAGGAGCATTGTCGTAACAAAAGCCATGATGATGGAAACGGTATGTGCAGGGTGAATATATGCAGTCATTCAGTAAGATGAAGTTTGTGTCATATTACAGTCACAAAAACAAATGTATTTTATCATGACGGTTAATCTTAAGGGTTGAAGGATGAGGACTCCGTGGTTTTCATTTTTTTATAAGCATTTGTCTTCACAACCCCTTCAGGTGAAAACTTTCTTATGACTATATGAAAAACATGACCAACGTACCTTTGCACGTGACATTACCCTCCTCAGAAAGCAGCAACTCCGCCATGGCGCACATCAAAACAACCACACTTCAACTCAGATGCAGCTTGTCAAAATCAGCCAGTTGCCTGATTTTGGGTTTATTTAATTGATTTCACTGTGAAATCGCTACAAGGTGCTGTGCAGTTAGCTGCACAAAGAGACAAGGATGAAAACCAAAGTGGTCATTTTATCTTAAACCTTTTGATGAGGAAAGAAGATGGCCTTGTGATGTACGGCAGCCATCAGTCATAAGGACTGACAACCCTCACTGTAATCATTGATTCACTTGTTACAAGATACAACAATTAGTATTCATTTAAGTAAGTAAGCTTATTAGTAAGATACAGTCATATATTAACATTACGTTATTTTCTCTGGCTCCTTCTTGCTCAGCCTCCTTTAATGGCTGGACTGCTGATAAAACATGTATTTGGTATGTATGATTTGGTGCAAGGGGAAATCATACTTATAATATAGTTGTATAAATCATGTAGCATTAATTGAGGCAGTCAGTAATTTGATCAAATCAATACAGACGTCAGGAGGGAGAAAGTATGCATCGGCATTTAAGCTAGCTATTTCCAACTAGCTTCATAGATGCCACCATCTATGAACCGAGCAAGATGAGCTACTTCTCCACAGGCAGGTTATCTCGACTTGAACATGAAGAAGCCTTGGCTATGCTGGCAAAAACAACTTGGGAAATTGATCACAGTTGCTTTGTTCCATATTCTCGTCCCTTATTTCTGACGTCCATCATGGCGCCTCAACATGATAAGTTGACATAGTTGCAAAGTGTCAATAGGTGGGTCATATATTAAAGTAAACTCACGTTGTGATGTTAACAAGTGGGGTGAACATTTAAGCTATCACTTTTTTTATGCTACATATCTTTATTTAATTGTAATTTTTATGAAGAATTATTTTACATACTTTTTTTGTACAAAATGTTATTTTATCTTAATTATTAAAACAACAACAACAACAAAATCAAAACTGGTAAATACGTAGCCCGAAAGACTTGGAGCTGTATTTGCAGAGACAAGTTGTTCTACAAAAGATTAACTCTCCCTGTGAAAAAAGCTTAAAACCAGTTGTTGTTTTTTTTTTGTTTGTTTGTTTTGTTTTTTTCCATTTCACAATTATGCACCACCTTGTCTATGACAATCCTTGTAAAATTCATTACAGGTTCTTGTTGTAACCGGTGAAATGTGACCAAATGTGAGAACGAGTGTAAATATTGTTTTGTTACTGGTAAAATAAGACAAAATATTTGCTGCCAGCTGAAAAAAAGCTGTGATTAAAAGCAGCAGCAGGAATGTTGTGGAAAAATTCCAATTTTTTCAGTTGATTGTGCAGATTGATTAGGAAACATCATGTCTTATCTTTACTAAGGAACTGGGATTGGCTTTTATAAAGCAGGTGGAGTAACAGAACCCAGTAGGATGTGATTACCTGGCAGACAGCAGAGGACAACAACTGGTCATGTCAGACAGAATTATAGAAGTTCTGAAGAAGATCCAAGAAAAAAAAAAAGCTCACTCTGCATTAAATGTATTTGCTAATAAAAGTAATTAATGAAATGTTTTCAATTGTTCTCCTTAACACCAAAATGTTGTCCTCATTATATGCTGTGGGTGTTCCTAATCCATAAATCCACTTTTATAGAAACCTACATCTTCAACTGAAAGTGTGAATTCTTCAGATTCTACAGGAATTTTAATAAAAACCATTTCATTACAGATCTATACATCTGCTACTACTTTTACTGCCGTTACACATGGACTACACAGCTCCCCCTTTGTTCTGCATGTTGTTTCAAACAACTGCAGAGGCAGCAGCTCTGAACAATAACCCCATTGTTCCATAACACAAGTATGAGACAGACAACAAAAAGGCACCTTTGCATGCATACTGTTTTTTAAGCTCTGGGTAGATGAAAGGGTGCATCCACAGATCGGTGTAGAACACGTAGGGGGCATCCAGCTAAAAACAAAACACCACAAAACAAAAGCTTAACAATTTTCAGATGACTCGTGTCTAATACACAACAAATTCTTTTTATAAATTCACATTCTAACACAATTTTGCTTTAAATATTTGAGAGAAAAAAATATTTGAGGAAGCATATCAAAGTGTTTTGAAAATCAAAATCCAGGTGTAGATTGTGGCAGATTTATCTTTTTACAATAATGCATTCGTAGCCTGTCCATCAGTCATTCACATGATTTGTATCTCCTTTCAGTAATCTGTCTGGAATTTCTCCCTTTGAGCTTTGCGTCTCTGGGTGGATCTGTCATTATATGCCACAATGATAACTTTTAGGAAGAAATGTTTTATGACATTGTGAACACAGAACAACTATTTACAGTGTGGTGAACAAATAAAAAAATTGTTACAATATTTATTGATACTTGACAAACATCACTATTCCGCATCCCTATACGTGCAATCGGGAAGAAAAACAACAACCATGGTGGATGATAAAGAACTTTAAGTTGTTAATGTGCTGGTTCTGGTTGGTCAACAACTTCCAAATCGTAAGATTCGCTTCACCATTACCATCCATGTTTACTTCCGCAAACACCAAGCTCTTCTTCTTTATGACGGGTTAGCAAAACACTCTCTTTATGTGTGGCATTGTGTCCTTTCTGAGCAGCGAGACACTTTCAGGTCATTTGCATTTCACACTGGAGGTCTGCAGTGTGAACGAATAAGCAAAAAAAATCTGATTTGACAAAAAATCCGATTTGGGTCATTTCAGGCTGCAGTGTCAATGTAGCCTTAGATGATGGCTGCGCTGGTCATCCTAAGAACTAGAGCAAAAAGTACAGCTATTATTATTATTATTATTATTATTATTATTATTATTATTATTATTATTATTATTATTGGAGGAAGCAATTTTAAAACAAAACCTAAGAGTCACAGTGAAGCCCAATCAAGTAGCATTTTAATGTATTAATTTTCACTTTCTTTTAGGTGACATTGCCATCGTTATACTTTTTTCTTTATCAGTTTACATTTGTCAAGTGTCATAGCAATGAAGAAGATATTTTAAAAAGTGTGTACTTTGTAAAAGCATAAGATGGATATAGAGTTATGGAATGTTAATCTAATGCAATGTCACATCTGATTCCTTGTCAACCAGGGATAAAAATAAGCATTCCCTAATCTCCCATGGCCCACTGGAGATTACAGAATTTCTCAGACATGCATGAAAGAATCAAAGAAACACTAAAAGGTCTGATTTTGATGAGAGAATAACATTAGAATATGATGTAAAGCTGAAAAAAGTCAATTGTACATAATGGTGCCTGTTTAAGATTTGGATCAGGACTGAACATCCTTTTCCTTCAGCTTCACAATTATGCACTACTTAGTACTGGTTGATCTGTCATGCAAAATCTCAATACAATTTATTAAGATTTGTCTATTTTGTGACAAAATATGAAAAAAAAAAACCTTCTGCCATCGACTGTATGTTCAATATGATGGTGTGTCAGTTGTTGTCAGGAGTGATGAGTACCTTAGTGAGTGCATTTTGTCAGCACCTTATTTCTCGTAGATCAGTGGTGAATACACATGATTACATCATCTATCATCCTGTGCAGTTGCATGGCCTTGCCTTGATACTCACAACCCTTTCTTAACAAGCGGGGAGCGTTTTTCACGACCCCAAACTCCCAGAATGTTATTTCAGCACATTATCTGAACCAGCACATATTTATCAAACGCTGCATTTCCTCATTAGGTGACAAGTTTGGGCTGCATCCAGATAAAATGTCTGCGTCACCACTCTGAGTAATGCAGGGAAACTAAATATCGACAACACATCCGAGGATCGGTCGGATCATTCCAATTATCTGCCGAACAAGAAGAAATGTGTTCATTTGTGCTTGTCATGAGCATTCTGCCATTCACCCAGGATGTGAACTTTCTTAATGTTTCTGTGAAATCAGCTGGAAGCAGCAAATCAGGCACCATGAATGCAGTCACATGCAGATGACGTGGACTATAAATCAGGATGGCTCTCCACTGACACTGATGTCAGAGTTTATGGCTAAAACAGACCTAATGACTGATCAGCAGAGACTCAGTGAAGCTGCTGTGGTCTGGTTGGTGAACATTTGATGCTGGCAGCTGAGATGCTTTATCAGTCAGTCCACTGCGCACACTGTAAACAGGAAGTCATCTGCAACAAATGACTGGTAGACTTGACTTTACTTTCATCATATTCGTTTTGAAACTGGTCCATTAAAGCAGAGCTGTTTCTTGTGCTGTGCGAGTAATGCAGATACAAAGGGCCCCGTGTCTACTTGGAGGCCCCTGCTATTTTACTCCCAAAATATTTTACTTTTATATATTCAGCTATTTATTATCAGTTATTTTCATTGATACAGGGTATATACAAAATTGATCAAGTTAAACTTAATACCTTTTGTAATACAATCACCACATTTCTTAATACCAACCAACCATGAATAAAGCTCAGCTATAGTGGCAGCACCAATTATTGGGACCTGTCATACTAAGAGCATTGCCTTGAACGTCCCTCAACATGCTAATGATAGCCCTTGTGCTAACATTAGCCTGATAGCGAAAAATAAGGATTTTAGCTGTTTTTAAATTGTTAGCTATGTTTATCATAGTGAATGGAAGAAGTCAAGATGTTGGTGATTCTCCACATGCTAAAGCGACCATTTAAGCTAACCTTTGCATTTTGGCTATTTTAGCTTACACACCAATTTTTGCATACTGAAGAGAGTAAGTCACTGCTAGTCAATATACTAGAAATAACCCATATCCTACTGGGAGTGTCACATGCTAGTTGCTCTACATCATGCTATTGACAGCCCCAATGTTAGCCTTATAGCTAAAATAAGTATTTTAGCTAACTTTTGATATGCCTAATTTTGCATAATGAATGAAGAAAGTCAATGTACATCCGCATACTTGTGATACCCAACATGTCACTCACACCATTGTAGCTAACCTTAGCATTGCTGCTAAGTTTTAGTATCAGAATCTTTGGTTGAGGTCAGATCAGAATACTGGAGTCCCACCAAGACACACAGCTTGGCAGGCCCTATTTAGATTTCTTCAGAAATGTTCAGGATTATTTTTTTTACTTATTTTAGGTAAGATAGCTGCAGTTAGTCAGCGCAGCGCCCACCAGTGGTCATCGTCATCAGCTAAATATTTCAATTGTGTCAGTAGAATAATTGAAATCCATTCATCTTTCTATTTTTCGTTATGACTCTGTTCTCTTTCATGTCTTAAAGTTGCTTACAAAATCACCGTAAGCTAAAGCTCATTAGTGTATTTATGTAACATGAAAGAAAATGAAATAGAAATTAAATGTTAGTGCTCATGTTTAATTTACTGGCATATCAAGGGATCTCAAAAATTCATTTAATATTATTTTTGGCAGGTACAGGAGAAGATGCTTAAAGTGGCATTTCTGCTTTTTATTAATCTTGCAATATTGCCTATTATCTTGTGTTTTCTGCCTTTCTGTTTATGCAAACTGAATTATACCAAATGGAAGTAAAACTTTCACCTGAGTTTGACTGTTTTTGTATGCATATGTCATTCGTTTCAGCACCTCAGGTGATTTTGGAAGCAGTTGTTCGGAGCAGCTAGGAGCTTTCCTTCAAGAAACTTCGAGGCAAAAAAAGATATTTGACTCCCCTCAGGCCCTCTGACAGCCACGCACTCAACAATAAAAAAGCCAAATAATTACCAGGCCTGAGGAAGCGATGTGTCTGCAGCCCCCAGTGGCACTCCGCACTGTGCCGACAGCCTGCAGGCCTGCAGCACGTTCAAACATAAAGAGACAAATTGGAGGAAGTTTGTCAGGAAACTTCTCAAGAAAATGAGGAAGATGGCGACATAGAGCTGTGAAGATAGATACACAGTCTTAATTAAATTTTTAGAGCTGGGACTTACATCATTCTTAAGGATTTTGTGATTTGGGAACCTATTTTGTTTTTAATGCAAAAGCACTGTGTATTTTTTTGTTACAGAAACTGCAGACCTTCTTAGATTTTGTTTTTTGCACAGCTTGCACATGATTTTGGCCACACAGCTGCAGTCCTCTCTAAAGGGACAGTTTGTGTTTTTCAAGCAAAGTTCTTTGTGTTTTACAGGCACATAATTACTTGGTTAGGCTATAAAATGGCACTAAAGTGGTTTCAGTTGTCATAATAATGCAACATACATAAAAAATGACTAAAAAATAAACTTTACTTATTAATTTAACGCCTTAAAGTTGGGCCTATATCTCTTTAAAAACTGCTTTTTCTGAGCTCTTTCAGTCTTCACAACATGGCTCCTCTATTAACCCTTTAAAAACCTTTTTACCAGCATTTCATTGACAAGTAGCTCCTATAATGAGCACGTATATCAAATGTTACCTGATGTTTCTGTGTTACTGAGATAATTGTAGCTATTATGCTTCAAATTTCACAAATGGCAATATTCACTGAGCAGCCAGTGTCACCTTTAATTTGGGAAATAGACATTCTCTCTCTTTCCTGTCCGTTCGGATTCACTCACATGAAGGAGCAATCTGTGCACTCTGAAGAACAATGGAAGAGACTCCCATAAGGCTGGCCCCTGGTCTCCCTGGCATGCTAATGCTGGCTAGTCATTAGCATATATGCAAACTACTGATGGCACCACATGGTGGCTAAAACCCGAGCTTCTCTTTTATGAGCTGAACTGTGGGGGTTCCAGCGGAGACAATAATCTGTTAAATGTGGAGCTAAACAAGCAATGGCATCTTTTAATAATAGCAACACGTTTCTAGGCTGTGTTGAACGGAGTGCTAGCCAGTCAGCCAAACAGCATGAAAAACATTTGTAAACTTGTACAACCTCTTTAAATTCTAAAATAACTCAATTCCAACTCAAAAAGAACAAGAACTACAGAGCAGATTTCTCACTTGGATTGTTTGTTAAACTAAGATTAACCCATGAATAGAAAAACAAAGTGTGGATAAATCAAGGACAGTTTGCAATTAGCCTGTAGCCTCTTTATAAAATTGTCTTAAAAGGTCATCTATGGAGACTGATGATGGTCATGGAGCAAAAGATTTTGAACCTTTTGCATTTCTTGTCTTTTTTTTAAATGTAGTTTCACATTTCTCAGTAGTTTCTTGTGTTTCACACATTATGATTTAGTTAGCCTTGACTCTGTGTTTCCCTTGGGATCATGTTTTTTCTGTGCCCATAATGCATCATAGTTCAAAATCTACTGATGTCCCATCTACAAAATCAGCAACAGAAGTAGCAAAACTCAACGACGACAAACCTGAAACCGCGAGTCAAAGGTCTGTTAAAAAAATCACTTGAAGCTAAGTAGGTGAAATGTGACAAACATGACTGTTGAAGGAGAAATAGAATGTGGGGTAACATTATATTTGAAGGGGTGTGTATAATATTTTCATGAACATGAAGGAGTTTTCATGAATGTCTGACTGTTGTTATGAAGTGTCATTCCGTAAATAATGACACTTTTAATGCAACTTTTAGTACAACTTTTTGTTGTTTTTGCAGTCTGAGAAAATGTTTTTACTTTTTTTTCACAATGTTATTTATGAAAAGCAGAAGGCTCTTAATTCACTGAGACACCTAAACTCAGTATTATGCTAAACAGTCACAGTGGAAAAAGTGCAGAGTAAGAGAAATGTTTGTGACCACGAAAGCTCATCACCTGAATCCATGACTGGATTGTGCGTTGCAGTAAAGAGCAGAAACTGTGATGTCTCTCAGTGCATTTTTTTTTTGTTGTTGTTTGGAGAAAATGCTGACAGCACAGTTTGTTTTTGAACGCCTCGCTGCTCATTGGAGCCGACAGGCTTCACATTGCTGCTGTTTGTGACTGTAAACACATCTTCGTGTTAAACTCAACCGCTCTGCTTTGGGTGAAATAAATCCACAACATTTACATTTTTATAGTTTTTCTTTTTCCTGAGCCTGTGATACACAAATCAATGTCTGCTGCAGGTGTTATACTGCCGAAGTGCTGCCACCCCGCCGGTGCCTTATATCCATTTTGAAGAGATTCTGGAGATGTTTCTCTACGCCTGCTGCATACTTTGTTTGACAAGCTGTCCTTCCTTAGAAGACTATAACTTGTTATAATCTGCTCCACAGAGTGATAAAACGTTCTTTGCTGTCACTCAGGTTTTATCGTGTCAAAGTTTTTCCTTTGTTTTTCTACGGTAATTAGTCCCACACATTTTGCAGGGTGGGGGAAGCAAGAAGACCCCCGTTCAACATAAAGAGTCAGATTTTAAAATAGCAACGAAATTCAGATTTTCATAAGAAGATATTTTGTCAGTTTATGGGACTTCTTATGGTGTTTATTTCAAAAATATAATAGTTTAATACATTTTTAGTTAACATTTATTGGTTTTTATCTAATTTCTTTTTGTTTAACTTTTTATGATTATTTGGGGCTTCTACTTACCAATTTAACTTCAATTATGTGTTTTATTCTTTTTGAAAGAATGAAAACTAAACAGAAGATGGTTCCTTATTTCAGCAGAGTAAACTTAAGATTTTATATTTTAATTTATCAATGAGATTCTCACCTAATGTTGTTTTGTTTTTGTTTGTTTTTTTAAAGACAGCCTGTGCTGAGAAATACAAATCTTTAATTGAAGTCAGGGCCCACACAAAATAATTTAAAAGGCCACACATGGTGCCACAATTTGGACAATTCTGATTTGCATAGAAAAGATCTAAGAAAATTGCATGTATTGCAATTTACACCTTAATCAATTTACATATTTAACTTTATTTCCTTTAGATTTAAATATTTTATGTTATGTTTGTTTTTGTCACTGAACTGTGAAGATGTATTTTGGATCCTTTATAATCACTCTGGAATAAGGTATTTCTATCTTACTTAGAATAATGAAGGCAAGGCTGGCAGATGGAGAAGTTTTTTTTTAATTCTTCAACTTTCTGAGAACAATGGTTTCGATCTGAGAAGAGTCTTCTCCAGGAAAACAGATGTTTAATGTGTTCCCCAGTAAACTCTCAGTTTGGTTTTTCTCCACAGCTAAGCTCCACCAAAGCCGCCTTGAGGTCTTGGTTTTCCCTCCGTTACGTCTGTCTGCTCAGCAGAGAGTTGCTGAGGGGAATGTAATTTTTCTTCCTTTTTCAGACATGAGCTGGGTCACAAACACAAAACCCTTCTGGGTCCCACATTCCAGCTGCCCGTGGGTCAAACGGAGGCCTGGTGTCATTTGTCTGTACAGGATTGCTGCTGGACTGCTCTGGACCCCAAGCAGGGCCAAAATGAGAAACACACAGAACCCCATCTGGACTGCAGGAGTTGGAGAGAAGCAGAGTTGCTCAGCACTCAGAAGGTGACGGTAGATAGACTTTAGATGCTAAATGACATTCTTCCACACAGCCTGCCGACTCAGCATGGGTCCGATCAGCTTTTTATCATTGCAGTCGCTGAGCTAACACTCTGATTGGAGTAATGCATGTACATGTGTGTATCACTTATGTGACGCTAACAGTTTTATACTCGAAGTGGCTCTGAATTTTTCTGTAGACCCAGACTCTTGACGTCAGTACAGTGATCTGTCATAGACAGAAACAGAAGTATTTTATCTAAAAATATGTATGTGTAACTGGTTTTGTTGTTGTTGTTCTTGCTGTTATTTTAAAAAGTTATGGTGTACCTTCCTGTGTTTTTTGGAAAAATGATGAACCCTGAGTTACCACCCACATTCTCATTTGTGTGTGACTGTGTGTGGATTATGGTGAGAAGAAAGGAGCGACGTATTGATGTGTGAACATCATCGCTCTCTGAGTTACACTTGATTTCTGAGCTGGAATTAGATTTTCCATGCACAGTTACACACATCATCTCTTCTTCAAAAATGCTCTTTAGATAACAGAATGTCATCTTTACTGGACAGTTTGTAAAAATATGTCCATTTACTACTGACATAACAACCGTAATGAAAGGTAAAGCTTTAACTTGGGAGTGTAAGCTCTGCAGAGTGGTAAGTCCAATTTATCTGTTTGCATTGTCTGCTGGTATTCTTGTTAGCAACGTTGTACTGAAGGACCTAATGCAGAAAGACATCTATTATAAAGCCAGAGCAATCGATAGTGGGATATTAGGGCCACAGCAGACATAAAAAAGAAAATAGAAGGAGTAAATTCCTGCCAAAGGGGGATTTATTTCAGAAATGTTCTAAAAAAAAAAGGCAATTTCTGAGCTTTGAAAGTTTAAACTTGATGAACCTCGGAAATTTTTTTGGTTAATCTTAGATATGTTCTACAACACCATTGTATGAGTTTCAGATGACAAAAGAAAGTTTGAACATTTGAAAAATGTTGACTTTTGAAAATCAGAAATGTATAACTTTTCTAGACAATTTCTGCAATTAATCTCAAGATTTCGGGGGGGGGGGGGGGGGGCGAAATCTGCGGTACAAAATTTTAAACTTTTGTACCTCAGAAAACTTTTTTCTATAAAATGTTTGAAATCTCAAAAAAATTTTTGAAGAAATTTACTCATTCATGTTGTGGTACAATCCTCTGTCCTCATAACAGGTGGCAGAAGAGTTCCTGTGGACTCATCCAGCTCAAGTGTCTTCTTATTGGAACTTGTAGATGAGTAAAAACATGAACCTCAAACCGGATTTGTGGGAGAAACTCTCCACCTGTCAGAGTTCTACGCGGTGAGGCAGCTCTGTTTGTCGTCCTTAGTGTCTTCCAGGCATCTGTCACAGTTCTCACTAAAGGCCAGCATAGCGTCTGTTGGTCCGCAGCATGGTTAAATCCCCCGTTGTCCTGGATGTCCTGCCTTCACCTGCCTGTCTGATCAGAACCGAGTCTGTCAACATGAAGACGAAACTTAAGCCCCGAGCCTGAAAGCAATTTGTCTTCCTCCCTCCTGCAACAGCGTGTCACCAGCAGAGACTTTTACTGCTGAAGCAGAGCATTCCCCTTACAGTCATCATCATGTCTTATTTGGTTGTTCTGCTGCAGTGAGAGACGTGATGACCCCACTAAGTTGGGGTCAGTGCGGCCATCATGAATCCCCATTAAAGGTGTATTCCGTGAAATCCCAACGGCTGACGACGGTACTTGATGACAAACTGAAGTGGCGAGCTAACAAAAGTGTAAAAGTGACTCATTGGGCCAAACAGGCTGCATGCGAGCTTAATTGTTCCAGTCAAACACTCGCTCCACCACTTCGTATTTGATGGGTTCTATAAAAAAGTGTGGTAAATGGTGCTCTGCATAACTGCTCCCATTCTGATGATAACAATATGCTATTATCTGTAGTGGGGTTTAAGTTCCTAACGGTCCAAAGTTTTCCTTTTACATTAGTTATAGAGGTTTTAGGATCTTAATCTGAGGAGAAACAACATCAGCAGCACATAAATCTCCTCCAAACAATACCAGGACAGAGATTGCATTAGCTGCCACGTAACGGTGAAAGTACTGCATGGAACTGTGGACCAGACTCTTCGGTAAGACTTTAGCAACAATTAGCTTAAATTTGAAAGTTCACATTTAGGCGTGAACACAACCTGCCAGTCACACGGAGATAGACATTGGCAAGAAATGTCACATAGCTCATTATATCTGCTGAGCCTGTCCATCACATTCTAAATAAAACAGAGATTGAGAGCATGTAGTTTTGGACTAGTAGTGTGGCGTGTAAAATTATAACCCTTGAATACTTGAACATTTTGTCATGTTGCAACCACAGACTTCATTATATTTAGTTGGTCCTTTATGGAGCAACACATAGTAGAGCATATGGGGAAGTAGAAGGAAAAGTTTCCATTTGTTTGTGTTGTTTTCTGACTCACTACTAGAGTTATATTTTGCTGCAGTTAGAGAGGCAGATCTGTTGGAACCTGTGACTTTTCAGAGATGTTGTCAAGTCATTTTTCCAGTCAGATTTCAAGTCTTTTAGGGGACAAGCCCAAATCCACAAATCTCTACAGACCGAAATTAACATTTTCTCTTTAAATCCATGAGATCTTATGAACCTCTAACACTGCTTTGCTGTATGAATGGATTCCAAACATGTACTGTTTGATTAGTTCTGAATTATAACAAAGGAATATAATTATCTTTCAATCTTTTAATAGTTCTAAATGTGTTCTTTTAAACTTTTGATTGACAGCACTAACGCCCTCCCCCTGGGTCTGATTGGTTGGTTTTGACTAGGAGCATCGTGTTTCTGCAGATGGCTGTAAGACCACTGGGGAGGAGCTGGATTTTTTTTTTCCACAGATTGTCTGTCTGATACTTTACTGTCACAGCATAGTGACAGTTTAAACATGTGTAAAAACACATATTGTTTTGTAAAAGTTTCATATTGCAGCTTTAAGCTTTTGCTTGTAGCATTGAACATCATTACCAAACTGCATCATGATATATACAAAGCAGATTCCATCAATTCATTTTGTAAAAACAAAATAAAGAAATAATACTATAAATCAACAATAATTGTAGCATAAAATTCAAATAGAACAACCAGAACAACATATTTTTTATAATTGTTTATATACTTTTTTTAATTATTTGTGATTTGATGTCCTGCTGCTTCAGACTGTAAGGTGCTGACCCAGAACTTTGTCAGAGGCACCAAATAAGTTTTTGACATCATAAAGCATTTTTTTTACTGCAGTGCATCACTCAGAGAGTAAACCCAGGTGAACACACATCTAGGGAAATTACTTCTACATGTGCTAATTATTATGAAGCTACAGCTAACATGAACAAAATGTTTATAAGCTATTAGCCAAGCCACCAATATTACTGGCTAAAAATTAAGCACATCTTTTCACAATAAGACACACACAGCAGTTGTCAGAGTTGTGTTCTCTGTTGGCTTCCTTTCATTTTAGATTATATCAGGTAAAAACTGTAGAGTTAAAACTCAAACCTGGAGTCCAAGTAGAGTCTAAAGTCACTTTTTTTGTCTCCTTCTCTGTTACATGTTCATGTACAAACACTTGCATGGATTTATTTTACAAGTATATGTTTAAATCCAGAAATCAGCTTATGCAGTCCCCATGAATAAAAGTGTGTGTAGGGAAGGATTTAGACACGTTTCCTTTGTGCTGTATATCCGCCATGTTCACATGAGGGATTACCAGACGCTTCCACTGACACGCCTCCATTTTTCTGTGTGAATAGATGTAAAACAAAACCCTGCAGGTGTGACGCTCTACGCTGTACAATTATGTCTACAGTACGTGTGAGAAGAAAATGTCATTTATAATTCTAATTATTAGGCAGCCCAAGTATTTATCTGGTGACAGATTTATGACTCCACCTGCTGCATTAATGCCCAGGTCAGACTCAGAAGCAGTGGACGAACTACACTTCTATACAAAGGGTTACCAGAATGACCTCGTACCTACAGAACAGGCTTTTTTCAAAAGTCTTTGACTCTACTGGGTGTTGGATCAAATCTCAAAGCATCTCAAAGCATGACCCCCCCAAAACTCAAAGCCAAATGTGGCTTTGATTTTCTCCAATTCAATTTTTTCTACTTGTTCTACTGTGCAATTGGAGCACAATAAATTAAGAGTGATTTGTTCCTCTAACAGGTCCTTTCTGTATTCACCCGAGGCATAAAGATTTAAATTCTTTTTGTTTTGGTTATGCACTGCAGATAAAACCTGCTTGTATTCAACAACTAAGAGGAGTCTAAAGTGCATCTGTAGTACATTCACAGCTACAAATACTGGTAACTTTTTAGCAGTTTCATCAGTAATAATTCTCTCTGTTTAATGACAAACGTACAAATATGGTAAATGGACTGAACTTACATAGCGTTTCTCCAGTCATTTTTGGCCACTCAAGTCGCTTTACACTAGAGTCACACTCACAAATGTTTATACACCAAAACATCTATACACCGATCGGTAGGCAATTTGGAGTTAAGTGCCTTGCCCAAGGGCACATCAACATGGCAGGAGGAAGGAGGAATCAAACCTTCAACCTTCTGATCACAAGACGACTCCTCTACCCACACAGCCACAGTTGTCCCATTGGTAATATGGGCAACTGGTAATATTGGTAAAAACAGATGATGTCATTGCGTTTCTTATTTAACGGAAACACCGTAATTGTGAAATTGTGTTTTTTTGACATTAGTGGAATATTGACAGAGTTTTGCACATAGTTGTAATGAAAACACAACTTCTGACAATATCTGAAACCACCATCACCTGCTGGTTTGTTTGTTCCAACCTCTAATTCTCACCCTCACAAGAGCTCCAAAGAGAGCTCAGCTCAATGTGTTTCACTGGCTTTAATTGGTCTGAAACATCCTGTAGTATGAGATCCAGCTGCAGATACAGTTAAGTGTGTTTAAGTAGTGAAACAAAAACCAACCTACTCTTCATTCAAGACTAGAAAAGTTCTGCAGTCTGTCCCCAGCTTAAGGCATTAATTTCCCCTCCAGCCATCAGTCAGGTCATGGTTTGTATCAAATCCACTCTCTCCTGTTGAAGTGAGGGAGGATTGGGTTTGTTAGAGCAGAGGGGAAAGTCCCCTGCAACTTGGTCAGGTCATAACCCACACCTAAGTAGCTTAGTATGCTATGATTACTTAATAAGAATTCTCAATAGGGTTCTGCCCTTTAGCTCACTCTCTCCCCACAACAGATCAATGCAGCTTTAGGATTTCGTCTGTCTGTCCGTCCATCCGTCCTCCTGAAGAACCACCACAGAATGCACTGGATGAAGTCTTCTCTAAAGATCTGATCCATTGCTCCATTAACATATAAACATCCAAAGCAATTTTTTTTGACAACAAAATAAAAAGATATGTTTTCACTGTGCTTGGATTCCAAAATACTCAGTTTAAGACCTTGTTTTTAATAACTGCCGTTTCAAGGATTTCAAGTGAGTAAAGAAAAGCAAATGAAGAGGGAAAAAAAGAGACAAGAAGTCAGCAATGTTCAGTAACCTGTGAACTTAATGAGAACTTTGCTGAGGAAAAAAAAAAAAAAGGATTGGGTTGTTTATTTCAGTTTTAGTAAAGCAATAAATCCTGTGTGGTTTCAGCTTGACATGTTGGTTTTCACATCCTTTGACCTGCAGCTTCTGAAGAGTGTCACTGTGGTTAAAGCTTCATGAAATATTCAATACAGAGGTCATGCTCCTTACAAATTCTCAAAGTTTCACTTTTTTTTTTTAACTGACAAAGATGGTCAGCAAGACAAAGAGCAGAAGCAAAAAAGTCACTTTTATTATCTTAGATATGAACCAGGAGTTCAGCTATAGGAAACACAGTGCAGTAAAAAGTTATCTTAGAAATTTCTTCTGTTTTTGCTTATTTTATAATGAAAGCTTATTTTGAAGAACTTAAAGATGACAAAAACCACCTGATTAGATTTGTGATTATGGTTTTATTTATTAGTTTTATGAGTCACTTTGGTGCATTTCTTCGTAACAGAACTGAAATTCTCAAAACTACTTGTTCAGTCTTCAAGTCAGTGAGACTAACCTCTAACCGTAACCCTGAAATATTAAGAAGCTTGGATGGAGATTCTTAGTTTTTTCCCCCAAAACTGTTGGTAAAAAGTTAATCTTTTCTTGTGCCCATAAAGCAAGTATGTGTTATTATACCTCTATGTTTGATGAACAGTTGAAACCAGATGTTTATATACTCTATAAATATCTGTGGAGCATCCAGATGTCTTCATAGACCCATGTTGGAACAGGGAGTACGTTGAGACACCCACATGAATCATGAAGCCAGTCTCCATACGACAAGCACACAGTCTGTGAACTGACAGAAAGGTTTGTTGGATGGCATGTTGTGTAGGTTCTCTTACACTTCCAGAAGTCCCAGCTATTAGCCACAGAGAGAAACACATTTACATGTTAATGTGTACCAAATTCTTGCCAAGTGTATAAACAAAGTCTAAATGTTTTCTCCTTATTATACAGCCACATACCTGCTGAACTCAAATAGCCTGAAGTTAATGTATTCCATCCAATTCAACCACAACATATTTTTAAAAAGGCTGCAAAGTTTTGAAGAAGTCAAAGTGGTTGACAACACCAGAGAACAAGAAAAAGTGTTTTAACAATCTGTTTATTAGACTTTAGGAAAGTTTGATTCAAAGGCCACTTTGACCGGCAGTCTAAATGTTCAGATACACTTTTTTAACCGTATAGTTGTAATTTTCACTGTCAGTGCCTCAAAGCTTAACTTTTCCAGTCCATCTAGATTGCCAGAGCACAAACAGCCATTCATTCAGCATCAGCTAAAAGTTAAAGTGTCAATAGTTGGGGAGGAACAGTGATGTAAGAGCTATGTACCTGTTGTGCAATGGACTTTGTGAAATGCAGACTTCTTTCACAGATGTTGTCACCTGCATATTAAAGGAAACAGCCGAGTGTTGAACTGTTGTGATTCAGAACACAGAAATCCTCGGACTTGATGATGAACCTACCTGACCTCAACATGTAGGATCAAAGCAACGTGAAAACACAAGCAGGCGTTTTTAAAGGACACCACGATAGGAGACAGATTGGCTAGGTTTTCACTTTCAAGTTCTTGATTAATATATTCAAAAAATGTTGGAGAACCTTGACTCTCCTGGCCACAATAAAAAGTTGGACTCTCCAAAACCTTCTTTTGTGGGGGCAAAAAAAACCCACAAAATTAACTTGATTTTGTCAACAAATTTCAAATGTGGATCTGTGAGACTTCAGGTGAACTAGCTTGGTTTGTGATGGTTTATGTGCAACAGTCCAGGTATGTTTTTGATGACAGAAGAACATTATAACATGACGAAGTGAATTCATCTGATACTGCCCCTTTACATTTTCTGCTATCTTTCGGCAGATAGAATTTTTAAGATTCAGAAAACAAAAAGGTAAAAGAGAAAATTGAATCATTTTCCAAGATAAAGACTGTAAGCAAAATTAGAAACAGACAAAGGGGAAAAATGTCACATTGTAGGCTATTTCTATTACACATTGTTTATATTTATATCATTGTGATACTGTAGTTCAATCCTGCTGTGCACCCTGCTGTTTTAGGACAGGCAGTAGCTGGACAGCCTGAGAATCAGGAAGAGCAGAGGAAGGTCCAGAGGTAGCCATCAATTTAGATAAGTTGCAAAATTGCTGATTTCATCTTAAATGTTTTAATGAGGGTTTATGTGAGGTGGACAGAGATTAAAGGAAAGCAAAAGCCAGACAGGAAGAGAGGCATGAGGAAGACGTTCCAGATGATGATGAGGATGAAGATGATGAGGATGAAGACCAAGTGGCTGAAGGAATTCATAGAACTTAGATGAAGCTGTTACTGACCCACAGATCAGTGAACTGAAACAACCAGAGCCAAAACAATTAACCGTAAAACCCGTCTGTACTTTCAATGGTATCAGAATATAAGGCTAACAATAACAACAACACATCACTCAGACAGGAAGAAAAGACAAGCCATTGTCTGTAGTGTAGATGTGAACATTCTGACTGCTATCCAATAGATTTCCAACATGCTCAACTTTAAACTGCATCACCACAGCTTACACAATGACTTTATAAAATTAATTGCCTTGGTGTGCTGATTTTTACAGTTCTACATTAATAAACAGGGACTGTACTGTATTTACAGCTCTATCCCTGTCCCACCTGAGTGTTAAATACGTAGCCCCCATGCCCAGTGGAACCGCTCGTTAGAAAACACAGAATTTCTAAGCAAGTCCCATTAAACAGAAAAGAGGGGAAATGGGCCCATTTGCTTCAACGAGTCAGCGGAAGGCCTGCCAAAGTAAATTTGGGGAGCACACAAAGCGTTTTCCCTCCGTCTCTGCTTCCAGGAACACAAATGTCAGAATGCCTGCAGTTGATGCAGAGAGCAATCAGGAGTAGGAGAGTTAGTCCAGGGAAAGGTGACAGAAACGTCCTTGTGAGTAGAGAGAAGTATGAGCATATGTGTTCCAAAAAAATATCCTGCATTGCACAAACATGTCATGATCCACACCCCAGCATCAACTTCCTGTTGTGAAAGAACTTCGACTTATCCTCAGTGATAAGTCAACTCTCTATTCTCCTGACAGAACGAGATTTCCACACAACCTAAACTGCTGTAGCACTAAAGGGGCTTTTAGAAACGGATCAGAATCATTTTTTGTGTTTCTTGCACTACTTTATTATGAAATAAAGCATACAGTATACAATGATCACAAAAAGTCTCCAACAAAATGTACATTTTAATCATCTCTAGCAACAAGGGCAAAACACAATCCCAATAACATTGAGGAAATATAGCACCTAGGTACGGCTGTATGACCATGTTAGGGTCACCTGCCTCAAACACATCCCATATGTGAGGTTATGATGAGAAATATGGATGGGAACTGTGTTCCCTTGCCTGGGCCTGACATGGTGTCAACTGATCACCTCCTGGTGATGAGGAGGCTCTAGTGGTTGATGAGAATGCCAGTCAGACCTGGAGAGGCCAAAAGTATTGCAAGGGTCTGCTGGGAATATCTGGCAGAAGCTTTGACTCCCACCTCCGGCTGAGCTTGAGTCTGAATGTGCATTCCTCCATTCACCACCTAGCTGCAGGCGCTAGGCGGTCAACCCTCCAAACCACTAAAAGATACCTTCAGCCTCTCCAGAGTGACCAATGGCCCTTTGGTAGATACCAACTACTCCCACTGTGCAACCACTCCTATTATGTTTTTATTGTTAATATTATTGTATGTTTCTGCATTTATTTCCTTTTGCATTTAATGTAAAGAAAAAAAATCTAAATATGTCAGGGTTATGAATAGTTTTAACCATAACTGTAGCTTAATATCCTGGTAAAAAAATAAATAAAAAATGTTCACAACTTCTGCTTCTGTTTGCTGATTGACCAGGATGGAATTCAGCTGGAGAAATCAAGCTTAATGGGTGAAATCCCAGGCGGAGCACTGAAGAGATGAGAATCGAGCTGAGGAAGGCGATGGCCAGGCGCCATGGGAAAATAAAACTCCTTCACCTCCTACTGACAGCTAACTCTGTTAGTCATCTGTTGACTCTGCTGTGTTGATGGCATTTTCTGAACCCACATGCAGAGATTACTCAGGAAACACAACTGCAGCCTTTAATAAAGGTTCTTTTCCCACAGTGAATGTTTAAGCTGGTCTAAAGCGGCTTCTATTAATAGTTTGGAGAAAGCAGCTTGGAGAGGAAGAGGAGCAGAGAGGACACTGCTGAGCACCTGGTGAGATTTAAGAGTGTTCGGGGTGACGAGGTGTCTTACCGGTCTGAGGATGATTATGGCTCAGAGGAGGGGAAGATGACGAGCGTTGGCGGACGGCAGGCAGGTGTAGGTGGAGAGAGGAGAGAGGAGCTGCTAAGGAGCAGTCATAGCAGTTGGTGAGTTTCCAGCGTACAGCAGCAGAGGTTGATTCTTCATAGTGATTCATTGTAAAGGGATGGGGGGGCTTAGGAAAGTTCCCATGAATGTTCCCTTACAGGAGACACAGAGCAGAGACTACACACTGTGTCTTATAAAAATGAGCTTGGAGAATGAGAATGTCTTTTGTTCTTTGTTCCTCATTCAATGTTTCACCGTTAGAAAATTCATTTTTGGTAACACTTTAATTGAAGGGATGTGCATAAAACTGTCATAAACATGACATAATACCTGATATGAACATGAAGGACACTTCATAAATATTAATCACTGTTGTCATGAAGTGTCTTTCGATAAATAATGACACTTTTAATGCAAAGTTGCAATTAAAGTTGAATTACAGCATCAACTTTGCACTATTTGGTAAATAATGAAAAGTTTTAATGCAAAGTTCCATTAAAACTTGTATTCAAAGTTCATTTAAAAGTGTCAGCTTTGCCAACAGTCATGAACATTCATGGAGGCTCGTATATATATATATATATATATATATATATATATATATATATATATATATATTATAAATGTTATCTTGTTGGAGCTTCAAGCTTGGTTCTAGATTCTTAAAACCAGTAGTTAAGCTGGTTATTCAGAATCTAGAACGAGTTCCTGTTAAGGACGAGCTGCCACAGTATTGAATTGATTTGGAAATGTAGTTTCATATGAAGAAGGTTCTCTTATGTTTCTGCTCTACATGCAAAAACTCTGTGCCTGGTGAAAAATTACTGGAACTACAACACCTTAAATCAGCCATTTCCATTGTGAAACATGGCAGTGGCCGCAGAGGTGTGAAAAGACATCTTTTAGCAGGGTAACAGGCCAACTATGGAATGGTGTTAGAATGGCCCAGTCAAAGCCCAAAGACCTAAATCTAACTGAAAATCTAAGCATGACTTTAAAACTGCTGTTCAGAGACACTTTCCACCCAATCTGAGGAGTGTTAGCTAATTTGTAAAGAATGGGCAGTACATGAGTAGAGAGACTTGTAGGTGCAGTGTTGACTCAGTGGGCTGAATAATATTATTTTCGATGTTCATTTGTGAGAAAAACCACACGTCATTTTTCATCCATGTCACAATATATATGCTACTTTGTGGTGATTTTTCACATAAAATCCTAATGAGTCCCGTTGCGGCCTCAATACTTTAGCAATACGCTAACTCTGACGTTGTTAAAATTCTCATCATGCAGCACTATCAGGTCACATTAGGTCGTTCCTACTTTCATTCTGCAGAGGGAAAAAGCTCAACACCCAGCCAAAGGCATGAAAGAGGAGCAACAGTTGGTCTGGTGCCCACAGAGCTGAGTGTGCTCATTTAGAAAGCAGTGCATACGATCCATAATAACACATTTACATTTGCCAGTAGAAATTCAGATTTGTAAAGCCGAGAACTTGACCACCTGCTAGCAGTGTTCCCTTTATGAATCACAGTCCTCTCACAAATAAACACGGCTCATTTCCATTCTCTAAACGCCAAAGCTGGACCATGAGAACATGACCAATGGAGGCCGACTTCATGAAAGTTTCCAGTCGCTAAGAGACACCGAATCATCCGAAGGAGGAGGAAGACGACAGAGCAAGGAAAGAAAGCTGTGGGTGGGGTCTCGCCTCAGAAACATTTCTCCTCTAGAACCTGAGAATGCTGTTGATGCAAGAGAGGACGATGTGAATTATCTGAATTGTGTCTAATAAAACCTGGTGCTAGAATGTATGGTACTAGACAAAAAGACAAAAGACAAAGTCAAAGCAGCAGCTGCAAACTGAGTACAATATATTTCAGATAAGATAAACTTGCACCTTGACTACTCATGTTGACTCAGTACCTATACATATGTAGCCTAGTAAAAACCTGCCGCTAGTTCTACACTTTGCTTCGTCCAGACGCTCTGGACCCTCTGCAGTTGAGAAACCATTGCCTCCAGGAGGCTTGAACTCTGTTGAAGTTTGAAACTGTCGGATGTGATTTTATGTTTGATGTTTGGCTAATGAGGCAAACATGAAGGAGTCCATGCTGTGAAGCTAACCAGAAATTTTATGTGCTGTAAACAACACAGCACACACAAGGAGTGCCTAAGACGTTTTATTGCTAGTACGCTTGCTAGCAATAAAACTTACCTGCTCAATATCTGGAAGTGTGGCCAAAATGGACTGAACAGGTTTATTCATTTCCTCCTTGATCTCGCTAAAACTACAGGAAACAATTCTAAAACAGAGCAGGATTGTTTACAACTCCTTGTACAATAAGTCATTAAAAAGCATGCAGTACCATCATCCTTCAACTACTGCCTGTCATCTTTCTTCTTTGTGGTTTGCGCCAGTGGCAACATTCGGTTGTTGATCATGTGACTTGTCTGATGAAAAAAAAAAGGTTTCTATTGCAGTTTCGCAACATAAACCTCTGTTGATACGGTCAAAAAACTGAATCCTAGCATCAAAACGTTTTGTCAAAAATTAAGTGTTCTTTTTAATTGGTTTCCATTAAGCAAATGTATTTTCCAAATCCTAAATTGTGCAATTTTTTAGTCAATGGAATGGAAACAGCCAGTGTTCTCTCCTCCAGTCTTTACAGGGTGTGACCAGCGGGTGTGTCCTCCAGCTGGAGCTAATCAGGAGAACCAGAAAGAGGAGCCGTTCCCTGTGGCCGACAACAGACTGTTTTGCTCATGTGAGTGGAAGTTTTATTGGCGTGTTGAGGGTTTCTTTTGGGACTCAAACCTCCAGAACGAGGATGAATCTTCCCAACCTCACTGCTAAAGTAAAAATGCTTCCATACATGCTGCCATCCTGGAATAGTAGCCAAGAAGCACAAATGAGCTACGATGGGAACAGAGTTAATGCTCTCCTTTTCTAATGGCTGCATGCAGCCTTCCACATAAAGCCAGAGTCAGCAGTGAGGAGAAGCAGCCCTGCAGACCCTACAGCCATGTTAGGAGTCAGGACAGGGTGCAGGGTGCATGTAGCTATAATCCTCCAATTAATTCTCATTCCCCACAAGTGGAGCACCCCTGAGAGCTACTTGACACTTCTATTAAAAAGCAAAAATGAAACACAGCATGAAGGTGAAGCAAGAGCGATCTCTTTCTGCAGCCCATCTCCACAGAGAGCAAAGTTTTGCAGCCTTTTGGGCAAACAGTTACATTTTCCATCCCTGCTCTGCTCAGAAGATTAAGAGTTCTTGTATCACTCTGGGAGACGAATTGTACAAAAAGAGATTCAGTTCAGGTTTGCATCCTGAATATATTTGTTGCAGAAGGAAAAACACTGTTCAAAGACAGTACGACAGTGCAACAAAGCAGCGTTTGTATTAACCACAGAATTATGCAAAGTAAAATTTTTACAACACTTTTTTTGTTGTTTTGGACAATGTGCAGCTGGCTCCAGCAGAACTCTCACAGCATCACAGATCATAAAAAGTTGTGTGTCATTCCAACATGATGAATTCATAGCTCTTCTGTAAAATTTCCCCCAAAATCCTGCATACTTAGCTGTTTCCAAGTAGGCGGGGCTTGTCGCTCCAACGCCTGAGTAAAACACCCACGTCTCCTGTGATTGGCTGATAGATGATGAGCGCTAGCAGCTTGGCTGAATTTTGAAGGTATGTTACATAACTATTTACATCTGCTGCTACTATGATGCTTAATAACTTATAGTAGCTTATTCACATGTGATTTTAATTTAATTTCTTATTTAATAGAAACTCCACAATGCCAAATTGTGTTTATTTTGCCAATAGCAGAATACAGACAAAGATTTACCCACATTTGATGGTTTTGCTGGAGGCACCAAAACACATCCTTCTTGGCACCTTCCACATATATAGTCACCAATGCTTTTGTCTTTAGTCTATTCTTGAATTTCTTTAGATCTAGGTTTTATATGTTGCTTTTTGAGCTCGTTAACCTTTCGAACTGCTTCTGTTTAACCCTTGTGTTTACAAATGGGGTCCAACCGACCCCACACCCGTAAAATTTGTATCATTTGCCACAGTCCTCCACGTTTGCTTCAGTCCTCGCACGCACAAGGGTTAAAGGATTTCTTGGTCATTTTTGTCATCAGTAAAATCAGA
Source organism: Poecilia mexicana (assembly GCF_051168715.1). Classification (NCBI taxonomy): domain Eukaryota; kingdom Metazoa; phylum Chordata; class Actinopteri; order Cyprinodontiformes; family Poeciliidae; genus Poecilia; species Poecilia mexicana. The sequence goes on from NW_028263389.1 coordinate 1,208,996, forward strand.
ACCGTTGTTCTTATGTTTAATGTAAAAATCTCAGTAGGTTATAGGAAAAACTAATCTGTGCAGGAAGTGCTTAGTGGCTGACAGGATATTGTTTGTCACCTGCTCCTTCAACCCTTGATGCATTTTCAGTGAACCGAAGGCTAACAGCCTGAGGAGATCTCAGACCTCCTCCTTCTTCTCCTCTCTTATCTCTTCAGGCTTTGCCAGCCTGACAGCCTGCAGATAGAATCTCTTCAGTGTGTTCTCAGTCTGCCCCCACTGACTCCTCCAGGTGGGACATATCCCAAACTCCTTCCTGAGGAGACATCTTTATCAGATGCTACGGCTAACCGGGCTGGCATTTAGCAAAGCAGCAGCTGGAGCCGGAGTCGGCGTTCTTCCACTCAGAGTCCATCTTCAGCAGCTGAGCTCCTCAGCCAGGAAAGCTAAAGGTCATTAAAGGGTGCTCTGAAAAACTAAAGGTGTCTACTTCCATTTTCCATCAAATGATCTGGTCAATATTTATAGCAAATAATCAAGTTAAGGGTTGGATGGCAATTGACTGTCCACACTGCATTTCAGATTTGCTCTATTTAGACCAGAGGTGTCAAACTCCAGTCCTGGAGGGCCACAGCCCTGCAACTTTTAGATGTGCCTCTGCTGCACCACCTGAATAGAATAATTAGGTCATTAGCAAGGCTCTGGAGAACTGATCTACACAAGAAGAAAGTAATTAAGCCATTTCATTCAGTGTTTTGTACTTGTAGCACATCTAAAAACTGTAGGACAGCGGGCCTTGAGGACTGGACTTTGACACCTGTAATTTAGACTGATCAAAAATAAGAACTGTAATGAGTTTAAATATGACTCAGTTTGTTAAAGTTGTAAGTGGACAGGAAAAAACTTTTTTTTTACTTTATCCTACAAAAAAAATAGAAAATTGCTATTCAGACTGTTTAGTCTGAGGTTTATAATAAAATCCCAGGAGACTCACAGAGCATCTGTTAGAATTACTCTTTTTTTATTGTGCTATAATATTATTCCTTCATCACATACCTGACGTGTCTGATTCGTTCATGTATGTTTGAGAAATCCTTGAATTTCCCAGTCAAGTCATTGAGGAATGCCTAAACACTTTCTCCAGTAATACGGCATCTCTTTTGCTCAGAGCTACAAGCTTCTGCCTCACAGAGCAGTCCTCCTTCACTCAGCTCCTTCAGACTAGCCAGCAACAATTAGCAAACACCTGGTGGTATTGATGACACTATAGGAACTACTTCTAAGAACAGTTGTGAACCACAAAATGAGAAGGATTGTTGTGATGTTTCTTTTTTTTATTTACACAGCATTTTATAACCACTCATGTTAACAAAGTTCCTGGATTGTGCTATGAAATGCCACTATGTGTCAGAAGAACCCATAATACCGCCCCTTTAAGAAAGAGTAGCAAGAATAAATCTTTGGTTGAAAGAAACTCGTAACAAGTCTCCTTTTCAGATCTCTTAAAAACAAAGTGTGACAGATAAAGCAAGTGGAAGAAGTTCTGTTCAGATGAGGCCCAAACCTTCCTGAAAAAATGTAAATCGCAGTGAGAATCTATGACAAGATTTAAAATCAATGTTCACAAAATGCTTCCATCCATTCTGACTAAAATTGAGCTGCTGGCAAAGAATGGAAACAAAAAAAACCAGAAAGAGGTTCTGGAAAGTACTGTTTGAGGGATGAGGAATAGACTTGGAGGCCTCACTTCTCATTGATGTTTTCATAAGAGAGTGAAAAACTACGTATTTCATACATAATGTGTGTGTTGATCATATGAAATCTCAACTAAATACACTGACATGGTTCTAAATCTTGAAGAAATATACCAACACAAATACTTCTGCAATAAACTTTGTTACAAAGCCAGGTTAAATAAAATAATTTATTTCATACTTTACCCCAGCACCCAGATGCATTATGGGTCAACCATAACACTGTTAGGTGTGTTGTCCGTAGCAACGATGTCTGCTGCTGTTTAAGGAGATTGAACACTGTTTTTTCTACGGACCTTTAGACTCCAAACGGAGGAGTCCAGTGGATCAGGGAGGGGTCACCTTCAGAGTTAATCCAACGCTTCCATCATGAAAGAGCAGCTTGAGTCGCTGCAGCAGCTCACAGGCTCCGACATATCCAGAGGCTTTTATTTGCTGCAACAGCTTAACTCAGATCATTCAAACACGCTCCAAGTTAATGCACTGTTAAAGCTCCAGGTTTTTACTTTATAGTCTGAGAAAAAGAACTTCAGCTGATAGGAGACGTCGGAAAAAGCTTCTCTGTTTGTTACATAAGAAACTGGCTGATTCATGTGATTAGGATACTATGGGCAGAACTTTATGCCACCAGAAATTGAAAATAAATAAGTTATATTGTTTGAGTTGGTTTGATTGATATGACATAATATGGCCATTGTAGATTGAAAAAAAAGAAGTAAATTTTTTCAAAAGAAAATCTGAGATTGATCTCAGGAATTTTCTAGAAAACACTTGGAAATTTCTAAATTTGAAAAGTTGAAAATTTGTTAGAACAAAATCAGTAATTTTCCAGAAAATAAAGCCAAGGAAAACTCTTAGCTATAAAAGTCAAAAATTTGCTGGAGGAAACTTGGACATTTTCAACTTTTGAAACTCAGAGAATTTCCAAAAGTCGCACATGGAGCAGATCTGAACTGTCCCAGATTTCCTTTGCACTGAGCGACCACAAACCTGTACGCTCTGGACGGGAAAATGGCCAAAATCTCAAATATTTGCCAAAGTGTTTATCATAGTGATAATGATCGGTTATTGAAATGCTTTATTTAGCAGCTTATGTCGGCTGCTTTTGCTGTGGAGGCAGCTTGAATGTACTCAGGATTTATCTTTACAATAATTAGTGTTTTAGTGTTTTAGAACATTTGAACTCTAGACTCTGGTAAAAATCTGACAACTTTACGTTGATAAGTAAAAGTCTTAAACTGACAGATGGTCTTCTTTCTTTGCCGTGAACAAAACGTGAAAATGCCAAGGTGGAAAGTCTCCTTCCGAAGCATGCAGCCCACACTGTGACTCACCTCAGTGTGAATAATTATATTAAAAGAATGTATAGCTGATGCCAACTCATTAGCAGCAGTTCTGCATGGTGGAGAGGGTTCTCTGATAATGAACACTTGATATTCAGTTGTTGATGGTTTAAAAAAAAAACAAATTCATGCTGAGAATGAAGAGCAGCAGTTAGAGAGCAAGAGCCAGAATAAGAAAAGAGCTGTTTGTATTTGAAGGAAGAATAAAAACACACTAATTTCTGTCATGAACGTGAAATTTAATTTTTATGATCCTTTATATAAGGATGACAAAAATAGACTTATTTAATTTGAAAATGTAGTTCCAAGTGTGCCAATTTAATTTTTAAAGTAGGATTATGAAATATCCCTGGTAGGTTTAAAGGGGCAGTTTCATGTATTTTCCAGTCACATAATGTCATTTTATAATGCAATTAAGTGACAATGTTACCTTCAGTTATTATAAAAATGCTATATATATCAAAGGAATAGAGATTAGAATTGATAATTTAACACCTTGAAATTGGGCCTCTGCCTCTTTAAGAAGCTTCTGCTCTTTCTGAAACTCCACCTTCAGGAGTCATCACAATATCATCACACATGGCTCCTCTATTAAGCCATGTTAAACACTTTTTTTTTTTTAAATCAGCGTTTCACTGAGAAGTAGTTCCAACATTGATGAAAAGTTCCATCAGGTGTTTGCTAATTGCTGCTTTCTAGTCTGAAGGAGCTGATTGGGGGAGTTATGGAGGTGGGCTGGTATGTGAGATGAAAGCTCGGAAACTGCAACTAAGAGTAGGTCCACACAGGCATTTTGCCCTGCTGAATGGTTGCCATGGAGATTAGTTGTTTTAATGTTTCTTACATATTTCTGTTTTAATGTAAAGCTGGTTTTGAAATATGCTATAGGAATAATGTTGATTGATTGATAAAGGAATTCTCAGACATCCATGAAAGAATGAAGAACAACTTGTGGTTCTCTTTCTAATGCAGCCCCAGGCTGAGGTTATCCCTGGAGAGAGAGCCAGAACAGGAACCGTTGGGTCTGTAGCCCCAGTTTCAGGGAAAGATAATCTGAGTAAATACAGATACAGAGGTTTGAAATTAATCATTTCATTAATTAATAATATTGATAATCTATCTGACTCAGAAATGGCAATCAGTTGATAAATCATAAATTAACAGCATTTTTATTTTTGTATGTTTTTGGAAAGCTGAGTTCAGTCTCAGGCCAAACCTCAGCCTGATTACTGACAGACTGAGAATCAAGAACCAACAGAACAGAACGTAACTGACAACAGGAAGGAGGAAAAACGTCTCAGAAAGAAACACATCAGCCTCAACACAACAACTGCTTCTCTGGTCTGCATGCTGACGACTGACGGGACAAAAGTCAGAATTTTTTATGCATGTTGCTACATCTGGTTTAGACCTAAGTGTTACATGAAATGAAAATCATGCTGCCACATGGTGGTGGTAGTGCAATGCACTGTATGGTTATCATTTAGTGGACTGCAGTAAATCATAAAAATGAGGAAATACTTCTTTGTAATATTTTTGTAAAATATTTGACACATTATTCAAATATTTTATTTGGGAATATAACATTCAAGACAATAAAAAAAAAAAACATTTAACCACATCCATTCCTTATAAAGAAGAATCATAACGTCCACAGTTTGTCTAGTTCCACTGATGTTTATATAATCATTTTAGCTAGAAAATGTACGTGGGTGGGGGAAAAAGCCACACCAAATAGGAGAAGTCGAAAGTTCAACAAATGGTTAGCAGTGCGTCATCTTTTTCAGCTGTACGATAATCAGCAGCTACAAAAATTCCCTTTATGGGTTGAGATCTTGGGGAGTCATTGGCTTTCAGATCAAGATGGAGTAAAATATGACTAAATATGAGTCATATTGTGTACTGTTCTCAACATTATTGCTTCAGAATGTCACTCTTGTACTGTAGTCTTGTGTTCTTTAATTTTCACACTTCACACTTGTGTGGCTCTGTGGTCTGCTGTGGTGGGTTAACTTCAACACCCCGGTTTGTGTCAGCATGTACAGAACACCTTACAGACTGAAAATATTCAGAAAGAAGATGAACCACGAGAATATGAGTTCAAATGGGCCATGTTGGTACCAGCTCAGGAGGGCGTGGCACCATCTTGTTGGGCCACAAATACTTTAACTAGCCTTCAGTATGGTGGACTATTGTGAAAAGAGGGAAACATTTAATGTTCAACCCCATGGTTCAAACAGAAACACTACCAGTTTTTGCTGTCAGTGAATTCAGCATGATTTTGACAGGAAGAAGTATTGATAACGTATTAAAAAAACATCTGGTTTCAGATGTATGTTTATGCTTTTTTTCTTTCTTTTTTTGCTTTATGGAAGAAAGTAAAGTCAGAAAATTACAGTACTCTGATGATTTAATGATTGAAACCTTTAAGACCTTTATTAAATAAATGTTATTTTCCACTGTAGGGAATGTGTGTGTGTATGTGTGAACCACAGTGGCTGGAGTTTGCACACAGGTCCAGAATGTTTGTGTGTCTCAGATCATTAATCATATCAGTCACTTCCCATAGCGCCGCTGCTGTTGCTGCTGTTGCTGCTGATCGTTAAAATGCGGGTCACGCGCAGCAGCCGACCTTAGTTTGAGTCTTTTTTTTTTTTTTTTTGCCAACAGCAAATAACATTTTAATAAAACCTTTACAGTGGAAAAATATCGGATTGTTGTACGGCACTTTAAAAAGTCTGTTCAGCAAATGGCCTTCTAAATCATTTCTTCTTTCCCCTGTTTCTCTGCGCTTCTACCGAAACTGTTGTGCAAGACGCAGTTTCCTCTTTCCACCCTGCCATTTATAAAACATGTCTAATCTATGTGTGATCTTCATGTGATGCAGCAGCTGCAGTAATAACAGCACACTCTTTAAATTTCTGCCTGGCCTTGATTTTATCCCTCCCAATATGCTGGAGCAAAAAGGAAGTATTGCTTCCAGCTGAAGCGCAGATTCGTCCCTGACAAGAAGATGTTTCTCCTCCTTCTTCTCCCTGTCCTCCACAAGAAAGAATGGCGTAAATGTAAGACCGGGCAGCAATTTGTCACACACAGCAGCATACAGGAGAGAAGTTTACAGGTGTCGGTGGAGGAAAAAAATGAGGCACAGACAGGAAGGCAGTTTGGTGTTGTCACAGAGATTGGGAGCCCAGAGGACCACTCTACAGGAAAACGTCACATTTTCCTCTAGATTGGGGAGAAAAACAAAAGGTTCCACTTTTTATATAAACAATTTAAGTTCGGGAAGAAAGAGAGAGAGGGATGACAAGCAGAAAACAAAATCTGCTCCCTCGTTTCCACTCTTAGTTGTTGCTTTAATAAATCAACATGTCCGGCCTCTGAATGCATTTAATTCAACACTTTCTTCCCTTACAGATTTCGTTTTTTATCTTTCTTTTGTCACACGAGTGTTTCAGATTAAACGGATTTTCAGTGGTGAAAAAAGTACTCAAAAAATTTACTTAAGTAAAAGTACAAATACACAGACAAAAATGTGCTTTAGTAAACGTAAAAGTACCACATTAACATTTGTACTTAATTAAAAGTAAAAAAAGGACTGCCTTTTAAAAATACTTAAGTATTCAAAGTAAAAGTACTTGCTGAATTCATTACCTAATCCCTAATACAATATCATTAAGTGAACCGATCGTATTTAATTTTATTACATTAGAAATGTGCCATTTTAATGAACAATGCCACAGATAAAGCATGTTTTTATTATGCACTGAAAGAAATAACTCTTTGGATTAACATAAAAAAATCATGGAAAGATTTTCCACCTGATTACTTTGCTTTATTTCAGCACTATGTAATTTTGTTACTCCAATTTAAAGCAAATGTGTTGGTTCAACTTAATTTTTGTGGTTGATTCAACTTATTTACTTTAGTTGGACCCAATGTAATTTAATAGAGCCAGCCTAACTAATTTTACACTGATACCTTCACACTACTTAATTAAGTTGATCCAACCCATGAAAATTAAGTTAGCTGAACAAACATGCTTCATGCTGAAAGAAAGCTATATAATCGTGTGGAAAATCTTTCCATGATTGAATTATGTTAAATCAAAGACATTTTCTTAAGTGCTATTAAATTAAGTGTTTTAAGACCACACTTAAAGAAGAAAGAACACTCAACAATTAGAAAAAGTACAACATGAACTGTATTTTCAAAACCGTTATACATTTTCTTTATACACAGCACAAAAAACAGCTGAGTTGAAAGTTGAAATAAACAACAAAAGGTCAGTTTTGTTTTTCCAGAAAAAAACTGGGCTGTGTTTAGCATAGATCAAATTCTTAACAACATAAAAAGTGTCAGTAAATTCGCTCAACTTTGCGAACTGTAACAGTTAAAATTTAGTTTTCGACTGCAGTCTTTGGAAAAACATGTAAAGATAGATTGCTCAAGTTGTTCATCACTTCCACCCCGTCCAGGACAATCCCAACATCCTCATTGGCATCGCCAGGTTCTGCACTCTCCGGTTGGATAACAGATTCCACAGACGGTCTCGGCCATTTGTGCACCTTGATGATGGGAACATGGGTGGGGTATTGGGGTGGGAGAAATTTCACATCTCATTAAATAAAAAAATAACTTTACACTTATTTGGCTGACTCAACAACAGCTAAGGTCCATCAAAGATCTGTCTGTGTTAATTGTGAGTCCAGTGGTAAGATTTCCCATTTAGAAAAGGTACCATATTTTCTACATTTTCACAAAAATCGTCTTATAATGCGGTGTACCTTGTGGTGCGGAAAATACGGTATATTGTCTCATATGGAAAAACATGAAGAGAAGGGATGAATCCCAAATAGGCCCCATATTCCATGGCCTGTTCTCCTCAATTGAAATGACAGTCTGAGGATCCACCACACAGACTGTCATTCCAAACCAGTCCTACTTATGTGCAAACAAAGCCCTGACTCTGTACACAAAAAAAACATCTTATACATGAAGAACCTGTCTTATTTCCTGGATGGAGGAAATGTCATGACTATGTGTGGTAGTTATTTCCAAATAGATCAGTACTAACATCTTAGGTAAAGTTAGTTCATATTTTTGTCTGCGTATGAAACAATGCTGTTAGAAAAAAAGGCTAAATAAAACAGGCCAAAGATCTTTTTGTGGAGTTTAACTCACCTAAAAATCCTCATTTTAAACCCACTTAATAACTGTAATTATATCAATCTTACTAATGATTATCCTTTTCTGTGGGAGAAATCTAAAAGCATCTCAAAAGTCAAATTAAAATTGAATGTACGCAAGTGAAAAAAAAGAAGAGTTTTAATGATCATCTCTTATTTTAAATTTATTGGTAATTCACAGGAAGTCCAATTAACTCCAACTATCATCACCTCTTTTGTAGACACAAAGATAAATTAACATACCATGTACTCTTTCTCCAGCTTCTCTGGATCTTCATTCAGGTATGCACCCAGGCCTTTTAGGATCCACTCTCGTCTGACTTCAGCAGTGTTTTCCTAAATATGCAGATCAGAAAACAATGAGAACAACCGCAAAAATCCAGCAGTATACTATAGGGTCACACACTTGAAAACTTAAATTCAAAGGAAGTCACAACGAAAGTGATCAGTGGCTTGCAGCCTATTTGAAAGATCTTTAAAATTGTTATTCTCCTTTCATTATGCCATGACTAAAATTAAGTTTAACATTTTATTTAAACTTCTAACTGAAGCTGTCACCTAAGAAATATTTATGTCTGAAACAAGGGTACAGTATAGGGGGATATACTGTGAAAAATCTATTTCCTCTGCCTTCTCCCAGTGCTAGAAACAACCAGTCAGTGGAAGGAGAGTTTTAGTGCTGTCAATCCCAATCTCATGTTGCTGCTCATCCTTCTTCCCCCTTGCTCTGTACTATTCTGTAGCTAGCATAGGGCTGATAGCAGCTCATATCTACTAGACAGAGAGAGACAACACTCCTTACAGTTCCACATCCCCACGCAGATAAAGACAAATAAAACAGACTTGCCAAATACAAGTTCAGCTGAACCCTTAATCGCTCTAACACTAGATTCAGTCACTTTAGATCTGGCAAAACTTACCATTAGCCACTGCAATCTAAAACTTGATGGCCGATGACCCCCTTCACCAGTGCTTAGGTAGGTGGATAACAGACAGGTGATGTTCTGAAAGAGATCAGATTTTCAAACATTAAAATATGTAATTCACCCTGAGCAGAGTTGTATCTGAACATTCAAACTTTTAGTACAAGTCTCTTGAATGCATCATGAATCAATCAATCAAATTTTATTTGTACAGCACATTTCAGCAGAAAGGCATTTCAAAGTGCTTTACATAATTAAAAACAGAAACACAGAGTCATGCAACATTTAATAAACAGTGAAACAGATAAAAAGTAAAGCCAAAAACATTAAAAACATTGAAGACATTAAAACCGCACTAAGCCTAATTTAGCTATAAGCAACTCTAAACAGGTGGGTTTTAAGTTGAGATTTAAAGGCACCCAGTGTTTCAGCTGTTCTGAAACTGAATATAACCACTGGGCACAAGCAAGCATGTATTGCAGAACAGTGGTGACTTGAACATGGTAGAAAGCAATAAAAATATAAAACATAAAAATCAAAACAAAAACCTCAACATTTCAAAATTAAACCGATAAACTTAAAAATTGTTTTTGAACTACAATTATTTGGGGAAAAACAAGTACAATAACAAAATACATCTTTAGAGCAGAGGAATATATGTATTTAAAAAAAAGAAAGCCTGTTCATGGACTAATAGGAATAATGGACAATCCTCTGAGTGTTTCAGCCAGAAAATAATACTAGAAATCCATAGCTAGCAGGTGGACATTTATGTGGACATTGCAAGCACATTTAAAGCTCTAACAGCAAAGGTCTCCGCAGGTTCCTCTGACTCAAATTTAATACTTTTTATTATTAATAAATGAAGAATCTGTATTACGATAGAAAGCCACAAAAGTGTGTGTGCATCCAATGTCCACTCTGCATTTACCTACATAATAACAGTACTGAAATAAAATAATAATAAAAAAAACATTTAAATAGACTTATGTTTGGCCCCAGTGTTTAAAATCCACTAAACCTCAGACTTCAGAGTTTGTATGGCACCAGATGCTGAATTTACATCAGTCCAACTTTTTTCCAGGGAGTTTTAACAACCTCAGGAGGAGCAAAACTGTGACATTTATGGGGTCCGTTTTTGTTCTGACAGCAGCTTTGTGACCCTTGCACTGCATATAGTTCTACAGACTGTTTTTTCCCCACAAAATGCACCAAACATATATAACGTATATAAAAGCTAGCTCCTTTAACCTAACCAACTCAATTTACAAAACATAAATAATGTGACACAACCAAGGAACAAGCAGAAAATGGTAGAGAAACGCTAATTAATTGCCAGCTAACCATCGCTTCATGTGATGTTAGCATGATTTGAGTACATCAATTACATAGAAACGTGACCGAACATAGAAAAAAATGTTAAACATTTACAGAGTAAACTCAGTAGAAGTATATCCATATTGGCTAGAGCTAGACATGTATTGAATGCTAAATCACTTCATATTCTATATAACTCTCTGATTTTACCATATCTATCATATTGCTGTGAAGTGTGGGGAGTTAATTACAAGAGCTCTTTACATCCGGTAACCGTCCTACAGAAACGAGCCATTAGAATCATCCATAATGTCGGTTATTATGAGCATACAAACCCACTCTTCATAAAATCCAGAATTCTCAAATTTGACGAGCTTGTAGAATTTAAAATGGCTCAGTTTATGTTCAAAGTATCTAAAAAGTTGTTACCTGAGCACATACAGAGCACGTTTTCTGAAAGAGAAGGGGGGTATAACTTAAGGGGTCACTCAAACTTCAAGATCCGCAATTTTAGAACAACAAGAAAAAGCTTCTGTATTTCAATTAAAGGTGTAAAGTTATGGAACAAGTTACATGAAGATTTAAAACAAAGCAATAGTTTAACACAATTCAAAAGAAAGTACAAAGAGGTAATTTTCAATAGATACACATATGGGTGACAGAAAGCAATAAGGTGTGTATTGCAGATAACTTGGTGTAAGGGTTTAGAAAGACAAACCAGCATAAAATGGGAAAATGTATAGGTAAATATTAGTAACTGTTACTTCTGACTGCCACTTTGATTTTGATTTTTTTAATGACAGTAGGACTCTAAAGTTTCAAGTGTTTAGGGGGTAGGAGTTTATAAGTTCTCACTTCTTCCTACCCCATTTTGAGCATGATATGTTAACTGAAACAAAAAAATCTGTATTTTCTCTTCTTTCTTATGCACTTCTTGTTACTGTGCACTATTTTATTTTTATATTTGTATCATGTTCGAATAAATTTCATTTCATTCATTTCATTTCATTTCATTTCATTCATTTTTTAAAAAAGTCTGATGATTTTAATTTGCATCTTTTTATTTCGATTTTTATTTTTGATTTAGACGGATGAAAATAGACTGAATCTTACCTTTTTCAAATTAAGCAGATCCAAATCAGGAATCTTCCCGCTTCTCTTGAAAGAACCGTTTGAAGTTTTCCCAGACACAAGATCTCGCGTGATCTTCCGTAATTTCGCTAGCATCTCGCGTGATCTTCCGTAATCTCGCTAGTGTCTCGCGTGATCTCCGGGTCTCGCTAGACAGTCTTCGGCGGGAGATTAGTCTGACTAAATTGAATCACGTTGTCTCAACTTGGATACATTTTATTAACGCTAGGTTGTTGAATTTTATGTTTATTTGACGTGATTTTGTCATATTTGCCTTTGAAACATGAAATAATTCTGTTAAACATGTTATTTTTTATAAATGCAATGACCACCAGTTGTGCTTTGACACAAGCATGGAGCAAGCAGGAAATGGTGCAAATGTTAGAAAAACGCTGATTAATTACCAGCTAACCATCACTTCATGTGATGTTAACACATGTTAGCCACTGACATGAGTACATCAATTACATAGAAACGTAACCAAACATAGCAACACTGATATGTGCACAATCCTGCCAGGAAAATTTAGTATTCTCTAAACTGCAGCTGGCGTTTTCCTGGCACGAAAAACAATCATCTCGCGGGGCCTCGTGTGATTTCCCATGATCTCGCGAGATCTGCCGTGATCTCGCTCGTCGCCTCCAGCACAAGATCAGTCTGACTATAATGAATCGTGTTATCTCAACATGATTCAATTTCATAAACGTTAAGTTGATGAATTTCTTGTTTGTTCAACATGGTTTTATCACGTTTTTGTTTAAAACATGAAATTATTGTGTTAAAAGTACATGATATTCTTTTATTAATGTAATAACCCCCTAAGTTCATTTTTTTTGAGTGTGTTTACTCTCTGTAACATAGTTTAGATTTAGATATGTGATTCTGTGCATCATAATTTCAGGAATGGAAACATCTTGTCTCCTGTCCTAACATAACATGAACTTCACTTTTTCTTTGCCACTAGTGGTTTTTATTTTTAAAGAAATCCAACAGAAAGGGGATGGAAAGAGGGTGGGTGAGGGAGGACATGGAACCAAGGAGCCACGTAGCAGAGTTGTAGTCAAGACCACCGAATCCGAGACCAAGTCAAGACCAAGACCAGCACCCCGCACTACATGACAGAATAAAATTAAGTGCACCTATCAAAATTGCTTCTGAAATTGATCTGAAAGATCCAGATTCCCATAAAAACACCTAGATATTAAATACTTAGAGCTGAATTCAAGCTCTTCTTCATTCTGTTTTGCTTTCATCTCTGTGTTACAATCCGCAGAGGTCTCCTACTATCCCTAAAAAGATAACGCCCTGGACAGTTGCCCATACTGCCCATGTCAGAAACCACCACTATCTGCACTATTAAACATAGCAATTAAGGCAATGCATTAACGGTAAACAACGCTCAACTATGAACACTGTCCAAGGCGCACCAAGCAAGAAATAACCAAGCAGAAGGGGCACCGTGACTGTTCTCACCCTGTCTGCCACCATGACAGGAGACAAAAACAATCAAAGAGCAATGAGCATGCTCTGCATTCTTATGGTCTTGTTTTGTTTATTTGCCAATTAAATAAATCTATATTTTTTTAAGGAAATAAAATAATAGCTACTGCAGTGTACCAGAGCATTACAAGAACGAAAGAATGGCTCTCAGTGAAGCTTCAGTCCTATAGGACTTAGTAAAGATACGTCCAAAAGAATTGGATAATTCGTGTCACTACATAGCAGACTTTGGTCACAGCATTGTCCGATATACACAACATGTCAGTCAACACCTCCACACAATAATTCAGCGCATGAGTGACAACTTTTTTTCATCGCAGATGCAACATATGTGTCTCTGTACAGCTAGCTTTGATAACAACACATCAGTAATGCTATAAGTTGGACGAAGCGCTGCTGATTTTACATCTCGCCATATCTTATGATTTATGTAGCGGAATTATATTACTGACGATTAGACAGACATCTTGCGCATGTGTTGGAGCTCCGCGTGCGAGTAAAGGGGGAGGCGATGGGTGACAACAGACACAAGTAAGTCACGTTATTGCTTGGATTTTATGGTGCCAACTTAAGTCCCTGAAAACATTTTAATGGAAAAAAAGAGCAACGCGATTTGGATGTAACGAGTAAGCGACAGTTTTGTAGAAATGCAGTGAAGTAGAAAGTACAGATACTTACTGTAAAATGTAGTGGAATAAAAGTAGAAAGTATTCATTATTAAATCTACTCAAGTAAAGCACAGACACATGAAAAATGTACTTAAGTACAGTAACGAAGTAGTTGTACTTCTTTACTTCACACCACTGCGGATTTTAAAAGCCATCAAAGCAAATAGAAAACGCGGTGTTCAAATTATTATTTTTCTTATTAAACGACACTCCCCAAACCAACCTTAAAATAGAATTTTTGTTAAATCCTGATTTAGCAGCTTTAATCACATTTTTTGGTTTCATTTTACTAACCACATCAACAAACAGCAATCTGGCTTTTTTCTGTGGCTGTTGGACTGATGGCTTCTTCCTGGTTCAGGGGCTTTTTATGACATGGGCTGAGTCAACTGTGGGACCCCCCACTTTCCCCTCGTCTGTACTGGAAGCTATTTTGTTATTACTTTTTTTTTTTTGCCTCTCTACCATAGATACAAATAATATTTTGCATTTGTTTCTTTAGAAGACAATACACAAAATTAGTTTTGTTTTTGCTATTATTTTTGTTTATTGTGAAAATGTTACGTCTGTTTTGTATTTTGTTGACATAAACTTTATCTAAAATCTGTCATAAATAATTCAAAGGAAAAACAACAAAAACGCCTAACAGTCAAAGCTTTGATATATTTTAAATATCGTATCACTATACACATTGTATTTACTTGATGTCGGATCAATACCAAAATATGCAGTACCGCACATCTGTAGTATCCTCTTACACGTCAGAAATTGAGTTCAAATTAAAACATTTTACTGAAACTAATATTTTCATTTCACATTCAAATCTGTCGGATTTAAAAAAATGGAGTATCAACAGTCAAAATATTTTGAGTTGTTTTTTATTCTTCAGCACAAAACAATCAACTTTAAGTACAAAATCCAAACTAGTTGGCAACTAATGACAAAATAATGGTCTTTGGAAATACAACAGATTATTACACACAAAAACACAAGCTAAGTAAAACAAACAATAATAAACAACACATTATAATCCACAACAATTGAACTTGGTGCAATACTGAGTCATTATTTTCAGTGAAAAAAGAAAATATCTACAACTATAATTTTAACTACTTACAGATTTAGTTAGATTTTTTTATTATTATTATTTATTTTTGCCCCAATTCCCTACATGTCTCCAAGCAGTTTGCAAATCGAAACAAAAAAGTCAACTCAATCAAATCAGAGACGTCAAATGTATACATTCTAAATGGATCCTGGTTATTAAACAGCAAAGTCAAGATCAGTATAATAAAGAGATCTCTCTACAGCCATTTCAGTCAGATCAACACAAAACACTGAAAAAGAGGCAAACTATTTACAGATTTATTTACATATGTGCATTTGGGATGTTAACGTTCATCGACTCATACCGGTATCAGTACAGCAGGTGTAATAAGTGACATTTTCTAAGTCATCTCTTGAGTCATCAGCTTTTAAAGGTTGGCATCGATTTGTTCTGGTAAACTGCCACATTTTGATTTGTGACTGAATCCCTATGCTGCATCAGTGGTGACACCTACTTTTTGGAGTAGAACTGCAACGAGCGCGCCAAAAATGAACATGGAACATGTTTTTATCAGACTATGTAGAGTCCAGTTTGTGTTGGTCAGCAGTTGTTCCTCAATGATTGGCAAGCTGCCTTAATGCACAGAGAATGTAAACAGGCTACAACTTGTAATGTGAAATTTATCCAAAACAAATCAACTGAAAGGCAAATCTGTCAGAGGGAAAGACATAAAAACAAACTGTACATTCCTTCTTGTGAAACTCTTCTTGAGATGGCCTCTTGGATGGTTATGCTGAAACTAGAATCATCTGATAAATTTAGGCTAAAACTGACAAATATTTAGAATTGGTCATGATTTCATCCACTTTGTCAAAATGTTTAGCAACCTCGGAGGGAAGGTAACCCCAGGACAAGATGCTATGGTATTCTTCTAGTAGTTTGCTGCTGTTTCCATGCTAAGCTTATTTTTTGTAAATAGGGCATAAAGTTAAAGTTTGGTTTACTCAGACTTTAATATATTCTTCTAAAACATTTTTAGGTTTTTTGTTTTTTAGGAAGAAAAGGCTTCTTCTACACCTTAGGGCCCAGTTAACCCAACAGCCAAGTTGTTGGACTGCGGGGGTCAGTTGAAGTACCAGGTAATAACCCACACACACAGACTGATTCAGGTTTCATTATGAATCAGTGCTGCACTGAGTAAAAACATGTCTTTTCCCTCTGAGGGTAAGTAATGCCTGTACTACAACAGAAAGACAAGCTCTTTCTCCATGGTCAAGTCTCACTCCAGCTACTTCTAGCCAAGTTGGGCTAGAAGTAGCTAGATGTGTCTCCATGGGTATTGTGTTCCTCACTATGTGGGCGTAAATATGGGCGGGATCATGGGAAGGTGGGCGGGTTATACGGTCGATGCTCCAGTGATGTCGTTTGCTATCTCTGGACAGCCGGTATCTGTGAAATCTCTCTGAATATTTTGTTTGTTGCAGGTTGCCCTGTCAAGTTGTAATTGTAAGCTCTCACACACCGTTGGCTGCGTTTTACATAAGAAGGATAAGGCAGAGGGGCCAACTCTGATGGAAGTATTTTGTAAGGGCATTTTACACATTACATTACTTTAAATTTCTTTACAGATTGCTGTCATTTATTTTTCTCAAAGTTATGAATGAAAATCTACAGGTCTAGAATTGCAAATTTATACCAAAACTATATTATTCCAGCCCAGATCAGTAAACATATTTTCTTATCACTCATAGACTTCCATCTAACAAATGCTTTTCTTATATATTCCCATGTTGATTTGTCATATTATCTGTCTGATGTCTTAGTAAGCTCCAGCTTCCCCTCCCGTCGCTGACCTCAGTTCCTGTCACTTTTGTAGACGTGTTATTTCTGCTGATTTCAGCAACAGAAATGTACTTCTTCAAGGTTGGGAAACGACTAACCACAAGATGTCTGAAGTAGTTCTGGAATTTTCTCCCTACGAATGTGTAAAACATTGGACTGATGCAGAAGTAAAAGTATGCCATGTTGCGGGTGACCTGAAGAGCATAACTGTGTCTCTGTTTACCCTCACAGCTTGTGAATTTACCATGCAGGAGTTCTACTATGTTGAAAGGAGTCCAGCAGATAAAAAACATCAGTACAATGACGAATATCAGTCTGACTGTCTTGAATTTCGTAGCTATTCTGGATGATATGACTGTGATTGTGATCCTGATGTAACAGTAGATAACAGCCAGAGGGAGGATGAGGAAAACAAAAAGCTGAATATAAAATCCAGCATTTGTCAGCTTCACTACATCTATTTTTGGGAGGTTTCTGGGATACTCTTCACAGTATATCTTGTGGTCATAGTGTCTAAATGTGTTCATGATGAGCATCGGCCTGATGCAAGCCAAACCACTCACCAGCCACACCACCACACAGGAAATGACTGCGTAACGTTGATTCCTCACAGGAGCAGCAGTCAGCGAATACACAACAGACAGGTGTCGGTCAAACGTCAGCAGAGTTAAAAAGAAAACTGAACTGTAAAAGCCCATGTAGTAGGCACTGAAGACGATCTTGCACATAGCCGAGCCAAAAATCCATTCAGAGATCTGCATGTAGACTGCCACAAAGGGAAGGCTGCTCATGAAGATCAGGGAGGACGCCACCAGGTTCAGCAGCATGATGTTGGTCACAGTTGTCAACCTCTCGAATCTGGAAGGAAGTTGGATAGGAGAGAGTCAACCACATAAAAGTTGGACTTCTTATGTTTAAATTGCTTTCTGTATTCAGAGACTAAAGGTAACTCTGAAACAAACAACAAATCCATCATGGGTAAGAGGTAGGAGATTTAGAGCTAGGCATTAAATTAGACAAAGGAAACATCAGGCCACACCAACATCCAACTGAGATCCTTCAGAGTTCCAAGATACAAGATTAGTTAGCATGTAACACATTTGATACTCCACCCCCAAAAAAGTTTGAGAATCTATCTATGCCAAGAATTGCAGGAACCTTAACACTGGAATTCAAACCAAACAAAACCATCCACATGGTAGCACATGGTAGGGGCAGTATTATGCTGCGACAATGGGTTCTTCAACAGGGGAAGGGACAGAAGTTAATGGGAAGCTGCACTAAACTAAGTAGAGTGAAAACCCCAAAGGAAAAAAAAAAAACCTGCAAAACACTTTAAAGGTCCAGAAACCGGTCTGACGTTAAGATGTTTCGTGCTGCAGAATGTGGTTCTACAGTACTCATACTCTGTCTGGTTTCATTTTCATACCACACTCGATTTTAGTTGTTCAGAAAACTCTGAAAACCTCAAATTGTTTTGTTTCCATTTCACAGTTATGTAATACTTTGTATTACAATACAAATAAAAATGTGAAAAGCTATAATTTTTTTCAAAAACAATGTTTTTCTAACACTGTGATTATGAAATATACACACACATATATATATATATATATATATATATATATATATATATATATATATATATATAATACGTGTGTGTGTGTGTGTGTGTGTGTGTGTGTGTGTAATTTTTTGAATAAACCCATGAAAAGCTTGACTTTGCTGTTCTTTCTGTTTTGCAACATTTGTAGAAATGCAGACAAGTGCATGACTAACCACAATCAAGAGAAATCTCTGTTTCAAAACAAGTTGCACAATTTAACGTTTAGAAAACAAACGTATTTATTGGAAATGCCAATTCCTGAAAAAGTTGATTTCTGATTGAACGTTTGGGCACTAAGTTGGAGGTGTGCTTTTTTTTTTGGCAGAATTAAAATTGGTTTATTTCGCAGAACAGCAATGGAAACAGTTTTGTCCCTCATCACGAGTCACATGATCAAAAACCAGATATTGACACTGGTGCAAACCACAAAGAAGACAGCAATAAGCAGTTGGAGGATGTTTTTTGATGACTTATTCACTTGCATTTCTTATTCACTGAAAACACACTGCATCTGTGAAAATGTTTCTTTTCGACATTAGTGAATGTTAAAGTTCTGCACACATTTGTAATGGAAATGCTGCTGGCGACCTGCAGCAAGACCTGCTGGATGAATATGTAGCGACATTTCGTTGTTGATTTTACAGCAATCCTTCATACTGAGCATGCATGTAGCAACAGTGGAAAGGAAAATCCCCCATTTTGGTAAATGGTAAATTTGTACTCGTAAAACACTTTATCAAGTCAAAGTGCTTTACACTACATTTAATCATTCAATCATTCACACGTAAGAAAGAAACCTGCAGCAGAACCTGGCTCACTTCTCCAGTAAACAGAATTGGCTCAAGCACAGAACCTTGTGGTTCTCCCTGAGTAACCCTGGAATATGAAGAAAAATCTATTGTTTGCAAGAACAACCTGGGCTCTGTCAGACAAATAAGATTTAAACTTGCCTGGTATATTCAAATCTTAAAGGTTAATCTTGTGGTCAGCTGTCAAACAGGAGGTGAACAGACATAAGTCCATTATCTGGGGCCTTTAGAACGTCATTTGCATATTTACCCAGTGTGGTTTCACTGCTATGCTGAGCTGTGAAACCACACTGACAATTATTTCTGTGCAGAGACTCACACACCTGATTATAAACTATTTTCTTAAGAGTTTTAGATGAGAAAAGAAGATGAGACATTGATCTGAAATCTAAGAGATGGTATTTAAACTCCACTGTCTGAGCTACGTTGCTGCATTTTTTTTGTAAGTGCTTGCAGTTTTTCAAATTTCTATAAGTGAAAGGAGTCAGAGAACACTGGACAAAATGGTCATTAGGATAAGTTGAAAGATTTAAAATGTACAGTATCAATCCTTTTCAGTCCAAAGCCCACTGTGTCTTTTTTTTCCTCCACTTGGTGTCTGTCATTGTCATTTGAGTTTCCATGAGAACAGAAAATATCCTCACACTTTTCTTCTGGAGGTAGAGCTGTTGAAGAGGCTTGGTGGAGCAGAGAAGACTCTTGGGGGTTGAGATAGAAGCCTTCAACCCACCCACTCCTCTCTACCTACCGTACTTCACTCTGTAGGAGTGAAAATAACAAGCTTCCACAGAACCAGGACTTCATCTTATAGTCTCAGTGTTTCTTTTTTCAGACAGCCTCATTACATCCCCCCTCCAGTCTGTCTTTTCAAATGTTTCAAATGTCATTTTATGGCAAATTTCTGTTTTTTTATGTTTGTTTGTATTGAAGGGTGTTTTCTAACTATTTCCCTTTGCAAATTTGATGTCCAGTTTTTGATCAAACTTCAAAATGGCAAGTTTTTTTTTCACTTGCTACATTTAAAGTTGCAATTTTCCTGCATGCTAGTTTTCCTTGTCAGTGGGCTCCCTTATTTCCACAGTTCTCTTCATTGCTTTGCATTCACATATTTGACTGTTTGAAAATAATTCATGTTTACTTTGTACAATGTATTCCATAGAACAAATTTCCCAATAGTTTTTAAATACACTGTTTAGAAAAGCCCAACTAGGGACATGTGTGTCAAATTAACTTACGCTATAAGCACCATGACACAGGCAATGGAACCGCTGTTTAATTCAGTTTGTCTATGTCACTGTGTCTGTTTCCATGAAATAAACCTGAAATAATTAAAATAGGACTCGCTGTGCATTGGAAGAGATAAGACAAGTAGAGGTTTATGGGTGGCGTCATCACAAAATCTAAGATAAGAGAAGTTGCAGCCTGTGTGTTTTTGTTAACAACCTCTCAACTTCAAACCAGATAGTGGTTGAAACAGAGCAAAGGTTTTGGTCTGGCCGAGGAAAACTCTGAGCAAATTCTAGTCTATGGAAATGAGACGATGTTGCTCTACGGAGGTTTCGAGTGGCACAAGAGGTACAAACGAGAAAGACTGTTCCCAGTGTTAAGTACATCAAGTATCTGATGCATGGACATCAACTGACTGACTGATCCAAAGTGAAATCTGGAAGATTTGGGCAGGTTCAGGGCGTGTGTAGAGATGTCAGTATTGCTGAATGAGTCAGTATGGGTGTGTCCGGGTGTCCAGGAGTATCTTCACAAGCCAAAGAGTCATCACTGTTCATGAGTAATGAATGACTGAGGATACCATGGAGACCAATCACCACAGCCTTCAGTGGAACAATCCACTGTCACAGTGAGGACAGCAAGACAGTCAAATTCCAAAGTCGTCCTCATGTTACTTGCATTTTTCTATAACAGAGACATTGCCCATGTAGAGCTGACCACTAGCTCATTTATATTGACCATATAATGCACTTAATGAAAGCACAGCAATTTTTTAAAAATCTAGTTATTTGATCAAACGTTTTGGCGCTAAGATAACCCGTATTGAAATTGGTTCATTTCACAAAACTGCCATGGAAACACTTTTTGCCTCAAGATCAACAACCAGATGTTGCCACCATGAAGAAGACGACAACAGGAAGTGGTAGCAGGTTGATGGTGCAGCATGTTTTTTGGAACAAACTTATTCACATTATTTCAATTGCGTTTCTTGTTTAATGGAAAAACGCAACTAAGCAGAAATTGTCAATATTCCGCTAATGTAAAAAAAAAAAAAACACAAAGTTTTGCATAAGTTTGTAATGGGAATGCAGCTAGGATGTCTGCAAAGAGATGATTTACTCTTTACTGCATGGATGTGCTAACAGAGGTCAGACTTGCGACTGGACAATTTGGGTCCATTTTACCACAACATTGCGCAGGCTCACAATGTTCTGAGCATCGGACCGTTCTTGACCCACAGCATGGCTGTGCAGGACCAGCCTCTCTAATCATAACCTGGCATTGTTACCACGGAGCTGTAGACGAATGTGGAAGTGTGTTAGACTGAACAGGAATTAACT
Source organism: Poecilia mexicana (assembly GCF_051168715.1). NCBI lineage: Eukaryota > Metazoa > Chordata > Actinopteri > Cyprinodontiformes > Poeciliidae > Poecilia > Poecilia mexicana. The sequence goes on from NW_028263389.1 coordinate 1,230,672, forward strand.
GGAAGAGTAAAAATTGTGGTTTAGTTTTCATGTGAACACTTTGACCCACAGTTCTGTTCTTTCTCTGACACACCTTGTGGTTCTGTGTGACTCTTCTATGATCCTGACTAATGTAGCTTCATGGATTTTAGACAAATAAGTTTATATCAAGATCATGCATTCTAAATCTCTGTCAATTTTACACCCTTCATCCCAGTATGCATACTCCACAGAAAATCCATCAAAACCAACGGATATGCTTGAAATACACGACACATTTTTGTAAAACCCAAAAATACAAGACTAAGTGGTAAAGAGTGTGATGACAGCTTTAGCAGTCTGAGAAGGATTTAAAAAAAAATAATAATTTTTGAAAAACTGATGAAAGCACAAATGAAAGTAGTGGTGGGACTTAATTCAAAATTTTAATCAAGTAAATTGCAGGCTCTGTAATTACTTAATTATAACAGTGATTCTTGAGAATAGGGACAAAACAGGTCCTATGGATAAAGCATGAAATTTGAATAAAATATACACAAGATATATTTTTTTCAAATATCTAACTAAACTAACCTGGGTCATGTGAGGACAACAATGTATATTTTTCTTTTTATTGCTGAATATTTTTTTATTTTAAACATTGTAGTCGGTGGATGATGCCTGTAAAAGCCCTTGTCCAGGAGCAGAACTCAACACATTCTTATAGTTTAAAACAATTAAATAAATACTAAAATTATATATTATGACAATTAAGTATAAGTAGACATATAAATAATTATAAAAGTATCGATAAATTGAATTAAAAATAATTTTTAGATATTTTCCAACTCCGTTGAAATTTGTCCTTAGTTTTTGTCAACACCGTCAGAAATGAAAAGAATGTAAAAAAATCAGGCATTATTGGGGGGGCCAGAACTTCTGAGGACCCCATGACGTTGTCTTTTCTCTTCCTTTACTAGGAGGGCTAGTTAGCTCCGGTTAGCTTAAGTTATTCTTTAGTTTTTTCTTCTGTTTTATTCCTAAGTTGTTTGTCACAACCATGATGTGTCAACTCCATAACTGACAATTTACAAAACTTTGATGAAATTTTGTGAAATAAAAGCTTAATTTTGGTATAATGTAAAGATTTCATGGACCTGACGAGCTACAATATGGCCTCCTTCAGAATAACATCATATAAATTGAGGTAGTTTGGCATTTCGTCAACTCCGTCAGATGTCAACTCCGTCAGAGTTTTTCTGACTCTTTCAGTGAAATTGTTGTCAAATCTCACTTAATTGTGCAACTAATTCATTTTAATGTATTTTACATGAATTGCATTACTTCACATGTACCAAGTTTTTCATTTTACTCACTAGTTTGTCACCACCTTCAGTTCTGTGTCAACTCCGTCATGCACTGTCAACTCCATCAGATGGACTTTTTCTTGTTTTTTGTTTTAAATAATATTTATTTTATTTCTTGAGAAGCATTTGTCTGTAAATTGAGTAAAAATATCACTAATGGGGTATTTTAAAAATCATTTTAGATTTATTTTTGTCAGATGGTGATGACAAAGTTTTGGGTCAGGTCGATTAAAAATGTAATTTTTAAAAAAAAATTCGCAACTGGGAGCCTGTACCTTAGCATCTTCATATTTTCTAAACATTATTTGTCATATTTGCATACATAAGGTTGAGAAATAATTAAAAAAAAATATGGGAAAATTAAAACCCATTTTGTCCCTATTCTCAAGAATCACTGATCACAGTTAAATCAAAATCAACAAAATGAGCAACATTTTTAATTTACAAAATCAGACATATGAGCTCAATAATAAACATGTTATCCTGGTTATACAACCATCATATTGGAGCTAAATGCTGTTCTATCTACAGGTCCTTCTCAAAAAATTAGCATTTTGTGATAAAGTTCATTATTTTCCATAATGTAATGATAAAAATTAAACGGTCATACATTTTAGATTCATTGCACGCCAACTGAAATATTTCAGGTCTTTTATTGTTTTAATACTGATGATTTTGGCATACAGCTCATAAAAACCCAAAATCCCTGTCTCAAAAAATTAGCATATTTCAACCGACCAATAAAAGAAATGTGTTTTTAATACCAAAAAAGTCAACCTTCAAATAATTATCTTTAGTTATGCACTCAATACTTGGTCGGGAATTCTTTTGCAGAAATGACTGCTTCAATGCGGCGTGGCATGGAGGCAATTAGCTTGTGGCACTGCTGAGGTGTTATGGAGGCCCAGGATGCTTCGATAGCAGCCTTAAGCTCATCCAGAGTGTTGGGTCTTGCGTCTCTCAACTTTCTCTTCACAATATCCCACAGATTCTCTATGGGATTCAGGTCAGAAGAGTTGGCAGGCCAATTGAGTACAATAATACCTTGGCTAGTAAACCATTTACCAGTGGTTTTGGCACTGTGAGCAGGTGCCAGGTCGTGCTGAAAAATGAAATCTTCATCTCCATAAAGCTTTTCAGCAGATGGAAGCATGAAGTGCTCCAAAATCTCCTGATAGCTGCTGCATTGACCCTGCCCTTGATAAAACACAGTGGACCAACACCAGCAGCTGACATGGCTCCCCAGACCATCACTGACTGTGGGTACTTGACACTGGACTTCTGGCATTTTGGCATTTCCTTCTCCCCAGTTTTCCTCCAGACTCTGGCACCTTGATTTCCAAATGATATGCAAAATTTGCTTTCATCAGAAAAAAGTACTTTGGACCACTGAGCAACAGTCCAGTGCAGCTTCTCTGTAGCCCAGGTCAGGCGCTTCTGCCGCTGTTTCTTGTTCAAAAGTGGCTTGACCTGGGGAATGCGGCACCTGTAGCCCATTTCCTGCACATGCCTGTGCACGGTGGCTCTGGATGTTTCTACTCCAGACTCAGTCCACTGCTTCCGCAGATCCCCCAAGGTCTGGAATCGGTCCTTCTCCACAATCTTCCTCAGGGTCCGGTCACCTCTTCTCGTTGTGCAGCGTTTTCTGCCACACGTTTTCCTTCCCACAGACTTCCCGCTCAGGTGCCTTGATACAGCACTCTGGGAACAGCCTATTTGTTCAGAAATTTCTTTCTGTGTCTTACCCTCTTGATTGAGGGCGTCAATGATGGCCTTCTGGACAGCAGTCAGGTCGACAGTCCTACCCATGATTGCAATTTTGAGTAATGAACCAGGCTGGGAGTTTTTAAAAGCCTCAGGAATCTCTTGCAGATTCCTGAGGCTTTAACCTCAGGAAGAGCAGTGGCACAGTGGGTATGCAGCGTATGCAACGCATAGGGGCGCAGCACCAGAGGGGGCGCCAAAACCCCGTCTGGAGGGTGCCAATTATGTTTTCCCATACACGTCAGCGCGCCTTACGCTCCTTCACCTCACGCACATAATGATGTAAATCTAGCGCGAGTTTCACCCTTAACGTATCCTCGCCTCGGGTGGGGCGGGGGGCAGTTGCGCCACTGCCTCAGATGATGAGGTTAACTGCTCGTTCAGAGAACCTATTCATGATATGCTAATTTTTTGAGACAGGGATTTTGGGTTTTTATGAGCTGTATGACAAAATCATCAGTATTAAAACAATAAAAGACCTGAGATATTTCAGTTGGTGTGCAATGAATCTAAAATATATGACAGTTTAATTTTTATCATTATATTATGGAAAATAATGAAGTTCATCACATTATGCTAATTTTTTGAGAAGGACCTGTATTTATCTGTCCAGTGTTTCAGGAACTCCTGATCATTAATGGATCTTGTTTAGAAATGTGGACTGTGAACGCTGACATTAGCATTAGGAACGTCTGCTGCTGCTTCATGTTTAGCATTAAGATGATATTCCAGCTAACTCCTTTTAGCATAACCTGAGCACACCAATAGTCTTCCCCAGCATCCAACTAGGTTGATTTTTTTTAAGCAAACATCGGTGTGGCCAAGAGAACTGGCTTCATCGTCAATTTGCCGTTGTTGCAGATGTCGCTTGTGCGTCACATTTTCGGGCGTACAAGAAACACAATACAACTGTTCCAGCTAGGGACATTTCTATATATAAAAAACACTTAATTGTGCAAAAAATTTACTCGTTAAAATGCATCCAATTAATTAATCGAAATTAACACATTAAAGTTCCGACCCTGACAAGAAGATATTCACAGGAAATTTGTTCTGTAATAAGTCTTGCTTCAAGTAGCAATAAGCTCTTCTCTGTTATAACTTTTCCCTGATTCTTTGAACTGAGATTGCTCAACTTGCTTCAGCTATGTCAGAAACCTTCACAGAGGGGGATGGGATAGGTCTTTAAAACAAAACAAAACAAAACAAAAAAAAACTTAAGGAAATTTCTACAGTCCACTTTTAAAACAGTGCATAAATGTTTTGGTCAGCAGCGTGAAAACTTGCTCTTTTCTGCATATGCTTTATGGATTGAATTTAGATTTTCAATTTCTGATTTGGATGAACATAAAAACAATTTATTTTGTAAAAGGTCCGGGTGGAACTTGGCTTTTACATACACTTACCGATAGATGATAATCAGGACCAGCCCGTTGCCGAGGAGACTGAAGGCAAACATGAAGTAGTAGAGGACAGATATTTGAGCTCCTAAGAGGTTAGAACTGTTGTGGTCGCATGGTCCTTTCGGTTCGGTGGGCAAATCCGAATAGTTGTCATAATCATAAGAGGGGGTTGTTGTGTCTGCCATCTTTATGTAAATTCTGTCAAAAGCAGAAATAAACACAAAAATTTCACAAGGTCATGCTGTGACAATTAAACAAAAACAGAGCAAAAAAATAAATAAATTCAAGTAACTAAAAAGCATAATTCATGCATGCTTTTGATGCATGTACCAAAAGTAGACAATCAAAGGAATAAAATGTCTTACTGCGGCTGAACAGCGCCAACTTTACACTCTGAACTTCGGTCCCACTGCAAACCCACTGCAAGTCACTCACTTATAAGTCAGCAAGCCAGAGGAAGTTCCAAAGAAGTGTGGGGCTTCTCTGAATGTGTGTGTTTCTGTGTGTGTTGCAACAGTGTCTGTGCATGCAAAAACCACACAGCACTGTTCATCTTTTAAAGTCGCCTGCACAGAAACAGCTCACATGTGCAGCATCAGAGTCATCATCAAAGATAAATATCTCTGAACACTTTCAAAATGACTGCAGAATGAAGAGAAAAACAAAGAAGAAATAACTCATGGATGGATGGATGGATGGATGGATGGATGGATGAATGGATGGATGGATGGATGAATGGATGGATGGATGGATGGATGGATGGATGGATGGATGGATGGATGGATGGATGGATGGATGGATGGATGGATGGATGGATGGATGGATGGATGGATGGATGGATGGATGGGTGGGTGGGTGGGTGGGTGGATGGATAAGGGTTAAAGCAGAAGTAAAGACAACAATAAAAAATGAAAACTGGAGAAATGTCTTACTATTTTCTACACTTTCAGGGTATTGCATAAATATGAGTTTTCGCTCAGTTTTCAGTCCTCATGTTCCTGTCCTTCCTCTGTAGTTCTGTTGCTTCTGCTGCTCCCTGAGTCAGGAATGGAAGGGCTTCATGGGACGGGGAACAAAACACGGAAACACAAATTCAAATCACTACTTCATCTCAATGGAGAAGAAATATGTATTCAAACCTGAGCAAATCTACCCCTGTCTAGAGGTAGTAATGGAAACTGACATTTTGAAGCATACCATTCATCTGGTAAAAACATTCCTCATTCCAGCATTCATCACACCCTTGATGCTGGAGTCTATCACAGGGAAGATGCAGAGTTTGCTGAATCAGATTCTCACGCCTGTCAGACGCCAACGTTATGTCCAGCTGTCAGCACCCAGCTAATGTGGGACCGAGACAAAGTGAAATTACTCAACTTCTCCTATTCGCTCCAAAGAAGATTCCCCCATTTCTTGCAATCCATCTTGTGGATTGCATTACGATTTACGAATATCCTTATGAATTAGACATACCAGCAGATCTGCTGATGACAAAGCTACACTCACTATTTCATGAAACAGGAGGCTCTGCATTCAGACAGGAAAACCTTTGAGCCTGATGACGGCAGCCATTAACCACATTATTCTGATAACTCTGCTGCATCATGTACACAGTACATTTACTGTCACGTACTAATGATATCAACAAGGCTGCTGTTGCAATCATTGATGAAGAGGCACATGCTCTTTAAGTGCATATTTATCACATCAATTTTTTTATTCGGCATAATGTGTTGTATTTTGTTGTATTACTGGAAGAAAATGTTCTTCATTTTGTTGGTATTGCCCTTTGCTGAACAATATGCTGTAAAAGTTTCTTGAGGTGGAAGTCAGGGTAAGGAATTTGAACATTGGAATAAAGCACAAGGATGAAATGCTCATTTCAGCTGCCTGTATCTGGAATCTAGTTGTTTTGGTCATGATCTTATGAACATTTTTGGGGAGGAGCCTGGAGGTTAACTGGGAAATCCAAAGATTTGCTGTTTTTGAAAGACCTGTATTACTGGAGATGAAATCCCAATCTGTTTATCTATCGCCCCAGTCATTCTACCGTCACTTAAACTTCTCCACTCAAGACTGAACTCAAACCCCAAAATGAGAAGACGACCAACAGAACCACATTATTTCAGAAAGCAAAATTAGGGCGTGAGTTTTTCACACTACATATCCTCCAGTCCACCACTAAGCCTTGAGATCCTATCCATAAACATCTCAAACAAGCCAATAGGTACATCTGGTGAATTCACATGCACTGGGAACAAGCTTGACTACGTGTCGAGAACGAGGATGAGCTCTTTCTGTGTTCACTCAGGGACCATGTAGTCCTTAAGAGTGTCACTTCTACCACTGTAGTCCTGCACAAACCCTGAAAAAGTATCTGTAAGCCTTTTCCAGGGAACCATGTAGACCAGGCAATCAGACTCTGTCAGATCGGCAGTTCCATGAAGGTAAAGAACTGGTTCACTGTGCCACGACCAGAACCAAACATACTCCAGCTACACTTCTGAACCTCCCTCCCAACATCCTAAACTACCCAAGGGTATATGTCAGTTAGAATACATAACCAACTCCCATGGTAACCCACTCCACTGACTCTACCACTAGTACATACTCAACGTTGTTCAACTCTTCTCTACACGGTTCATGTCATGTTCTGTTACAACTGTGTAACAGCTATATGTGTTTTTGGTCACCATGGCCCCCAGAGACCGAAACGTAACACAACCTGACAGAAATACAACGCAGCAAACATAGAAATGTCCACACTCAGTCATCAGAGGAGCATAGTGCTATTTTCAGTGCTGTTGCTGTGAGTTTTTACACACAACCTGATTCTTGTAAGGAAGTCGCTCTTATGACTCCACTTCCAGCAGTCTACTGATGCCACACTCGGCACTTTTGGAACCCCAACAATGAAACTGGAGTTGTTCAAAGTTGAGGACGAGTGTCATGGCAACCAAAACATTTCACCATATTGAGTATCCAAAAATGAGACATCATTTAACCGATAAAAACAACACCACCATGTCAAACTTCTGGTTAGCATGTTTTCGGGTGAGGGAGGTCCAGAAGGACGTTGGATGTTCAGAAAGTTGCAGAGTGTCAGGAAGTGGAGGTTAAATAGATAAGAAGCAATGAGCAGTCAGTCCCATCTGCCATAAACAGGCTGGTATTATTTTGGCAGCGTAGAAATGCTCAGCTAGAGCAAAGAAAAGCAACATGTATGTTTGATATTGCCTTGAATGACTTTGTGAAAAATAAAGGACATACATGTTTAGCTCTTTAATTAGGAATTTCTAATCTTCTCTGTTATATCTATAGCCAACAGTTAACCTAGTCACTGTCACTTCAGCATGCAGCCTGTTATGGAAATTTCATTATCAAAGAATGAGAAGCTGTTTCAATAATAAGAGAAAGATTAATCTTTGTCTTTAAGTTTCTTTATTCGAAGGCAAAAGCGTTCGAAGACCCTTATAACTGTGCGCAGTCAGGAGAAGAGCCCTGAACAACACACATCACATCGTTATATAGTCACAGCAAGACAAAAACCCACCCAAAGTCTGATCTTATCTGTACTACCAGATGGACCACAGAGACAATCCTGACCCCCACCTCATGAACTACCCTTCACCTCTTGGAGGGGATGATTTTATGGCAGGAAAGAGCTGATAAGGATTTGAGGAGAAACTTCTAATTCTTCTTTGTTAGTTAGTCATGGGTTCAGGTCAAACAAGGTACAAACTACATTCCACACACGTCAGTAAATGTTTGGAATGGTCCAGTGAGGATCTTTACTGCAGATTGGTAGAGTATGTTCTACAGTCAGCTCTTTAAATATCATTCAACCAAATATCAGTGGGAATGTATGTACACATTTGAGCCTATATGTATAATTATGAATAAGAGAAATATCACAATAAAACAAAACTTGCACACCCATATATTTACTTATTATGTTTTATCAGTCCACCATGGAAAAGCAATGGTTCATATGCATCCTTCAGAGGAGGAGTTAATCCTGGAATCTGTGGGTTGCCAGTTCAAACCCCTGCTCTGTCTGTCTCTGTTGTTGTGTCTTTGGGCAAGACACTTCACTGGTTTTACCTGCTGCTGGTGGCAGGCATAGTGGGGCTAAAGGGCCTCAGTTCTGTTAGACTGCCTGAGGGCAGCTGTGGCTACAATGTAGCTTAGCACCATCAGTGTGTGAATGGCATGCTTTAGCATCCTCTGGACTAAAGAAAGTGTTATCCAAGTACAGGCCATTTACCGTATGGTTCAAAATGAACATGACATCCAAATGAATGTAATCTTCTGACTAACTCCAAACTTACTCAAAATCTTCATTAGGGCACATACACTTTGTGAGCTGTTAGTTTCAGCTCACAAAGTGAAGCTGGCGCTGCTTGTATCAGATCACTAAATATCAAGTTAATCAGTAAGAAACAATGTGCTAAATGTCTCTTGCTCTAACAGCTGACAATGACATTTCCCCACTGAAAGTTTATGGCTTTTAGAGGAAAAGGAGATTAACAAGATTAGGAAGATTCTGTTCAGGCTGAACTGAGCTAGTGAAGGATTTGCACACTAAGTATTGTTTGAAAGGCACATTTGCAGTCGCTAATGCAGGAGCAAAGATGTGAATGTTCACTTGCTAAGTACCTCTCTGGTTTGTGTCAATGAACTGAAGCCAGAAGGCTTTCTCCTCTGTTCTTAATTGTAGCTCAGCATGTCTACAATGCTTATCTGCTTATTGTGGAAATACTGAGAAAAATGTGTGCTCCAGCGGTGTGTCACCACCATACTGTCTAGAAAGCAGCTGTACTTCCAACTTTACATGCATATCCACATCAAGGGAAAGTGGCTTATTCTCTGCTGTAAATGTCAAGAACTGAAAGTATTTACAGTTTTTTTCAATTAACAGAATATTAGATGTCAAACTGCACTCAAAGATTTCTTGAGCAAAGTCTTTTGAAGAAAAACACATGACTCAATGCGGATGCACCGTTTAGGCAGCTTCACCATACAGGTGATGTGTGACACTGGAAGCATGAACTTGTTCATTGACTACAGTCATATGGACCTTTAACGTTGCAGAGGCAACTCCAAATTTCTGCAACTGTAGTCACAGGGGCATCATACCTTTAACATGAGGAGTCAATCTAAAGGAAATGTTTGATCACTAAAGGGTTAAAATCTACTATGGCTACAAAACAGTCTTTATCTCACTTTCAGTCGCCACAAACAAATAGCAGGTGGTGGGAAATGACATAGCAAGGTAAGGCAGTGATGAGAGGGGAAAACCCACTCCACCCAGCCGTCTAGCTTAGCAACCAGAACGGTCTCTAAGCAGAGCTCTGCTGCTCTGAAAACTCCAAGGCGTAATTTCAAAGAAACTCACTGTTGATTAACTGAATGGTGAGATGAAATGTTTGGTTTAGTTTCTACTTTAAAACACCTTGAAACTATTACACAGATGTAATATGGAGGACTTAACCTGCCAAAACAGAACTAAATAAATGGTTTCATAAAGTATTAAGTATTAATGGGGCAAATGTTGCTTTAAAAACAAAACAAAACTAAGAGCTTTCCAAACTAAGATTTATTTTTCATTTTCAGTAGTATTAACTTAATTTTTTTTCTTTCTTGATTTATTTTCCTCTCCATTTCTCCCCTGCTGTTTTCCCCGTTGTCCATTTACTTATTTATTTTTTCTTTTATTCATGTTTTCTTTTCTCTGTTCTTTGTCAGTGACTCTTTGAAGGAGGTAAAGTGACCGAGGTGTGATGGGCAGGGAATGGAGCCTCGTGGGCAGGCCTAAAGAGTCAGCCTCTCTCCTATTGGTCAACGTTGAGATCCAAGCTCCAAGCCGGAAAAGGTTATGTTTCTAATTTTTGGGGAGAAAAAATGTTTACCATACCAATCACTTTATGAAACTATTTATTATTTCTGTTTTTATTGTCAGTTTTGACATGACCAGTCGTCCATAGCAGCAAAGAGCTTCTAAAAACAGACTGTTGCTAGGGAACCCCCGAGTCTGACTAAAAGAAGCGACATTAAATGTCACCAGATTGATTTCACAAGCTTATTTTTACTTCTAGCCCGTATGCTTTTATCTTTCAAATTGCTATAATATCATTGGTAGATTTCTCTGAATTTTAATGAATAAAATCAAGTATCGTCAAACTTTCAATTTAAAGTAAGTTTATATGACAAACTATACACCACAATGGGTTTGATATGCAACTTAATCCAATGCTGTTCTTCACTATAGGCGCTTTCGCACTGCACGGAACGGAACGCAACGGAACGGAACAGTACGGAACGGAACGGAATGGTGGTGTTCGCATTACAACTTGCAACCGGTGTTATAGATCAACTGGTGGCTAAATCAACTGGTGGTGGCAGCTGGAAAAGACTGATGTTTCTGTGGGCGTGGCTTTTTAGGACCCCTTTACCGAACCAGGAAGTAAACAATGCAATAAGCTTTGCAAAAATACTATCCGATTCCGTAAAACAACCACTAAGATCTCGGGAATAACTAATTAGAAAGACTTTATTGGTCTAATTAGAAAGACTTTATTGGTCTAATATGGTATGTTGCCTTTTTTTAAAAGTTCATCTGCAAAACCATCAAAACGTGTAAATTACGCAGAACTTGTCCTGACTTATGTGTTGCTTCAGAGGTTGAAACTCGTCAAAGGAAGATCGAAATAGATCTCGATGTGGCATGAGCAGATCTCAAAGCAAAGATTATTCCCTGAAAGCCGACATAAATGTTGAAGAGCCTTGGGATTAAAAATGAAATGCTTAAAAAGATCGACTGGCTGCATGGCCGTGCAGAGACCACTAAAGGGGCAGGTGCTCAAAAAAACAAAAAAAAAGGGGCACATCTAACCGCATTCTAGGACAGAATATTAACAAAGCCACAAAGCTTTCAGAGTTTAATAAACAATGATAAATTACAAAATTGTGAAATATACAATCAAAGCTAAGGTAAATCTCTATACAGAGCATACAACTATGCATATGTAAGATATTTTATTAGTAATTTCTTTCTGCAGGTCTATTTTGTTATAGGAAAGTACTGCAATATTCAAACTCGCAATTTAGCAAGATATGTAAATCAGAGCTGGTGGTTTAGCTCCGATTTACATATTTTGTCTTTACAGAATTACACTATTAAAAATATAAACAAGGGCACAATGCAACCTTTTAGTGTACTGTAATCTATAAAAAAAGAGCTACCTGTTTGCTGCAGTGGAGATGAAGATGGTCCATTCAGGAAAGCAGAGCTGCATCAAACTTTAAGGTGGAACTGCAGAAAAAAAGAAAAAAACAAAAGCAAAAATTGAATTGTTAATGCATGTCACTATGGGAAAAGCCTACTGAGTTTTGCTTAAAACTTTTTTAAACATTTAAATCACACAATTGTCTCATGAAGTGATTTTTTTTTGCAAAACAAACTTATTTGTGCATGTCAGAAATCTTTTCTTGATATTCTAAGTTTTTGTTTGACTAAAAGTTATGCTTGTGATTCTCACATGACGTCATGGGCAGGACCTAAAATCGCAACAAAAGATTTCTGATGTGTGCAAATAAAAGTTTATGTTTGGCAAATAACTTTTTAAGTTCACAAGACAAAAATTAGTTATTTAATTTTAAAAAAGTTTTTTAAACAAAACAATTTGTTTTTAAAAAAGAAATCATTACAATTCCAAAAGTTCTGATTACAATTTTATTTTACTTAACTGAGGTTAGTTTATTTTTTCCCATTGAATAATTGGGGAAAAAACTTAAGGACATACTCTGCGAACCAGACCCTAAACTTAAAGTCTGGGTTGAGTTTTTTTCCCCTTCATTAATGACATACATTATATCTATCATGGTAATTCAGGGTGTGTTATTTTTAATTCTAAATGAATATCCTTGTTGGACTTTTATTTAAGTGCTATTCTCCTTCAAGATACATTTACCTAACGCTAGAATAAATGCAATGTACATTATGCAGCAAAGGAAATTAGAAGATCGGACATATATTCATTATGAAGATGATAAGTTTTGGACGGGCGATGTGCCTCATACACAGGGAAGAAGCTTTTTATTTATCTAGCTTTGCTAGCAAAGTCGTAGCTAGCACCTAGCTAATGGCACAACAACAACAGCCTAATGTCTGTATGATAAAAATACTAAATCGATAGACAACAGTTTTTCCTCACCTGGCTGTCTCCTCCCACTCAGTCGTTCTTCAGAGTAAGCCAGACGCAGAGGCCTGTCAGTGTCTGTTGTATTTCATTACCTCTCTGCATAAACCGCGACTCCGTGCTGAAAGAGAAACGATACTACAACGTTTTCCGTCATCTGACAAGTAGCAACTCCACTTTATTCACCAAAAATGTTTTTTTTTATATATAATTCACCAAAAACTGTTCTGTAATCTGGAACGTTCGCTATGCTGAGCTCCAGTTAGCCGCCTCATCTCACTGCGCGAGAGGCAACTGCGTCATGCGTCACGGGCAAAAGTCAAAGGTAACAAGGTGATCGGCTTATTATGTTGCACAAAAAAACAAAACAAAACAAGACAAAAAATAATTTTAGTACATGTTATTATGTGTCAGAAGAGGGCTTTGAAAATAATAATACCAATAAAAAACTAAAAAATAAAAAAATAATTGACCAAAAAGGCACTTTGGGGCAAGGACCAAAAAGGGCAGGTGCTCAAGCACCCCCAGGCCTCCATCCCCCCCCCTGCACGTGCCTGAATTTTTCCACATATTCCTCATATTGTGATATTTCAAATAGATATCCACAGAAACTATAGCAAAATCTTTTTAACTGTTTCTGTAACTCTACACTTTATTTCCTAGCTGTCATTGATTGTCATATAAGGGACACCCTGCAGCCTGGCCTGGATTAATTGGTGGCACTTTCAGAATCTCAGTTTGAGTGAAGATTTTAACCTGTTTCTGATGTAAAAGTATATAAGACAATTGTTTTTTTCAGCGATGTCTCATATGGTTGAGAATTACGGTCACTTGATGAAAAGAATAAAGACGAGAAAAAATATCAACAATAAGGAAGAAATGACACTGCCACATAGATCTGCGGTAGCCATGTCTTCTGTAAATGAGCTAGGAAATAAAGTGTAACATTACAGAAACAGTAGGGGGGGGGTCCTAAAAAGCCACGCCCACAGAAACATCAGTCTTTTCCAGCTGCCACCACCAGTTGATTTAGCCACCAGTTGATCTATAACAACATAGTTGTAATGCGAACACAACCGTTCCGTTCCGTGCAGTGCGAAAGCGCCTTAATTGTAGTCGAGGACTAAGGCCTCCTTATACGGGTTGTGCTTAACCGCTGCGCCACCACCGCACCCTGTACAATTATTTTAATGAAGTATATTTTTAAGCTGTGTGTATGTTAAATATATTTAACCTATTACAGACTGGACAAGTTGAAACAACTTTAGTTGTCATAAATGTAACTCTTACAACTAGACAATCGAATGCTATGCTATTTTGGCTGTGAAGATGATACAGATAAGGACCTGCCATCACTTATCAAACATTTTCAAAACTCTGATGGTGAGAAATTACTCATAACTAGAATAGACAGAGATCACAGCACATAGGTGCAAAAAGCCACAAACAGGCAAGGCAGATAGCATTATAGACATGCTGAGCTACAATTAAGAACAGAGGAAAAAGCCTTCTGGCTTCAGAGCTTGTCAGACTGAAAACATTTAGTCTTTGTGAAGGAATGTTGGTCCATGGTGACCCTTCCAGTAGATTTGATGTTTTTATTGCACTGTTGCACATAATCTGATGGAAAAATGTTTTTTTAAGTTAAGGAATTAAGAATGTGATTATGCTCTTTGTAGAGCATATTTTATTTGCATTGCTAATCAAATGAAGAACATTTTGTGCTTTCCATATATCATAGGTTTATGATCTGTGTTAACAGTAGTATGCACCATCAACTAAATATTTTATACAATATAAGCACCAAAACACTGACGGAGGAATTTGTGTGGTTGGTTTTCTGGTGGGACATATTAATAGTGTCTGCGTTGACATCATGGTGACATCAGTTGCAAATGGTTTTGCCTCGCTTCCTGTTTCCTCTTTGCAGCATTGGAGAAATTAATTTTAATAAACTAGTTTTCTCTCTCTCTCTCCGTTTTCCTCCTTTCCTGTTACAACTGTCGATTTCTGCTGCTCCAAACCTGATAGGATCTTCCTATAACCAAAAGGAAAACTGAACCCCAATGTCTCCATATGTATCCAAAAGTTTAAAATGACAACGTAAATTTTCATTTTCTTTTATTTAAAAAAATCCCACAGATACTAAAGTGCAGCAGCGTAGTTAATATATGATCAAACATCAGTTAGAATAATGTGGTGTAAAATATTTATTTATTATGACTTTGATACACTGACACTCAAGAAGTGTGGTAAGTTTAAGGTCAGTATCAGTGATAACCATAGGTTGTTTTTTAAGTCTTATCATTTAACTAATAGTCAGGAGATGAGTACTGATCAGAACGACACCCACTGGATTTAGATAAGTCAGCAAATTCAGGGCAGTCAAATCAAAATTCCAACTAGAAAAACTGAGACTAAATGTGTTGTGGAGGAGTAAAAAGATAACAGTTTTTTTGTTTTGTTTTTTGTCAACCAGTTTACTCAAAAAGAGCTGTAGAAATCTGAATTAAAAAAACTCTAAACCACCAAACATACATCTCTATAAACTCCAGTTTTTTCACATGGTGTAGTCAGGGTCTGTTATTCTTGGTAGAAATGTAAGGTCAAGAAATCAATAGAAACAAGTTTTAGATGTCTAAGTATTTGGCAACATGGTTGTCATATTTCAATATTAAAATCCAAGTTGCTGGGTGGGGTGGGTGTGTTTAATTTTTATCGGATGAGATGCGTGGTATTGCTTTTCTGTCTCATTGTTTTATGTAAATATTAACATTAAAGTCCCAGAGAGCACATTTTCCAAAAGAGTTCTATGACAGCAACTCCAATACAAGATGAGATGCGTCTTAGATTGAACAAGAATCTGAATTGCACTGATGAGGTAGTCCGGTCCATGATGAAAGTCTGATTTTGTTCCTGTAAAAAGTGTGAGTTAATTATTTGTTCTTCTTAAATCAAAATGCAGATAGCATTCCGTCCATAAGACCAGCTGATTTAACTATTTGAGGATTTCTTTGCGGATCTTATCTAAAATATTTGAAAGAAAATTAGCAGTAGAAGCTAAAATACCTTAGAACAACGTTACTTGGCACACTACTGGCCACCATTTGCAATTCAGCCAATCAAATTAAATAGTGCCAGGCCTTTTCCTTGCTGATGTTTGGCTGTACAGAAAAAAAAAGTAAGATTGTAAATATGTGTTTACGTGGTAGAGCTACTGTGGTTTCTACTGTGCAAATTAATGTTTATGCAGAGTTTGATCTATTCAAGTAGACAGTTCTGAGTATTCTAAGTATTTTTAGAGGTTTCTCACAAGAGGTGGGACCAAGTCAGTGTTTTGAAAATCTCAAGTCTTTATCCTCAAGTCTCAAGTAAAGACAGTCAAGTCAAGTCTCAAGCTGAGAAAGGCAAAAGTCGGGAACTTTTAATTTCAAGTCATTTTGAGTATTTTTTTATTATTGTTTTTTAACAATTTGCAGTTATATATGAAATGTAAATAATAGACCATGTGTTCTTTTTTAAATCTGAATTCATCCCAAATCTTGATAGAACATGTCCAGCTGAACACAAAGTATAAAAAAACATTTTAAAATTGCACAGTTCAGTTAAACTTAGCATTCAATGAAAAAGACAAAAATGTTGACATTTCCAAAGTGCAGCACAAAGAAACATAGCAGCATTTTTTCTCCTCTTTTCTCTTACCTGGTCCCTGAGTGAACATGTCTGTGTGTGTCCATGTGTGAGCGACGCAAGACAAACAAAACAAATATATTAACTGAACCATTAGCAGGAATCTGCAATTGAGGATATTGTATTTCAGTTAATTATTCTGCATTGCATTTGCAAAAGACCAAACTGGCCAAAAGTTTGTGTGTCATTTGTGCACTATGAGGACGTAAAATGATGTCACCGTAACTGAAAACGCGTTCCACTGGAGCACTGCAACCAGGCACTGACAAAACTCTGGTAGCCACAATTAAACAGTGAAGGAAAAGTGTGCATGTTCATTGACCAGAGCAAGAGGGCGTTCTGTCCATCAGCAATAAGGAGGTAGTGACTCAGCTGTAGTGCTGGACATGGTCTGGACATCCTTCTTCTGCCTCTTACAGTAGGCAGCAAGCAGTCCTCCATCTTTGCAGTCCTTTTGATTTTTATCACCAGGAGTCACATGTTACTCTGAATTTGCAGGATCTGCAGCATTTTCCAGGATTAGATTTGAGACAACATCAAGTTAACAGCGGCAAAAGAGCCCTTATTAGAATTTTAGACAATAAGTAAATGAAAATACAGAAAAAGTACACTAAATACAGTCTTTACCTTTAACTTTTTGTGTCACCTCTCTCTTCATGTCCTGGCCGCCCAACGCATGGTGCTCCGCCCACAACAGAGAAAATGCTGGATCTGTAAAGGGTGCAGTGATCCCTTCTTCTGCTCTCGCTATTTGCACACTGATGAAGATTCCAGGAGGCTCCTGACCAGACCATTTAGGAAACAGACCTGAGGCTTTAGTTTCTCAAGGTGGTGACTGAGAGACAGAATGGATGAAACAACAGCACTGATCGTGACTACTTTCTCAACTTGTCTCAAATCAGTTGCTTCTTCAAAAGACTTCAAGATGTCCACCATCTGCTTCAACAAGTTCCACTCTCTTGCTGTGAATAACAAATCCTTGTGCTCGGCCATTTCAAGAACAGCACAGAGTTCCAGATGCTCACACTGAAGAACCGCCTTCACCTGTCTCACTGTTGAGTTCCATCTTGTGAGGACAGAAGCAGGGATGCTTTTCTGGTCTCCAAGTTCAGCTTCAAACACATCAATGTTGTGCTTGTATGCAGTAGTGAGCTGAGCTTAGATAACTTTGAAAGGGGAGGAGATGCCATCCTCACCTTGCTCAGTGGGAAAGCACACAGTGAATGCTTTTCACATATTGGCATCATTGTCACTTATAAATGTAATCCAGATTGATGTTGTATTCATCGCATGCAGCTTCAAACTTTTCACAGATTCCTTTGAAGCGCTCACAGGCCAACAGTTTTGATTTTAGCCCTACCTTCTCAGCTTCATTCTGCATCCAGTGCACAGTGATGCCAAGGAAACCCCTCATCTTTCATTCTGACCAAACGTCCACCGTCACTGAAACATGATCAGTCTGGCTCAGCTGAGTTTTTAATATCAAATGTTTCTCTGCAGCACGAGCCTCTATTTTTGATCTCATTGTTTTGTGACATATTGGGCTGTAGTTGCTGTCAACTACTATCAGAAAGTGTTGAAAACTCTTATTTTCCACAATAGACCGGGGCAGATTGCAGCCAATAACCAAGTCAGAAATTTCTGAAGGATAGCAAAATTACTGGATTTTAATTTGTTTTTCTACCAAAACTAAGCCACTTGGAAATGGATTCTGTGGAACATGTGACCATCATGTCGCCATTTGAATTGTTATAGCTGAAAAAACATAGACTTAATGCAGTGACTGCAGCAAACAATCTATTTACTGTCAATATAATTTCCCAACGTAGATGTCTTCAAATACACCATCCATCCTGTGATGGACGGGACCTGGTTCAGCATTATGATGGGACAGAGAGAAAGAGTTCAGGTTCAGGACCTGCTTTCTGCTCGCTGTCCACCGGCTGGAGGCAGAAGGACAGGATTTATGAGAAATCATAGCATACAAGTGGTATCACCAACATAGTCCGGCGTACACTTCCTAATAACACAAAGTTAGCTAAAGTCAGCTATCTCACAGAAGTTTCAAATGCCAGACAAAGTTGGACGTCGTTGCATCTCCATCCAGAATTCTCTTCTTGCATGTTTTGCAAGCTGCATTTCGTTTTATATTTAAAAGTTCATAATCTATGTAGCCAAAAGAAATTATTCGCAGAAGCATATTTGAGGACTTATTTCGTCTCTCGCTCCCCCACCCCGGAGTCCCGCCTCGTTTTTATAAGTTTATAAATTTAATTTGATTGGCTGTGCTGCAGCTTACGCAGATGTACATACGGAGTGTGGAAGAACAGAGGGACAATCTGCACCTGTTAATACGGAATGAGTGAAATAAATTAATGGAGCCCTCTTTATAAATGACATTTGGCTGCTAAGTTATTTGGAGTCAGAGTTTCCAGGCTACTTACTAGTCTGTAGCTCTGAATTAGCAGCTGATCAGCTGCTGTTTGTTTTTAAGTGGCAATAAATCATAAAACTCTCCTTCAGATGAGTTTGCTCTACCCACTCTCTCACCTTTCTATTATTGTTTAACAACCTTTTTTATGTGGTACAACAAACTAATTTGTGTATATTTGACTCTTTTTTTTTGAGAAATTAGCAGTAAAATTAGTCTGAACTCCTGTCTGTGATGACACATTGTAATTCACAGTATTCTGGAAAGCTTTAGAATTCTCTTTACAGCTGATTAGGCAACACTTCCTTGGGAGGCAGTGGAGTTAAATCAGAAATGATTCATTTCCCTCACTGAACATGGTTAAAAACAGACCAAGAAGATCGTTTCTGCTGGGATGAGACATTTCTCAAACAAAAATACAAAAGTGTATCAATTTTGGAAAAACTGCATTAATTTGTTTCCATTCATTTATTAAGAAAGTGTCATGCTGAGAATAATTTATGACCTTCCATAAACTTTTTATTTACGTTACAGCAATCAAGCTGTTCTTATAAAAGCTATTAACTTGTTATATTGTATTTTGATGATTATTTCAACTTTCTCTAAGATGGCCATCAGTTACAGCTGCTAATGACTAATGGTAACAAAAGCTATTCATCTTTTTTGTGTAGAGCACTTTATGCCTCTCTGTCTGTTACACAGGCATTCATCACTTAAATAGCTCCTTAGATTTTATCAGCAGTAATTGATTGAGGGTCCTAAATGTGTAGCCATGCTACAGCTGCTTTCCCTTCCAGCTACACGTAGCGACGAACCAAAACAAAAGCAAATGCAAAACGACACGGAGCTGGAGACGACGCTCGTATGAGGAGGTTTTGCTCCAAAGCGCATGATTACACCCGGATTCAGCCGTATCCTCACTGGGACTGGGAATACCGCCTTCGTCTGAGTCCTGCCGTTTACAGGAACTTCTCCGTAGGCCTCCTCCATCTTCATGTAACCCACACACACACACACACACTGACAGCCGCATCGGCTTCATTCTGGAACATAAGTCACCTAGCGCTGCCACTAGATAAGTGACTGTAGTCAGCCCATTTGTCTTGCTTATTCTAACATCTATGGGAGCATGTATACAAGGATGAGTTTCAGCTAACGCTTTCTGGGTAACCCATCATACCCGAGAAACGCAACTACACCCATTAAGCCTATGTCCCGTCCATCATGTGGAGGCCCTGGAGGCCCCTTTCACTCCTACACTGAAAAAAGAATAAATAAATAAAAAATATGGGATTCATAAGGATATCAGTTATCTTCAAAATAAAATATAAAAAAATCCCATATTTGTCATATTTTGGTATAGTAAGGCAATGTGAACCATCCCCATTTCCATGTTTCAGAGTTAGATTTTTTTTTCTCTCTCTTTTTCCACTGAAACAGAAGCAACACATCACAGCAGCCACGTCCAGCTCGAGGCCCGCCGGCCACGTCCGTCTCACAACTCAATTATAAATGGCCCAGTAGATAATTTCGTATATCTATTTTTAATGGCCTGCCACTAGGTTATATAGTGCCTGCACCAATCACAGCGCATGTTCAATAATGCACAACAACAGCTACTCACGGCTCAGACTGGGTGCTCAAGCTGCACATCAGGGTGAGATTCAACCCGTCGCTAAGTAATGACAAAACTAAGAGCGCTTGCCAGGTTCCCCGGTGGACATTTTGCTTAAATAGAGTTTCAGGTTTTCACAAGCTGACATGAGATGATTAAAAAAAATATACACTTTTTTTTTTCCTGCCAACATGTTCTAGCTCCTTATGTGACAGATTTTGGAATCCTTGCACTATAGAGTTTTTTAAATTACCCACAGCCTAGTTTGGAAGACTAACAATGAGCATTAGCACACTGTACAAAAAATAAATAAATAAACATCTCTAATATACTGTAAGATACCAGCTGTAGTTGCCAGAATTTTACCATATTTATATGGTAAAATTTAAAATATTGCCAATATTGCAAATATTCGGTCCCAGACTGATGCAAAAGTCCATTCAGTTTTCTCTACTCTGTATTTAATGTTGTTTAACGGACTTTGTGCCAACTTTGACATCTGTCCACTGCTGCCGGTGTAATCTGTTGCTTTTATTTATAGATAACTTTCAAATCATTCACATGCCATTTATAAAATAACTGAGTGAAATGGAATCCAATTGATAACTTGACTAGACTATGTTAACTGTACCCAACTGTATTACAGTATATTGGTATGGAGCCCCCTAGGGGGCATAGGAAAAAATGCTTCTTTTGCGTTCCCTCGCAATACGTTTTGTGTTCTCTCACAATATGCTTACTGCAATATTTGCTGGTCTATTTTGTTTACAGTCACAAATATCAATTTAAAATCTCAGATATATACACATTTAAAGAGCCTCAGTGAAAACGTGTTTATTCTTAACGCTTTGGTGCAAAACTCTGAAAATCGATTTAGTCACTGAATGTTTGTCTGTTTATCTAAGACCGAGATGGAACTGCACATGAAAACGTCCCTTCAGAGCAACACAAAAAAGACGCAATCAGAACTGTCAAATAACTGATTACCCCATGATCATAACTCCGAAATAGTCCAAATAGTTTGGATGTATTTTTTTATTTCTTTCCCATATGGAAAGTGTCTGTTTGTACAGAAGAGGATTGGGACCACTGGAAAAAAAAATAAAACCGTATTTTTACATTATTGAACATGCGCTGTGATTGGTGCAGTCACTATATAACCTACTGGCAGGCCATTAAAAATGACTTCTGAGAAAAAAAGTCAGAATTCTGAGAAAAAAAGTCAGAATTCTGAGATTAAAGTCAGATTTTTTTTTCTTTTTTCCAGTGGCCCTAATCCTCTTCCGTATGTTTGTATCATAGGTTTGTCGTGCATTTTTATCCTATAGAAAAAAATATAAAACTTCAGATATTTCACAACGAGACATTTACATGGAAAAACCTTACGAATACCTTATATAATAGCAGCTTACAATATTCAGTTAAGCTGCATAAAGATCAGTCCATTATTGCAAGAGAACGCAAAGCCTATTGCAAGGTAACGCAAAAGAAAGAAAAATTGTTCATGTCCCCCAGGGGGCTCCGTATACTGGAAATAACCAGAGCATGTAGACTTCTTAACACTGTTTTACAGTAAATATGCAATTCAACAAAGTGTGGTACAGTAGCACGAGCCACACAGGCTTAGCATATAGTCAACTAAGCATTATTCTGCTCTGCTGGTTTTTCACACAAGAGATCAAAAAAGTACGTTAAGTCAAGCAATACTTTTTAACTTCCTTTAAATGGAAGCAACTTTGTGACTTTGCATTTCTATATGTTTCTGCAGACATTAAAGTGTTTGACATTTTAGATGTGTGCACAAAAGGATGACTCCTGTGATGTACATTTTTTCTTTTTTTTTTTTCCTTTTTTTGTACCCCGGGGGCCAGATTTCCCCAAGCATAGAGTATTGGCTCAATAAGTCTTCTATAGCAGCAATGCAGGCTTGACAGGGCTTCTCACTGCGGCACAGAATAAGACAGAATGGATTATATCTAATACCGCAAAGTCTAATTCGACAAACCTTTCCTTTCCATCCCCTGGGTCCCGCTTTGCCCTGACGAAAAAAGAAAAAGGAGCAGGAAGGAAGTGGGTGGGAGGAGAAGAGAGAGACTGTAAGAAACTTCTTACATATGAAAGGCTGAGACAGTATGTCAGAGGAGCTATTCTTGCTGCTCTGCATTGCTGGGGCTGAACCGTTCTTTCAATCAAAACCGGTGACATTCAAAACATTTCAGTTTTTTTTTTAAGTGCATTCTCTGATGCTTGTTTCCCTTCTCTCTCAAAAACACTGATGTGTGGCTCTTCTGCTCTCGTTTATGTGGGCACATTTACCAAAAGTTCATTGAAATCGTGAGAGTTACGTAAGTTTTAGAGTGTGTTCCATTTTCAATAAAACATTTTCTCTGTTTTCTTTTTTTTTTTTCCTCCAAACGTCTTCCTTAACCTGGCAGCCTTTAACCGCTTTTAATCATTTAGGTGACGGAAACAAATGATGCAGGTTGAGCGAGAGTTCTGCTTCTAGCTTGGTTTTGTACAAGCTGCTGTCACAGAATGGCATGTAAAATAATAAATCATTTGATAAGTCAGATAAACAGAAAAACTTAAACGATTTATGCACTTGGAAATGGATGGTTTGTTTGGTGCTCACATGCCACTCTGTTAAGGATCAAACTGCCTCTGGAGGTGTAGATGGATGGATGGAAGGAATTTTTCTTATCCACGTTACCTGATAATGTACTGAAGTTTAAATATTAATTACTGTAATGAAAACCAAAACACATCAAAACCTTAAAAATATAAAATATAAATCAATGAGAGTCAGCTGTTTGATTTCTGAAAGCAGATAAGTAATTTTAAATGACACTTGGCCCCAAAAATATCAGTTAGAAACAGTTATAGATGGATGATGAAATGTCATCTCAAATGGTTATGTATCCATCCTGCTTAAAACCATAGAACAGACAGTTACTCTCTAGACAATTTTCTAATTTATCTTTTTAGGAAGCTGTTTAAAATTTGAAAACAGATGCCAACAGTTCTACTGGTGGCCCTGGACCTCCATTTAGCTCAAGCACTAGTATGGTGATACATTAAACAACCATTCCTTCCTGAAATATGTCACTAACAGAGACTAACCAGATATGAAAAGATATGAACAGACGTGGACATGGTGTAACGATGAAACACATAAATTCTTATATGATCTATTATGATAATTCCTTTGTTTGCTTACCACACTTTGTGATCACATGACTGGCAAAATGACTAAATGCTTAATCTCATCTCTGTCTGTTTGCCACAGTTTACAAAACTCAGATGGTTTAGGGTTAAAAAAAACACCATTGTTTTGTTGATCAAATAGTAAAGTCCAATTATTGGTTAGGATTCCCTGAAAAGTGAGTCTGAAGAAGGAGCTACATGTGAATAACGTATTATGTTACATGTGAATAACTTATTATGCTACATGTGAATAACTTATTACTTCCCATTGGAATACAAGTGGTGAAGAGGAAGCTGCAGATGATAACAAGGTGTGTCTTCTCACATCATCTGCACAAGCTACAGATTGTTGTTTTTTTCCCAGCAGGAATTGGGAAGTCAGTCCTTGGACAACATCTTGTCTAATTTATTTTGAGCGGTGACACACAGAATGAGTCGCTGCTGATGCCTTGAGCGTGTGTCACTGGGAGGCTGGGCTGCAGTCAACGCAGTGGAATTAGAGAGCGTGAACATTAAGCTGCATATTCAGAGGTTTGATTGTTGTATCTGTCTTCAAGCAGCACATACAGGATGACAGGACACTCAGTTGTGATTATCATGCTGGCACGCAAACACACAAGACACACAACTCTCTTTTAGTCTAATGTCAGCCTATGGATGCAAGCATCAAAACCCGGTGAAAGCCAAACAGCTGGTTCCTCAATTCTATTCTGTTGGTACGGATGGTTCTGATGAAACGGTTTAAGATGCTAACCGCAGAGGCTGCAGAATTAGTCTCACCTTCATTCACACGAGTTCCAATCGAAAGTATCG
Source organism: Poecilia mexicana (assembly GCF_051168715.1). Taxonomy (NCBI): domain Eukaryota; kingdom Metazoa; phylum Chordata; class Actinopteri; order Cyprinodontiformes; family Poeciliidae; genus Poecilia; species Poecilia mexicana. Next base: position 1,255,118 of record NW_028263389.1, read on the forward strand.
TTTAGTTTCAAATTGAGCAGATTATTTCTTCATTCAACTGGACATCAAAGTGAACGAGTTTTATCACATTTCAATTGCAGAGCAGTTATCTGTCAAACTAACATAAACCATTCATTATCCAATTCCACCCACTCATTCATCATCTCTTTGTTGAACTTTGACCCCACAGAAAGTCATGGCACCTCGGTTGTTTACGTGGTGTAGGGTTACCCTAACCCTACTTTACTTCCTTCAGTTCCTGTGTGAGGTTTTTTCAGTGAAGAGTTATCTGACAACATCTTATCTGTGACAACATCTTCTGCAGGACTGATGACTGTATGCATGACCTAAATGGGTGTGTTGAAGTATTCATAGTGTGTACACACCTAATAAAAGAGTAAAAAATGAGACCTTGATCAATGACTGTACAGTGATCAGACAGCAGAGCTGGAAACACTTTAACTTCTGACAGTTTTTCTTCAGGCTAATGCTCAACATTTTCCCCCTTTCTGTTCCCTCCATGCTGAGATTTGGACTCATTGCCTTCTGCACGTTTCCTCAGGGTGCATTAAGGACTGGGAAGGAAAGCTCAGCATGGAATGACGTCTAAGGGTGGTGGATGGTTGAGGTATGGGCCATTAGACTTTCTAGTTAAGCTTAAAGTGATAGTTAAAGGCTTGCACTTTGTCAACATAATCCGACAAGGACAACTACATACAGAACGGGTTGACAAGAAGGTGAAATGTTCGCATGATTTGTCGAAAAACTAACAGTTTGCATTTTCTCTTTCATGTTAACATTTTCAGAACCACAAACTATGTGCAGGATAATCAAATCTATGTCTGACTGATCTAAATATTGCAGTATTTCTACCTGTCTAATTCGTTTCTTTTCCACACACAGGATAAGCTCAGTGTTTATCAGTATTTTAAAGTGAACACATTCACATTAGAAAGCTGTGAAGCAGGACTTATTTAAAGAATGCACTTCAACAGAAACTAAAGGCTCCCCAACAGGTTCACACACGCTTAAAGGAGGCTAAAAGCAGATGTCCATGTTTTTGTATGCAACATCAAACTGAAAACCCTGTTGTATGTTTCATGTTCAGTTCAACATTAATACCATTGGAACATATTTTGAACGGGATCTTCCAGAACTCTGGCGTTGCCACGGTAAACGCCTTTTGAGCGAGACTTGGACACATTTCACAGTTGCAGGATCATACTGACCACCATCTCTCCCTTTCTGCTTTTGAGCTTTCAAAAGTAAAACCTTTGTCACCACCTAGTGGAAGCACACACACTCCCTCTCTGTTAATGCCAGGAGTCCCTAGCTCTCCCTTAGTGCCTCGCTCCCCCTGCAAAAAGACATCATGATTGCCTCGAGGTTTGTTTAAGCTTGTTTACACACATGCTGGCATGAATCCATGCTGGTTTGTGTGTGTGCAAGGTTAGGCTGGTGTGTGTAGTGAATATATGTGACTGGCCATCTTGTGTATTGGTCCATGTCTTCATTCTGTGTGTGTGTGTGTGTGTGTGTGTGTGTGTGTGTGTGTGTGTGTGTGTGTGTGTGTGTGTGGGTGTGTGTGTGTGTGTGTGCGTGTGCGTGTGCGTGTGCGTGTGTGTGTGTGTGTGTGTGTGTGTGTGTCAATGGAGAAAAGGTCATGATTACTTTTTGCAGCCAATAAGAGAAACCCAAGGAGAGTGGGGATAGGAACTGGCCAGCAGTGACCTTTAACAAATCTGACGTTCTACCTTGTGTGTAAGGCTCTCCAGTCACATCCTGCAGCTCTGGATCGTACAAATTGTCTTTCTCTGCTCCTCTGGGCCTTCTCACTGCCTCCCGTTTGTGGGAAGAGTAGCAATTGCAGTGTGTTTCATTTGTGGCTAAAGTCTGCTTCACAGAGGGAAATGTACAGCAGGTGTGCTCACACTCTGTGTTCATGGACTACTAGACAATGTTAAACTTAATCTAATACAGTTAATGTGGAATTTAGATGCTGAACACTTTACTGTATACAGTCCAAACCAGATATTTACACAGACAATATAAAAAGGTACATAACCTTCATTTTTCTCATTGTCTAACATAAAGTCATTCTGAAATTTTTCTGTTTCAGGTAGATTAGCATTTTTTTTTTTTACAATTATTTCTATTTACCAAACACCAGCATAATTTTCTTTTTCAAACTTTTATGCATTTAAACTGTTTAGCTGGGGTATCTTTCCATAAACTTTTTATTACAGTTTGCTAGAATTTTGGCCAATTGGCCATAGACAGAAACCCAATTTCAAGGCATTTAATTTAAAAAGTCAAATTTATTTTAAGTGATATTTGATATATCCAGCCTTTTTATAACAGAAGGTAACACAATTACTTGATTGTGTTTTAAGATGGCACTTTGTGGCTGGAAAACATAATACTGCTCCTTTAAGCAGATATCAAACATACCTGTTATCAAGCCCACATTTCTGTTTTTAAAAATAGTTTTTTATTTGTCTGATGTAATATTCCCATTTTAAATGTTATCTTTTCATCAGCTACAAGAGGAAAATCATCATAGCTAACAGAAATAAAGCCTTTCAGACATCCATCTGTGAGTGTGTCTGCCTGTTGATCACCAAATATAAAGTTCCCAAAATAAATGTGCTTTTACATAATATTCAAACTTATTCAATGGACCTGTACAAACTTCTCGGATGCATACAAAAGCAAATTCCTGTCCTTACCTCAGCCGTCTAGATCACTTTACCTTATGTAACCTACCGCTATGTAAAGTGAAGTCTTTATTGTCATTTTACTTTTCTGTACCGTGTACACAAGCGCAACGAAATGTTAGTGCCCACATAGAAACCACAATTGAAGTGCAGTAAGCCGGAGAAAAAAATAATCAGGATCTGGCCAGAGGGTGCATCCTCAGCACTTCAGGTCTGTTTTATAAACACTGAATGGGAGTTTTTTAAGACTGCAGCCTCCCAAAGGGATCAAACGGCACTGAGGAGTTTGCTGAGGCAGGAACCAGAAAGTGTACAAAGGATGTTACTGTAGCTAAGATCCTTACTGCACATGGTAACCACAAACCCTGGATGACTTCTCAGGTGTGCCTGATGTTGATGCCCAAATGTGCAGCCTTTCAGGCTGGGCAGAGAACTGACCTCAAGGCAGAGGACTTATCAATGCTGCTAAACATTCCTTTGTAGAGACATGTCTGTGGCATAGGAAACACCAGGAGGATGTGGTGGGGAGTCCAAGCTCTGACGGACTATAAGATTGGACAGAGGGTCGATGATAAAGAAGCTTCTCTTCTAGACAGGCTTTATAATTTCTTTGCATCTTTGAGGCATCAAACCCAACAACCACAGAGAGGATCAGTCCTTCCCCTCCATTTGTTGGGCCAGCCCTCATCACCAGTAGAGCTGACATGCGAGTGACTTTAATCAAGGTCAACCCACAAAAAGCTGCAGGTCTGGACAATATCCCAAAACGTGCTCAGAGACAGTGCTAGTGAGTTGGCAGATGTTCTGACTGATATTTTCAACTTCTCTTTCAGTCAGGCCAAAGGTTGCTGTATCCTGTCTGAATGACTGCTGCCCGGAAGCACTGATGTCAATAGTGATGAAGTGTTTTGAATGACTTGATCAATGACTTGATGCAGAAAGGGGGCTGGTGATGCAGCCTTCCTGCATCACCAGCCCCCTTCAGTTCACTTATTGTCCCAGCCGCTTCACTAAGAACGCCATATCCACCACCCTACACTCAGTCATCTCCTACTTGAAGACAAAGACACTTACATTTATTTCAGAACAACTTTTAATACCGTCATTCTCCAAAGACTAATGAACTTCTACTGAGCTGGAACACCAACACATGTCTCTGGATCCTGGACTGTTTGACCCTGTCGGTTGGTAAAAACATCTCCAACACCGTTACCACCATTACTAGCAGAGGCTAGTCAGGGGTGCTGAAAGGGTCGTTGGAGTTGCCCTTTCCCCCTGACAGAGATCCTTTCTAAAACCACTTCAGGTTCAGGCACAGAACATTGTTAGGGGCTCATCACACCCTCCCCATAAACTGTTTGAACTGCTGCCATCAGGCAAACTTTACAGGAGCATAAAAGCTAAAATCACCAGATTGATTAACAGCTCCGTCCCACAAGCTGTTGGAATGCTAAAGTCCTGATCTGGTTATGCACCCCACAGCATGTTTATGCCGGTGTTTTTTGTTTTTAAAAAGTTATCCATCCATTTCAACAAAACATTGAACATTAGAGTTAATGGAAATACACAGTTAGTCTTGAGATGTTATCATGATGCTGATAATCAGGAGTAAATATCAGAAAAAAAGCATCTTAAATTTAAAATATTTAAATTTGTTTTAATTGTTAAGTGTACAAGTAAGCTCACATAAAGGTGGGAGACATCCATTATTCATGAAGTGTCAGATGCCATTTGAAGGGTTTGTAAAGTGCAGATCAGATCATGCAGGTCATGTTATTTTCTTTTCATTAGTATGTCCAGGTTTATGAGCCAATTCCAATTTTATGACCCCTGCACAGATCCTGGCTCCCCCACTGAGCCCTGGGAGCATCAAAGGTTACTGAAAGAAAATAATTTTCAGAATGTTGTCTGTTATCATAGAAAGCTACACAAAACCATGCTTTGAATCCATAAGGGTGGATGTTTTTCTAAAATCTAATTGTAATCAAAAGTAAGTCAGGGTTATTTGTGATGTTGTGAGGTTGATTTTGACAAATGATGGTGGTTGCTGCGTGTGTTGCTGATCATCTGGCAGGTCTGGCATGGGAAAGGTGGTTAAAGGTGAGCACCACAGTGATGTAACAAGTCTGGGAAAAGCAAAACCACCACAAGCAAGTGCACAAAGTTTTTTTGTGAAATTGATTAAGTTATTTTTGAATTTTGCTGTTTCCATTAACCCTTTCTAACGCAATGCATCAAAATGTGTGTAGAAAATGTTTATGGAAACATGGCTAATGAGACTGACCATCTTTAATTCAGGTAGCCTGTTTCATCCTGAGAGGAAACCTGCAGGCAGCCCTGCAGACTCATACCATCAACCACCAAAATTGTATTTAGGACTTTATCTATGCCACTTTAACACAGGAATATGGTTTGATATATTCTACACCATACCATTCCAGCTCTTCCTGTATTTTTAGAGTCATCCCGTTGGAACCTCTGCCCCAGCGCCCAATCTTTTGTCGGCTCTAATGGGTTTCTTCCAGGACTGCACTGAACCCAGCGCCATTCATCTTCCTGTCAGTTGTGACCAGCTTACACTTTACCAGCTAAAGGAAAAACACATGATGCTGTCACAACCATGTTTCATAACAGTCAAGTTTTGTCATTCAAACTTTTAGAAAAACTTTTAAAATGTCTGAAAAAAGAAGAAAAAAAGGATCATGTGAATTAAGTGCATTTCCATCTAATGGTTCAAAGCAAATCAGCCGTGATTCCATCTACATACTACATATGACTGTAGTAGACAGGAAGTAATAATAATAATAAGAAGAAGAACTCAAACTTATGTTGCGCTTTTTATGACACTCCAAGACGCTAATTAGAAGCTGCAAACTAGCATAAACCACACATCTCAGAAAAGTAAAGAGAGTCATGCATGGAGGTTTGGACTTACAGACCTACCAGAGGACGGTGGCATCTGCTGCATCGAAACTTTTTTTGGAAAATGTGTCTCCTTCTCCACTTTAGCACATTAACACAGCACAAGTGAGCTTAAAAACGTCTGAGAAACAGAGGAAATTATTTAAAATTTTGCCTTTTTCATCAGCCTATTCTATTGCGAAACTTCTAAAAGCTAAAAGAGAAACATGGTTATTGTCTAGTCGGTGTATTGATGGTGAATTGCAGTGTTAGTTTTCTGCTATATGACATACAGAGGCCATATTTGATCGGGGCGCCTACTCCCACAGATTCTCTTTCCATTTCCGGAAGATGGATTGATCAGAGCTATGATGTCAATGTTTTATTACCAAACCTGCTTTAAACTTCTCCATAGCTTTGCCTCTGACCTGTCAGCTGTGATTCTTGGTCTTCATGAAAGCCAGCTGACCTTCCTGACATGTATGAGTCCACTCCTAAGGCTGTACTTAAACACCTCACCGGCTAGTGTGCTGCTCCCTGAGATGGTTAAATACAGCCAACCTTAGCTCCATTAGCATTTATATGGATCCAGCCGGCACACACAAAGGAGGTAATTGGGAATATCATCACCTTCATTATCTTCTCAGTGTGACCTAATGTCAGTGTCCTTATAGTTAACCAGCTGCGCCCATCAAAACAGTTAATTAAGAGGACACAAATTATTTAAGCAAGAAAGCAATCACTGCTGGAGTCTGAAATTTAGAGTATTATACATCATAAATGGATTACAAGCTGGGCTTTAAATGCTGCAGCTATAAGGTTTTTGGATGATTTCTGATGTTTGGTTTTGTAAAGCTTTGAGCTGCCAAAACCATTAGGCACTTCACATCTCTATAAAACATAACTGCAATTTAGGAAATGAGAAAAACTCAATATCAGGTTGTGTTTTGATATTTTAAAACAATGTGAGGCCAGTTTGGGAGATTAGCTTTTATGGCACCTGTTTGTCCAAACATTAACAGATGTCAGAAGAAAAAAAGGACTGAATTGCTATTAACCTATTTTCATTCATGTAGAGTAAGGCCTCTTTTTCCCACGAAGCACACACTCCATTGGGAAAAAGTCATTTTCCCAGCTGGCAGAGTAAAGGAACTGTGGTGTAAATATTTGTTTATAAAGTTAATGACCAGTAAAAAGTCCCTTTGCTCATGAAATGTGAGCTGACTTCAGTTTTACTGAGATTTTCTTTCCTCTCAATAACCTGCATTTATCTCCATTGATTTTCTCTTCAGTTACAACCAGCTTCCTAGTAAAGTATGATACACAAAACAGAGCGTACAATTTCTAAAGGTTCAGGAAATATACATTACAGGGTTAGAGAAACGTCCTCAGTAATGCTGTTGGTGTGAGGAAGAAAAGTGGGATTAAAAAGAAGCACTTCTCTGCTTTCATACAAGGTCTATTTAATTACATTTGATAGAAAACCTTTTTTGTTGTTATTTTCTGTTAATCTCATTTGATAGAGCAAGAACAAATCTCTTGTTTAATTAGTATCTAGCTGTTGATGAAAATAAAAAGTGTCAGACATTTTGAGTATAATTAATTCTAGCTCTTTTGTTAAACAGAAGTTATTTAATTATGCTCCATGAACTAAGAGCTATCCACTGCATAATGACATTTATCACATATTCAGGGACATCAACATATTGATTCCAAGCAAGCTGGAGTTCTCTGAGAGGCATTGGAGGAAGGGAGAGGGAGTCTTAGTTAGCATAACAGCTAATTATAACGTTGAGCAGAATGACCTTGGGAGCATCTTGGCTAATCGCTCCGAGTGGACCCGGGGGTCTCTGGACGGAGAGGCAGAGAGAAGGAAGAAGAGAAGGGATGAGAGAGGATGGGAGAGAAAGAGATAGAGAGAGAGAGAATGAGATGAAAGAGGCAGACACAGCGCTTTGGGCTCAGTGTGGCAGAGTGTGTGACGGCTCAGTCAGGAGGCACTGAGGGAGGAATGAGATGGCTCGGGTCCACTCACAGCTAAGTACATACACACAACACACACACACAGTTTGCATATCCAACAAAGCAGTCTGCTCCATGAAGAGGGTCTATTTTGAATGTTGTTTGTGTGTCCTCCCACATGCCTCAGTATTCCACACCAAATTTCATGTGAAAGACTGAAAAGTAAACTCAGAGACTGGACTGACCGGCTGTGTTTCCATTCACCATGCAACTGCACAAAAAGTGGAATTACAAAAATAAATCTGTTTAATGGAATTATGGCAATTAAAAAAATAAAAAACTCATGGTGTTGGATATAAAGTTTTTACGCTAGCATGAGCTTGTGTAAAATTGGTTTCTTTTGCAAAACTGTGACGGAAACATTTTGAATCTCATGAGTCACATGATCAACAACCAGAGGCTACTGCTGGCAAAAAAAAAACAACAAAAAAACAAAGACGACGACAGAAAATAGTTGGAGGATCATGGCGGACTATGTTTTTTAATGACTTATCGCGTGAACAAACGTATTCACACGTAATTTGAATTGTGTTTCTTAGTTAATGGAAACACTGCAATTGCAAAATTGCTTTTTCAGCATCAGTGGACGTTTTGTGCACATTTGTTTCCTTCTCTCAGTCACTGCTCATTTCATTACATACAACTGTTTAGTTACCTGTTAACACAAACAGCAAATTAGCTGCACTGTAGCAGCTCTATGAGGGAATGTTTGTTGAAGATGGTCTGCTGAAGTCGAAACTGAGAACAGAAATGAAAGGTGATTTAAATGACTCCTCAAGCTGCAATGGTTGTTGGACACATTTCTGAAAACCACAATGTTCTGAAAAATGATTATCTACAAAGAGAAGGCCAAAATCCTTAGTGCTGCAATGATGGGTTTTTGGGGGGCAAGGTGGGGAGTGTTTTTTTTTTTTTCTTTTTTTTTTTTTTTTTAGTTTTCAGCTTCTTTTAAAAAATGATGTCACTCTCTGTTAGGTTGACATTCCAAGCTTGAGCGTTGTGGATGTGTGTTTTGGAGTGAGGAATCATGACTCTCTCTGTGGATACTAGACAACTCAAGGTTAGACAGTTGCCTGGACAACAAACGACTGTCTGGTTGCACGGTGTAAAGTATTATGCAGTAACATGGGTTATGGTGTGTGGTTGTTTTTTGGGGTTTGATCTCTTAATCATGCATCATACTAAAATATTTTTGGAATGGTCCAAAATTACCACCCAGGTCCATAAGGAAATGGAGGAACAGGTTTGGTATGGAAGAACTTGGGATCAGGTTGAATGAAGGCAACAGAAGGATCCAGTGGGGAGGGAGGGAGGTTAAATACTGGGAGTTTGATGACTTCATAATGGACTGGTACTAATTAGGAGGCAGGTTCAGCTGTGAGGGGAGAGCAGAAGGAAGGCTGAGGAGAGAGAGGTGGCACAAGCTTCAACATGAGCAGAAATTTGTCAATGTTCAGCTAATGTCGAAAAACTCAAACAAAATTGAGGTGTTTCCATTAAGTAAAAAATCCATTTAAAATCACACGTGACTAAGTTTGTTCACACAATAAGTCATTAAAGATCATATTGCGCCATCATCCTCTAACTCAGCTTTTCTCAGTTCCGTCCTCAGGCCCCCCCGTCCTGCATGTTGTAGGTATTTCCCTTCTGTCACACACCTGGATTGAATCTCTGGGTGATTAACAGGCTTCTGCAGTACATGATGGTCATGCAATCATTTGAATCAGCTGTTCTGGAATAGAGGCACATCCAAAACATGCAGAGCAGGGGGGGTGAGGACTGGAACTACTTCCTGTCGTCTTCTTCATGGTTTGCGCCAGTGGAAACATCTTGCTGCTGACAATTCTTGATCATGTGACTTGTGTGCAAAAAAAGTGTTTCCATTTCAAAAGAAAGAAAAGATAAAAACAATATTTCCAGGAATTATAGTGACTAAATTGTAAAATATTGATTGTCATGTCAGAGTTAAGGATTTTATTAGAAAAAAAATTGTGCATATTGTTTTGTGTGGATATTTTACCTTTGCGTTTTATTTTAGTTTATCTGGGATAAACTACCAAAAGAGGTAAAAAAAAAAAGTCCAATAATTAACTCAGACACAGGTACATTTGAAATACCACCCGGCCATTTTGAATCTTAGGTTTATGTATTTATCTTCCCAAAGCTGTAGGTGGTTGCATTGATTCAGAGGGTGTAATCTGCCCACAGACAGACTGACTGCCCCCGGATCCGTGTTATTTATACAAGAGGGCGTCTTTTTGGTGTCCACAGGAGTAATACTCTGCTGTCAGCCAACAACCGAAAGAGGAGGAAGGAGGTTGTATTTGCAGTGAACCTGAGTCCAGCAGGTCCACAGAATAAACTGAGCTGATCTATAATCACACTGATGTTATCAGAATGATGAGTGTTTCATCATTTTCTGTTTATCTTATTTCTGAATTCCTCTGCCATACTGGTACATCTAAAAAAATTTGAAAATTACATAAAAGTGCAAAATTTCAGATTTTACTTTACTTCAGAAACTGTCGTTTTGTATAGATTCATTACAAAATGAATAAAATGTTTCAACCTTTTTTTGTAGGTATAGAAACACCAACATTTAATGTCTCAGAAAATTAAAATATCACATTAGACCCAGCTTGTTAAGACACGCCATGAGTTTCCATTAATAACTTTTTTATATGTCGTTTTCTAGTTTTCTGACACACTAAATTTTGCTTTTTCATTATCTATAAGCCATAAACATCAAAACTACAAGAAACACAGGCTTAGAATATATCACTCTATGTATGAGATGATTCTATATAACATCTGAGTTGACTGCCCAAAAATATTCCACTTTTATGAAATAGACCAATTTTTTAGGTGCATTAGTACTCACTTGCTGATTTCCATTTTATTCTAATCCACTGTTACAGCTGTAATGTTTCATTATGAACACCAGAGGGCAGCAGAGCTCTGATTGGTGTCTATAAGCTCCCTGACTTCTCTAAGCTGTTGTGATTTGGTTCAGAGGGGTTCCCATCCTGTGTGTACAGCCATAATATTACCCTAACTCATACACACTGATCTGACCTTTGACCTGAATTAACAAACACCCATTACCTCGATGGCTCTGCAACATCAATCAGATGGACTTGTAAAGATGCTGGGCTAAATAAATAATATCATGCTCCTGCTGTGGTTAGTAAAATGTATACATTCACACATAAAACTATACAAACAAGACAGCTGGATCTTGATGTTGTGCTATATTTACAGCTTTTTATGATGTAAAAAATATGGGGTCATGATAAATGGCTTCAAACCTGTGTTTGAAACATATAAGGCAGATTATCTGGCTGCAGAAGTGTGCTCTGCCTTAAACTAATACTTTTGTCTCAGTTCAAGCATTCAGTAGTTCTTTGACACATTTCTGTTATTATTCGACATCTTGACCAAATGTCTGCCCTAGGAACTGCCCCAGACTCTAGAGATGTTTCTTGTCTGCAGACCTCTTCCGAAGATTTTCAGTCAAATTTAGTTGTTGGATCTGATCTTGTCATTTCAGATTTTAATTTGACCTCTCATGAAGTCCATCAAGTCACATGATTTACTTTGAACTCCCAGTAAAGATGAGTAAATGTACTAAAATGCTCTAAATGTACACAAAGTCTACTCAAAAAGGATTTTGCACAAATTTATTTGCACAGCACATTTAAAACAGCAGTTGACCAGAGTGCTTTACAATTTACACCATCATAACATAAAACAAACATTAAAAAATAAAACCGCAGAAAACAAGTTGAATGAAAGTGTCAGAAAAACATCTATATTGACTATATTGATGACTTTGTGAGGTTTGTACAGCAGAGATAGATGATCCAACACAATGCCAACTCGCCTGCAGGTAAGGTGCACATGGATTTGCATCACATGAATGATATACAAGCCAAAGGAAACAGCCATTTCCTGATTAGACATTACACATAAATTAATTATATATTAAGTTAATTTACAACATCTGAGTTAAATGGAAGCACACCTGAAAATGCATTTTTAAGGCTACAAATAAAACCTACTTTTTTATCAATAAACTGAAGAACCACGTTTGGTTCATCTTTAGATGCAATTTCCAGTGACCTGAAGTTGCCATGTTTATCTGTGTAAACAGCTGCATATAATCTAACATGCTGTGTTTAACTAGAAGTAAAACACAGTATGGGAATGTTGTCCACCATTTTGTTCTAGTTTACATTAGCTTTTTGCATTTGATCTGGATACACTGCAGCTGAGCTGTGGACATACAGGCTTCTAACTTTAGGAACCTGATCAGAAACTCCCCTGTTATAGAGTTACTGAATGGTGAGACACAATGGTGTGTCCCACCATTGGGACATTGCTCTTCAGCAAGGTCACAACCATTGCTAAAGAGTAACTTGAACTTGAAAAGTCCAACTTTGACGATGGTTGACCCTAAAACTTATGCATTGCAGGCCAAGGTTTTGTCGTTTGTTGGATTTTTTGTTGGCAGGGTAGTTGGGCTGCATTCAGGCAGAGAAATGTCCTTCCTCATTCCTGGGAAACATTTCACCAACAACTGTCTGACATAATCTTGGAATTTTGCCCCTAGCAACGTGTAGAAGAAAGGACTGATGCAAAAGTAAAAGTATGCCATGTTACGAGTGATCTGAAGGGCGTAACCGAGTTTCTGTGATTCCTCACAGCTATTGGGTCCATGTTCCAGAAGCACTACAACAACACTGAACGGAGTACAGCAGATAAAACACAGCAGTATGATGACTACGACCAGCCTGACTGTCTTGAATTTAGAAGCTATTCTTGTTGATATGACTGTGATTGTAATCCTGACGTTACAGTAGATAATAGCAGCCAGAGGGAGGATGAAGAACACAAAAAGCTGGATATAAAACCCAGCATATATCACTACATCCATATTTGGGACATCAGTGGGATAATAATCACAATGTATTGAATTGTTTAAATACGTGAAAGTGTTGAGGGAAAGCATCGGCCTGATGCAAGCCAAACCACTCACCAGCCACACCACCACACAGGAAATGACTGCGTAACGTTTGTTCCTCACATGAGCAGCAGGCAGCGAATACACAACAGCCAGATGCTGGTCAAACATCAGCAGAGTTAAAAAGAAAACTGAACTGTAAAAGCCCATGTAGTAGGCACTGAAGACGATCTTGCACATAGCTGAGCCAAAAATCCATTCAGAGATCTGCATGTAGACTGCCACAAAGGGAAGGCTGCTCATGAAGATCAGGGAGGACGCCACCAGGTTGACCAGCAAGATGTTGACCACAGTGGTCAGCCTCTCGAATCTGGGATGACAGACAGAGAGAAAGAAACAGTGTTTATAAGTTGGTTTTTGGCAGATTTGGCCTGATTTGACCGGATATAGAACCACAGGTAGCACTTCATCACTATACTAGTGATGGGACTTCTGACTCTTTGAAACGAAACATCTTCAGGATCCGTTCACTTCAAAGACCTGCTCATGTGACCCATTTTTGAAAATGTACATTTTTCCAAAAACAACCCATTTTATCTGTAATAAAGTTTAATTCTAATTATTTTTGTGGATGAAGTTCACAAAACAGTTGGGCCTGTATTTAGTAAATAACTGCATTATGTTCTTAAAGCAAATATCACGTATGTATTTTCATATAATATAACATTTCAAAAAAGAAAAAGTCAAATCAAATGTAATAGAAGTTACTGCAGAGTAAGCAAGCAGTTGTAAAACCAAAGAACAGCTCTGACTGTACAAGGGAAACTCGACTTCTGTTCATGAATCAGATCAGTTGTGAATACTTACACTAAACGGCATCTGCTATTTTGGAATTCTACCTGGTTGATCTCTAACCTTGCTTCTTTGGGACCAAAGCCAATAACTACTGTCTTTTCTTCTGTCTTTGTATTAAATGTTTCCTCAAGTCCACAATGGAAATGAGCTCTGACATATTTTTTCTGTGTGTTCTTATCTTTGGTAAAACACACACTAAGTTGTGAAAGGAAAATTTTGTATGTTATTTGCTATGTTGTAGCAAATTTAGTTCCAGTCTAGTATCGTATGTCTTTGTCCACCTCATGCTTATGTTTTGTTGTAATGTTCAGAAACATTTCCACAGTGAATCTGTCTGGCCTATGTTTTCCATTTTTCCATTAAGAAACAGACGTAATTCATTACATCTCGTCTGATAGCTAATGTATTTCTTAAAAGTGCAGCCAGTCTCCCTACAGGGTTAAATCTGTGAAAGTCTTGCAAATGTTGGACTCTGGACCTTTTTCTCAATTCACTTCATGCCACAACCATAGCTGAAGAGTAACTTGAACTTGAAAAGTCCAACTTCTAGGCAAAATGTGTCAAACACAATATCCAGGACCTGATGCAATATTCATTGTGTCTGGCCTGGATTGTTTTTCAGTTGTTTTGGGGTTTGATGAATTGATTTGGTAACACTTTATTTGTAGGGGGGTGAATAAGACTGACATGACACTGTCATAAAAACCTGTCATGAACATGAATAAACCTTCATGAATATTTATGACTGTTGTCATAAAGCGTCATTCGGTAAATTATGACACTTTTAATACAAAGTTGACATTATTCAAAATGTCTTTGTTATGACAACTTGACATTAACCAAGAAATCATTACTGATATAAATTTGTTATAAAAGTATTACTGATTGCACTTTAAAAATGAGGTAACTTTATGTTATTAAAGGTAAAGTTTAAACAGTAATGATTTCCTGGTTAATGTCAAGTTGTCATAACAAAGACATTTTGAATAATGTCAACTTTGTATTAAAAGTGTCATAATTTACCGAATGACGCTTTATGACAACAGTCATAAATATTCATGAAGGCTTATTCATGTTCATGACAGGTGTTATGTCATGTTTATGAAAGTGTCATGACAGTCTAATTCACCCCCTTCAAATAAAGTGTTACCATTGATTCTAATTCCGTTATTATTCTGTGTTCTTTAGACTCGTCATTTTGATTAGATCAGCCTTGTTTCTGCTTTACTTGGACTCACCGGTAGATGATGAACAGAACAAGCCCGTTCCCAAGCAGACTGAAGACGAACATGAAGTAGTAGAGGATGGACAGCTGAGCTCCCAGCCTGTTGTCACCGTCTCTGCTGCATGGTGGAACCTCTTCACTTCCATTAGTACTGTTTGTACTGTTTGGTAACATTTCTATCTTTACCTAAAGTCAGCCACAAATAAAAACAAAAAGTTAGACGTTCAGGGTCATACTTATAGGAGCATATGAAATGATTCAAAAATATATATGTTGGAAATAAATTAGTTGACTTACAACTTGAAGAGCTCAGAAGCTTCAGATTCTAGATGTGTGTCTGATAACTAAAATCCTCAGTAACAAGTTACCAAAGTAGGAAGTTCTTCTGTTTTTGTTAGCAGGTCTGTGCCTGCATGTCTACAGCTGAAACCTGATCCATGCGCTGAATAAAAAGACACACCTTTTTGTACTCGATGTCTGAAGTTAAATCAGACCAAACAGTTTTTAGATCAGTTAGAATTACTAAAATTAATTTTATTTGTTACATGCCAGGCCAGAAAATTTGCCAAAAACATTTTTCTAAATTTTTTTCTGTGACTTTCCTTAAATTCACAATCTTACATACATTTCGGTCAGCATCAGGGATGAATGTCTTTTAAACTGTATGACAAAGTTACAAAAATATTTCTAAAAAAATGTTCTCGCTGACTTTTCAGTGTAAGTAAATATCTCCTTTCATTTGAACTGCAGATACAAAAATGTTGAAAGACAGCAGAGTCGGTCAACACATCTCCTTACAAGGAAGTTATTATTCTAATGGTTCAGCTACTCAGAGGTAAACAGACTACATTATACTCAAGATGTTACTGTAGGATAAATGTCAGTGATGAGGCTGTAGCTAAGAAACTGACTGAAAAAACACAGAATTATAGATAAATTTACAATAACAAATGCTTCTGGTGAGACTATTAAGAAGACGTCAGAGGGTTAAATGTTCTTAAAACCATAATTTCTTGTGTCATAGTTAACCAAGAGCTTGACCAATATCTGGTTACAGATTGTGTAAACTTATGATTTCTCAATATCAATTCTTGTCTTTCAAAATACACACAACAACCAACAACAGCAGCAACAGCAAGTCGAAATTGTTTTTGACTTGCTGAATTGATTTATTATTATAAAAATGTACAAACCTAAAATCACCCAGGCCATAAAGCACGGGTATATGTACAGATGAAACATCACTAAAAACAATTAAAACATAACTCTTTCAACTCTCTCTCCCACATTTTTTATTTTAATTTTTAAGTCTGAAGAGTTTCCGTCCTGAAACTCTTGTTCGTTAATCCAACTGAGATCCTGAACAGGCCAGTCAAGCGTGGAAGCTTTGCCATGTGGCTGAGTAGATAACATCAAGGAAAATGGGTTTCATTTTTTAACTTTTGCTTGGCTGGATGTGAGTTCTGATTATCTTGAATCATGTGATGTGGGAACATTGATGAGATCAGTCCTAAAACCTTCCTCAGGCTTAAGCACAAAAACAAATGTAGACCAGAGTTAGATCCTGATTGGAAAACTGTAGCCTGGTAAAAACCAGACCCCTGTACTACACGTTGCTCTGGAGGTTCTGTTGAGAAAGGATTGTTGTTGAGGTTCTAAATTTTATCCAATGGCATATGCCTGTGACATATGCAATGTGTTAGTTCCACACTAAGCAGTTGCCTTCGTTGTGAACAACCATCCTCCACTGAGAAGAAGGAAGTGTTGAGCCAAAGATGCGACTGTTACTATAATTCAATATTTGGAGGCATGCCCAACGAGGACTGAATTCATTCCCTTCCTCCACTGCCATCATTAAAACTACAGAGAGACTACAATTCTAGAAAAATGCTGAAAATCTACGTCATCGTTCTCAACTGCTCCTTCTGTTTGTTGATTGGCAACGGAAGACAATCTGAGTCGAAGGGAGAAAGCGAGAACATTTTAGGAAAGGAATTCCACAGGAAGGCAACAGCCAGGCTTGGAAAGTTATAATTTACCAAATAAAACCTTGTTTTGAAAAGTAAATACCTAATTGATATCTGTCCAAAATATGACAACTGTCCTCTTGTGAAAAGGAATCACCTCAGACGTTTGAGCCCTGCAGGATCCTGGATGTCCCAAAGCACCTTTTACTTTCTTTTCCTTTCCTACGGGAAAACCTGAAGCTCTGATTTGCTCTTTGGGACAAGGTGCTCCAGGCTCACCTGGAGGTTCCTTTATGTTTTTACTCACTCTTAGATTGGAACCAGGAGTTTTGTGCAGGGCACAGTCAACAGAGAATAATAAATAAATGAGTCAATCCAGACACTCCACAGAATCTTGTGATAAGTTCTAGTTCAAAGAACTCTTCACCAGTTTGCGTGGTCTGTTCAAGCTCTGGATCATTCTGCATGTTAACCTTTGTTCCAGCTTGCTGCTGCCTGCCTGAGTTACACGCACACACTCATATGTGTCCTTCTTCTGTGTGTGTGTGACTGGTTATACCATTTAACTGCTCCATGTCTTCATTCCCTCTATGTGTGTGAGAGACAAAGGCAGAGAGAGACTGAAAAGGTCATGATTACGTCTCGCCTACAATAAGAGAAATCCAAAGACAGTGGGGAGAGGAATTGACCAGCGGTGACCTTCAGCAATCCCATGATCCTCCCTGTGTGTCCGGACCTCCAGCCACATCATCCAGCTCAGAGTGTAACTCAGCTGCTTCTATTACTGTAAGGAACAGGAAATGAATCTGACTGTGACTGACAGCAGCTCCTCGGCAATAATGAATGTGTAAAACAGCTGCACTTCAAAAGTGTCAAATATGATTAGTCGTTATGTTTCAGTCAACATAACTTACATAGCAATTTTATATTTTTGTATACTCTGTATGTCTTAGCACTTCATCCAGAGGACTCGCAGTGGTACGTCAGTCAGCGTGTGTACGATCGATGGAACCGAGACTCCAATAGGAGGAGACGTGTAAACGAGCAGCTGGTTCTCAACACTGAAAAATGCAATTGACCTTCTATGCTGTGGTGGCACATGGTGTTGGTAGTGTCATGCTAATGCATACTGGGTAAATTGAATAGTCTTAAATGGATCAGTCAAAGTCCAAAGCTTGTGTGTCCAACTAAGAATATGTGAATAGACATAAAAGCAGATGTT
The DNA here is from genome assembly GCF_051168715.1 of Poecilia mexicana. Lineage (NCBI taxonomy): Eukaryota > Metazoa > Chordata > Actinopteri > Cyprinodontiformes > Poeciliidae > Poecilia > Poecilia mexicana. The sequence continues at coordinate 1,272,969 of NW_028263389.1, forward strand.
CTCCTACATGAGACTCAGTTTGAGCAGTTTAAAAAAGAAGAGGCAAAACATTCCATTTCTGGAAGTGAACAGCTTCTGACAACTCAATGTATTGACTAAATACGAATCCAGAAAAAAACAACAAAAAAACATGAAAACCACGTTACGTATCTTTCCAATTCACAATGATGACCTGCTTCATGTGGGACCTTACAATCAAGTAAGACATACAAAGATTTATTGTTGTACTGTAATAAAATGTTCAACATGCCAAATTAATAATGTCTTACCAACTGACCTACTATGTATTTTACAATCTCTTCTTGCTTCATCCCACAACTGATGCTGGAGTCCATGTGATCTGGTGGTCCAACTCTATGGCATTATTCATATTGGTCAATGCTGGATTGTTACTAAAATATCATATTGTTTACGTATCTTCACACAGTTTTTAATTATTTCTGACTGTGCATCCAGGTATGTCATATGTATGTCTGTATGTCTTCATTCAGACATGTGGGTTGGGTTGAAGTAAATGTTTTGTATGTTAGTTTGTGCTAGTTCAAGTAACAGGAGCTAGAACTCAATTTTTATTTAAATATCAAACACCATTACATGCTTTCACTTTCATATTTTGTAGATTGTAACAGCTAACTATGAGCACCAGGGGGCAGCAGAACTCTAAACACAGGCTCATCACCTGAAAGCTGGCTGACCTCTGCAGGCTGTGCTGGAGATGTATATCTTCATGTCTGATTCGGTGGTTAAAGGTGTTTTCTACAATTTGAATTCATAAGAAAGTGAAGCTGAACTAATGACCTCATGATGCTCCTGCAGCAGGAAAAATACAGAGTGTAGTGGACGTCCTGTACACATGCACATAAAAAACCAGGTGGAGGCTGGAATGCAGACGTACCTCTATAAATCAAATATGACGTCAGATTAGCTTACAGTAATAATGGGGTAATAATGATAATAGGGTTGGAGTTATGGAGGGGAATTAAGAGCAGTAACACGATTGTTGTTGGAAACCCTCATGTTTAAGATTTTAAAGCTAAATTAAGTTTTACTTCTAAGACATGTTCAAAAAATGGCAATGCTAGTAAGATAAATAATTCAAACAAATATTTTTAAAGTATTTTTCAGTATCAACATGTGAAAATACTAGAAGTGGAACTGTAGAAACGATGTAGGAACAATGTAAGGACGTCAGTTTTTTAAGTATTTTATTCAAAACAGCCTGTTTAATATTATTTACATCCTTCTCAAGAATCACCATAAACATTTTTGTTGGCATTGAACCCTTCTTGTTAATTCTGCGAGGTTCACACATATCTTCTCCGGTATTCTGATGACTCATGTTTTGGGGAAGAGCTCCAAACCTCTGAGTTTGGAAAATGTCTTTGCCAGCACCAATCAGTTTCTTTATCAGATTCTTCGTCAGAACTGTTGCCCAAGTGCAGCTGGAAAACCTTCAGGTTGCTTCCAGGTAGAAGAAAACATGTTGGCAAAATTAAAAACCTAAATCTTCCCTTGCTGTGAATCATTAACTACTGGAAAAAGAATGCATCCTTCATAAAAGAAAAAAATATTTGTGAGGAGAGAGTGCTGACTATTTGGCTGTGGCTGTAGAGAATGTTCTATGCTGACTTTTTATTGCAGTGGTGTCCAGGATTCACGGCAGAAATAAGGCATGCATGCTTGGTCTATATAGAAAAAACAATTCAATCAGCTTGACAGCAATTTAACATCACAAACATGTTTTCTGACTGCTTCTACCAAGGATGTCTTCTTTCCCTTGTGGTAAATGTTATCAGAAATCATCTTTTAGCTACAAAAACAAAGCTCAGGTTGCAGTGCACTCAGTGGTCTGTATGCAAAGACACTCAGTGGTTTTTGTCATATGTGAACTAAAACTGAACACCTGAACTCATAAACAACTACAAAAAGAACACCAGCTGCAGAACGTTGGGCTTACACCAACAGTCTGGTGAAACCACAGTGACATGAGTTCACCTCAGCAGCTTCACATTTCTGACGAAATGAAAATAAATACCTCTGCTTCTCAGAAACAAGAAAGAGTTACAAACAGCCGTTCAACATCAGCATTTCAGACCTGCTGAGAGCAGCAGACTGACCGAGTTGAAGAACGGGGCCATAATGATTCATCGAATGTTTCCAAACATTCCATCGAATGTTTCGAATGTTTCCATGTTGTAACATTCGATTCATCGATTTATCTATGTTGATAAAAAGTCAGCATAGAACATTCCCTACAGCCACAGCCAAATAGTCAGCACTCTCTCCTCACAAATATTTTTTTTCTATTATGAACAATGCATTCTTTTTCCAGTAGTTAATGATTCACAGCAAGGGAAGATTTAGGTTTTTAATTTTGCCAACATGTTTTCTTCTGCCTGGAAGCAACCTGAAGGTTTTCCAGCTGCACCTGGGCAACAGTTCTGACCAAGAATCTAACAAAGAAACTGATTTGCCCTCCTCGAGGCAAATTATCTTGAGAATTTTTTTTTACTCATTAGCGCTTGGTTTCAGCCGAATAGTTATTTGTGTGGCGCAACGCTCTCACTTCACCAATGAGTTGTTGACGAACGCTAACCAGGGCCAGGTTAGCACTTCACTGTACGCTGGGCAACAATATTCAAGGGCCTCATCATCGTGACCACCTTGTGCAATAATTGATGATTGCACAAGTCTGCAGGTTTCGTTTCTGTGTTTTCACCAACTTTCCGATGAGGTCAATTCCGATCAACTGAAACGGTTGTCAATGGTAACCTAATAAATAAGTAATTATGCCAAAGTCAACATCAATAGGTTACATTTATTTAAATACTGATACTTCTGTATCTCTAAGTAGCAACAATTATGAACATGCTTAAATTCATTTATCAAAACTTACTTATGATGCTTGATGTGTCAGTAAATCTATTACTGACAAAGGCCAAAATGCCTAAAGGTGTCATGGAGGAGCATCAGTCTGATGCAAGCCAAACCGCTGACCAGCCACAACAATACACAGGAAATGACTGCGTAACGTTAGTTCCTCTTAGTACCAAGGGCCCTGAAAACACAACAACAACATAACAGCCAATAGTTTATCTTCATCTGCTGGGGATAATCATGACAATAAAAAAAGAAAAGAAAAACAGAGACTGGAGTAAACAGTAATGTGACCCTTATTGCTTAATTCAGCCAAGAAATGAATCATTCTTTATTCACCTCTCTACACTCAAGCTCTCCAAAGTGAGAAGTGAGTTAACGAGCTGAACAGCTCCTGCCAAAAAACAACATCCCCAATCCAGCTAGCGGGAGATCAGACATTAAAACAAGAAAATGAGAACTAGACAAGAACAGACAAGTTGCGTAACAAAACAGATGTCCACAGGGCATTGAGATGAGTTATCAACTTGTGGCATGCACAAACCAGGAGAGAATTCTGAAGAAGTGTGTGTTTACAAGAAACAGGGTAATGATGAGCAGCTTCTTTCCCACCAAATGGGAGCAGAAATGACAAAACCAAAGTAAAGCATTAGCTCATCAAATTTAAAGATGGGACCTGTCAACTAGACATCGAACCTGTGACGGCCACGTTGTGGCCACGGGCTCTTTATGTTTATGTGAGTTGTGTTTAACCCCTGCACCACCACAGGATCGGTACAGGACCTGTCCCTGGTGAAGCTTGCGTCATGACATCAGACATAGGACACAATTACGTTCAAAAACATTTAACTTAATTCCTTCAAATACACTTTTTAGAGTATTCTCTGTTTTTAGAGTACAACAGCAGTATTGTCACAGCATCATAATAATACAAATGCAGCATTATGGCAATACAGAAGCAGAATTTCTGCAGATAAGTCTGTTTGGATGTGGAGTTGGACCAGGAGTGGTGATATGATGCACTTCACTGACACAAACTTCAATTTTCACATTCTGACTCAAGTTACTCAACAGGTTGTTGCTAGGTAACCAAAAAGTGAGAGCATTAGGTGATGCTAGTGAGTCCTGGATGCTCATTGGATACCACACTAGGAATCACATACAGGTCACATATATCACAATTGGGTCACTTCAGGCTGCAGTGTGAACACAGTCTTAGTCTCCCTCCCTCAGTTCCCATGCTCTCACTCGGGCACAGCTGTTCCACATCTCCTCTGATTAGTTCATCTGGTTCCTCTGTCAGTTTTTAAAGGTGTTTCTTTGCACTTAACATTACTCTTTCCACACCTTGTACCCCGTTTGTCTTGTACCTGTTCTGTAAGTTTTGTTTTTTATTACAGACAGGAACATTCCAAGTTCCTGTGTGTTCTTTGGCCCTACTTCATGTCACAGTAACCAACACAACAAATCATTAAAGGCAGCGAAGCCTTTAACCCTTGTGCGTGTAAGGACTGAGGCAAATGATACAAGTTTTACGTGTGTGGGGTTGTTTGGACCCCATTTCTACATACAAGGGAGAACAAAGAGTGAAACACACTTTGTAGAGTGTTTCAGGTCATAACAGTGGATATTTGTGACAGCCTTATAAATACGGCTGTATTCTGCTACACCAAGGCAAAAGCAGCAAAATAGGTTGTTCACCAGAGGCAGAGCAAGCTGTCAGGTGGAGCTGAGGTGTGAAGCAGGTCAATGTGATCAGTTCACAAGACGTAAATAAATATGTACAGAAATGCACTAAACTTTTAAATCTTCTCTAATTTCTTTAAAATGTTTACTTTTCAGTTTCTGCAGTTGAACAACACAATAGTAGAAGTTACTTTCTCCAGGAATCCCCACGTTAATATGAAAAAGAAAACAAGTCATGATAAAGGAATGTTTTAAAGACATTTATTTAATCTACAAGAGTAAAACTACATGAAATTATTAACATAAATTATATATTTACATATTAATAGGTGATGTCAGGCTAGTTTTTGATTTATGTACAAGTTCATTTGTTATACACGGCATACCAAAATAAAAAAATAAAAAATAAACAGACTATACAATGCCATGTTACAAGTTGTTCAACACAGTAGGCAGAAAAAAACATAAACAGAAACATCCTGATCATCGGACAAATATATTTTTAAGTCTGTTTAATAGACAATAGCTCTTTTTCTTGAAAGACTTGTGATATAATGGGAATTTTATTATGATACAGATGCAACAGATATTTGTACCACTGATATTACATAAAGTGTGTGTGTATGTAAGCAAGATGTGATACACCAGTTTGTTGCTGCTCAAGCTTTTTTTGTTGCTGATTTCTAATAGATTTTTTTGTGATTGCTTTGCTGTCACTTAACAAAACACTCTAAGCAACACATGATAACAAAAACACCAAGATTCATAAGATTATATTAATGAATGAAGTCATTACTGTATGATACAAAGTAAGCATGTTAACTCCAGCAGTTATTGAAAATTAGCCTGGAGTTTGTTGTCTTCATCAGGTTTGAACAGGAGTTACAGCAGACTGTAAGCTTCCCAAAGACCCGATTCAAGGATGTTCCTGTGTGTAACATGGGGAACATGGCAACAGAGGGCCCCAAGTCCATGATCAACATCTAGCAAACTTTGAAATACATCCCTGGTCCAACACACCTCCATCAAATGACTGAACTCCCTCATCAAGCTTGGGAAATTATACAGAACTGTGCAAAAAAAAAAAAAAACCCAGAAAATTGTCACTGGCTCGCCTAAGGTAAAGAGTGTCCTTTCAGCTTTACCAGAACAGAAATACCAATTCAAGGTCTACTGAAACAACAGAATGAAACGATTCAAAAGGCAACATCTATAGGTTTAGCTGCTCGATACTTGAATCTATCACACTCATGAGCATAGTATCAATATCCTCAAATAATTTTCAGTATGATGACAATACATTAGGTCAGAGTGAGGGTTGTGGTTGTAGCATGAAAAGATGGCCTGAAGTTTAAAAAGCATGAATGTAATTTCAAGGTACTGAATTTGGTTTGACTCAGGGTGAATGACGACAAACTCACAGAGATAAACTCACTTCTTAAGGCTGAGTTCAGTTCTTGAAATGTGTGTTGTTGTAATGTCTGTGTTAAAAGAAATATGATCCCGTAAGCTTGGGAAACATTTCACCAGCAGCTGTTTAAAATGGTTCTGGAATTTTTTTCCTACAAATGTATAAAACATTGGACTGATGCAGAAGTAAATGTACGCCATGTTGCGGGTGACATGAAGAGCGTAACCGAGTTTCTTTTTAGCTTCACAGCTCAAAAGAGACTCTAATTCATAATGCAGGAGTTCTACAATGTTAAAAGGGATCCAGCAGATGAAGAACAACACTACGATCATAAATATCATCCTGACTGCATGGAATTTAGAAGCTGATCGGGACTTTTTGATGGTGACCACAATCCTAGCATAACAAAATATGATAATAGCCAGAGGGAGGATCAAGAAGACAAAAAGCTGAATATAAAACCCAGATCTTTTGAGCATCGCTACATTCAAACCATCAATGTGAGCAAACTCCTCACAGAACATAGTGCCGAAATGCTTATAGGTGCCATGGAGGATCATGGGCCTAATGCAAGCCAAACCACTGATCACCCACACCACTGCACAAGATATGATAGCATTGCGTCGACTCCTTACATGTACGACTGGCATAAACTGTACAAAAGCAAGGTAACGGTCAAATGTTAGCAGAGTTAAAAAGAAAACAGAACTGTAAAAACCCAGGTAATAGGCACTGAAGACGATCTTGCACATAGCTGAGCCAAAAATCCAGTCAGAGATCTGCATGTAGACGGCCTGGAAGGGAAGGCTGGTCATTAAGATCAGGGAGGACGCCACCAGGTTGACCAGCAAGATGTTGACCACAGTGTACAGCTTCTCAAACCTGGAGGGAAGGTTGGTTTAATTCAATTTTGTTTAGGTTGACAGCAAAAACATAATTACATGTTAAACCTTTAATACCTTTAACATCAAGGTGTTTCTCCATAGTGACAAAACAGGTGCATGTTTTGATATACCACATTACACAGTAAATGATTCCTAGGCTACCAGCTTCAAAATATTACAGTTAGTTTTATCAAAGCAGTCTGCAGTCGATCGAAGGCCAAGTTGTGGTTGGGAGAGCATATTTGTGGAGAATGGTGTTTGCAGGAATCATCAAATTTGGCTTTTATCATAAGGAATGATGTATTTTTGTAGTGTTACAAGCCAAGCTATTAGAAACGTTTCAGCTGAAAATGCTGCTGATAGCTCAGGTCCCTTAGCAAGTGCAGATCTACTCAGGATAGTTCTCTGTATCAATACTCCAGCAGGACTAAGCTATTAACTCAGGCTGGCTTGGTGACAGTATCTGTGATGCCCAGTCTTGGATCCCAGCCTATCGGTCATTACCAACTCATCTGTACATTTTTAACAGTTTTTTGTGCCTCTGCAACACACAGAACAGAACATAAGAGGAAGCAGCAACCGTAGTGAAAAGCATGTATTGTCCAGAGAAGTTAACATCTACTCCTACTCCAAAACTGGATTGTTGTTATTTATTGTTAGGAATTCCAAAAGAAAATAAAAGTTTTCACTTTTACAGATTTTCCAAAATGCTGGATAATCTGTAAATTTAATCCATCACTTAGCAGCTAGAAATAAATGTGGTAACCCTAACTGACATAAAACTGATTTAAGGTCACACAGAGAGAAAAAAAATTATAGGTATTTTTTAACCACGACATTAAAAAAAATTACTCTGGATTTTACATGTGAATGTGAATTCCTTAGAGGTTTCTACAATTAATAACAATCAGATTATTTCATATTTAAATTCCTAGGCTCTAACGACTCGGTTTACTCACCGGTGGATGATAACCAGAACCAGCAGGTTGGTGATAACACTGAAGACAAACATGAAGTAGTAAATGTAAGACAGATATGCTCCCACTTTGTTATCATCATCCCTGGAACACGGTTCAACGGCCGGGACTTTGCTGGTAACATAACTGATGTTTGTCTGAGTCATCTTTGTGTAAAATCTGTCAAAAGCAGAATACATGTTGTCAGATGGAACTTGAAAATCAGCTTTTTATATGTAGTGAAAATTAAAAACAAGAAACAAGAAATATATTGTAACGACGCCAACACACCACAGATGTAGTCCCGCCAAACCTCCAACTAACCGTTACGCTCCCCAAACTTCCTCTTCTTCCAGTCCTGTCCTGCCGCTCCTCTGATCCCCCGCCCACATGACAGGTCTCTCACATGTGAGTGGGAGTCAGCAGAGTCAGACAGGGGAAGCCCATAACTTTATACACGTAACAACAAAGATCACAATGTAACATACAACAAATACACATAACCATATGGACACCAGCAGAACAAAAACACAGAATCGTTACAATATTCCTTTAATTCTCCTTGACCAGCCGAGGCACTTCAGGGTGTGTCTCTTAACACAGTTAACAGAGTTCTCAAAGCAAATTAAGTTCATGGATCTCAACACAATTTGGTCAAACAGGTTCAGCAACGCAGTTAGAACAGGTGCAGGTGAAGACATGTTTGCTCAAAAGCAGAGGTGAAATTAGATGAGGGAGGTAAGGACGCCAGTGATCATAACATGTTTGTCTTTAAAGAAAAAGAACTGGGAAGAAATGTTTTTGTTTTGTTCTGTTATTCTCTTGAATTTCACCTTAATTTCAAGCCAGTTCAACTCAGAGCAGCCATTTGCCTTCATCTGCTGTCAACAAGAGGACAGAAACACACGAGGCCGGAGCACAAAGACGTTAAATAAAAGGAGTCCTAGGATTGAACCTTGGGGTACCCCATATGCGACTTCTGTCCAGTTTGACAAGAAGTTTCCTCGTGAAACAAAGAAATCTCTGTTCTTTATGTAAGATTCGAACCAGATGGGTCCTGGACCAGAGAGTCCTACCCAACTCTCCAGTCATTTCAGTAATATGTCATAGTCAACACTGAGGTCCAACAGAACCAGCACTGTGGTTCTTCCACAGTCTGTGTTTTATGTCATTGAACACTTTGACGAAGGCAGTCTCTGTACTGTAGTAACCACGGAAACCATGGGAAGACATCAAAACGGTTGGTTAATTGTTTAAACACAGCTTTTTCAATAATTTTGCTGATGAATTGGAGGTCAGAGGTCGGCCTGTAATTCTGCTGGAGTGATTTTTCCAAATTGTTCTTTTTAATCAATGGTTTGATAACTGTTGTTTTTAAAGCCTGGGGGAAAACACCTGATGAAAGCAATGAGTTTATTATTTTGGATCAGATCATATATCCGTTTTCTTCAATCAATCAATCAAATTTTATTTGTATAGCACATTTCAGCAGCAAGGCATTTCAAGGTGCTTTACATAATTAAAAAACAAAATAAAAATGGCATGTGACACTGAATAAACAGCAAGAAAGAGAAAGAGATTTGTGGAAAAAAAAGATTTAAAAAAAAGATAAAAACATACTTTAGTTAAGGAATTTAAGCGGCTGTCGTCGCCGGACTCCGCCGTTCATTTAACACGGGTATTATCCAGGCCCCGTCGCCTAACAGGACAAGGTCTCCAACCTTGCAGCACCAGGCTTCGTCCACCTGTCACGCAAATTTTTGCGCTAGGACTTTGCCGTCCTACACAGATTTTTGTGCACTATTTTTACCTGTTAGAGTCTAGAATTTACAGGGTTTTTCTGTACTTCTTAAAGAAAACGGATATCAAGAAGGCATGAATGTGAATTTAATTGATTTATAATTTCTTCCAGGCTTTTAGAGTTGTGTATTTGAAATTGAGTCAAATTTTATCTCTATTTGTTATGCTTGGACACAGCATTGATATTGGATTTAGTGAGGATGTTCAGCTTAATCCTCTATTTTTTATTTTTATTGTTTTATTCTTCAAAGAAGAGGCAAATTCATTGGATTCTGTGTTGGAAAGGAGTTCAGGTGGTTGAGTCACAGGAGGGTTTTTGATCCTGTCAGTTGTGAGCATTAATGTTTTAGTTTATGACTGCCACAAAGAACGTTTCCCTTGCATGTTTTAGTGTTGAGTGATCGCTACAGAGTCTTTCTTTGAAGATTTCCTAATAAACGTGAAGTCGAGTTTTATGCCATTCACATTCAGCCCTATGACAAAGGTTTCTAGCAAATCTATCTGTTTGTTCATGGCTCCATGAAGACTTGTTCCTGCCAGACACGACCTTCACTTTAACAGAAGTGTGAAATCAATGATATCTGAAATTGTAGAGTGGAAGTTATCTACTTAACTCATCTACAAGGTTGCAACATAGAGGCGAGGTGTCAGAGTAGATCAGATCTTATGTTTCTGCTGCGTTGTCTGTGGAAGAACATTTTGTAATAGTATTTGTTTTACTACGTGAGTCAACAGAGAAACTACTTTCAAAGAAAACAGAGAAAAGATCCGACAGGGCGACATCAGTTACAGAGACCTCAGAAATGTTCACTGATAACCAGCTCAGTAACCGTGTCATCGATTGTCTGTTGTTTGTTTGTCATGTTGAGACAGACCAAAGTTTTCAAGAATATCACGCAGCTTTTTTGCCCCTCTGTCTTCGAGCTTGTCAACACGTTTGTTGAAATCTCCCACAATTATTAAACAATCATAATCAATGCACATAGAAGATAAGACGATTAGTCAGGATAGAAATGTTCTACATATTTTGAGGTTTTGGAAAGGGTTAATGTCAGAGTTTATCGGTTTTTACCTCAATTCTTAAATATTCAAAAGAGTCAAACTGGTCTTGAAATAACTTTTTACGGTTTAGTGAATCATGATATCTTGTAGTAACCCCTCTTCCTCTTTTATGTTTGGTATTCTCACTTAAATTGAAATTAGGTACAAGTGATTCATTGTCATCTAACCATGTTTCTGTTCGCAACATAACATCAATATTCTGTTCAGTGTTAAATTCATTAATAGTCCGTTTGCTGATAGTGATGCTACAATTAGCTCAGTCAGTTTAAGTAACTTGGTGGCAAGTATTTCATGAATTAGACAGAGGATGAGACTGAGATTTGATTTTAGACTGCTGCATTTAGTATTACTGTTTTTTGTTAATATTCTTTTCGTGATCCGGACAGGTACTGTCCTGTTTGGTACTGCTGGGGGACCATACGCATTCTAGAGGAAGGCAGGTGTAAAACTACAGCCTGGACATCGGCCTCAGACCTCTGATACAGAGAGTGGAGGTTGCTTGTAATCCCAGCCAGGTGGTTGTGATGAAGTAAAATCTGCTTTGTGAACACTAAGAAGTGACCAGCAAGACTTGGTCGTTCATTTTAGTCAACAATTTAAAAATCTCAGGACCAGGAGAAGACGTTTCTTCTGAGGTGTCTTGGGACTCTAGTGAAGCGGACTCAAAGGGACCACGAGGTAAAACACGGGGGACCAGTCACTCCCATTCCAGTTGGTATTTTGAGCATTTGGATTTAAGGAAAATCTGAGGACAATTTTATTTTGTGATTACAGCATTTTATTTGTGAATGCAGTGTATTGTTTGTGGGTGCAGCATGATTGGTTCGCATTTGTTTTGCTGACTGAAGGATTTTGCTTCTATTTTCTGTTATTGCAAAAAAAAAAAAATGTTTGCAGCATTTTCTATTGCATTTGTTTGTTTGTTTTTTTTGTTTGTTTATGTTCGTGCAGCATCTGATGGCTAGCATACATTTCTCCTGGAATCCCCAGTATTGTTACTAAAAAGAAAGCAAGTCATGATAAAGATAATTTTGAAGACATCCATTTAATGTACAGGTCAAAAATGTACATGAACATGAATTACATTCTTATATATTAATGGCTTTGCATAATGTCAGGCCAGTTTCTGATTTAATTACATCTTCAATTACTATACACAGCATGCCAAGCAAAAAAAAAAAAAAAACAAACAAAAAAAAACTATACAATACAACAGGATGATATAAGTTGTCCAGCACACACAAAAACAGAAAACAAAAAAAAAAAAAACAGAAGCATCCTGATCACTGGACAAGTATTCTAGTGGTATCTATTTTTTGTTAATAATTTCAAGTCTGTTAAATAATACAAGGGAATAGATTATAGTTGTCTGCTTATAAAGGATTTTGCTGTGAATTTTATTATAATTCAGATGCGACAGACATTTGTACCACTGATATTACACAAAGTTTGAACATAGAAAACAAGTAACATCATACACCAGTTTGTTGCTCTTTAAGCTTTTTTGTTGCTCATTTCTAATAGTTTTTTTGTGACGGTTATACTGTCACTTAAAGCACTCTAAGCCAGAGGTTCCCAAACTGTGGGGCGAGCCCCCTAGGGGGGCGCCGTGTCATTGCAGGGGGGGCACGGGAAGCCGTCTGGATGAAAAAACAAAACAAAACATGAACACTGTATGCGCTGGGTTTTTACCTTAGAATGGCCAACTCTATGTTATTCCTATGTCGATTTGATACAGTAGAGGCTTCCACACTTCCCATATTTGTGTCCTCTGTCACTTTTATCAGCAGTTAAAACTGTTTAATCCGTTAACATGTTGTAACCTGTTTTTCCGAGCCGCCTTTAAATGCAACATGAGCGCTACGACGCTCGCGCTGGGTTTCCACCTGTGAAGGAGACCTGCTGCTGCTGTGCAGAGCTACGTAGGTTTGTGTTAGAATCACGGCAGCAAACCAGCAAAACGCAAAGAACTTTTCACAGTTTTTCCCTCCAAACTAACCGACTGAGTTGAGTAAAGCTGCTGGATGCAGGTAATGTTAGCTAAAAGATGACTAGCTAATATCAATACAGAACCTTAAGCTTAACAAGTAGCTTGTAGGCTACCGATGTTGGTGTCTATTTTCAGCTACGTACATTCATTTTGCCCCCAAAAAAGTCGATGCCCCCCCCCCCTCAGTCACACGCGTCGTATCAACCAGACAGCCATTTGTAATCCATAGGGGGGGGCGAAGATAATGTTTGGAAACCACTGGGGGGGCGCAGAAGAAAAAGTTTGGGAACCACTGCTCTAAGCAACACATGAAAACAAAAACACCTACATTCATAATATTATATTAATGAATTAAGTCATTACTTAGTACTTGGTAATGTTACAAAGTAAGCATGTTAACTCCAACAGTTATTGGCATATATTCTGGAGTTTGTTGTCTTGGTCAGTTTTGAACAGGAGTTACAGCAGACTGTAAGCTTCCCAAAGACCCGATTCAAGGATGTTCCTGTGTGTAACATGGGGAACATGGCAACAGAGGGCCCCAAGTCCATGATCAACATCTAGCAAACTTTGAAATACATCCCTGGTCCAACACACCTCCATCAAATGTCTGAACTCCCTCATCAGCAGTCATTCAGCTCTGTAGAGGCCTGGTAATGAGCCATTGATTTGATTCAGGTGTGTTGGACATGTGACGTGTCTGAAAGCTGCAGGATGGTGGATCTCAAGAACTGGACTTGGGTATCTAGTGTGTTGGGTCCCTTCCAGCACATCTTTACTGAGAGACTGCTTGTTAAATCATCCATCTTCCTATCCACCTCACATAGCAATTTTTAATGTAGGTCAAAAAATTGTATTTCATTCACATTAATCCATTTATTTGTTTTGTCTACTACATGACTTTTTGGAAAAATTAATCTTTGAGATTCCTTGTAACTGTCATCAAGCTTGAAATTCTCTCATAGGAGCAAGGTTTGTTAACTGCATGGCAAATAGTAGACCTGATGAACAAATTGTGGATCTCTGCAGCTCATCCAGAGGTACCATGGGTCTCTTTTTCTGTTACTCTGATTATTGGTCTTCCTGTTGGCCTGTCAGTTTAAACTGATCTTTGTCTTGTTAGGGTTGCAGGTGTGCCACATTCCCTTTTCAGGTGATGGACTGAACAATTCTTTTTGACATGTTCAAAGCTTGGGAAATTATACAGAACTGTGCAAAAAGAAACCCAGAAAATTGTCACTGGCTCGCCTAAGGTAAAGAGTGTCCTTTCAGCTTTACCAGAACAGAAATACCAATTCAAGGTCTACTGAAACAACAGAATGAAACGATTCAAAAGGCAACATCTATAGGTTTAGCTGCTCGATACTTGAATCTATCACACTCATGAGCATAGTATCAATATCCTCAAATAATTTTCAGTATGATGACAATACATTAGGTCAGAGTGAGGGTTGTGGTTGTAGCATGAAAAGATGGCCTGAAGTTTAAAAAGCATGAATGTAATTTCAAGGTACTGAATTTGGTTTGACTCAGGGTGAATGACGACAAACTCACAGAGATAAACTCACTTCTTAAGGCTGAGTTCAGTTCTTGAAATGTGTGTTGTTGTAATGTCTGTGTTAAAAGAAATATGATCCCGTAAGCTTGGGAAACATTTCACCAGCAGCTGTTTAAAATGGTTCTGGAATTTTTTTCCTACAAATGTATAAAACATTGGACTGATGCAGAAGTAAATGTACGCCATGTTGCGGGTGACATGAAGAGCGTAACCGAGTTTCCTTTGAGCTTCACAATTCAAAAGAGACTCTAATTCATAATGCAGGAGTTCTACAATGTTAAAAGGGATCCAGCAGATGAAGAACAACACTACGATCATAAATATCATCCTGACTGCATGGAATTTAGAAGCTGATCGGGACTTTTTGATGGTGACCACAATCCTAGCATAACAAAATATGATAATAGCCAGAGGGAGGATCAAGAAGACAAAAAGCTGAATATAAAACCCAGATCTTTTGAGCATCGCTACATTCAAACCATCAATGTGAGCAAACTCCTCACAGTGCATCGTGCCCAAATGCTTATAGGTGCCATGGAGGATCATGGGCCTAATGCAAGCCAAACCACTGATCACCCACACCACTGCACAAGATATGATAGCATTGCGTCGACTCCTTACATGTACGACTGGCATAAAATGTACAAAAGCAAGGTAACGGTCAAATGTTAGCAGAGTTAAAAAGAAAACAGAACTGTAAAAACCCAGGTAATAGGCACTGAAGACGATCTTGCACATAGCTGAGCCAAAAATCCAGTCAGACATCTGCATGTAGACGGCCTGGAAGGGAAGGCTGCTCATTAAGATCAGGGAGGACGCCACCAGGTTGACCAGCAAGATGTTGATCACAGTGTACAGCTTCTCAAACCTGGAGGGAAGATGGTAAGGTGTTATTTTGGTGTAAGCATAAATTCTCCAACAGTCAGAGCACAAATTATTATCAGTGGCTTTAATTTTATGCAAGTCTGTGAAAGGTTTGTCAAATAAGACTTGTGAGAATGTTAGCCAGAAATTTCATTAATTTTTTTAATTTTAAGATTAAACCAGCATATAAAAAGTTATGTATGTTGATTATATCGTGTTTTTCAACTAACTCTGTCTGAGCCCAGACAACAGTAGAAGTTTGTGTCAAAGTAGATTTAAGCAATATTGTGGGGGGGCAATCTTAAAGTAACAGTTAATTCGCTGGAGCAGCTGGATGGCTCTTTTGGACCCTGGAGTCAACTTAGGGCAGTAGCCTCTCCAACAAGCTTCTGCAGTATGCTGGACATGGCAGGGGTTTTCCAAGTCTCAGCTTCGGCCCGACGGATCTTTAGAATGCCACTTTGAAGGTTTTAAAAGTCCTTCATCATTCCAACAGAATGAGCAGAGATGGTTCATGAACCTGTCTCTGTCAAAGACTAGACTAAAGACTAGTCTTATCTGTAAGCTCAGTCATACTGAGCTTTCGGATTGACGCTACCAGTGATAGCCTCTAGCGCAAAGCATCCTGGGACATGAGGCCCAATCATTTCCTTTCTATAAATGGAGGCCCAACATGGGTTTTCCCAGCATTGCAAACTTTAACAATAGTCATTATCTAGCCTGGACTGATCATATGCCTCCTAGCATGCTAACAGTTCTTTCTTAGCAGTCTTTTAGCTTCCACACTATGAGCTTACAGATTTATAAAAAAAAAAAAAAAAAAAACTGGGAGAGGCAAGGGTAGAGCTAAACTGCTCCTTACAACTGGAGAAAACTCTACAACTTTCTCTACTATTACATTACTTTAAATAATAGGAATGGTATAATGGAAAACTTTAGTTCACCAACATTTCCTTTGTAAAACCATGGTATACACAGGACCTTTACAAAACAGTGGCGCTAACTCTTTATTTGAAGGGGTGTACATAAGAGGGACATGACACTGTCATAAATATGAAGGAGTCTTCATGAACATTTATGACTATTGTCATGAAGTATCATTCAGTAAAGTAAGAGTAATGACACTTCTAATGTCATTAGAAGTGTCATTAATGTAATTACACCCCGCGCCCCCCGCCCGCCCCCCCACCCCGAAGGAAGCTACATGAAAGGTAAAACTTGTTACATTTACCCCGTTATGGGCGCGAGGTGAAGGAGCGCAAGGGTGCTCAAGTGGATGTGAACACATCATCAGGCGCCGCCCCCTCCAGACAGGTTTTGGACGCCCCCTCTGGTGCAGCGCCCCTATGCGTTGCATGCCCACTTTTTGCGCCACTGTCTAGTTGTTATAACAGACATTTTAAACAATGTCAACTTTGCATTTAAAAGAGTAATTATTTACCAAATGACACTTAATGACAGCAGTCACAAATATTCATGAAGACTCATTCATGTTCATAACTGGTGTAAAGTCATGTTCATGACAGTATCATGTCTTTTTTTTTTTTTTTTTTTTTTTTTTAATTAAACATTTTGAACAACTGTACAGGATCACGTGGCATGTACATACATAGAGACGATATGTTTTATAAGCTTAAGGCACATAAAAATATGAGAAAATAATTACAAAAAAACAAAAAAAAAAGACAAAGGGGCATTAGTTTTCAAATAAATTCACATCATTATAGGCATCCAAGAGCTGTAGTCCATGCTTGTTTTTCATCAGTTTTAAAGTTCTAAAGTGGTTGTCCATTAGAAGGTTTTAAAAGGCTGAGAAGTCAGGTTTTCTATTTCCCCATTTACATGAGTGGATAAAGAATTTTGCAAGGATCAGCAGGTTGTTTAGTATGAGGTCGGTTCTTCTGTCTCTGTGGGTGGTTCCAAATATTATATCCTCTCTTTTTAAGGGATGATTTAGGAAAAGCTTTGTTGAGATCCAGTCCTGAAAGTTTCCCCAAAATGTCTTAGTGTGCACACAGAAGAAAAAAAGATGATCTGTTGTTTCAATATCATTATCACAAAAGGTACAGTTGTTAGTGTCAAAGTTAAATCTTTGTCGTAATAGATCCCTGGATGGAAAAATATTATTGAGAATTTTAAAATGAACTTCTTTAGCTTCAGGGCATAGAGGGAATTTAAGGTAAGCTGTTCTCCACTTATTCACCTCCGAAGCAGGAAACAAATTTAAAATTGAGTTTTTATTTGGTCGGACAGGAAATATAAGATTGGTTAGATGTTGACGCATCCTTTTGTTAGAATTACTTTTGTCTAAAAGGTTGCCTCCAAACAGTTGAAGTGCAGGTAACTGAAGGTCAGCTGATTGAATGTTTACATTCTGAACCAGATATTTGACTGCAGAGGGAATAGAGTTCAATACTGTGTAAAACTGAGTGCGTGAACATTCCAAATTATACAATAGACAAAATTCATCATAATTCAACCAGTCTCCACTGTCATTAAGAAAATGTCTTATGGACCAAATACCCATTTCCATCCAGTGATCCAAATACAGAGACTTATTCCTGTGCAGCACATATCTGTTGTTCCAGATGGGAGTCTGGTGAGGAGTAAAGTTGTGCGTGTACATAAGTTTCCAACATAACAACACTTGCTTGTGAAAAGCAGATAACTTAACAGGAAGTCTGTCAACACCAAAGTCACATCTAAGAACAAAATCTATGCATCCAATTTTTTTAAACAGACCCTTGGGGAGACAAAACCAGATACTATTACCATTAATTAAAAAGGATTTCAGCCAGTTTACCTTTAAGACCGCATTTAAACATTCAAAGTCAATAGCTTGTAAACCTCCATCTTTAAAGTCTTTAACCATATTTGCTTTCTTTAAGTAGTGGACTCGATTTTTCCAGATGAAATTAAAGTTTAGCTGATTTATATCTTTAATGTATTTGTTAGGTATGGCCATGGAATAAGCTGGGTATATGCATCGGGACAGCGACTCCATTTTGGTTAAATAGGTTCTCCCAAACAGGGTCAGATCTCTTTGGAGCCATTTATTTAACTGAGATTTGCAGTTCTGTATCTTATTTTCTATGTTAACAGTTTCACTGAGTTTAGCATCTTTAGTTATTAGAATTCCAAGATATTTAACTGAAGATTTAATGGGAATATTATACGCTTCTGTCAGATCAGAGTCATGAATCGCCATCAGCACACACTTCTGCAGGTTTAAGGTTAATCCTGATGCTTTGGAGAAGGTATTAATTAGCTCAAGTACGTTGGGGGTTTGGTCTAGATTTTTCAGAAAAATTGTGGTGTCGTCAGCTAGCTGACTGATTATAATTGGATGATCAAAGACTTTCAATTTAGGTATATTTGAGTTTTTTATAAAAATACTCATCATTTCAACGGCCAAAATAAAGAGGAAGGGGGAGATATTACAGCCCTGTTTTACACCCCTATTAACGGTGAAGCGAGGAGACGTACCGTGTGGAAGTGCAACTGAACTCGTGGTACCGTTATAAAAGCTTTCAACTACTCTACAGAAGTTTGGACCAAATCCAAACATGTGTAAAACTTTAAAGAGAAACTGATGCTCCAACATGTCAAAGGCTTTGTAGAAGTCTAGGAAAAGGATGAAGCCTTTATCCTCAATCAAGTCACTGTACTCGAGTAAATCCTGCACCAGTCTGATGTTATTGTGTATAGACCTTTTGGACATAAAACCTGTCTGTGTTTCAGAAATAACATCCTTAAGCCCAGATTTTAATCTATTTGTGTAGATATATGTCAATAGCTTATAATCACAGTTTAGAAGGGTGATTGGACGGTAGTTATCCAGAACTTTGCTGTCTCTTCCTGGTTTGGGTATGAGGGTGATAACGCCCTGCTTCATGCTGTGTGGAAGTGAGTTATCACATAAGATCTCTTTAAAAACCTGGAATATAAATTCTCTGAGATAATCCCAGAAATGTCTATAGAAATTGGCAGTAAGGCCGTCGGGACCGGGGGATTTATCGAGTTTCAAGCACATGATGGCGCTGTCTAGTTCTTCGATATTAATGTCTTTGTCACAGTTTTCCTTGAAATCCTCAGATATTTGAGGGACGAAGTCTTTGACTTGGTCCAGCAGAAAGTCGCAGTCTGGGGTTGAAAAAGAAGAGCTATAAAGGTTTTGATAAAAGTTGCTAATTTCTTTAGCAATTACAAATTGGTCTGTACAATCATTGTTGTTAATAATAAGGGATTGAATTTGATTTTTAACTTGCCTCCTCTTTTCCAGTCTGCAGAAGTATGAACTGTTTTTCTCCCCTTCCTCAATCCATTTTGCTCTGGATCTGATAAAAGCTCTCCGGGCCTTTCTTTCATAGATTAAGTCTAATTTAGCTTGTACGGTCAGGAGGTTACCTTTGTCTGAATCAGTCAACGACTGTTTAATACATAATAGGTTTAGCTCTTTTACTAACTTTACTTCTTGCAGGTCATTATTTCTTTTCAAGTTTTTGCTAAAGGAGATAGAGTAAGCCCGTATCTTATATTTTAGGTATTCCCATTTTTTGGTGTAGGTTGTTAATGAATCGTCTAACAGAGTCTTTTTTACTAATTCTTTGATTTCCCGGCAATACAGCTCATATTTTAAGAGATTTGCATTGAATTTCCAATACCCTCTATGTCTCAAACTCTCAGGAAGAGGGGTAATTAGTAAATTAATACTGCAGTGATCAGTCAGAGGAGTTGGAGACATATTACAATCTGATGTTAGTTTGAGAATATCATCAGTTCCTAGCCAAAAGTCTATTCTAGATCTGCTTGATGTGTCTGATTTAAACCAAGAGAACTGTTTTTCGTTAATATGTTTGTCTCTCCATAAGTCAATAAGTCCCAAGTTATCACAAAAATCAGACAAAATCTGGTTTGGATGGGCTTTTGCAAATTTGTTTGGGCATCTATCAAGAGCTTCGTCCATAACCATATTCCAATCTCCACCTAATAAAACATATTTAGTAGAAAATGTTTGTTTAAGTTGTTTGACATTTACTTCAATACTTGTAAGAAGCTCTTTATTTTTGGAAATATTACAGTAACCATAAATATTACCTAGGATTATTAATGAGTCCTCAATAAGTAATACGGAAAAAGACCAATGGCCATCACTGTCATGTTTTGTATGAATTATTTTTCCTGGAAAGTTATTCAGTAATATAGCCACACCTGCTGATTTTGTTGTACCATGTGAATAACTAATCTGATCTCCCCACTGATTTGACCAAAATTTCTCATCAGAGTCCGTTGAATGGGTTTCTTGAAGAAGAATACAGTGCGGATTATTTTTTCTACAGTACATGAACATTGCTTTCCTTTTGACATTTTCTCTTAAGCCCCTTACATTAAGTGACAAAAACCTAAGATTAGTTTTTAAAGACATAGAATTGATAAAAAAAAAAAAGAGAAAATGAGTTTTAAAGACACAAACCTTAATATTGAAAGTTTTGTTAAGATAGAATGAATTAAAGGCAAGCCCCTGGAAAGTCTAAGAATGCCCTTTACATTATAACTTGGAAAAATCAACCTTGCATCCACATCCTTCACTAAACATAACTTAAAACTACTCCCTTTTCATTTGAACAAAAATATAAAACCACTGGAGCGCATGTCAGAGTCTTACTATGACAAAAGGTATAATTCAATATTAGAAGGAAAAACATTGCTGTTTTTTTTTTTAACCCTGTAATAGGAGGATGCAGTAAACAAACAGAAGAATCTATAGTCTCAGAAGGGAGATGAAGCTTTGATCACCTTGCCGTCGATCACTGCGATATGACCTCTATAAAAGGCCACCTTACCCTGGGATCTGGCTTTGGTAATCTTAGGCCACAGTTCTTCTCTTGCCAGCCGGTCTTCCTTAATAAAATCTTGAGCAAAACGCAGACCTTGTTCTTTGCATACCGCTGAATCCTTCGTCACTTTCCAGACTGTGTCTCGATGGCGCCTCCTAGTGAACTGCAGGATAACCTGACGGGTCCGTCCTTCTTCCTTTCTTCCTAAACGGTGAATTGTGTCGATCACATCCTCTGCCTGGTCTGCCCATTGTGGTAAGATTCTTGAGAGAAGATGTTCTGCCTTTTCTCTGAGGTTTTCTCCTTCTTGCTCTTTGAGGCCCGACAGCCTCAGGTTCCAACGACGTTTGTATCTTTCAGCCTCCAGGAGTTTTTCTTTCAGAGCTGCGTTTTCTTTATTCTAGGGCTGAAATGATTCCTCGAATGATTCGAGTACCTCGATTACTAAAATTCCTCGAGGAAAATTTACCTGCCTCGAAGCTTCGTTAATTTATGTTTTATTAGTTAGCGCACCGTGTTCCGGGGCTGCTGGTTGAAAGCGAACGGCGGGAAGAGCGCTGAGATGAGCGGATAGACTGAACAGGGCGGGCGGCTGAGTAGCTGATGCTTACCGTGTAAATGTAGCTTTACCGACGAACCGCACAATAAATTTCATATCCCGGTCTGAAGAAACGGGTGGCGGAGCGCATCGTACATGGCTGGTAGATGAGTTTCTGAGTGTGACCAGTGAAGGTGTCGTAAATATCCCGTATTGCTTCCCCCCGTGTTCGTCCCCCGGTCTAACGGTTCGTCAGTCCGCTGGTCTATTTCCTCCCCTCCACCCCATCTTACGTTCGTTCATTCGCCCTCTCCTCCCACTCCAGGCGGCATTTCCCGTATTTTCAAACCCAAAGCGTGACAGGTTAGGTGGCAAGGTGAGTTTAATTAATCTATTAAACTCACTGAAGATGAATACATAAACTAAAAGCTGGATTGTAGACATTTTTTATAAGCATATTTGTGAACCTGCCTCTTTGTTATTAAATTCAATATAATTTCAGATTTTTCTATAACTTTTCTTCTGGTTAACGTAGAAAGTGAGCTATTATTGTTACAGGTTAGTTTTCTAAACTACAAAAAAGCAACTGTTAGGGATGCTCAAATATGAAAAATTGGACTGATATTGATATCTGATAGTAACACTGGTATTATGCCAGATTTACCAATATTTCATTTTATAATTTTTTTTTATCCGAGTACTCGATTAATCGTAAGAATAATCGATAGATTACTCGATTACTAAAATATTCGTTTACAACAGCCCTACTTTATTCATTGCAGTAAACTTCTGTTCAAGGTTTTCCATTGTAGATTTACATTCAGCAATGCCGAGTGTGTTCTGCTCCACTTGGAGAGTGATGCGGGCAAACAAGTCTGAATTTTCTTTTAGCTGTTTTCCAAAGTCGTCAACCTTGCTATCCAGACTTTTAATGGCTGCTAAGACAGCAGCTAAGGAGACCTCGGTCTCAGTGGCTTGTTTTTTAGCAGGTGGAAGTTTGGTTGGAGTAGCGTTTAGTTGCCGTCTTGTACCGGAGGCATTTTTTGACGTCTCCATCGGTGTTTCAGCGCTAGCAGCGGCAGCATAGTTATGCATGTTTAGCTTAGCAGCGTTAGCATTCTTCAGACTGGGGAAATCTTTCTCATTAACGGTCGACATCTTTCATAAGAACTCTAGTTTTTTTCTCCTTACTTTAGAGCGTGGATGTTCGGGTCCACCTTGAGGAAGAAATTATGTGTAAAGGGCTAGTTTAAGTAGCTGTTTGGGGGCTGCACGAATGGAGCTCAGAGTAGTACGTGTGCCCACATCGCCATCTTGCCCGACATCTCGTATCATGTCAGTCTTATTCACATCCTGTAATGGTCTCGCTAAGGTGTCTTGTAACCATCAGCTAACCATCAGCCAAACTCCTTTTACACGAGTCAGGATTAACATCTTCCTTTATTGTCATGCAGAATGGAGTGAAACTGCCAAAACACAAATATCTCAGAATGAGCCCAGAGCAGCAAACAGAAGTGTTAACATTCAGTTTCATACATTAAAAGTATAACAAATGATAGAACAGTTAGGTCAGAATGCTATGAGCTGCAACGCTACATAACGGCCTAAGAAAACTTAGCAGCCTGCTAGTTAGCAATGATGTAAAACACTTAAATCGCCCGCTGGTATTTTCAAACTGATTAAACATAAATTCAATAAGCAAATTACTTCTCATATGTTATAACATATTGTTTTGATGTAGCAACTTACAGGCTTTGCGTCGAAGAACCCGTAACTGAAATGCGACATTCATAAAAGACTAGTGTTCATCCGGTCTACTAGCAAACCACAGTACTGACCAAACAACACAAAGGTAAAAGCAGTTCCCCAAACGTCCAACAGATGGCAGCAATATGCCACGCGAAACCAAACACCCACAGTTTACAGGACACATCCCGTCAAATAAATTGTTACCACAATGGCTTATCACCTGGGAATTCACAGGTCTAATAAGTTCAGCATGTGTTTACAATTCAAATTCAATTCAAAAATACTTTATTAATCCCAAATTTAAAAATGTTAATGGTTTTTGTAGCTCATTAATTCAGATACTTCAAAGAGTTATTGAAGGTAGTGATGGCCGTTGGCAAGAAAAATCACTGAATTTGAATAAATAAATCAATTTTCTAAAGAAATAGATCACTGAATATTCTGGTATTTAGAAACAAGAAATAATTTTGGTAATCAAAAAAAGAAAAGGTTGGGCTGATTTCATGTCATATAGAACAAAATCATTTTTTGTTTCTTCTTACACAGCATGTTTAATGCTGGACTGTTCAGCGAACATATTTTTGCAGGATGCTGCTGGCTGAAAACTGAGGGAGTGGCATGTTTTCTCAATGACAACAGACCAGTGTAAGTCATAATCTTCAGTCCGTTGTATCGTAATATTATTTGCTCATTTGCTGCTGATGGTGTTTCCAGTATATGATTTTTGTAATTTAGAGCCATTTCTGCCACTCAGTCTAATCTTTAAGCAACCCCCTTTATTCCAATTAGCTTGTGAGTGGGGTCTGATTCATCTATTCCTAAAACGGTTGTGATGATTGTTTGGAAACCTCTTCTTAAAGGGAGCCATCATGCTTCCACACAGAATCATGTAAGAAGATTTCTTGGTGGAAATGAGATTGAGGTTCAATCACATGTGGGCTCCAGTGAGACTCCACTCTAAATTTCATCAAAGTTTTTCCTGTACAAATAAGGAAGAAGCTAATATGACATTTATTTCATTAACACCCAAAAAGCAAAATTATATCAATGCTCAATATAAATGTCTTGATATTTGCATAATCAGGTCAGAAATAATGAGATAAAAGATATCTAAAAAATATATTTACTGTGTAAACAAGACATCCTAAATTACAATATTGAAACTCTGCACATGTATTTAAAAAGCCATGCTGTTGTTGCAGTGTTAAAAATGTAGCAAAGCTTTTTTTTTTTAATCAAGCTGTTGCATTTTTGTTCAGTTCAATACTCATCTGTTTGAATCAGAAACTGCACACCGTTTACCTTTGGCTTCAGAAAATAAATACTCAGATGTTCACATTTTGGTAAAAACTGTGTTTCAGTTTTACTACTTCGGGTGCAGCAGCATTACTGGAAAGTAGCTCATATTTCCTATGAATCTTGTGTACCCTAAAGGAAGCAAGCTGCTCTCTGCACCACAAAAGCTGAAAATACTAGGTGGTTCTGTTCAAAATAAAAAATAAAAACTTATTTAAACTGAAAGCTATGTTTTGTGATTTGTAAGTCAAACAGGAAGATCTAAAATTCACTTAATTTCTTCTTTTTTAAAAACTGCATTTTATATTTTGTCAGGCTGTCTATATTGGATGTTAACATTTCTAAAATTTTCTTAGATATTAGATGTAGCTAAATAAAAAAAAAAGAATTTGTAAGGTTTTACAGTAGTGTCTGACAAAATAATTTCAACATTTATGGATGCCTCAAGTTCAACTCGGTTTAATTTGGTGGTTTACTCACCGGTGGATGACAACCAGAACCAGCAGGTTGGTGATAACATTGAAGAAAAACATGAAGTAGTAAATGTAAGACAGATATGCTCCCACTTTGTTATCATCATCCCTGGAACACGGTTCAACGGCCGGCTCTTCTGGGACTTTGCTGGTAACATAACTGATGTTTATCTGAGTCATCTTTGTGTAAAATCTGTCAAAAGCAGAATACACAAAGTCACATTGTCAGTTAAAACATAAGACTTACTGTTTTACATTATTTTATGGTAATCTACAAAAAGCAGACCATATCTAAAACACCACTGTATGGAAGAAGATTGAATGTAAGATAAAATCCAAATCCAGAAAGAGTTTTCTTACCTCGTGTTTGACAGCAGCTCCAGGCAGTGACTCTGAAATCTCTGAGTCTAACAGAGCTCCGCTACCAAAGTGAAGGCAGTTGGACTGAAGTGTCTGTGAGCTCGTCTGGGTTCGTTGTGCATGAAGAAAAAGCGGTAATGACTTTACGATGAGGGCATGTACAAACAGCTTCAGAGAGATCAGCTTTCATGAAAAATCCTCTGAGGCATTTTGTATGAAGGACCAATCCTGCCATTACCAAGCATATATTCAGAAATAAATTGCCTAATAAATGAATTACTCCAGCAATAAATAATTTAGCAACATTTTAATTTGCCATTTAATGTAGCAAGTAAAAACATAAAATCTTTACTCAAGATATGATCAAAAGATAATTTATTTCTTTAACTATTCTAATGTATCCCTGGTATATTATTAAGATATGAATTATTTTCTTCACCTTTATATTTTTTTCATAAGTATTCCTTCACAAATATATTTACAAAGAATACTTTTTTTTTTCTTTGATTTTGTTCGTCCTTATAAATCTTAAAAATAGATGTATTCTCTCTCCTAAGATATGACCATGTTATTTTTTTCTCCAATGGATTTCCTTGAGCCCATTTTCTAGGTTATACGTTTCACATTAAAGAAAGATGAGAGTGTGAATTTGGAATAGAAATTTCAGAAGAGGATGGGCAGAGTGCTGCTTTCACTGGTCCTCTACCAACTAGAGTAGTAGGAGCATTGTTGGAAAAATATTCTAATATATTGCAAGATTCCCTATCAAGGGAAGCATAGGGAAGCAAAATCAGAGTGCTGGAGGCAATGTGGCTCAACAGAGGCAAACCACTATCACCTTTTCTGGGATTGCCCCAGGCTAAACGGGTATCAGCAACGTGTTAAATAAAGTGCTTAGAACCCAAATTAAATGCAATTTTCAAAATGTACACCTGGGTCAGGTACCAAGTTAGCAAAAAAAGGATATATTTAACTTTTTCAGGTCATTTTAGCCGGCTAGTAGGAAAGCAATTGCAAGAAGGCAACCTGCCCACAAATATATATTACTAATTGTGAAAACAACAAAGAAGACAGCAGGAAGTAATTGGATCTTGCCACGGTACATGTTTTTGATGACTTATCTCATGAATGAACTTATTCACGTGTGATTTTGACTGTATTTCTTATTTAATGGAAACACCACCATTGGGAAATTGTTGATATTCTGTTAATCCCAAAAAACCCACAAAATTTTATACACATTTGTTGTGGAAGCTTTGCTGTGCAGCTCATAAAGATCAAGAAACAAAAGGATTGGCATACCTGACAATAAATCTAAGAAAAATAAAATAAGATTGTTATTTTACTGGTATGTATGGACATTATATATATAAAAAAAAATAAAAAAATTCCCTTCTCACCCTCCACGGGTGGTCTCTCTCTCTCTCTTTCATCTTCTGAGCTCGGGTCCTCTACCAGAGCCCTGGGAGCTTGAGGGCTCCTCCAGTATCTTGGCTGTGCCTAGAACTGCACATTTCTGGACTGAGATGTCTGATGTTGTTCCTGGGATCTGTTTGAGCCACTGCTTCAGTTGGGGGGTGACTGCCCCGAGGGTCCCGATGACCACAGGCACCACTGTGGTCTTCACCTTCCAGGCCTTCTCCAGTTCCTCTCTGAGGCCCTGGTATTTCTCCAGTTTCTCATGCTCCTTTTTCCTGATGTTGTGGTCACTTGGTATTGCTACATCCACCACAACGGCTTTCCTCTGTTCTTTATCCACCACCACAATGTCCGGTTGGTTCGCCATTACCATCTTGTCTGTCTGGATCTGGAAGTCCCACAGGATCTTAGCTCGGTCATTCTCCACCACCTTTGGGGGTGTTCCCCACTTCAATCTCGGGGCTTCCAGTCCATATTCTGCACAGATGTTCCTGTACACTATGCCCGCCACTTGGTTATGTTGTTCCTTGTACGTTTTCCCTGCCAGCATCTTACACCCTGCTGTTATGCGCTGGACTGTCTCAGAGGCCTCCTTGCACAACCTACACCTTGGGTCTTGTCTGGTGTGGTAGATCTGAGCCTCTATTGCTCTGGTGTTTAGGGCCTGTTCCTGTGCAGCCAGGATGAGGGCCTCTGTGCTGTCCTTGAGTCCAGCTTTTTCCAGCCTTTGGTAGGATTTCCTGATATCAGCCACTTCAGTCGTTGGTGGTACATCCCATGTAGGGGCTTGTCCTCCAGCACGTCTTCTGTTCCCCATTGTCTGAGACATTCGCTGAGCACATCGTCCGTTGAGGCTTTGTATTTTATGTATTTATGGATCTTGGATGTTTCATCCTGGACAGTGGCTCTCACACTCACTAGTCCTCTGCCTCCTTCCTTACGGCTTGTGTACAGTCTCAGGGTGCTGGATTTGGGGTGGAACCCTCCATGCATGGTTAGTAGCTTCCGAGTCTTAACGTCCGTGGCCTTTATCTTTTCCATTGGCCAGCTAATTATTCCGGCAGGGTATCTGATTACTGGCAAGGCATAGCTGTTTATTGCACGGATCTTGTTTTTGCCATTGAGCTGGCTTCTCAGGACTTGCCTTATTCGGTGTAATCTTTATTGGAATCCCAGCTCTTTTAATAACCCTTTAACAATTTACATTTAGTGATAAGCTCTAACGTTTTTATTGGAACTCGTCACCCCAATATTCCACTCCCTCCTCAGATTCCCAATCATATGCAAGTCGAGACTCCAAAATGTTCATATAATTTCCAGTCACAAGAAACAGGCTGGAAAATGAAAGTTAATTTATACCTCGCGTGCTCGGAGTTTGAATAATGTGGAGTCTAATAATAGATGTGGCATCAGATATTTGAGTTCATGCTGGAAAAGATTGCTGTCTGTGCATGAAAATTAAGTGCAAATATGCATCTCCAAGTTCCAGGGAATATCTGTTGATGCAGGCTGTAAGGATTTGAGTTTACCACAATAATTTTGGTTTTGATGATCATGTTGAAAACATACTGGTTCTTTTCATGCAAAATGGTGTCTACAGCTACAAAATAACCCTTACACACCCAACAATCTACTTTAAACAAAAAAGGGAGTCATAATTTATCAGGCTGCTAGTTTTCCAGTTTAGAAATACAACATTTATCCATAAACAATATCAGGGCCGTGCAGAGACCACTAAAGGGGCAGGTGCTCAAAAAAAAAAAAGGGCACATCTTACCGCATTCTAGGACAGAATATTAACAAAGCCACAAAGCTTTCAGAGTTTAATAAACAATGATAAATTACAAAATTGTGAGATATACAATCAAAGCTCACAAACATCTCTATGTAGAGCATAACACTATGTATATGTAAGATATTTTATTAGTAATTTCTTTCTGCAGGTCTATTTTATTATAGGAAAGCATTGCAATATTCAAACCCGCAATTTAGCAAGATATGTAAATCAGAGCTAGACCACCAGACATATTTTGTCTTTACAGAATTAGACAATTAAAAATATAAACAAGGGCACAATGCAACCTTTTAGTGTACTGTAATCTATAAAACAGAGCTGCCTGTTTGCTACTGCAGTGGAGATGAAGATGGTCCATTCAGGAAAGCAGAGCTGCATCAAACTTTAACGTGGAACTGCAGAAAAAAACAAAAGCAAAAATTGAATTGTTAATGCATGTCACCATGAGAAAAGCCTTCTGAGTTTTGCTTAAAATTAAAAAAAATAAATAAATAAATCAAACATTTTTGACTCATGAAGTTAACTTTCTTTTTTGCAAAACAAACTTATTTGCGCTTGTCAGAAATCTTTTCTTGCTATTCTAAGTTTTTGTTTGACTCAAAGTTTTGCTTGTGATTCTCACATGATACCGTGGGCAGGACCTAAAATCACAACAAAAGATTTCTGATGTGTGCAAATAAAAGTTTGTGGTTGGTAAAAATTAGTTATTTAATTTTAAAAAAAAGTCTTTTAAGCAACTTTTTTTAAAGGAATCATTACAATTCCAAAAGTTTTGATTACAATTTTATTTTACTTAAATGAGGTTAGTTTTTTTTTTTTTTTTTCCATTGAATAATTGGGAAACAAATTTAACTTCATAATCTGCGAACCAGACCCTAAACTTAAAGTCTGGGTTGAGTTTTTTCCCCTTCATTAATGACACACATTATATCTATCATGGTAATTCAGGGTGTGTTATTTTTAATTCTAAATGAATATCCTTGTTGGACTTTTATTTAAGTGCTATGTTTACCTAAAGCTAGAATAAATGCAATATACATTATGTAGCAAAGGAAATTAGAAGATCGGACATATATTCATTATGGAAATGATACGTTTTGGACGGGCGATGTGCCTCGTACACAGGGAAGAAGCTTTTTTGTTATCTAGCTTTGCTAGCAAAGTCGTTAGCTACCAGCTAGCTAGTAGCACAACAACAACAGCCTAATGTCTGTATGGTAAAAATACAGAATCAATAGTTAAGAACAGTTTTTCCTCACCTGGCTGTCTCCTCCCACTCAGTCGTTCTTCAGAGTAAGCCAGACACAGAGGCCTGTCAGTGTCTGTTGTATTTCATTACCTCTCTGCTTAAACTGCTACTCCGAGCTGAAGCAGAAACGATACTTCAACGTTTTCCGTCATCTGACAAGTAGCAAGTCTACTCCACTTTATTCACCAATAACGGTTTTTTAATTCACCAAAAACTGATCTGTAATCTGGAACGTTCGCTACGTTGAGCTCCAGTTAGCCACCTTATCTCACTGCGCGAAAAGCAATGCGTCACGGGCAAAAGGTCAAAGGCAACAAGGTGACCAGCTTATTATGTTGTACAAAAAAAAAATAAAAAAAAAAATAATAATTTTAGTACATGTTTTTATGTGTCAGAAGAGGGCTTAGGAAATAATAATAGCAAAAAAAAATAAAAAATAAATAATAATAATAATAATAATAATAATAATAATTTGACCAAAAGGGCACTTGGGGGCAAGGAGCAAAAAGGGCAGGTGCTCAAGCACCCCCAGATTCCCCCTATGCACGTGCCTGAACAATATTGAATTCAAAGACCTGGTATAACATTGTGAAAGAAAGGGCTAAAGGAAGTTGTGTGTAGTTGCAACTCAAAGACTTTTTACAATTGTTGCAACATGAAAAAATATAATTAACTTCAGCCTTCAGAATCTTTGCATGAATTTTGTACTCAGAGGATGTAAGGCTCTGCGCAGACAGTTCTTTCACTTTGTCGAATAATTTCATCCAGTAAGGCAAAAAATGTATCCAAACCAATCTTGATTAACAGCAAAAGAGTTAGTTTTTTTTTACCCCAGTGATATTATTTGAGTGTTTTTGTCCAAAACAACACATTATACCTCATTTAGCCAATCCCCATTATCAAAGTCCTTTGTTTCTCTATTGCATTAACACTTGAGGTCTGATATCAAATGAACTGGGTTAGCAGCATAGCACAGTACTGCTTCACATTCCTGTAAGGTCCATCATCCAACCCCAAGGCTTTAGTTTTGTATTGTATTTCCTTTGGTAGGAAAGAGAGACGAGGAGTAGTGAAACCTCTGGTGGTTAGCTATCCGACTGCCGTTCCACCATTCCTTCAGCGAGAGCAGACCGAAAAAGTCGCAACAAGACTCAGACTCATTCCACCAATTGTGCATTACTTCCCTTAAAGGGATCTATGATTGGTAGGACATTTTGGCAAAAATATAATGTAATTTTCCTTTTATCTAAAAAATCGCTGCTTGTGATATGACAAAACTCATGATTACTTCAAAAAATGTATACCATTTGTTATATTTTTCACCCATGGAGGTCGTCATCTGTTGATGACATGTTGTGGTCTGTTCTATACTGGAATCTACAGAGTGACCACCGGAAGGCTAACTTTACCTGAGTTGTTGTTTATCATGTTGTGTTTGGTTTAACTCTAATTTTAGATAAGCCACACTGTGTCAGTGTTGGCTGTTATTAAAAAAACAAACAGCGAGTGGTGAGTCTGGTTCACTTTCCATATGAGAAGAAAATTAGAGCACAGTGGGAGAGAGCTGAACACAACTTCCAAAAGTTCTATTTGTGACCTCAACATTTCTCTCCAGAAGACAGATTTGTATGAGCCAAAGTGGAAGGGTCTAACAGGTGATCGTTACCTTAACGAGCTAAAAACAAATGTAGTGCCGACCTTTTTTAAGGTGCCTAAACCCCAACAGTGGCTAGCAAGTGAAAAACGCTAGAAGAAATATCAGAGACAGACAGTGCTGGGAGCTCTTTTAAATGTTAAAAGAGCTATTGCTAATGCCGCCGGTACTGAATGTGAAACCATGGACCAACACCGAACCAACAGCTGTCACCGGACCGGACACAGAGCTACAGCCGCCAGGAAAAGCATCAGAGATAGGCAGCGCTGGGAGCTTGTTTAGATGGTTGCGGATCTTTTGCTACTGCCACTGGGTAGCACAGACCATCAGAACACATGTACTGAATGTGAAATCACAGACCGACGCCGGACAAAGACCAGACAGACCAAACAGTTGTTACCAGACCGGACACAGAGCTACAGAACTAGCCGGATCACACAGTCCGACCAGAGGTACACGTCATTCATCGTTTCATTTATGAAGCTGAAGGCAGCAGCAGCAAAACACCAGCTCCTGACCAACTCTGTCCTCTTCCTCCATTTGGTTCTCCTCATTTTCGTCATTTTCTGATTTCTACATTTTTTTTTCGTTTTGCATTAAAAAAAGACCATGACTGAAGTTAATTTCTCCTGGAATCCCCAGTAATATTACGGTTAAGAAAACAAGTCATGATAAAAGACTGTTTTAAACATATTTATTTAATATCAGGAGCAAAAATAAATGAACAAATTATATCCATACATATTAATAGCTTAGGGCAATAGGAACATTTATGATTTATGTACATCTTCA
This sequence comes from Poecilia mexicana, assembly GCF_051168715.1. Lineage (NCBI taxonomy): Eukaryota > Metazoa > Chordata > Actinopteri > Cyprinodontiformes > Poeciliidae > Poecilia > Poecilia mexicana. Next base: position 1,305,219 of record NW_028263389.1, read on the forward strand.
TTTACTATATACTGCATACCAAAAGAAAAAAAACAAACATTATAGAACGTCATGATACAAGTTGTTCAGCACACGGTAGACAGAAAAAAAAAAACAGAATATAACTATTGCTGGATGCCTGTAAATAATTTAAATGTTAATTTCATTATAATACAGATGCAACATTTTTTCATCAATGATAATAAAGTGGGTTTATATACAAAGCACAACCAAGATGTAATATATCAGTTTGTTGCTGCTTAAGCTTTTCTTGTTGATGATTTCTGTTAGATATTTTTGCTGATTGTTATGTCACTGAACATAGCACCCTAAACAACACATGAAAACCAAAACACCAAGATTCATAAGATTATATTAATGAATAAAGTCATTACTGTATGATACAAAGTAAGCATGTTAACTCCAGCAGTTATTGAAAATTAGCCTGGAGTTTGTTGTCTTCATCAGGTTTGAACAGGAGTTACAGCTTCCCATCTAAAGACCCAATCCAAATATGCTCCTGTGTATAACATAGGGAAGAGATGCGATAGACATCTGTTCCCTATGACAACAGAGGGCCCCATGACAGTTACTTTTTTAAATTCTTTTGCATTTAATCACAGATTCTCAGTAACACCCATTCAGCTCAGACGTGTTTCCTCTGCCTGTAAACTCATTCCAAAAATTACTCAGCTTTTACTTTTCTTTTCTTCCAGTGCGAGCTTCCTTTTAAAAGTCATCCATCTTGCCACTCTCCCATAAGAGCAAGGTTTGTGAACTGCATGGCAAACAGTAGACCTGTAAATAAATCATGGATCTATGCAGCCTGTCCAGAGGTACCTTTGGTCTCTTTTCCTGCTGCTCTGATTAATTCTCAGTGTCCTTTCAGCATAATTAGAAATTATAAACACTAACTCAAGGTCTACTGTAACAGCCGGACGAAACGATTCAAAAGGCAGCATCTGTGGGTTTAGCTGTTGATGCTTGATGTTAAATAGTACCAATATCCTCAATTATTTTTCAGTATGATGACAATACATTAGATCAAAGTGACGTTTGTGGTTGTAGCATGAAAAATTGTGCTGAAGTTTAAAAAGCATGAATGCAGTTGCAAGGTACTGCATTTGGTTTGACTCGGGGTGAATGACGACAAACTCACAGAGATGAACTCACTTCTTAAGGCTGAGTTCTTTTTGACATGTTCAAAGCTTGGGAAATTATACAGAACTGTGCAAAAAGAAACCCAGAAAATTGTCACTGGCTCGCCTAAGGTAAAGAGTGTCCTTTCAGCTTTACCAGAACAGAAATACCAATTCAAGGTCTACTGAAACAACAGAATGAAACGATTCAAAAGGCAACATCTATAGGTTTAGCTGCTCGATACTTGAATCTATCACACTCATGAGCATAGTATCAATATCCTCAAATAATTTTCAGTATGATGACAATGCATTAGGTCAGAGTGAGGGTTGTGGTTGTAGCATGAAAAGATGGCCTGAAGTTTAAAAAGCATGAATGCAGTTGCAAGGTACTGCATTTGGTTTGACTCGGGGTGAATGACGACAAACTCACAGAGATGAACTCACTTCTTAAGGCTGAGTTCTTGTTGTGTTGTTTGCATTGAAAGAAATATGATCCCATAATCTTGGGAAACATTTCACCAGCAGCTGTTTGAAATGGTTCTGAAATTTTTTTCCTACAAATGTATAAAACATTGGACTGATGCAGAAGTAAATGTACGCCATGTTGCGGGTGACATGAAGAGCGTAACCGAGTTTCCTTTTAGCTTCACAGCTCAAAACAGACTCTAATTTATAATGCAGGAGTTCTACAATGTTAAAAGGGATCCAGCAGATGAAGAACAACACTACGATCATAAATATCACCCTAACTGCATGGAATTTAGAACCTGATTGCGATTTTTTAATGGTGACCACAATCCTAACGTAACAAAATATAATAATAGCCAGAGGGAGGATCAAGAAGACAAAAAGCTGAATATGAAATCGAAATTTCTTGAGTTTCTCTACATTCATACCATCACTATAAGCAAATTCCTCACAGTGAATTTTTTTGTCCTTCTCATAGGCACCATGAAGGATCATTGGCAGGACACAAGCCAAACCACTGATCACCCACACCACTGCACAAGATATGATAGCATTGCGTCGACTCCTTACATGTACTACTGGCATAAAATGTACAAAAGCAAGGTAACGGTCAAATGTTAGCAGAGTTAAAAAGAAAACAGAACTGTAAAAACCCAGGTAATAGGCACTGAAGACGATCTTGCACGTAGCTGAGCCAAAACTCCAGTCAGACATCTGCATGTAGGCGGCCACAATGGGAAGGCTGCTTATGAAGATCAGGGAGGACGCCACCAGGTTGACCAGCAAGATGTTGATCACAGTGTACAGCTTCTCAAACCTGGAGGGAAGATGATAAGGTGTTATTTTGGTGTAAGCATAAATTTGCCAATAGTCTGAGCACAAATTATTATCAGTGGCAGTGTTGTGGTACTCGAAGTTGGTCTTGGTCTTAAGACCGGTCTTAAGACCATTTTTTGATGGTCTCGGTCTCGTCTCGGACTCGACCACATTTGGTCTCGGTCTTGTCTCGGTCTCGGGCGCTGAGGACTCGGCATTTTATTTCAAGACCAGTCAAGACCGCAACTGTGAAAATATCACTAAACGTGCAGCATACTGTCCACTTCATTTGTTAACATCTTTGTTTTCAGTGGATGCAAAACGCACCGATTAAAATCCAAGCAACTACTGTTTCTGTTACTCCCCCCTCCCCTCCCCTCCCCACCTTTTACTCTCCCTCCCCTCCCCACCTTTTACTCTCCCTCCGCCTCCCCTCCCCACTTTCCACGCGCTCCAGGACATGCACAGTGGTTTCCTCTCAGCAGCAGAAAATGTTTGTCTAATCGTCAGTAATATAATAGCGCTGCATAAACAGTAAGAAATCCGATGGCCACAGCTAACTCAGCAGCGCTTCGCTTTCACAGATGGTGGGGACAACGTCTAACTTTTTTCATCACTTAGAAAAGTAGCTCAAAGAAGGTAAGCTCCGTTAACGTGATGTTAGCAAAGCTAGCTGTACAGAGACACATAAGCATTGTGATGAAAAATGTTATCACTCACTGTGCTGAATTATTGTGCGGAGGTGTTGACTGACTTGTCGCATTATGAGACAACGCTATGTCCAAAAGTCTGCAATATAGTGAGGTGACATTCAGAAACAGTCGATTCTTCTCCACGGCTCTTTACTTATTAGATAGGACTGGAGTGTCACTGAGAGCCGTTGTTCTATCAGATAGCCATACGCTGTCAGGATAGCATACATGCATTAAGCATTAAGAAATCCGACCGTCAGAGGAGTTGTCAGTCCACCATACGCAGCAAGTTATGATGAACATAAGTCATTAAATTGTTTTCAATGATAACTATATAGACATGTGTTGTCATGGTTTCAAAGTGTATTTAAAGCAGGGTCTGGCTGCAGCTGGAGTCAGCTACAACACACTGACTGACCTGACAGAACACCCGTTCTTTGTTCTTGTAATGCTCTGTGTACACTGCATTATTATTTTATTTTATTATGTACGTTAATATTTAAATTAACAAATAACTAAAACACAAGAACGAAAGAGCACGCAGAGCATGCACATTGCTCTTTGATTGGTTTTGTTCAAAGTGGCAGCTGTAATGTCTGCCATGGTGTCAGACTACCAGGCTTCATGTACTAGGATAGAGAGTGAAAACAGTCACGATGAGCGCCTTCTGTTTGGTTACTTCTTGCTTGTTGGTCCTTGGTCAGTGTTCATAGTTGAGCGTTATTTACCGTCAGGGCATTGCCTCAATTGCTATGTTTAATGGTGCAGACAGTGGTGGTTTCTTATATGAGAAATATGGGCAAATGCCCAGGGCGTTATGTTTTTAGGGATGGCACGAGACCATCACACTTTTTAGCACATAAATGGAATATTTAATATTGGTAAAATGTATTAAGTATTTAATATCTAGGTGTTTTATGGTAATATGGATCTTTCAGATTATTTTGAGAAGCAATTTCGATCATATTTTACATTTTATTGTGTCATGTAGCGTGGGCCGCTGGTCTTGGTCTTGACTCGGTCTCGACTCCCCTCGGTCTTGGTCTTGACTTGGTCTCGGACCCTAAAAGTCTTGGTCTTGTCTCGGTCTCGATACACTCTGGTCTTGGTCTTGTCTTGGTCTCGGGTTAGGTGGTCTTGAACACAACACTGATCAGTGGGTTTAATTTTACACAAGTCTGAAGTACATTTCACAAAAGACTTGTGTGAAAGTTGGCCAGAAATTTAAATTAAGTTATGGATTGTTTGGAACTCACAATTTTAGATATGATACGTGAATAAAAGTTATTCTTTATTCCTTCTTGTCAAACATTTTGAGACAAATTATGCAAATTTTCACCCACTGCTACAACCATAGCACAGACTTCCTGAAGTTAAATTGTTCCAAACCCCAGGAAAGTTGAAGATGCAAGCAGCATTGGGCAGCTCAGTGCCACTCCAGTCATGTGGTGACTGTGAAAGCTCCGTACCTCAAGGACTCTCAGACCAGGAGAAACAAGATTCTCCAGCCCGATGAGACAAAGATTGGACTCTTTGTTGTGAAGGCCAGTCGACATGTTTGGAGGTAACCACGCCAATATCATCTAAATGTATGCTTTGATTTGTGAAACCTTTTTCTGATTTGTGAAACTTCCTAAAAAGTGCGATATCATCACTTTTTTTTTTATCTCGGTCACACGAGAACTGCTCTAATTCCAAATCTACAACTCCTAGACTCTTCAAACTTGGACTAATTTATTCTTCTCTAATAGAATATTTAGAATCATTTTTGTGATTTGTGAAACCTTTTTCTGATTTGTGAAACTTCACTTAACAGACGCCTGCAAAAGATCTTTCCTTCCAACAGCCATCACCATCTACAATAACTCTGAAAAATTAATGAGTTACAGCAACATTTTATTTCCCATTGGGATTGATAAAGTGGTTTTGAATTAGAATTGAATTTGAAAAAAACTGCATGGAACATATATGAATAGTAATCTGTAGTGATGGGTCCAGCAACACCGATGCGTCGGCGCATGTATCAAGCCTCATAGACCAACACTCGTGTCGGTGCGCGTATTGGTTTCAGCTAGTCACGTGACCAATACAGGAACTGTTTCAAAATGACGCTGGATGCCAAACTGTGTTTATAAGGAAGCGAATCTGTCAATCTGTCAAAAGCATTTGCCAAACAAATTCTTGATCTTTTACAGCATCAACTACGGAGCAGCTTCAAAGGAAAGGTTCCGCAGAGTGGGACCATTTTGATCTTATACTGGAAAATAAATTTGTTTTCGTTTTTGTCGTTTCATCCGGTTCTTGTCAGTTTCTACTTGATCTATCTGAACCCAAATTCAGCTGAAACTGACTCTTAGTTTACTTTCATATTATGTTCTGCAGGTTAAGTGTCGCATTTGTTTAACTAAGCTCTTATTTAAATAAATCCTCCTCCTGAATGCTGAGGCATCATGAGGCATGAGAATGAAGTCCCAGATACACCTAGAATAAACTCTGATATACAGCCATTCTACAAATTACTCAGTTGCGTTTTATAAATTATTTCATATACAGTGATCCTTCGCTATAACGCGGTTCACTTTTCACGGTATCGCTGCTTCGCAGATTTTTTTGTGCAGTTTTTTTTCCACAGTGTTCTTCGTCCTGATTGACCATATGATTGTTAAAAACAGTCTCCGCGCTACCTGAGTGCCAATAACGTTACGGTGTTTAATACAGATTAGCCACTCAGGAGATGGAAACTGAAACTTTCGATGTCTCCTGGAAAAAAAAAAAAAAAAAAAAAAAAAAACTGTGGCCAGAGGCAGCGAAAAACCCGACTGGAGGCTCGTTTGATGAGATCCATCGCTCTGCTGTAGATACAGCTGTGAATCTCGCGGGGCAGGTTGGAGGAGACGCTTTAATGACATGACTGCGGATCACATTAAGGCCCGATTGATGCACACGCACATCCGCTGACCTGAAAACAGGTTTTGTTCTTTGGTTTCAATGTAAAGTATTTATTTATGCTGTGTAATAACTGTAAAAATGAAGGTAATTATGTAGAGGAATATAATTCTACTAATAGTTAAAAGGCATGTTGTTGGTTGATTCACATTAAGATACGTTTTGACTGAAAAGAAATGTACTGTGTTAAATGTACTGGGTCAATCTGACCTACAAGTCAGAAAGGAACTCATTTCATGAGTATAGCACCTTTAAATTCCTCTATAACTACTTCACGGATTTCGCCTATCACGGGTTATTTTCGGAACGCAACCCCTAAGAAAAATATTCTGTAAATGTAATGTTATGTAATGTTTACTTAATTTTTTTCTACAGCAGGAGAAGTTTTGTCAAAAAAGCGTAACAGGCTAAATTTCAAAAATGTTGTAAAAACTTTTTTTAAAATAAAAATGTGTGGAAAAAACAGTCCATATTCCAAACACATTCACTTAAATTTTCACTTTATGGTACATATTCACATTCTTTATTGACTGTATATCAAATATATTTTAAATGTAACTGAAGATATGACATAATACAACATATAATATTCAATAAAATACAAAGACTTAAATCTTATTGTATAGACTAGGTCATCAAATCACTACGTTGCCTGTAGGAATTTTTAATGTCCAGCAGGTGTCAGTATTGAGCGACACAGTATCGACACAGTATCAGTACAGTGTTGCTATGAGTCGAAACACCTCATGACGCCTCATTTACCCATCACTAGTAATCTGATCTTTAGTGAAGTTTCACAAATCACATAAAGGTTTCACAAATTCCAAACATGGATTAAAATATTCTGCTATTAGAGCACAACAATATAGTCCAGGTTTGAAGAGTCTAGGTCTTGTAGTTTTGGAATTAGAGCAGCTCCTGTGTGATCGAGACCGAAAAATAGGGCAAAATTGCCCTTTTTTGAAGTTTCACAAATCAGAAAAAAGTTTCACAAATCCCAAACATGGTTCTAAATATTCTGCTATTAGAGAAGAATAATCTAGTCCAGATTTGAAGTGTCTAGCTGTAGTAGTTTTTTAATTAGAGCAGGTCTATGATGATCCAAATGAAAAAAATGGTGAAATTCGAATTTTACTGAGTTTTCACAAATCAGAAAAAGTTTCATAAATCCTAAACATGGTTTTAAATATCCAGCTTGAAGGGGAGAATAATCTATTCCAGGTTTGAAGAGTCTAGGAGTTGTAGTTTTTTAATTAGAGCAGTTGTAGTAATGAAAGAGGTGCCAAAAAAAATGGTGAAAATCTAACTTTATTGAGTTTTCACAAATCAGGAAAAAGTTTCACAAATCCCAAACATGGTTTTAAATATTCTGCTATTAGAGCAGAATAATGTAGTCCAGGTTTCAAGTCTCTAGGTGTAGTAGTTTTTAAACTAGAGTTGATTAAAGATGCGGAAAGTAGTGAAAAATTAAGTGGAATCGCCCTTTAGCTATTGGAAGCTGGAAATGGAAACCAACTTCAGCTTCGTTTGAAATACAAAGTTTGAAATAAATATGCATGGCAGTCCTGGTTGTTTCAGGAATGTTGCCCTGGGAAAAGTCCCTTCTTCTACCACCCTCTAACCAGTTAAGATGCAATCAATTATCTGTTTGTTTGTTTGTTTGTTTGTTTTGTAGCAGAAAGCCAGTAATGTTTTCTCCTAGTACTCAACAGCAACGAAGGGAAACTTATTCCACTACACATTCACACAAGTACTTGAAAACTTGTTTGTGGCACAATTGACAAAAAACTGTTGTGTTTGTGATAAACTCACCCCTTTCTCATGCTGCCCTGAGTAGCTACCCATATATTCCATCAGTGTTGTAGTACTCAAGATCGGTCTTGGTCTCGAGACCATTTTTTGATGGTCTCGGTCTCGTCTCGGACTCGACCGCATTTGGTCTCGGTCTTGTCTCGGTCTCGGGCGCTGAGGACTCGGCATTTTATTTCAAGACCAGTAGAGACCGCAACTGTGAAAATATCACTAAACATGCAGCACACTATCCAGTTTATTGGTTAACATATTTGCTTTCAGTGGATTGTTGAAAAAACAAATTTAAAATAAGCTAGTTTTAAAACTTAGCATGTCTTGATTCAAATGCCCTAATTGTGGTTTTGAAATCAGTAACTTATTCTGGCCTATTGACTTTATGTTACCTGTAGTTACAGCAGATGGTTTGCTAGGATCTTTTGAACTGCCTTTTGTCTGTGTGGAAAACAATACAGGAGAAGTTGTAGCTTTTCACACTCATCTGTGAAAGGCCGTAAACACGGCAGGAGTTTCTGGCTTCAGATAGAGGGTCAGAGATAGCTCCTGGTTGGATGAGCAAAGATACGCCTTGTTTGAATAAATTAAAGATAAGAATACGCCTTTTACTATAAAACTTTCTACACAGAAGTAACAAATCAGATTTGTTCTTGCAACTCTCAAAAGATGTCTTTGCACGTCTTTGCTTTTCTTCTTCTTTCCATTTATGTCAGGTAAATGAATGTATGTCTCCGTTGTTCTGCAGTTTCTGGTGTAAGTTTATACATTGTCTTATATTGGATTAAACTCTGTAATTCTGTGACGTCAACACGCATTGTTGTTTTCCTTGTGGCCACACGTGGCTCGCCGAGAGGACCTGGGATCCAGAGGAAGAGAGAGCCAAACTTTTTCCAAAGTTAATTAATTTAGATATTATTCTTCCTTAACAGGATGCAAAACGCACCGATTAAAATCCAACCAATAACGTGTTTCTGTTTCTTCCCCTCCCACTCCCCACCTTTCACTCGCACGCGGCGCTTCAAGATATGCGCAGTGGTTTCCTCTCAGCGGCAGAAGATGTCAGTCTAATCGTCAGTAATGGAATATTGCTGCATAAATCAGAAGAAATCCGATGGCCACAGCTAACTCAGCAGCTCTTCGCTTTCACAGACTTTGGGGACGTCTAACTTTTTTCGTCACTTAGAAAAGTAGCTCAAAGAAAGGTAAGCTACGTTGACGTGATGTTAGCAAAGCTAGCTGTATAGAGACACATAAGCATTGTGATGAAAAAAAGTTGTCACTCACTGCGCTGAATTATTGTGCGGAGGTGTTGACTGACTTGTCACAAATATGGGACAACCTGTGTCCAAAAGTCTGCAATATAGTGATGCGACATTCAGGAACAGTACGATTCATCTGCTCGTCTCTTTATTTATTAGATAGAACTGGAGTCCTGAGAGTCGTTCTATGAGATTACCATACACTGTCAGAATAACATACATGCAGTGAGTGCCATGCCTGCGGATGCGCATTAAGAAGGATGCGCATTAAGAAGTCCGACAGTCAGAGGAGTTGTCAGTTCACCATACGCAACAAGTTATGACGAAAATAAGTCATTAAATTGTTTTCAATGATAACTATATAGATATACATGCGTTGTCGTGGTTTCAAAGTGTATTTAAAGCAGGGTCTGGTTGCAGCTGCAGTCAACTACAACACACGCCCGTGTAAAACTCATTAACCTGCTTAACCGCTAAGTCAGGATGCCATACAAGTGTTAATAAAGAGTATGATGATCTATGTCATGATTCTCTGTTGCTAATTAAATAAAATTATATGGTAATGACGTGTCTGACAGATATAGCCGTGAGTTTGTGCTAAGCTATGACGATCTGACAGCGTATGTTGACCTGATAGAACAGAGCAACATGGACAAACACCCAGGGTGTTATCTATTTAGGGATGGGAAGAGACCACCGCAGATCGTAGCACAGAGATGGAAGCATAGCAGAACCAAGAGTTTGTACTGCTTTTAATATTGATTAAATTTATTAAGTATTTAATATCTAGGTGTTTTTATGGGAATATGAATCTTTCAGATCAATTTGAGAAGTAATTTTGATCATATTCTACATTTTATTGTATCATGTAGCGTGGGCCGCTGGTCTTGGTCTTGACTTGGTCTCGAACCCTAAAAGTCTTGGTCTTGTCTCGGTTTTGATACACTCTGGTCTTGGTCTTGTCTTGGTCTCGGGTTAGGTGGTCTTGACCACAACACTGTAGTCCATATCAAAACCCCCACTGTATGGACGATTTCAAAAATGTGTTTTTGAGGGTTTTACTCCCTCACTAACAGCTGCTGTATTTTGAACTTTCCATATTCTAACAAATTTAACTGGTAAATGTATTGTTTTTGTTTTTAGAGAAAAGTGTAAACCTGATTTATTTAAGATTTTGTTCTAATCATTCTCTCCTTTTCTTTGAGGTCATCTGGTCATGTGTTGCCATGGAAGCGCGTCCATGAGCAGTGCTGACAAGAACCTGGTGTTTTCAATCAGCCTCACTAGGAAAGTCTACATTGTTTGAGAGGGAGGGGAGACACTTTTGATTTTGTTTGGGCCCAAATTGTTTGCTTTGTTTTAGTTTTGAAGTTGTTAAAGTTAATTCTAATTATGTAAATATTTTTCCAGAAATATAGTTGAGTACGTATGTGTATTTTCTGTCTGGAAATGTAAATGCTGTCTCCACCCTGTAATCAGACCTGGTATGAGCTAATGCTTTAAAAGCTGGGTGGCTTGGATCAGGGGGAGACACTCTCTTTCCTGCTGATGGTTGAGAAAGGTTGAATTCATGTCTTTTTGTGAAACTGTAACAAAGTTTTTTTTTGAAGATGTGCACATATGAAAAAGATTCAGAGCTCTGTAATATTTGGATCCTGTCTGGTTCTTGCATTTACTGAACTTGCTGTTCAGTATTCATACTGAACATTCATATTCATACTGTATTCATACTGTTCAGCACTTGAAATGTAAATATGCACACAGTTGTTTGGTCTGACACATGATTAGACGTATGTCAGACCAAACGTGTCTGAAGATTTTCAGTTTTCTAGGTTTTCATATGCAAGAAGGTTTAAAGCACAACTTCTCAAATAGTGGGGTTCACCCCCCCACCCCACCCCAGGAGCATGTGGCGAAGTGTGGTGGTGGGCCAGAAGCAGGATTTTAAATGGTAATTGTCTTAATGCTTCACTGAGAAACAAGCCTCCCTCACTAGATGGCAGCAGTGTTCAAACTAACCAACAGGCTGCCTGTTCAGGGCAGCAGAAGTAGCTACACAGAACAGAGCGGAGAAAAAAAAAACGGAGCAAATAGCATCGACATATTGAAATATATCTACTGTCAGGGAGGAGAGATGGAGAAGTTTGACAGTGAAAAGAAAAACGGCAGCAGAGGTCAGTAAAGCAAGTATGACTGAGTTTTATGGCCAAATTAAGATTTTTATTTTCAAATACAAGAATACAGTCATAATACTATGAGAACTAAGTCGTATTAGCAGAATAGTTTAAATATTGGCAGAATAAAGACGCAATGTTGCCGGAAGAAAGTTGTTAAATTAAAAAGCTTTGATAGAGTGTATGTAACCAGCAAGTCTGATTCTTTCTATTCAGTAAAAAGTTGTTTAAACAATAGTTTCAAAGTCCTGCGGCTGAAAATTTGCTTCTGGTGTGCTGAAACATTTAGTATTTACTCATTTGTTAAACCAACACCAACTATAACCTTACAAGACCCCCAGTATTCTGCAATTTAGCGCACTATGGTGAAAAGTTCTAAATTTACCAGTATATTCTTGTCCAACTTTACTCATATTTAAAACGCAAATCAAAAACTCAGAGCCTGGCTCTTATACTCCATCATAAGCAAGCAACTTGCAGAAAACGGCCAGGAAATAGACAAAACCTATCTTTTTATTGTTAATGCAAAATGTTACACACTTTTCATCTCTTATCTGACAAGCTGGAATATTGCTGCAATTTTTTCTACAATAAATGTTAAATATACACCTTGTGAAAAACTAAACTGAAGAAGCTAACAAGTAATCAATGCTTACAGTTGTAAAAAGTTTTACTGTGTTAAGTCTAAAAGTACACATCCCAGTGAATGATTTACACTTTCCTCTTTCAAACCGAGTAGTCTTGATTAAATGCTACTGATTCAATTAATATACTGATTTTGGAAATTATTTTGAGAGTTAGAACAATAAAACAGCGGTTTTGATAATAAGATCATACAATGCTGGAGCCAGTGGTTTGTATGATAAATTATTTAATATGAATAGATTCACAATAGTATTTCAATTCTGGGGAAGGAGGGGCTCTGGTGTGTTGTGAAAAAACAACTATGATCCGTAGAGGGGGTGGGGCATGACAGAAAATAATTGAGAAACACTGGTTTAAAGGAAGTTATTTTGTTTTAAAACGTTCATTTAAAAATATCCCTCTCCATTCATTTCCTAAGAAATTGTGCGATGAGGTGGCAAGTCCTCATACAGCTGAGTGGCAGGAGTAAATTGTGCTCATAAGATTTTGAGCTTACACATTGCTTTCCACGCAGCAACGCAACAAAAGGGTTTAAATGTTTTCAACTTTTGTTGCTCTCTGCTCTCGCAGAAAACTTTTGTCTTTCACTCAATGTGTCGAGCCCGTAATGCGCTGCTGTGAACTAAGTAAGCTTTTCAGTCAGAATAGTAGTTTGATTAATCTGAGTCATGTAATGTTAACGACTTAAAATTTTCAGATTTATCGTACGTGTTGGCGCATCAATGTTGACAGCCCTACTTTTTACTCAATGTAAATGTTTGATATTTAGGTAAGAAATTATGATAAAAGTTTGAATTGATGTATATTATATTTCCTATAAACTTTGTGCGCCTTAAAGGAAGCATGACTTTGCACCACAAAAGCTGAAAATAGTAGGTGGTTCCATTCAAAATAAAAACACTTCATGTGAAGACAAGAAATGCAGCCAAACAGGAAGATCGAACATTTATTAATCTCAATTATTTTTCTTCTAAGGTTTTACAGTAGTGTCTGGCAAATTTATGGATGCCTCAAGTTCACCTCGTTTTAATTTGGTGGTTTACTCACCGGTGGATGACAACCAGAACCAGCAGGTTGGTGATAACACTGAAGACAAACATGAAGTAGTAAATGTAAGACAGATATGCTCCCACTTTGTTATCATCATCCCTGGAACACGGTTCAACCGGCTCTTCTGGGACTTTGCTGGTAACATAACTGATGTTTATCTGAGTCATCTTTGTGTAAAATCTGTCAAAAGCAGAATACACAAAGTCACATTGTCAGTTAAAACATAAGACTTACTGTTTTACATTATTTTATGGTAATCTACAAAAAGCAGACCATATCTAAAACACCACTGTATGGAAGAAGATTGAATGTAAGATAAAATCCAAATCCAGAAAGAGTTTTCTTACCTCGTGTTTGACAGCAGCTTCAGGCAGTGACTCTGAAAGTCTCTCTGAGTCTAACAGAGCTCCGCTACCAAAGTGAAGGCAGTTGGACTGAAGTGTCTGTGAGCTCGTCTGGGTCCGTTTTGCATGAAGAAAAACTTGTAATGACTTTAAGATAAGGGGACATGGAAACTGCTTCAGAGAGATCAGCTTTCATGAAAAATCCTCTGGGGCATTTTTGTACGGAGCGCCAATCTTGTCATCATTAAAGATAGATTCAGAAATAAATTGCCAAATAAATGAATTACTCTGGCAATAAATAATTTAGCAACATTTTAATTTGCCATTAAATGCAGCAAAATAAGAATAATATTTCTGGTACATTATTCTTTGTTTTCCAGAGTCACTCTAGTTTTCTGTTAAGTTTTGACAGATGTGAATTTATCTTTTCCCTTCTTATGTTTTCATAGTTATTCCTTCACAAAAATAGTTGTCCCATTAAATCTTAAGCATTGATGTATTTTCTCTTCTAACACATGACCTTGTTTTATTTTTTTGGATTGATTTTCCTGACTCCATTTGCCCCCCCCCCCCCCCATCTTTCGTTTTACGTTCTTTGACTAAACTATGTTTTGGATGAATTGCTCACTTATCAAACTATAAGTTGAATCATTTGCCCCAGGAACTGATATGTTCTGGGCTGAATGCTGTCTGGTGGGTCCTGCTTGGTGCTGGTCCCACTTGACATTCCTGGGGAAGATGAAATGATTGATTTTCCAGTTATTATTAAACTGGAAGGTCAAATAAAGTCCAGTGTTTGTGGGGTATTTATCTACATAATGTTACTCTAGAGGGCAATACAGGAGATCCTGTATTGCCCTCTAGAGTAACATTATGTAAAAATCCTGTATTGCCGTGTTTTGAAAGATACAGTTTTCCATTCTTTGCTTTGAAATAGGGCTTCTGGGACTGCCAGATGCATGGACACATGCTCTGAATTTCAGCCGACGGCAAAAGATTTTCCTTTTCCAGCAGCCATTATGCAGCAGTAGCTTAATATCTTGAATGAAGTGGGTGGCGCTCCACCTGGGATGCCAGGTGTGGGGTTGGATTTGGCTTGAAGTTGCTAAGTAACAAATTATGATGCAACAATCTAGAGGCTTGTGAAGGTTCTTTTGCAGACACCAGCAGCACATTTAGGGTGCGTTCACACTGCAGCCTGAAGTGACTCAATTCCGATTTTTTTGACGTAATGCGACCTGTATCCGATCTTTTAATGACAGTCTGAACAACACAGGTCGGATTCTTTTTCGAATCTGACCCATATCCGATACGTATCTGATTCAAATGCGACCTAACGTCCAGGTCGCATTCATCCGAACTGAACGTCACTATTTCTCAACAAATCTCACTATTCTGTGTCCTGACACGCGCAAGTGGGAAGAAAAACAACAACCATGACGGAATATATGAGGATTAAGTTGTTAATATGCTGCTCCGGCCGGACAACAACTTCAAATATGTAAGCTAAGCTCCACCGTTAGCCTCCATGCTTACTTCCGCAAACACTGAGCACTTCTTCTTTTTATGGGAGTTGGCAGAACACTGAGAACGCTGACGCTATTGCGCCCTCTACTGCGCATGCGGGACACTTTCAGGTTGTTTGCCTGTTTACACTGCAGAACACATACAGGTCGCATTTACTGGCACTGTGAACGGCCCCGGCAAAAAAATCGGAATTGCCAAAAAATCGGAATTGAGTCACTTCAGGCTGCAGTGTGAACGCACCCTTATTACTTATTTCCAAAATCTGGCAGGGTGTTTTTTTTTTTAACTCTTGGACTGATTCTAGAAGTAGGAGATACTTAAACTGTAGTGCTAAAAGTGAATTTGGCAGAATAGTGAACATTTGATGGAAACACACCAATTTCGAAAAAAACGTACGTTTTTCAATAAAATGTTTAAACCAAAATGTGCCAGGAGTTTGAATAATTTGGGATCTAACAACAGATCAGAGATTTTAGTGTGTGCATGAAAAGATTGTCTGTGCATTAATACGAAGAGCAAATATGGATCTCCAAGTTCCAGGGAATATCTGTTGATTCAGGCTGTTGGGCTTTGAGTTTACTAGAATAATTTTGGTTTTGATGATCATGTTGAAAACATGCTGGCTCTTTTCATGCAAAATGGTGCCCAAAACTACA
The DNA here is from genome assembly GCF_051168715.1 of Poecilia mexicana. Taxonomy (NCBI): domain Eukaryota; kingdom Metazoa; phylum Chordata; class Actinopteri; order Cyprinodontiformes; family Poeciliidae; genus Poecilia; species Poecilia mexicana. Next base: position 1,320,723 of record NW_028263389.1, read on the forward strand.
AAGTAACTGTTACACACCCAACAATCTACTTTCCAAAAAATGGACTATATAGAGTCATAGTTTGGGCAGCAGTTGACATAAGTTTGAATAAAGGACGCACGTACAATAATGTAATTGTGCCCAGACTACTTTCAGCAGGCTGCTAGAAGATTTCCAGTTTAGAAATGGAACATTTACCCATCAAAACTATTGAAAACAAGCGCCTGGTATTGGACATAACATTGTGGAGAAAAGAGCTGAAGGACGTTGTGTGCAAAGACTTTTTTCACAATCATTGCAACACGAGCGTTCAGAACCTTTGCATGAATTTTGTGTTGTTTCCTAAATATGTCCACTAACTATTTATGAGACAATACTGCACCAGATTAGATTTATTACACTGAATGGTGTACTCATACGATGTAAGGCTCTGCCCAGACAGTCCATTCAGTCATGGTCTTGGTTCCCTCTGGGACCCCCAAATCCATCATAGGTCAGCCCCAGCAGGAGTTCCATTCCTTCAGCGAGCGCAGACTGGAAAAGTTACAAGACTGAGACTCATTCCACCAACTTTGCAGGACCTACGGACTCCACATGCTGGTTCCCGACACAAGGAACCAGCATGCCTGGTAGATGCACTAAATTATCCCACCACCCACTCCAAGACAGACTGAGCCGACTCCCCTTTCAATCACCTGACCCACCCCTGATTCCCAACTTCCCCATCTCCCCTCACCAGTTTTCCACCTGCTGTTGGTCTGAGAAGCACGACAGCAGATTTCTGGCATCTTAAATCAATTCTCTACTTCATTTTCCATTGCAGTTTATGCTAATATTTTACACCTTCCGAAGTGGGAAGTATCACAGTGCAAATATCAATAAATAACATTTATTTTTACTGGGATTATGAGGGATTTTTTTTTGTATTTCATCACTGCCATGCAATCACTATTCCCAGTCAGAGAATGAAAAATGTCTTCCCCCCCAAAAAAAAATGTCCCTAAAGAAATTTTTTTTTTCAGTGAAAGATGCATATACTTGTATGTCTTGTTTCCACTTAGAAAATGTTTCCTATGGGACATCTTGTTGGAAAACACAATCTTTTAAGCCTGACTGGGAAAGTGTTTGCAGTGCACTCTCAGAAGAGGGTGCTGAGATTTATGCTTTGATTGCTGGGAAGATTCTGCCATTGCATCTGCTTTCAGTTCCCGTCTACATCCATTTAGTTATGAAGGTAAGCAATCACTAGATGAAAGGCAAGTTAGAGGCATTAAGGCAAGACAGGGAAAATGAACAGAGAACTATGTATTCATTTATTCATTCTTCATACTGGAATAAGTCTGTCACAGTCTCCCTGATCTCCACTACCCACAGAGGTCCAGCAGCATCTTTAACACCCTTTTGAGTGATGGTAACCTGGACACTCTGGGTCAAGTTTTTCACTGTTTAATTCAACACCCAAAGATTTCGTCCCTGCAGTCTCAACACAGCCTGTTCTTCAGGGCCCATTTCACCACGATGTTCCACATCCACTGGCCTGGCATCAGTCTTTTTGATCCCATCACGGTGTAAGAACAGCGTTGTGAAAAAATGCAAAAAATCGAATACATTTTTAAAGGGGGAAACACTTTTTCACATGTTGGTCCTAACGGATCACAGTGAACATCCTGTCTGCAGTCCCCAGTGTTGTAAACAAAACAGTACTGAACAAGAACAAGTCCATAATGGGCATAGTCCCCTAAGTGAATTTCTCAGCAGTGTTGTGAATTTCTCCCCATTATCAGCAGCCCCACAAGAGCCCAACCGTTTGGAGTTTTGGTTAATCCTTGTGGAGTCAGAAGTCTCACAAACATACAGCATACACACACAGAACATTCTGTCTAAAATTGGGCAGACATCACTTAGCAACATTATTGGGTCATTTGGGAAGTTTACTGTTAATGAGCATAATGGTTGTAAGCTCTTGTTTTCCTTGCATCACATGGAACACTTAGAAAACAGGAACAGGAAATTCCTGCCCAACATTTCTTCATCTTTAAGCACGAAAACCATCACAGAATCCATCAAAGCAATAAAACTGTTGCTGACAATGAAACAGAAAACCCACTTATAATCTTGTGGGATTGAATTCAACAATATTCACTTAATATCCATGAAAACAATGTGATACTGTCAATGCTACTACACCTAATGATTCAACATCCAGCATCATTCAGATTGAGACCTTTCAGAGTGCAGATGGCGCTCCTCAAGGTCTTCTTAAGACTGAGTGCAGCCTGTTAGAGCAGCAGCTTATCTACATCCAACAGGAAGTGGTTAGTTAAGCACATTGGGCACGGCCGCTCCAAGGTGCGGTGGAGGGAGACTGTTATGATTCATGTCCTGTCCATGCTGTGTGAAGCACTCATTCAGTTCACCTGCCACATCTGATTGCTTACCGTTTCCACCTGAGCCCTGCCCTACTTAAACACCTCTCAGCCTCTACCTCCTTGCCAGATTATCGACAGCCACGAGCCAGTAGAGATCCAGCGGTTCCTTCCAAGCCTTCAGCGTTTCTATGACCCCTTTCTGTCCACTACGGATTTGTAGTGACATTCATGCATCACTAATTCTCTTGTTTTAATGTAAAATGCTCTGTACCTACTGCCATCTAGTGATAATAAAATTACATGATTATGTCGCTAGTCACTACAAAGACACTCAAAGATGGCATTATTTGCAGATAATTCATTCGTTTTCAAAAAATCTTTTAAGACCAATTACCATATTTTCCCAGACTATGAGCGCACCATACTATAAACCGTACCTTCAAAATTTTTTAACCCCCCTCCTCCCCCCTTGGAAACTTACATATATCAGCCGCACCGGGCTACAGGCCGCTGGTATCTCTGCTGCTCTCGGTTTCCCATAAGGACCCAGCAGAGGGCAGCAGGGGGCTGCGTCCTAATAACTGCTGGATATATTAAGGACGCAGTTCTCCATCTCCAAATCCGGTTTTGTTCACGCCGAGTTTACGTACAGCGGCTTTATTTCCCTCCTGTACTGCCAGATCGATACTCCTCAACTTAGAAGCTGCATCATATGAGTTTGAAAACATTTCTCTGTCGTGCCTGCTGCTAGCATGTGCTTCTTCTAAATGAAAATTAGCACGTTCTTCTTTGATTTCCAATTTTGACTTCCAATGATTCACTTCCTGCTAAAGAGCCCCCTGGTGGTTGAAGAAAAAGCCACAGAAAAACCGCATGTTCAAAGTGGGGAAAAAAGTAGCAGCTTATAGTCCGGAAAATACGGTAGGAGAAACTGGATAATTTCCACGGCACACCTGACGATCACTCACGGTACACTAGTGTGCGGCGGAGCAGTGATTGAAAAACACTGGTGTAGCGCATCCCAGAACTGGCATAGAGTAAGCTTGTGTGATATGTAAACACACACATCACACTTCTTTGTTCACGGAGTTGTATGCGCTTATATCAGTCTCACTGCATATGAGACTGATATGAGCGCTCAACATGAACCTTGCAACTCTAACCTGCCGTGATAATTGATGAGTACATTGGTGTGTGTGTGTCCCAAAACACACCCTTCATAAAGGGATCAAATAAAAGCCAGTGGAGGAGAGCCTGCTCTGCAAGAACGTCTTTCAAACAAAACATTTTGAGTGAAAGCTGCTGCACCGAGTTCAGAGCGTCAACTATAAACTGAGCTTAACCTGTTTGTGCTGCCTAAATCCAGCCCCCTAAAGCGTATTTGAAATAAATAAACACACAATGCTTAATCCGTTAGGGCACAAGTAAAGCCTGGCAGCCCGCCATGCTTATGATACACCGTGGGAAACTCTAAATTGGAAAACAATTAATATGGCAATAAATAACAGTATGTTTATAGCTTAAATGACATGTCTATTTTGTTAAAACATTAAAATCATTCAAAGGAAAGTTGACTCACTCATATAATTACTATTGTCAGTGTTTTTCAGGAGATGTGTGCTTTTTACTTGAGTCACGAAAAAACTTCTAAGCTCCACCGTATGGGGCAGGAGCTGCAGCTTAAATTCACTTAGAGATGTTGATTGTTGCATATCGTATTCTTTGAGAACTCTGCAGTGATGCTTATGAAGAGAACCTTCATAAGCATCCTCTTTCAAGGATGGGAAAGAGGAGATTAAAAGTGTGCTTAATAAATACTATGTTTTTTTTAAAGGTTTTGTTGGCTCTAGTGGCCTTTATTTTAAAGTAGTTTGACAGGAAAGAGGGAGAAGACATGCAGCAAATGTTGCCAGGCCAGGAATCAAACTTGTGACCACCAGCATGAGGACTAAGGCCTCAATACATGGGTTGTGCTTTTCCCCTGCGCCACCACAGCACCAATAAATACTATGTTAAGAGTTGTTGCTTTCGAAAGGTACTTGTAATCTGAAAAAAGTCACGTTAGAATGCATCTCCTGATTTACTGCGATGTAAAGGGAATCAGCGTCAAACATATAGATTAGAAATATTTGACGGCCTCTCCTCTGTGATTATACTGCAGCTGTTATGTCCTCGGGGATTTGGTGCATGTTTGCGTGTGTGTATGTGTGTTTCCTCCCTTGCCTTCAAGCTGTTCCTCAGTAAGCAACAATCAAGAGGAGTTTGAAGGAAGAGCGGATTCCTGGTTGACTTACACCGGCTGCTTTTCCATTGACCTTAAAATTGTGAAAAGTGAAATCATGAAATAAATTTGCTTAATGGAGACAACTGCAATTTTGAAAACAAACAAAAAAAGGTTTTTGAATAAAAAGCTTTTGCATTAGGACGAGATGCTTTTTCATTCATAACAAAATTGGTTTATTCCACAAAACTGCAATAGAAACAGTATGTTGCCACTGGAGGAAACCACAAAGAAGACGACGACAGGAAGCAGTTAGAGGATGATGGCGCTGCATATTTCTTGATAACTTATTGGATGAACAAGCTCATTTATGATTCAATGATTTTAATTGTTATTAATGTTCCATTTAATAAAAACACTGCAATTGCAATTTTTTTTTATTTTATTTTTTTTTACTTTACTGACAAAGTTTTATTCATATTTGTAACGGAAACGCAGCTGCTGTGTGGTAATCAGGCCTTCTCATTTCTCTTTGCTGGATTCTGCAGTAGAACTAACTTCTGCCTTTTGTTTCCTCCTCACAGTCCTTCATCTTCATATCATCGGCTCCTGGTTCCCTGGTTGACACCATGTGGGTTCTCCGTTCAGCTTGTTGAGTAATAACTAAACCGAATGGAAATTTAAATGCAATTGTATATGTAATTTTTTTTCACAAACAAATTTATGAGTAAATGTAGACTATGATGCAATATTTTTGACTCAGTCAATGAAAGCGTCTACCGCGACCGCTGGTGTAGAGAAATGTTTCACAAGACAAAGTTTGCAACTTGGTCTGTAATGTGATGGATCTGACAGAACTGCTGAGGGCTGTGTCATGATCAGACTTGAAAGACACCCAGAAGTGTTTTATTTTCTGTGGTGCAGCAAAGATTTGCATGTTAAACTAAAAGCAGTTAATATACACAGGAAGTGCATTCATGGGTGGAGAGAGAGAAAAAAAATCCTCTACAACAAGAAGCAATATAGCAGCTCTCTAGAACTTGAATTCATTAGCTCAGTGTCAACGGGTGATTTCAAGGTTTATTTATTTTACTTTGATGTGGATGCTTACACTCCCACCAATAATGCCTGAACTATTACCAAAAATCATGCATTATTTTAAAGTTTTCCTTAAAACCATGCAGATTGTTTCAAGCATGCTTGTCTGTGTACATTCAGTTTATGAGTCATTTTCCAATAACGCCACCAATTTTAACACAGGACTTATTTTTTAAAGCAATACATTTATTGTGCAGTAGGAAAACATATGAACAACATGAAGAATATAATGACAAATTATTATCATGTGGCTTTTTCATGGTGCTGGATCATTCTTACTTCTAGATATCAAAGAAAAAATCTGAATTAAACCATAAAAACACAACTGAGAACAAACTCCAGATTCTCTGCAACAAAGATTCCAACTTTCTATGTAACAGTAAAAACAAAAATGAATACATGCTGATTACTGGACAAGGACTGGGTGATATCCATTTATATACTGTTATGTACATATATACACTAGTAAGCCTTGACTTAATAATATCAGGGTATACAGTAATACTATCTGCTGAGTAATCCTCCAGATGGATTACTACATGTCATTTTGTGCAGTAAAGTAATCCCGATGACCCTAAACTGAGACTTACATTGGCCTGACATCACAGGAAAAAAGAGACTTAAAGAAAATATGCATATAAAAACAGACATAAGTCACAATTGTAGCAGGTTTACAGTGTAAACATAACAACTCTGACAAACGTTTTTCGCTCAGTTGTGTTTCTTCTGCCTGGAAACTCAGTCAGCTTTGCTTGATTTGTTCTTGTGTGTCTGATTCTGTAGTAAGAGACAGAATGGTGCTGACTTCAATCTTCTTTGATGGAGGGAGGAGAGGCTGGTGTGTCTTTAATTTGTAAAAGCTGTTCAATATTTAAAAAATGAAGATAAAGACCATCTATTTTTTTTACAACTTTGGTTAACATATTTACAAAATATATTCTAAGTCATAAAATGCTGACACAGCAAGCTAATGTTTCGCAATAAACCTCCAACGTCTGCTCCTCTCATAAACCACAGATTTTGGTGTTGAGCAACACACACACACACACACACACACACACACACATACACACATACACACACATAAGCACATACACACGCAACAAGTTTCAACTCATCTGAATCCATCTGATACTGAATTTGGTATTCCGATCAATATCTGTGGTTGTGTATGCATACACAACCACATGATTTGAAATGGCATGTTGTCCCTGTTCAACAGGATTTTTATGACCAGCTCTAATGATTCATCACTAGACCAGAGTATTTTAGCCACAGTAACTGGAAACATCTCCAGACATTTCTGTAGAATGTAATTCCAAATTTTTTGGTGGAAAATTCATCTATCAGCAGACTGTTCTTGGAGTGCATATCTAAAACATTTGCAAGAAAATGGAGTTTGGGAAGCTGACACAAGATCTCATTTAAAAATGACACATCTGTTCCAAACAAACTGCTAACATCACCTATGATGTAATACGTAAGGCACTACATGGGCCGTATCAAAACCTAGCATGTGATCATATGCTAGGTTTATAAAAGTCAAACTAATGTTACTAATCCTATAATATCAGTATTGATCTTATATTCATAACATTAATTCCACCTGAATTTCAGCCCAAGCAATTCCTACAAAATGCAAAGCTTTTGTACAAATTTACATCATACTGATTAGATGAATATTACATTTTTTAATTTCAACTTTTGAAGTTGGAGTGCATATCCAACTTCAAAAGTTGGATATGCACTCCAACTTTGAAGTAGTTTTTGAAGTAGTTGTTTTTTTTTAGTGCTTCCTTATTTTAAAAGAAACACAGAACAAAATAATAAAAAGGGATGCTTCTTCCATCATACAAAATGAGAATAAAGGGAAAATAAGGAAATTCAAAAGAATATCGAATTGAGCAATATCTTTGTTCTTCTTTTTCGTCCCGTGTTTTATCAGTCTTGTAGAGGCAGGGGAATAAAGCTGCAGTTTCTTTTCCTCTAAAGATGCTTTCAGTCTGAACAGCCTAACAACTATTGCTCTATTTAATGAATTTATTGAGGTGCTTACAATGTCGAAATAAAATGCAAAAACCATTAAACTTTTTCTTGCACGTAACGATCACGCGGTGGTTTTTAGCATCAAAGCCTTCCCCCCGTGTTTGCTCCCGTCGTTAACTTGGTGGAAGCGAGAGCAAACTCACAGAGTGTTTTCAGGAGTGTTTAAGAAAGACTCACGTTGCTTCACATCATCAGTTCCTATCGTGGGAATTGCTGTTCTGTCATCTTTGTTGACCAAAATGTGTTTCTTCAGGCCTGGGAAACATTTCACCAGCAGCTGTTTGAAGTGTTCCTGGAATTTCCTTTTCATAAGTGTATAAAACATTGGACTGATGCAGAAGTAAATGTACGCCATGTTGCGGGTGACATGAAGAGCGTAACCGAGTTTCTTTTTAGCTTCACAGCTCAAAAGAGACTCTAATTCATAATGAAGGAGTTCTACAATGTTAAAAGGGATCCAGCAGATGAAGAACAACACTACGATCATAAATATCATCCTGACTGCATGGAATTTAGAAGCCAATTGGGATTTTTTAATGGTGATCACAATCCTAACATAACAAAATATGATAATAGCCAGAGGGAGGATCAAGAAGACAAAAAGCTGAATATAAAACCCAGATCTTTTGAGCATCGCTACATTCAAACCTTCAATGTAAGCAAACTCCTCACAGTGCATCGTGCCCAAATGTTTATAGGTGCCATGAAGGATCATGGGCCTAATGCAAGCCAAACCACTGATCACCCACACCACTGCACAGGAAATCACTGCGTAACGATGATTCCTCACATTTGTTGAGGTCAGTGAAAATACAACAGAAACATAGCGATCAATAGTCAGCAGAGTTAAAAAGAAAACAGAACTGTAAAAACCCAGGTAATAGGCACTGAAGACGATCTTGCACATAGCTGAGCCAAAAATCCAGTCAGACATCTGCATGTAGGCGGCCTGGAAGGGAAGGCTGCTCATTAAGATCAGGGAGGACGCCACCAGGTTGACCAGCAAGATGTTGATCACAGTGGTCAGCCTCTGGAACCTGGAGGGAAGATGGTAAAGCTAATAAGTTATTTTGGAAGCATAGTTACATTCTCAAACTTCCGCAGCACGAAAATCTGTGGATTTGATTTCATGCAGGTCTGCAAAACATTAAGGTGAAATTCCTGGTTCAGTTTCCAAAGTCACGATTTTGTGGAATGTTGTTGAAAAGCAGAAAAGGTTTGTTTTATTCTTGGGAATAGAAAATGGTTCAGTTTGCTCACCATTCCAAGTTTATCTATTGTTTAATCACATATAAATGATGTTCTGTGAAGGCCTCAGAGGTCCGCTAGAGCACAGGAGTGAATAAACAGAATCATGAAGGCCAAGGGACATGGCAGACAGACGGGTCAGGGAGAACATTATGGAGAGGTCAGAAGCAGAGTTGGATGATAATAAGGGGCTCAATGGTGCAGGTATTCATACCAAATATTTTCACTCCAGATATTTCAGTTCGGGATGCACATGAACCAAACATGTTGTAGCACATAAAGTTTTATCAACGTTTTGAACAAAAAACGCTGTTCCACCCTGAACCTTTAAAAAGCAACACCAAAACAAAGCATTCACCATACCTAACGTCTGCTACAGTGGACCCCCACAAATTACAGAATCATCTATTAGTGGATTTTTCTATGGAACAAAACTCCAAATGAATGGGAATCCTATTTTTCATGTAAGATATTCAAAGAAAATGTAGTTTGGGAAGCTGAAAAACCAAAAAGCTGGACACAATGCTACTGGACATACTATTGTCTGGCATATGCAAAGCAGTTAATTGAGGAGCAGCAGGTGAGTCTGTGAGTAATAAGTGGGGGTCCACTGTAGCAGACATTAGTTACTGTCCTTGGCTCTGATTGGCTGTACCCTCCAGGGGAAATAAGGAAGACTGTGGATACTACCTTTGCCAGCAGCGCTAAAATAGTTTCCTCTGTTTGTATTAATGCACATTACATTGTTTGGCTCTTAAAAGTGCTCTTAAGAGGTTCTCACATATTCGTGGAGTTTGTATTCCAACAATCCTTAAACCAAAGCTTAATATATAACGGTTGACAGACGATGTTGATTCAATGAACAGCTTTCTCTAAGCTGAACGCTATTGCTTACTTGAGCCAAGTGTAAATATCACCAGTGACCTTTAGCCGGTCACTGGAGGAACTGCAGACATAAAACAAACATCCATGGCATTGTGAGGAGGGGTCAGACATCACAATGTTTTCCCACTAGCTGAACTCCAGTGGTGCCTTCAAGTACAACTCCTGAACTGGATTGTCTACATGTCCAAATGTTGGGAGGAACAACAAACTTGACTATATTTGAATTGTTGAAATGTCTGACAATAATTTTCTTAAAATATAAATGAGCTTTTATATGTTAGAATCAAATAAGATGAATAGTTGCTAAGGCATTGTCAGAACAGGGCAGCATGCTCTGTTTTTGTCCTTTCATTGCCACACATCATGAGGTTGCCCTCCAGAGCCGCCTCCTCCAGCCCCAGCTGCGAGCGCATGGGCATGACATGCACACGCAGCTTATGAAAGATGTCTTTCCTTTCATTCCAATGTCTTATCCATAATTTGTGTTGAATATTAATTTGTCATGGAATGCTGGGGTTGTTCCCATTGTCTGGTGTGAACTTTGTGTCGGTCTCCTCCTTTGGAAATGTTTAAATGGTGAAAACATTATAGTGCTCAACACTTAATTTACCCACTGTCAATGTCAAAGTCAAATTTATTTATATAGCACTCTAAAACAGGTATAAAGCTGCACCAAAGTGCTGTACAAGAACCACTACACAAATGATAGAACAGAGTATAAAACAATACATCAATTAAATGCCAAAGAGTAAAAATGAGTTCTAAGAAGCAATTTAAAATGATCCTGATACTGTTGAGTTAGTGAAATTGTTTGAGGATTTCATAATGTGAGCTTTGAGTTAATAATGTAAAAATCAGCTCGTATTTTTCTGTCAGAGTGCTTCTTCATGACCGGATGTGAGATAAAAAAAAAAAGGCTTTCTGTATTTGCTAAGTTGTGTTATCTGCATTTGCATGGATAAAAAAAAAGATTTTCAAGATAATCCTTATAAGGGAAGAACTGAAATATGTCATTGCATGTTGTTGGCATTTGTAAAGGCCAACAAAATATTTAGATTTCTGTCCCCTGGTTTGTGGTGCTTTGTTGTATTGTTTGGTATTTATAAAAAACATTCACCCCATTGGAAGGTTTGCCCTTTTTCCTGCTTTTATGAATCAATCACCAACAACACAGTTTGACATTTTTTGATAAAACAAAGAAAAACTCTTAAGTTGATGTGAAAACTTGTTTCTATAGAATAATGACAAATAAAAATGAGGAAAAAATAAGAGATTTATGCAATCTCTTATTTTATACAGTCTCTTATTTGTATAAAATAAGTGAAGATTGATGGGAGGATTGGGGCTGCATCTGCAGAGATGCAGGTGTTGTATAGTCTCTGTCTGTTGTAGCGAAAATGTACCACAATCTACCGGTGGATCTACGTTCCTACTCTCATCTATGGTCACAAGCTCTGGGTAGGGGTTGAAAGAACGAGATCACGGATGCAAGTGGCTAAAATGAGTTTACTCCCTTAACGTTAGGGTGAAAAGCTCAGTCATCAGGGCAGGGGTCAGAGTAGAGCCGCAGCTCCTCCACATTGGGAGGAGTCGGCTGAGATGTCTCAGGCATCTGGACAGGAGGTATCCTAGACACCTCCCTGTTGAGGAGTTCCAGGAACGTCCCACCAGGAGGAGATCCAGAGGAAGACTCATGACATGCTGGAGGCTGAAGGCCGTGGGATTCTTCCAGAAGAGCCAAGTGCCTGGAGAGAAGGGAAGTCTGGGCATCTCCCCTCCTGCTGGGGGTTGTGTGGGCGCATGGCTGGTGGGAGGCTTTGTCTGCACTGCGGTACATGGCTGGTCCGGGGAGTCTGGTGCCATGTGTCTCTCCCTCAGGCTCCACTCCTTCACTCAGCTCGAACCCTGTGCTGTGTCACTGAATTGACTGTCCTGTGGAGATGCCTGTTGGCCCCAGTTCCATGCTGCTCTTGGACACAGAGTGTTGACGTATCGGCCCTCTAAGAATTTTGCACCTCTAATTGAAAAATCCCCTCACATACATGCCCACCTCTTGCCCTATAATAGCTGGAGGTACTACGCCCCTCCACTCAACCCAACCCCACCAAACACCCACCCCATGACCTTCCATTGAAAACTGGGTATAGCCAAAGGATGGATGGATTCTGTACATGAAATCTAAGCAGAAATAACTTGAAGAATAAGGCATTCATGCCATGCAAGACCTTGAGCTAGCACATTCATCTATTATTAGTTTATAAGAGCTTAACATTTATATATATTTACATATAAATGCCTGCATTTTTAAAACAATTTGGTGGTTTACTCACCGGTGGATGATAACCAGAACCAGCAGGTTGGTGATAACATTGAAGACAAACATGAAGTAGTAAATGTAAGACAGATTTGCTCCCAGTTTGTTATCATCATCCCTGGAACACGGTTCAACCGGCTCTTCTGGGACTTTGCTGGTAACATAACTGATGTTTGTCTGAGTCATCTTTGTGTAAAATCTGTCAAAAGCAGAATACACAAAGTCACATTGTCAGTTAAAACATAAGACTTACTGTTTTACATTATTTTATGGTAATCTACAAAAAGCAGACCATATCTAAAACCCCACAGTATGCCATGTGCTGAGACTTGGAAATCATCATTTTAAAAACCATGTTAGAGTAAGAAAATAGAAAATAGAGCAAGAAATGTACGTATTTAAGAAAAAATGGCAATATTCTAAAGCAGAAATTACTTTTCTCACCACTGATCCGACCGAGAAGCTTCAGGTTGTGATTGTGAAAGTCTGTCTGATACTAAGTGACTTGTGTCACCAAAAGAAAGGAAGTTTCACACAGTGCATGTCTGTGTGCATGTCTCTCCCTGATTTCAGTACGATAACACCGGAAGTTGACACAATCTGTACACACAGTTTCAAACACAACATCTTATATAACAAATTTCTAAGTTACCACACCACATCACTATGGTTTTTGAGCAGTTTAACTGATAATTCTACGAAAGGAAATGCTCAAGATATTCTCCTGATGTGAGTTATGTTAGAACATTTAATCCATCTTACGAACAAGATAAAGATTACCAAGATATGCTCAGGGAGAAGACTTTGCTCAGCAGCAGAAAGGTTTGCAGAGAAGAGTCTGACCATATCAATTTGTGGTCTTTTTTTACGTGTTTATTACTGACACCGAACCAGACAGAATCACACTGAGGAACGTGTGACATTACCTGAAATAACAGTGGGAATTGGTTTGATCAGTGCTTATTTCATTTATTTCAAGCAATGTAAACTTGACAGAAATGTGGACACATCATACAGAGAAATGTGTTGGCGTTCCATTAAAGCAGAACATTTGTATTTGCACTTTTAGGTTGGAGTGCCTATGAAACGTATTCACCCCCTCGGATGTTTTACCCGTTTTATTGCTTTCACAAATCAGCCAAGATCAACAAAATTGAGCTTTTCTGACAAGTAAAACATACACAAAAAACCTTAAATGTCAAACTGAAAACCAATTTCTAAAACAATGACCAAGAAATAAAAATATTTGCCATAAAATGTTTGCAGCATTTTGTAGATGCACTTTTGGCTGCACAGTCTGTGTGGATCGGCCTCAATCAGGCTGCACATCTGGACAAAGTTTTCCTTCATTCTTCCTGGCTAAGCTGTTCCATGTCCATCAGGCTGAGTGGGGATCGGCTGTCAGGCATCAGGTTGAAGTCTGGGCTTTGACTGTGCCACTCCAGAATATCCGCCTTGTTGTCTTTAAACCATTGCAAAAGACTCCAATTTCCACATTGTCAAAATTCAGTATTCACATGTAGAATTTTGAGGAGGGAGATTAGTTCAAAACAATTTGGAAATAAAAGGATGCAACATAGCAAAATGTGAAAAAAAGTGAAGGGCTGCGGATACTTTCTGGATTTAGGCCATAAATCTCTGTTACATTTCCAGCTGTTGTATGTTTATTCTAGTACACACGTAAAGCTGCAGATGTAACTTTTATTTTTTTAAAAACAGGTTTTTTTACATATTTGTTGAAACTGTCACTATGTGACAGTTTTTCACACCACTGAAAGTGTTGTGAAAAGGCAGCGTTACATATTGTAACGTCATAATTGCCATAAAATGATTGCAGTATTTTGTAGATGCACTTTTGGCTGCACGAAGTCTGTGTGGATCGGCTTCAATCAGGCTGCACATCTGGACACAGCCTGATTGAGACCGGTGTTGTTGTTTGTGGGGAGAACTGTTTCTGTTGTGTCTTTTTCTTTCTTTTTTGGGGGTGATTCTTTATGTCAACACATCGTCACGTGGTTTCAAAAAGGTCCATGGTTCTGTAAAAGCACTCAGAAAACAATACAGTAATGCACTATTAGAAAATATCATTTTCTTTCTTTTGAATACCTGAGTATTTTCAGAAATAAGCACTTCAGTACTTTAACTTGAGCAAACCTTTGACTGAGCAACTTTCCCTTGTAGACTAATAAGAATTGACCATGAGTATGAATACTTTTACTCAGTTGCTACATCTTGGTTGGCATGCTGGTTGGTATGATGTTCTTGGTCTTGAAAGCTTCAACTGTACTCATCCAAATAAACCTTCTGTTGTCAAACACTTCCCCTTTATCTTGTTTGCAGCCGTCTTATTCGCTGGTGGTACAAACACTAACACCACATGGTTTGGTCCTGTGCTTGTTTATTTACACAAATGCATGCATCAGAAACAAAACTCCTCTATTAATGTCTAGCAATGTAAAACACAGCATTAGTAGATTGAATAATAATAATGGACCAGGATAAAACTGAACATAAATACTTCTAACCACATAATACTTTTAACTATGAATGGATGATACAAAGGCAATTAAAGTCCATTTAGATTGTTGCCGCAAAGTTACACATGACTGTTCATAACATCTTTAATAACATTAGCTGAGAATTGGCAGCTTGCGTTAGGTTGCCACAGGTCTAAATTTTTCAAGTGAAATGCCCTCCGATTAACACATTAATTAATCAGGCACAACTCTGTAACCATGGATACATGAAACAAATAACACTGTCGCTTTATTTTAGCATTTGTTCGCAAGTGAACCACTGAGATGCTAAAGACAGAGAAAATAGGACTCAATAAGTTTGATATAGCATCTTCAAAAGCAGTCGGTATCTGTCAAAAGCAAAAGAACAGCAGCGAACGGGTGATATGACCATCAGATGAGCTGTTATAGTTCAAATAACAGACAGAAAATGTCAGGATACGTGCTTATAGAAGTACATATACATAGGAAGCACCCTTGCACAGAGCCAAAATTCTTCAGGAAGGATTTGATTGTGTTGACTTGGTCTCCAAATCCCTCAGATCTCTACCCAGCCCAACATGTGAGGAATGAATTGGAAAAACAAGCCTGATTCCTACAGGCCCCACCTCCCACTTGGTCAAACTACAGACACAGTGCCACCAGATGCCACAGCACATCTGCAGGGTTCTGGTGGAGTCCTTACCAAGACAGGTCAGGGCTGGGTTGGCACCAAAAGGGGAGACAGGATTCTATTGGGCAGGTGGTCATAATGTTTTGCCTCATCAAAAATAACAGCATATTCCATTCAGGTTATCAACACCAAGCGTCTAATACACCAGGGTGTGATTGCTGCAATGAAAGTGAAAAGACAGATAAAATGCCAAGTCATAAATACTGAATGGTTTCCATGACAACATTTCCAAATGATTCTGAATCAGATATTGAGAGAAACAACAAAACACAAAGCAGGTAACAGTCCCTCCAAGATTTCACGACTGTTTTTGTGAATTTTTTATTTTTTTTATTCAAAATCACTGACTTTGTGGGGATCCTATTTGTAAGGAATTTTGCGAAACCCTCATTAAGCCACTTCCAAAATCTACATCTATGAGAAAAATATTAGAAATAAAAAATAATAAAAAAAGCAGGCAAATTGAACAAATACTTATTTAATCTTTAAAGAACTTAAATAACTTGATTTTTGTTACTCCCCTTATTGATTATGGATTATAACTTGGCATCAAGTAAGGCTGAGGAGGCAGTGTAGTAAAAGTAGGAAATACTGCCACCTGCAGGCGGGAGTTAGAATCTGGAACATTTATAATAATCTCACAATTATGCATTAGGGTGGGAATGTGGGGAAAAAATGTGGGAATCTGTTGATTTTGAGTAAATTTCCGCAGTTGTGGAATTGCAAAAAACTGCAGGCACTCAAAATGTTTCTGTCGAGGATTTTGACAAACAATTGTCAGAGAAAAGCAGAGGTAGATATTTTTATTGACCAAAATATCAGTCTCTCCGTCGATGAATTAAAAACATCCCCTACTTTTCAGTTCAGGAATTGGGAATCATCTGGGATGGTATTTGGAAGAGACTTGGCTTCTGGACTACTGGCTGCGTTTCATGGTGAACCTCATGGTCTTAGACTGCCTTTCCAACGTAATGAGGTTCTGACTGCCTCCAGTGCAATAATTCCCACACAGTCTCTTTTGAGGGAGTCAGCAGTGATACAGTGAATGACTTCCTCCAAACATCTGGACGGAGAGCTAAATCCATTTTTTCAGACATCCGGCCCTTTGTTGTAATGTTGCCTGTGGTTGTAGGTCCGATAACACATGGACACATCGCAAACTCCTGGAAGACCTGGGATGCCCTGTTTACCGGGATCTCCTTGTAGTCCAGGTTTTCCTTGAATTCCTTGACTGCCTGGATAGCCAATACCATCAAAGCCTCGAGGACCCTGCATTCCTACAGAAATAAGAAGAGATGAAAAAAAAAATTGCGGTAAGACTTTTCAGGAAGTACTCGGCATCATACTTGGCAGTGAAGTTGATACATCTTTTAGAATTGAAAAGAAGATGGATTATATACGTTTTTGTTAGGAGGTCCTTGTATGTGAAAATTTCTTCATAAAACAAGATAAATTGAATACTTTGCTAAGGATGTATAAATAACTTTATTTTCTTAATTTAAATTTGAAGTATTGTCAAATGATGGTCAACTTTATTCAATCTAATGACGACTTTTTAGAAAAATAGCCGTCTAAAATAACCACATTGCAGTATTACATCTACTGAAATATCTTGCTGAAAATGTCACTCAAATTGTTAAGAAGGTGTCATGGAAAAAATAACAGAATAATTTTTATCATAGATTTCCTAGGCTACCCAAATTCCTCCTCGGATTGGTTGATCAGGCCCCCTTGATGTCTCCTTCCCCAGAAGCTTGAGCTCCTGAGCTAAGTCCAGATTTAGTGAGAAGGACCCAGAGCATGAATCAGCAGGGCTTTGTCCTGTTTAATATTCGGCTGCAATATGTTTTTGTTGTTGCTTTGTTCGCTATCCTCTTTTTAGAATGTGTCTTTATTTACTACCTTTAAGGTTGTTTTTCATTTGTACTCAGAGCTGTTCTGAATGCATAGTTAGCCAGGGTGAGAGTGACCTTTGACCTGAAATAAGTTGTTTATACTGATATTTCATTTCAGTTCTGTGGGTAAGACAAACCCCCTGATTTCAGACCAATCGTCCCTTTAGAGGCCGTGTGGTGCTGAAAGTTGATGGTACCAGATGGTTCAGATTAAAATTCACCCTCTTGTTTTCTTATCCATCTCAGAATAATCCAAAGACCAGAGTCAAAATATGGTTATATCTGTAGTTGTGGAGTAGAATCTTTGGTTTGCTGTTGATTTATGTTTTCCCTTTCTTTATCATTAATTCATCATTTGTAAGTAAATCGTAGGTCAAGTAATAGTAAACGTTACTTCTGATTGGTTACTATATTTTTTTTGGCTCATTCTTAATTGAAGCGTAAAAGTTTCTAATGATTCTAAAGAAAATCTTAATCTTGAGAAATCTACATGAATCTCATTGAGTTTCTTTGTATGTGATAAAGCTCTATGGAAAGCTCAATAATTTATTTAGAATGGTTTGAAACTATGGGACTGATTTGTGAACTTCAATGTATTTTAATGCACACCTTAATAATGCAACACAGCTGCCAGAGAAACATATGTTGCTTTTGTAATCATGTCCTGAACATTTACATTCATTAAACCAGCAGCGGACACGGTAACCTCTATGTCCAAATTACAGAAGTTACTCAAGCATATACCTAAAATCTCAGAAAAATGACTTTGGTTAGGATGATAGCATACCTGGCTGTCCAGGAGGTCCTGGAGGTCCTTTGTAACCTTCTCCTTTGCTGCCTTTGGGCCCTCTCTCTCCGATGTCCCCTGAGAACATAAACATTTTCTTTAACAAAAAAAAAAGAAAAACCCTTTCATTTCATGCTACACTAACAGGTAAATGTACCAAAACGCTGCCAGCCCTCTGGGCTTTCTATTTGCCCGTTTACAACCATTTTAGTGACAATAATACATAACGGAATGAATTCTCTCAATCAGGATTTGTTTCGGATATTTCCATTTTCATCTCGGTTGTTTAAAATTTACTTTACATCCAGTCCACCCATTAAAGCTACATTTCTTGGGCAGGGCCATTTTGGCCACAGGCCAGCCAAATGGATAATGCTTTTGAAGAAAGTAAGTGGGATAGATGCATTCATTAGTGCGCATACAAAGTCATTTGCAGCAACTTTATTGATGATTATTCTCTCAAACACATTTCATCTTTTTTTTTTCTTCAGCATTCATTTGATTGCACCGGATCTCACTGGTAATGGACCGGAGCTTCACCTTAACCACAGACTTGTTCAAATCCAAAGAACCTCTAAATGCCCCCCTGTTCCCTGTCCTCACTGGATTCAAATGAAACATCAACTATATCAAGGTTGATCTTTTTAGGGTCATGGCGTAGACCCCTGGGCTGCTGTTGTTTGATCAAGTGAAAAACTTCACCGTGCATTTTGAGCCTGAAAGAACTCCATAAGGAGGCGGATCATCGACATACTGCCAGCATACTGGACGCTGTGGTGTTCTTCCCAGTCTCCTCCGAAGCAAAACTGAAACTTCCAAGAATTCCACATGATCTGATCAGTTTCAGGAAACCGTTGGGTGATGTCAGACCCTGGAACCTTGACGGGAATTAGCTGAGTCATACCAGTCTAGGGCGGGGATTTGATGTGTTTATGAGAATATATGTGTAGTTCTGTAGCTTCACGTGTCAAAGTGGCAACCTGCCCAAGTTCTAACCTGCTATAACCAAATAGGTTCAGTCATCACAACTGATTCCTTGATAATATTTTATCTGCATTCAAAGCATAAATCTTATCAGTACATTCTCTCTTAAAATTCACATTTCTTTCCACAAAAGTGAATGCATATCTACACAAACGGTTGGTCCCTTACCAGCTGCATGTAGCACATTTTTGCAAAACAGAACATGGAGCGGATGAGTGGGAGGAGTTGCTTCAGGATGCAAAAGTAATAAAGTGCAGTGAAGGATGTGTCATTGAGTTTTAAACTGCATGTTTTCCCAGTGACGGTGGTGGGAAGTTTCAACATAATCTGCAATTTAAGATGTATATAAATCTGATTTTGTTCTGGTTTGATTGGCCATTATTTTGTCAGCACAAAATGGTGACTGCACAGTCACCATTTTAAACACATCTTATTATTTCTGGAATCAGTAGTAAAATATGTTGAGGCCTGTATTCATAACAAATGGACTTGAAAAGAGGAAACCTTGTGAAGATTCTGATTGTTTTTCACCTCCATGAAATAAGGAAAGGAAACAGATGAGACAAATCTGTCCATACGTGTTGGCTGGTTTTCCTCCTAATTCAAAACGTGTCAGGTCAAACCTTTGATGCCTGCCGGACCCTGCATTCCAGGAGGTCCTGGGTAACCTGGAGCACCACTTCTTCCGGGGTAGCCTGCAGCTCCCATGGACCCTTTGGGTCCTGGTGCTCCGGGCTCACCCGGGGGTCCCTTCACAGTGTTGCAGCTCTCACATGTTGCTTGGAGGGCGAGGCTCTGGAGGAGTGCTGGGAGCTGGTCTGCAGGTACAGTCACAACATAAATGATCCATTTTTAAATATGAGAGTTTGATCAATGATCTAATAAGAAAATGTTTTGGTGTTAATTTGGAATCCAACAGCCACTGAAATCATTAAACTCATTGGTACTAGTTTCCTAGTTTAAGGAAAGGTGGTTGTTGTTTGTCTTACACCTTTCTTATTAATAGCAGCCATTTTGATGTTGCTATCTTTGTAGAAAGGTCTTATTGTACATATGGTGCCTTCTAATTGTTTTACTGCATCTTAAACCTTCACATTTTGTCACATCACAACCACAGACTGTATATCACAGATCTGTTGCTTACGCGTTCATCCATCTCTTAGCCAATACTTTACAGAAACACCTTTTGCTTCAGGTATATCTGTCCGTCCTTCGAGGTGTCATCTCTTGGTTCAAAAGAAGCAGTTCAAGAAAAGTACCTTAAAATGACAGATTTCATTTTACACCTCTACTCACTGAAGTTTTTGCCTTTTCTGTTCAAAACAGCTTAAAATCAGTCGGATCAGATGGAGAGCATTTCTGAACAGCAGTTTACAAGTTTTGGCCATAAATGTTCAGTCGGATTAAGGTTTGGTCTTTGACTGGACCTTCTTATTCATGAGCATGAACGAAAACTCATGAGAATATTTTAGACTTTTGTTTCTAATTTGTTTTCTAACTGTGATTGGGGCATTGCATTATTACATACTGTGAAGCTAGAAGGAGGTTTGCTCTTACTTTTATATTTTTAGAAAGTTATGATGTGTAACCGTACCTACAATTTTTTTTTTTCAGGCTCCTGAGAGATTTAGAAGCTCTTGAAAAATGCTGGATTTAATCAGTCAAGATTTAATGTTTTTCAGTCTTTCTCGACTTCAAACATCCTTCAACCCTTCCACGGTCTTAAGAGTCATTTGGCCTCCGTGAGCTTTTCACCCTCAGGTATTAATCAGATATCAGTTTAAAATTAAATTAATACCTGAGCTACAACCCAATAGGAGTTGGAAAGGAGGCTTCATGGAGGGAGAGCAGAACCAAAGAGCAGAGAGAGAAGGAGGAAGTCAAACCGTCTCTCCCATTGACCGTAAGGGCTGAGGATCACGTCCCCTACTCCAGCATCTCTCTAATCGAACAGCCAGAAAGGGATTTGAAGAGGAGCGTCAAAAGCAAAAGAGCTGGATTAGCAGAGCTTCCCAACATCTGATGATGTTGCAGTAGAATATCTTCTTCAGTCAGAGGCTTCTTCAGATTTACTGCAAAGCTGACTGCTACCAGAGCTCCGTTCTCCCTACAGCATCACCATCCACCACTCTTTGAAGAAACTTTGATGATATGAGTTTCAACAATATTTGATTTTCCCTTTGGGATAAAGTATTTTTGAATTGAACTGAACATGCTTTCACTGGTCCATTATAACTCTGGCTGTATGTTTCGGGTTATTGTCCTGCATGAACTTTCATCCCGGCCTCAAGGATTTTGCAAATTGGCACAGGTTTTCCTGTGCTCTGTATTTCCTTCCATCTATGTTCCAATCTACTCTGGGGCGGGAAGAAAAGTATGATGAAAGTATGACAAAAGTATAACGTATAGTATTTATAGTGGGGGTAGTGTATTTACTCTGGTTTTTTGTTTTACAAAGCATTTAATAAGCCAAGGTCTCATTTGACCAGATTGTTCCTCTTTAATGGTTTCCTGACAGGGAAACTTTAAAAAAGCAATGGACTGTGGATATGGACAGTCAATTGCTGTTCTGCATGCTGCTGAAGGGCAGAAGCTGAGAATGCAGGGCATTTCATAGACAAAACTTGACCAACTCTACCAATCCCGATTCCACTGAAAGTGCAGCCCTTTCCTTGCAGATTTTTCAGTCAGTCTCTGCAGAAGACGTTTCTGCAAAAACTTCTCTTAAAGCAGTTGATGCTGCTTTAGGAGATTCTAGGAGACTAGAATCAATTAGCAGTTGATTCTAATCTCTTAAAGCAGGACATTAGCTGAGTAAGTTAAAGATTTTGCATGAAAGATAATAAATACATGGTGGTACTTGGTTTACAGTCAGAGGGCAGTTAGCAGAGTATTCTTAGCAATTTGAAGCTGTTGGTGTAAAAAATGATCAACAGGAGGAGCAGCGCCGCCAGTCTGGGCCCAAAGAGAGAAGAGAGTTGTGCTCTATTCTCTGAATTAGAATGATGAGTTTATGACTCATTTCCCAATGCTACAATTAGCAGGATAATTTATCAAGCTAATGTGCTGCATTGCATTAGAATAGAAGGAAACTGGTGAATGACTTCTTAAAACTAAAATGTATGATTGATTGATTGATAGATAGATAGATAGATAGATAGATAGATAGATAGATATATAGATAGATAGATAGATAGATAGATAGATAGATAGATAGATAGATAGATAGATAGATAGATACTTTATTAATCCCTTTGGCATTTTCCTTCAGGGAAATTGTAGTTCCGTTTATCTTAAATGTCAATCCGGAAAGCATTAAGAGTGATTCACTTTCTCCACATTTTGTTATGTTATAGCTTTATTTTAAATTATATAGAATAAAAATAAAAATGTGCTTTTTGAGCAAATTATTCTCTTTGCTCAAAAAGTCTACAAATACCCAAAGTTTTGTGTGTGTGTGTGTGTGTGTGTGTGTGTGTGTGTGTGTGTGTGTGTGTGTGTGTGTGTGTGTTTTTGAAAATTTATAAAATATGAAAAAAATGTCTGATTTCTATAAGCATTTGCAATATAGCTCAAAATGGAGCTGTTTCCACTGATCACCTCTCAGATGTTTGTAGAACGTAAATGTAACAAATTCAGTTGGAGTTCCACCACTAAATAAAACAGATTACGTGCGAACAAACCTGAAAAAGTCACCTGAATATGTTTGCAAGCACTGTGTGGAAACCTTTAATGGACTTTCTTGAATGTTAATAAAAAAAAATTCTAATTGTACTTTTCAGTACTTGTTGTTTAAAGTTATATTTAAAGCTTAAGCACTCATTGTTTGTGTTTTTAATTTGGCGGTAAAAAGGATTAAAACCATACGTACTGCGCAAAACATCCGCACACATCTTAAGAAGATGTTCATCTGAAGGAGATTTGCCCTGAAACACACAAATATGCCATAAGTCAAGAGAAGAGAAACAGGAATACACACATCTTGTCTTTAGCTATGCCTGCTCTACTCTACTTTACACGGTTCTTGTGGTTTTCCAGCTCTCTGTGGGAGGGGTCACTAGCAGGCGGCCAAAGGGCTGAAAAGTAACATGATATGATCTGTGCGCGACACAAAAACATTTTCACCTCGTCATTAGACCTCGGTCTCATTTCCAGTATTACTGTTTTACTTAAAGCTCAAAATACTTTCAGTCGTTGTGCCGGTCAGTCATATTTGTGACTGTTTGCACCGACTCTCAACCTTATCAACTCAGAAAGCTGTGTTTCCATTGACATTTCGAAAATACATTTGCTTAATGGGAACAGTCAATTTTGAAAAAAAAAAAAAAAACTCTTGTTTTTCTGTTAAAAGTTTTGGGCTAGAATGAGGATTTTTTTTACAGTTTTGAAATTGGTTTATCACTTTTTCCGTATCATGAGTCACATGATCAACAACCGGATGTTGCCACTGGCACAAACTACAAAGACGACGACAACAGGTAGTAGTTGGAGGATGTTGGCGCGGAATGTTTTTTTAATGAATTCTTTCATGAACAAACTTATTCCCGTGTGATTTTAATTGCATTTCTGATTTAATGGGAACACTGCAATTGCAAAATTGTGTTTTTTCTACACTAGTTGAATACTGTAAAAGTTTTGCAAACATTTGTAATGGAAACGCAGCTGGCGTCACATACAAAATTGTTTTAGTTTGAGTTTTTGTACGTAGCCATTAAAATTGACCTTGATGCGAACAAGTCCTGTAGACATCTGCCTTGAGAGAAAGTGCACTTAAGTGTATAGGGACCTTCAAACATCAATCAGGTCTTTCAGCCATTAGAGAAGTGCCGGTATCATTAAGCTTGTTGTATCCAGCTGAGCATCAAAATCTGAAGGGTTTTTACTTACCGGTTTTCCGGGATATCCAGGTTGGCCGGGCTGACCCGGAAGTCCATCTTGGCCAGGAAATCCCCGGGGACCAACAATACCCAAATGGCCTGTATCACCCTTCTTCCCTTCTGGCCCTCTTGGCCCACTTTCACCTTTTAATCCCCTCTGAGGGAAAATGCACAAAGTGTCACAATAGTATGAATGTTGGAACTGAGAGCAAAACCAATTTTTTATATTTTCTTTGCTGTTATTGTCCTTCGGTACAAACAAGTACAATGCCTTACAAAAGTACCTATACCCCTACAGTTAAAAGAAATATAAATATACATTTATGCCACTTTCCAACTTCTTTGTCAAAAACAGAAACTCATACACTAACTATGCACTGTTACACTGTTTTGTAATAAACAATGCATAAAATGTATAGACGTTTGTGGTTGTTACATAAAAAAAGTTAGAATGTTTTACTGTCTCACTAAATGACATTTCTATTCTATTCTATTTTATTTTATTCTATTCCATTCTAAGGCTTTTGTATTGTATTTACATTCATTCAAGAAGTTTGGTCCAATTAACAACATGTATTTATTGAACCAAACATCATCATCAAAGGAAAAAAGATCAAGAAAAAGAAAGAAGTAAGGGAACAAATGAGTAAAACAATGATAAAACCTATAAGTAGACGACTTTGACAAACACATCATCAGTTTAATCTAAAGATCTTTTTCAGTGTAACATAAGCAATGAAACTGAAAACAGGAAGGCTGGCAAACACTAGAAAGTGAAGTAGAGTTGTATTTTTTCTGACTTTTTTTGCCTTAGCTTTGCAGAATACTACTATATATAGCTACTACTATACTGACTGTCTGGTTGAAACGACGCGTGTGACGTGTGAGGCAAATGAATGTACGTAGCTGAAAATAGACACCAACATCGGTAGCCTACAAGGTACTTGTTAAGCTTAAGGTTCTGTATTGATATTAGCTAGTCATCTTTTAGCTAACATTACCTGCATCCAACAGCTTTACTCAACTCAGTCGGTTAGTTTGGAGGGAAAAACTGAAAAGTTCTTCGCGTTTTGCTGGTTTGCTGCCGTGATTCTAACACAAACCTACGTAGCTCCGCACAGGTGGAAACCCAGCGCGAGCGTTGTAGCGCTCATGTTGCGATTAAAGGCGGCTCGGAAAAACAGGTTACAACATGTTAACGGATTAAACAGTTTTAACTGCTGATAAAAGTGACAGAGGACACAAATATAGGAAGTGTGGAAGCCTCTACTGTATCAAATTGACATAGGAATAACAGAGAGTTGGCCATTCTAAGGTAAAAACCCAGCGCATACAGTGTTCATGTTTTTTTTTTTCCATCCAGACAGCTTCCCGCGCCCCCCCCCTGCAATGACATGGCACCCCCTCTAGGGGGCGCGCCCCACAGTTTGGGAACCTCTGACTTAAAGAATCACTGAGCTATGTGACCTAGTGGGATTGCTTTTGGTGTCTTTCACTAATATTGGCACTGCAATCAAAGAAAAGTTGTTTCTGATCATCTTTGATTTTTGTATGTTTGCCATACAGATGTGTTAAAAGAAGTAACATTTGCATATAACCAGCTGGAGGAGTTCTGCAAGAAGGCTATGCTGCTTTCCAGTCCATTACTGGTTTTTCATTACAAAGCTTGTTACATAATTTAGCACTTAGTAATCTATTTCCTACATTGCCGCTGTGGGAAACTGCATCTTCATAAATTTTGAGTTTCCACACAGTGCAGTAGGTACTTGACATTAAGTGCTTTTTAGATGTAAATGTTTCCCAAAGTGGTGGCAGATTTCCCCCAGGCATGAGGAATTAGCTCTTAGTCTTCTTCCACTGCAGACACTTGATGGAGCTACTTATTGTGCTCCAAAATAAGAGCTTTACAAACCTCTCCTTTCCATCCTTTGGGTCCCACATCACCCTGGCAGGAAACAGAAAATTGGGAAGGCAGAAAGGTGGGGAGGTAGAAGAGGAGATAGAGAGAGAGGGGGGCAATTAGTTGTAGCCTTTCGTGTATTTTGCTATTTCCACTGCTTGGAAATCATGGGTAATTTCAACACAAATATAAGAACTGTGGTCCACTGCCTATTCATGTTTTTTCTGTTGAACATAACTAAGTAATTTATTGAAAATCAAACAAAAATGCAGATTTGGAAGCTAAAATGCTACTTGAAACCGAAACGCTTGTTGGCTGACATTTTCAAAGCAGCCAACTAAAGAGCGCCATTTATTTTCCTTGACGCTGATTGGCTGAACCTCCCAGAGCAGAAATAAAGAAGACATTGGATGTTAGCTTCTGCAGTTGAGCTATAACAGTTTCTACTATTGTAGCACTACAACACACTAAATATTTTTTTATGTTAGTACTATTAAAATAAGGAATTATGTGTGTGCTGCTCTTGAAAAACATCACAGGTCAGCCATATTTTAACTGATCCATAAATATGGCTTTATGGAATCATACAGCAAAGAAAACTATAAAATTAACAATTCCAACAAGCCAACCAGTTTTTGGAGTTTTTTAACATAATTAATTGCAATTTATTACTATGATTAATCCAAATTCTTGCCATAATTAGAAGCTTTTCACAATAACCATACGATATGATAATCCCCACCCCAAACTGTGATGACTGTTTGGTGATTTCAGCAGTTTTCAAATATAACAGAAAATGTGACTTAAAATGGTAAACATCACAATTATCTGCTGGAGTTTTTCGTGTGAGATCATGCTCGTGCTGCTGTCAGGAGCTTCATATCCACACGGAATTTAAAAATACAAAGACTTTGCTGCCCCCTACTGGAAGAACAGACACTCACAGGTACGCCGGGAGTTCCTGGTTCTCCATCTTCTCCTCGCTGCCCCTGTAAACAGACAAAACATGATTGTCTGTCTCCTGCTACAGTCTGTGTGTATGTATTATATAGAGAGGGTAGCAGTACTATAATAGAGGGTTATAACTATTCCTAGCTACAAAGGGAGGTCATGTGTGGAGAGGAAGCTTTGTGGGCTGAGATTCAGTGTCAGCTTCTCCCCTATTGGTCAACATCAAGATCAAAATAAGGTATGTGACAGTGTGACACTAAATAAGGGGAATTATTTAGGGGAATTCAAAAACTGCCAGTTTTGCCGGTTGTTTATAAGAAGTGTTTCTTATAAACACTTCTTGTGGTTGAAATACACTTTTCACAGGACCACAGTGATCCTCTAAAAGTGATACTCATTTAATCCTAGCTGAGACTTTTTTTTGAGAATTTAGTAAAATGCCCATCCTGTGTAAAAAAAAAAATTATAACTAGTAAAGAGAGAACACATATGATGACCTCAAGTTGATGGAAGGTTCCTAATGTTACAGTATATGGTTAGTTCTTAAGAAAATAGTTGCTCAATCATGGTACAGTAACTAACTAATTTGGTTTGAAGACAGAAATACATAAGGAAAACAAATAATGATAAAACAATTATTATTTTTTATTATTACTTTAATCTGAAATATTTGATTTGGGATGATTGTATTTTGCAGCTGTGGTGAGAGGTGAAGATTTTCCACCGTACCCGGTTTCCTTTGGAGCCGCTCTCTCCTCTCTCCCCCTGAAAACACAACCCAGAACTTTAGACTCCATGAAATCATACAGCCAGGTAATAACACGTAAACTAAATGAGAACCTGATGTTACATTTATGAATAGTGGCACCATTAGACTTTTTTCCCTTACAAATGTGCAAAAATTACAGTGTTTCCATTAAATAATAATTTAAATTTAAATCACACATAAATGTGCTTGTTCATGTGATAAAAATAAATGGCATCAACAGATGAAAACATGAGACATATTCATAATGCAGTCATCTATCAGCCAATAAGAGGAGACATTGGCGTCTTGAATTGGATTGACATTGGAGCGACAAGCCCCGCCTACATGATGGAATGACACAACTTTTTGTGAACTGTGTGATGCTGTGAGAGCTCTGCTGGAGCCAGCTGCACAGTGTCCAAAAAGATAAAAACAAACTATCATCCTGCAGCTACTTACAGTTGTTTTTGTAATTTGTCGTTTACGTTAGTATTAACCTCCAGCTGTTGACCATGTGACTTGTGTGATGCGAAAAAACATCTATTTTGATACTACAAACCACAAAACCACCTCATCCTAGCACAAAATCTTTTACTGAAAAACATGAGGTTTTTTTCAAAACTGGCATGTTTCCATCAGGCAAATTTATTTTTATAATTTCAATTTTATGTTCAGTGGAAACACAGCTTGTGTCTTCTTGTTGAACAGAAACAATGCCCAGTGCGAACAGGAGAGAAAACTTAACACCTACTGCCAAAGAAGTGTGAAGGACGTTTTTACACACTTAAAACGAATCATGTCATTATTGCACAAAATCAATAAGTATATTATGCTGTAAACATTTTCAGAATACAACATGGGCATTTTAAACATTTCCAAAAGCTCTGGAGCAAATATTTACTCTGAAAACGGTTGTCATCTGAAGACCTCACTCAGTGTGGATCTGTCTGTACGTCTTGCTGATATTGGTTCTCACCTTATGGCCTTTCAAGCCTGGCCGCCCTGCAACCCCCGGTTGGCCCGGAAAGCCTGGCTCCCCTGCCAAACCCTGGAAAGGTCAAAGGTTATAGATCTTTGGAGAAGCACATCATTTCTTTTAAAAACGTTTTTCATTAAATTGGTATACAGAACAAAACATCTATGAAGTGA
Source organism: Poecilia mexicana (assembly GCF_051168715.1). Taxonomy (NCBI): domain Eukaryota; kingdom Metazoa; phylum Chordata; class Actinopteri; order Cyprinodontiformes; family Poeciliidae; genus Poecilia; species Poecilia mexicana. Next base: position 1,349,363 of record NW_028263389.1, read on the forward strand.
TTTAAATTCATATTAGGTTCTTTATAAACAGTCATTTCAGTCTCAAGTTTTTTTACATGGTTTTGGATGCTGTGCAGCTGGAAGGTTATTGCTCTTCCTTCCTTTTTTTTTTTTTTGCTTTCGGACAATTATGGTGCATATCCATGGCAACAAGGTATTGTTTTTGCAACTGGAAGCAGCTGGTCAGTACCTAAACGGCTCAGAAGCTGCTACCCTGATATTGAACTGTTAGCATTTCATGACAGCCATAAAACTGTCATACAGCAACAGTCTTCAGTCAGAAGTCTTATCTGATTTGTTGTAAGACTGGCTGCTACCATCTAAAAGGACTCTTTGAAGATAAAAATTCAATTGAGTTGAAATTGTCAGTCAGGCTACAAAATCTTTGCTAGTATATCTTTAAATTAAATTGCTTAATATAATAAGATTTTAATGCGGTTTTGCTTCTAATGTGGCTATTTTAAGATGCTAACCTGAGCTTTATGTTTCTCTTCTTTCCATGATCTTTTTTTACATAATTGAAGGATCAAAATGAGATTTCCAGCTGCACTTGTTAAAAAGGAGTCTGCATGAACACTTAACTTTGGTAGTGAACGTTGTCATTCAAATAATATTTAAAAAAATATGGGCAGTGAATATGTTTCCAACATGTTAACTTACTGACTATAATTCAAAAAGTATTTTTATGCTTTCAAATATTAAAATGTAAAATTAAATCCAATCAAATGTCTGCTTCCAATGGACATTACAGCTGAATAGAAGAAACTGAGTTTGTTGAAAGATGCCTGTTCATGTTACCACTGGGTGTTTTCTAGCTGGATGTCAACACCTTGTTGAAATATTCTTTGTTTTCAACAAGATAAAATGAGCCAAAACACATGAACTACATTTAGCAGGTTACTTTTCTAAAACCCACAAGCAAATCTTCACTCACTTTTAATCCTGGAAGACCAGGAGGGCCGACAACTCCTGGTTCACCACATGAACCCTGTGGGCAGGAAAAAGAGAAAATGTGAAGACGTCATCCAGCTCTGAAACAAACTGTAAATCTGCATTTAACCATCTCAGTCACCAGCACATTGGTATCACACCATATATGTATTTTACTGGGCTTTTCACAGAAGGCTTCCTGGAGGAAATTTGAATATTATGATCGGATATACTCTCAACTGGTTCCATCCTCTTCACTGTTTAACTTGCTGTGATGATCACAACAGGTCATTCAGAGGCCACATGACTTTTCTTAAGAAGAAAATGGCATCACTCTTGGTAGAATTTGAAGGCTCACTGGTTTTATATTTTTGTCAAAGCTATAGGATTGTGGTGTGTCGAAAAAACCCACAATTTTGCAATTCAGGTGTTTCCATTATATGAGAAACATAATTAATCCAACATGAATAAGTTTATTCACACGATAAGGGATGAAAAACAGGCTGCACCATCATCCTCCTGCTACTTCATAGTGGTCGCATCTGCCATCCGGTTGTTGGTCATGTGACTCGTAGGATGTGAAAAAGTGCTTCCAGTTACAGTTTTGCTAAATAAACCAATTTCAATATGACCAAAAAATTGTCAATATTGTTGTGTTTCCATTAAGCAATTTTATTTTCGAAATGTCAAATTGCACAATTATATGGTCAATGGAAACGCAGATAGTGTTGACAAAAATCTGCTACCACCTGAGTTGGATGAAGATCACAATAAAAACCTTAATGTTGGGTGTGAACGTGAATGTTGGATGGCTATGTAATATAACTGCTTATACTGCTCAATACACTGACCTTGGGACCAGCTTGGCCGATTTCTCCGGGTTGTCCCTGGGGTCCCTGGACTCCCTGGAAAGACAGACAGAAAGGAGACACAGTGCTGGTTTTCAACCAAGAAAACTACACAAAACTCACATCATCTGTGGTGGTCACACATTATTTCAATAAAATAAGAAAAACATAAAAACATACAGTTGACATATTGAGCAAAACAGTATCAAGCTGCATCAAAAGCCTGGCTTTGTTATTGTTTGTATGTCTTCCAATTATAAAATAAATACTTATGAATAGACTGGTTTTTATATGGGTTTTAAATGCAAATGTATTAATAAGCCTTACACATTTCCACATTTTGTCACATTAAAGCTACACACTTCATTGTATTTTACTGGGATTCATGTGGCTGGAGAAAACAAAGGAGAAGATAATTGTGAAGTGGAAGGAATACAAATAAAAACCTGACGCGTGTCATGCATTTGGCTTGGCTTGTGGAGTTTTTTTTATGGTTTTTCTCTTGACAATGGTTTTCTTCTTGCCACTCTTGTCCAAATTCTTTATTTACCATATGTATCATGAAAAATCCCAATAAAATACAACAAAAGTTGGTGGTTGTAACATGGCAAAAATATGAAACGGTTTAAGGGAAGTGAATACTCTCACAAGGCACTCTGTTTGTAACCTACAGTGGCTGAAGCTGTCCAGCAGGCTGTGCATGCTCTCAGGAGGGTGTGAGAGACAAAGGCAGTCACTTGATACTGAAAGACACATTTGTGTGCTGACTGATTCAGGCCGATTTGTTAAAACAGGAAGCTCTTCATTGTCGCCCTGTTGATCCGTTGAGTCCCCAGGTCATGCTGGGTCAGATTACATCCTTACATTTTATGACACGGTAATTTGTAATGCTTTGGTCTGCACACCAGAGGGCAGCATACATTAAAAAACAAAAACAAACGGTTTGAACTCTCCAAGAATCAGTGTGTGACTGAGTTTAGATTCTCTCCACACTAATTCACTGGTGCATTAATCAGACCGATGTCTGGATACCCACTGTGGACAACAACAGTGGGTATCCACGGCACCCACTGACGGTACATGTATTCTGTCATACATTCGCTCTCAGAAGTCTTCACACCCGCATTATAGTGCTGTGTTGTTTTTTTATTGTTATTGGTTTATAAAAAAAATGTTTGGCAGCTTGGGGAGATAAAAAAAAAACATTTATTGCTTATATTGAACAATCAGTATAAAAACCCAACACGCCACATAGTTGATATTGGATTTTGGCCCAAACTTGATGAAAAGACAACACTAATAAAAATAGCCATCTACATCGACCCTTCAGGAACTGCAGGAATTTTCCTGCTGCTTGTGTTTCACATGTTATACTGGATTCATAGATTCTCTCCACATGTTTGGACTAAGAAGAGGGTTGCAAATCAGAATTATTTTATTCCAAAAAAAAAAAAAAAAAACATCTAGATGTGGCTATAATCTCACAGCAGAATGCGTTCAAATTGGAACTTTTGGACTGTCTGTTGTTTTTTCAAATGGAACTGAAGATGGTATTAAGAGAGAGGAATTTTTGAGGAGTTCCAACAATCCAGGACTAGATCTAGTCAATTACCAGAGATTCATCTCTCTGTCTTCACCACCCATGAGAAATGTTAGAGGAAGACTAAATGTTGTCCTACTGACCCAAGTATTGACAACAGTACCAATAAATGTGTCACAGGTGATTTTATATTTTTTTATTTATTGAAGGCATTCTTCATCAGGAGTTCCAAAAAATAAGGCCAGAGCAGTATCTTAGAGGGTGGAAAGGTGACTGATTATCCAAAAGTGTTTACAGATTGTCACTCCCATAGCGAGGACCAAACCCATCCTCCTCTACCTGCTTTAATGCTCACTTTTAGCTATGTTACATTTCTAATACATACAAATTGGGGGGGGGGAAAGTATTTGTCTTTTCTTACTAATTGAGTCCAGACAAAACATTTTAAAACTTGAAAGAGTACTAACCAGGTTTCCTTTCAGACCAGGTGGCCCCTGAAGCCCAGCTAAGCCTTGTTCGCCCTAACAATGGATTCAGAAGCATAGGAATGTGTTACGGATGTTAAACCAACAAGAACACCAACAAAAGACAGTTCAGACATTACCGGAGATCCCGGTGGGCCCGTTTCACCAGGAGGTCCGATGGGGCCCTGTGGATGGCAGAAGAACAGAAAGTTGAGATGAAATTTACTTCCCGTTAAGCCAAGTTAGAGAAGGGTTTTGATAAATATCGCTTTATATTTACGGATGGAAAGCACTACATGTAGCTTTTTACAGTACTTGGAAAAAATATTATAGAACAAGAATTTCTCCACAGCCTCCATCATGCTAACATTTTCTGTTATTCTGAAAGAGTTAGAATATTTCTTCAGATTCCTTCTTAAAGTACATCTTGACAACCCAAAGCAGGAAGAGTAACTTTATATTTTTTCCATCTTGGAGTTTTACAATTTGAAAAACAATCTTTGAAACACTGGAGTTGTGTTGGAACAAATCTGTTTATGGCAGTATGAATAGGAGGTGATAGCTTGCATTTTCTTGCTTGACCAGGCATTTTTTTTCATAGGTAAAGGTGATGATTTTGAGCGTGCTGAAAAAACAGAAATCTTAAAGCAAATCAAAAGCCAAAGCCCCAAGGCCTGCCTGCAAAGAGCTAAAGGTTCAAACTTTGAAAACATGCTTTAGTGCCAAGTTTTAACATGTTCTTTAACATATTTTCATTACTTGAATATAGAGCACGAAAGATGATCCTTAGCAGTGTGTTTGGATAAGTCCAGAATCAACAGGTTTTTGCATGGCAAGATGAGTTCAATCATAAATTCTGGAATGACTGCTGTTAAAACAACATCACCTGTGCTCTATCATTTTAGTATGTCTGTGATTATCATGTTTACTACCACCTTATTACTACTGTTACTGACCCACACAGATAGATGAAAGAACCAATACACAATGATGTAATATTTTACATCCCTTTTATTTTAGTAGAAAGACACTGAAATAAAATACACTTGAGTTAAATCTAGAACATTTAATAAAATGTACTTTCTCAAATTAGTTTAATCTAGTTGTTAACATAATTTCAGACATCTTGGTTCTCCTCCTAGGTTAAACAGGAGAATAGTTAACAACTGGTTTGTCATTTACATTTTCCTAACAACTAAAGGGTAAATTGTAAAGAACTACATCTTGGTAATAAATTTGAATCAAGCATTAGCACTGGTGCTAAACAAGCTAATGCTGAATACAATCTTAGCATTGCCTGCATAGGAATTCTTTCCCTGATACTTAGCAACTTCTCAGATCCCCTTGACAACACTTTTAAAAAAATTAATAAATAAATGGTTACTGTTGGAGACTGATGTGAAAGCATATCTCATTGATTTATTTTATTTTTCAGCTTCTCGTCATCTACATTTAGCTCTCCATTGTGACTGTAGTCATTTTCAACCCGTATCTTTCAGCTCTGTCATTAGGTCTGTGGATGGATGAGAATGCATGATCTATGTGAAGCTCAATCTGCTCCTCAAAACCAAATCATACTTCCACCCTGAGGAGAGCAGACGGCAAGCACGAGACAGCGAGACAGAGAAATTATTAGACTAAATTAACCAAGAGCAAGGAGGAGTTGAGCTTTTCTTTCTGATAGTTACAACTTTAACAGCCAGTAAGTCCAGTTTGTAACCAAATTCCAGGAGTTCTGTTTTCTTTTTTAACACAGTAATGTCATTAGAACATATCTCATTATTGAGCGTATCCCAAAGCAGTGTGTAGCTACTGTTAGCATGAGACTTTGAGAAGCAAAGGCAAACTGTTATTTAGAGCCTTCATCAGAAGGCCAGTGCTTCAAGCTAGGTTATGCTACTAGGCCAGTGTTTCCAGAGCACTAATTAGCCGCATCCCCAAGTGCGCAGATAAGGAAGACTCTAGTCTAGATGTTAGCTTCTGTGGTAGTGCCACAGTTAGCATCTGCTTGACAGCTTCCTTTTGTCTCTAAACTAAAGGACTCTTTCACATTATTCTAAAGTCTGGATCACATTTGATGATCTATGGGTCTTCTTTTACAAACAGGGTTTGCGTGTCTGTGAGTAGAACAGTAAATCTTCAACTCGATGGAATGAACATGGAAACATTTTTATGATGATTGTGTTACAAGATAATAAATAGTACAGTAAAACTGTATGGAACCATAAAACTAACTGCATTCAGAGTTGAAGATTCCTGTGAGTCTGAATAGGGAGGGGGAGTTTGGCTTTACGTTCCAGCGGGGAGTCTGCTCAGCACGCAACACTGCAAGCAGTATGGATGTACAGAGGAGTGTGTGCTTCCACCAGTGTGTAAATGTGGGTTTCACCTATAAAATAGAATGATCAAGCATTGCAAAATACATGTTAGGGAATATCTGGATTTCACTAATCAAAAGGGGACAATGAGCGAAAGACAGAAAAATAAGAACTTTTTGTTGCTTTGTTTATGTATTTGAATGTGCAGTCATAACTGTTTTCTATAAATTGAGAGTGTGGTTGTGGTTGCAGGGTGTGACTGTGATGAGTTTTCCACTCAGATACTAAAATGTGGACATTTAGAGTCTCGGTGTGTATGTTAGTTTCAAAGGGTAGAGTTTTATCTTGAGGATTTAAAACGGTTAATGTTCTAGGGCTTCTTCTCATATAACTGTATGATATCTTTGTCTGAATCGCTGTTCACCAATCAACTAACATTTTGTACCCCCAAAACAAGTCCGACTTCAGTATAAAGCATCTCTGGAATGTTTCCTGTGGGATTAGGCTTGTCTGGGGTTGAGCTCCAATGGTTCTATGAGGTTGGAACCAGATAAGGACCTTGTTATAAAGACCATGGCCATACATGTACTCACAAACGTAATATTTATGTGAACTCACCGGGGCACCTTTAGGTCCAACATCACCAGCTGGTCCAACATCACCTGTCTCCCCCTGAGGAGACAAGAACCATGGCAGTGCATTCCACATTAAAAACAATGATGATATTAGATTCACTGGACTATTTTTGTTTGTTTGCTTTGTTTTGATGTCCTATTAAAATTGTCCAACGTCTTACATCTGGTAGGCAACAATCCTCTATCTATCTGCTCTCTGTAGCAGAAACTTATTTGTTTATTTAGAATATATTATGCACAGAGATAATCATAGAAATGTAAATACACCAGAATTACCCAAAGGGCTATTATACATCTGTGTTTCCCAGCAGGTTGAATTGATAAAACAATAAAAGAAAAACAGGAAACTGTCAAGCACACAAGGCAAGGCAGGTGCATTTTCACAGCGCCATTCAACAATGGAAGGATTGAAAACAAAAGAGGAAGCAAAAGGAAGAATGTTAAAACCTAACATACAAGATTTTTAAAAAATAAAAGTAAAATTTGACATTTGTGGGAAAACAGCAGTCTCTCCTTATTTAAAGGAACCAACAGCTTATGCACATCTCAGCTTTTCAGGTAGTTTGTTCCAGAGCCAAGATAGCCTAGAAGTTAAATCCTACATTCCCCTGGTTGGTTGTGGGAATGCAGAGTGAAGAGGAGCTAGCATGCTCCAGACCTGAAATGTAGTTAGGTCCAAGACCATCCAGAGTCCTATAAGATGTCAACGACATTTTAAAAAGCCAGTGCAATGATTTAAAGACCACTGTGACATTGCATGAGCTATTTGACTGATTTTTTATTTTTAACAGATACTAACATAAAGACACCATTTTAATGGTCTGCTGATTTTATTTTCCTTTTGTGCTGCTGAGCTTAATCAATCCAATTGGAAATTCATTAGTCTGGATGTGTTTTTGCATGTTGTTGCTCTTTGACATCTGTTTATCCAGATAAGTAGAATGCAGCTCCAGTAGAACCAAGACAGGAAACACTTATTTACTGCTATGCACCAACCTCCTTATTTTTTTCCCTTTCAGTACTGAAAGCATCAGAAGAGAAACCCTAAACTTTTTTGATTCCACACTGGCACATAACATAAATGAAAGTGCTGCTGTTACTCATAGTGTGGTCTTGTTTTATGTTATTGTGACACTTTAAGAAGTTTGACAGAGGAAGTTAACATCCTTTCACTCCTCGCCACAAAAAGTACTTTAGGGTAAACTGTTCTGATATTTTCAAAGATTTATTCAGCTGATGCTGTTTTTATTTTTATTGGTGAGGTGGGGATATTAATTTTCCTTCTTATGCCTAACAATTGGCAAGCTAACACAAGCCTTGTAGCTGAGAAATCTAGTGAGAGGCATTAGTGGCAAACAGTAAAAAGAGGTGGTGCCATGTTGTGCCGTTGGACTTTTTCTGGCAAAATGAGTTAATCAACCATGTCCAGATAAAAGTTATAAAATCCTTATATCCTTGTTAAGTGAAACACCTATGTAAATGTAGTACTATAAGTCTAGAAATGCTATCTTGGGCAATACAATAAACATATACAAAAATTCAGTAAGGCACTTTTTTTCCAGACGAAAAAAGGCAGGTGCTCACCTTAAAGCAGGTTTTATCACCAACCTGCTTGAAGGTTAACCTCTGCTGCAGTCTTGAGCCTTTTCCAACCTTTAATAGAATTATCTGGTGTTTAGTTCCGTCCATGCTGTCCTTCTCTTACTGATAAGTGTCCCCAGAGAAACATGCTGGCATAGCTAATGTTTCACAGGGATGAAATTAAATATTGGGGTAGATGTATAGTCAAGTCCTTATGCCAGAAATAACATTCTGGACGTGGGGGAGTAAGTCATAATATCATCTTCAGTGGCTTTCATCTAGCCACTATTTCATTTGATGAAAATCATGAATCATATCCTCCCATTTCACAGTTATGCACTTCTTAGTCTGTCACATGTAATCTGAATTCAGCTCTTAAGGCTCCAACATACCTGAGTGTACTTCAGTCTGTGGATGTCCTCATATACTCAATGCAGACTCAACATGGCCTCAAAGTCGAAGTCCGCGCAAAGAACAATTTTTATGACCACGTACGCACACTCTGTGTAAACTGCTCAGCACAGTGTTCACATCAAATTGTTTTGCATGTGACACCGGGATGATAAAGTTGTTAGTCAGCACAACCAGTCGCAAGAACAAGCAATGTGACTGCCACTCTGTCCCGTGCCGTGTAGAGGCTGCCATTATAAACGCCTAACTAGCTCACCAAACTTGTAAGTATCCACTAGGATTGTGGGAAATAAAGGAATATGTCACAAGGAATGCAGACAATTGGTACACTTGACAATGAAATTCCAAATGTGTGCAGAAAGTGCTTGTGCAGTCTGCATGGCTCACAGCAGGGGTGCCCAAGTCCAGTCCTCGAGAGCTACCATCCTGCAAGTTTTAGAAGTATTCTTACTCCAACAGACCAGGATCAGCTCTACAGAGGCCTGATAATGAGCCATTCATTTGATTCAGGTGAGTTGAAACAGGGATGCATCTGAAACTGGCAGGATGGTGGCTCTCGAGGACTGGACTTTGGGCACCCCTGGGTCACAGGGTTCGTACAGTTCGCTTGAGTATGCAGGAGCCTTTTGAGTTTGGTGGGTGGAAAATAGCAAAATATGGAACCGGTTAAGAGGTATGAAGACTTCCAACATTATGTAATGTTCTTTTGTACACCTTCTTGAACATTAACACAAACTAGGTGAGCAAGAAGCAAGCAGTGTTCATGGTGAGCAGAAGAGCCATGAAAAAGGACTATCTGACATTTGCACGCTGCATTTTCATTCCGGAACCCAGAAGCTACTGTCTGAATATTGATTCAGACATTGGTTTTAGTATCAATCAAAGCCACATGCCTGTACTGAAAATCTCAGGGACTTTCTGGGGTTTTTTTACACTGTTGGTTATGTCATGAGTTCATATCTGGCAGCAGTTTTTACTGATGCATGGGCACAGCTTGTGTGGTGAGTCCTGTGGTGAGAGCTCTTGCATCAAGTGAGTGGACAGGCAGGCGGCTTGTAAAAACAAAAAAAACTAAAGACCACAAACAAACATATCCAAATAATCCCTCAGCAATCTGTCAGAACCCAGAAGCTGCAGAGTGAACCACAGCATTTCACTGGTACTAGCAATGGCCATGTAAAACAAGCTGTAAAATGTATTCTGGGACAACAGGCTTGGAATTCATTTGTAGATCACATGCCCTCTGGATTCCTTCAATGATCTTGCAATCAGATTGTCATTCTGTTAGGTTACCACTGAGTTCTAATTTACTATGTCTCAAGGGTAAATACTGGTTTGTTCTCATGTGATGAAACTGTCATTATCAGTTCTATTCATTTCAAACTAAAAAGCCAACAGAAAACTTAAGGCCATGTTCCCCTTACCGGGATGTCAAAAACAGTTGTCCATTTTATAAACCCAAAAACATGAAAATAAGGGAATAATCTGCACATACTGAGTCATGCTGAGTCCTACATTGTAGGAGGTACAAGCTTCAATAGCTGAGATGGGAGAGACTCTGCAAACTACATCTGTTGCCCAGGTTCTTCACAAGTCAAATCTTTATGGGAGAGAAGCAATAAGAAAACCATTGTTGAAGAAAACTCAGATAAAGGCTGGACTACAATTTGCTAAAAGACATGTGGGAGACATGTCTTTTAGCATGTCTCCCACCAAAGAACTTTTAAGTAGAAAAAAATTCTTTGGCCTAATGAAACCAAAAATGGAGTTATGTGGTCCTTAGACAAGATGCTATATTAGGCAGACACTGAACAACACCACAAGCACACCATCCAGATCCGTGAAAGCTTGTAAAAGTTAAAGGTAAAGTGAACTAAGAGAAATCCAGGGAAATCCTTGAGGATGGTTAGTTTCCATCTGGCAGAGATGCGGATTCAGAGAACATTTATTTTCCACCAAGACAATGACCCGAAGCATCCGGTTAAAGATACATGGGGGCTGGAGTATTTACTTTATGTTAAATACTTCTATTCAATTGTGACATTTTTTTGGGAAGGGAAAAGTTGCAAAAGCAATACAAAGTGTAAATTATTCAAGGGTTTGAGTATATTTTGTAGGCGCTGTATATGGTAAAAAATCAAAAGTGCTTCTGCCACATGTCTAAGTCACAGCCATTAGATCCTCCTCAGTGATTCCTCAGCTTTATCTCACCATAGTGTTGTGGTTATGCCCCGTGGTCACCTACAAACTATATGTGCCCAGAAAAGCCCCTTAATGGAAGCCAGGAATAAGCCTTATCAGATTCCACAACCAGTTCAACTGGATCCCGCACACATTAAAGAACAGCAGCTCACCCCCATCACACAACATCATTCCAAGAAAACATCTTCGCCCTGCAAACACAGGCCGGATTGTTCCCTTAGTCATTCATAATTGTCCCCGGCTGTTTATCTACAAATTGATCTTGGAAGGAAAAGTCACAGCAAAGCTTCACACATGCTAATCACAGATGTAAAGCAAAGTTTATTATCACTATTATTAGGATTTTATATGGCAGACCAACAGCATGATTTTGAAGTGAATGACTTAAAAATGTTTACAAAATTGTAGTACAAATCTGAAAAAGTCTAGCTTGCATTTGTATTCAGCAATCTCTACCATGAAACATGGTGGTAGAAGGACCATGTTATCAGGACATTTTTTTATACAAAGCAATCCTGGAAGAGAATCTGTTAGGGACTCCAAAAGGCTTCAGACTTGTTCAGAGGTTTACCTTCTAGCACAGGGGTCTCCAACTCTAGTACTCTAGGACCGGTAACCTGCAACTATTCGATGTGTCTCTGCTTCCACACACCTGAGTGAAATAATCAGGGCATTAGCAGGAATATGGAGAACATGACTGAATACTAAGGATGTAATTAAGCCATTTGATTCAGTACTGTTTACCAGGGGCACATCTAAAAGTTGTAGGACACTTCACCCTCGGGCACTGGAGTTAAATACCCCTGTTCTACTAGAACAACCATGAGCATACAGCCAAAACCACAAAGGAAGAAATTACATTAAGAAAGTTAAAGTTTACTTTTCACCATTGTAGCACAATGGTCAAAAGCAGCTGGAAGTGAAACAAATGTTGCAAATTTGGTGCCAAGAGGACAATTAGGGTTGAAAAGACCCTTAGTTTTAACATTTGTGTTGTAGTTATAATCTGTTGTTTTGAATTATCTCCATGTGCTTGTCATAGTTGTTTCTTAGTGTTACCGCTCATTTGCCTTTAATTGCTAGGTCTGTTTTATGTGTTATATGTGTAAGACAAGCCATGTTTGTCTTGGTTGACATCATTTCCTTTTTCCAGATTTTTGAAAAATGAGCTTTTTCATGGATTTTTGTAAACTATTTTGTACTAAATTTAAACTTTTTTTTTTATTTATTTCTGTGCCTTTGTCCTTGGGCCTTACCATTTGTTTGCCTTACTGATAGTTGGGCTGAAAATAAACCCACACTACCATTTAAAAATCATGTCATGCACCATTTTCTGTTGTTCTATCACATAAAATCTTAAGTGCTTGTGGTTCTTATGTGACAAAATTTGGAAAGGGTCAAAGGGTATTTTGCACTTTTGCAAGGCCTTGTTTTATTGGAAGCAAGTTAGCAACAATAAAGCACAAGTATTGGGAATTGTAATTAGACACACTACTTTGTGTTCCTTGGGTTGACCTGTATTCTGCATTGGCTGTTGCATCCAACTTGTCTTGTCAGGCTAATGCTGTGTTCAAGCTTCATTTACGGAAAGAAACCATTTACAGACCTCGACTGTGACATCCTAGAGTTTGTAGCAAATTAATTACTGTCTTGCTTGATCCTTGCTTTGAAACAATGTTCCAGACACAAAATATATTCAATTGTGGTTCCCGGTGTTTTTTTTAGAAGCCTGTATTTTTTATTGACATTTGTTTATAGAACTTAAGCTCCCAGATGTGACGATGTTTCAGCTTTTAAGAGGACGTAATCGTGGACGGGGATTAGTCTGCCTTCACACAAGGACAGCGTCACACCAATTTCTCTGGACTTGTCTATTTTCTCTTGTTCTACACATCCCAAGATTTATGTCCTGTTGTCATTTATTGGGCGGTGGTGGGCGTCTCGGCTGTGTAATTGTGAGGTCTGCCGCTCGCAAGGGCTTTATATGTGCGTAGTGCGGTGAGACACTTCAAAAGAAAACAGACTCCAATTCAATTGTTTCCCTCTAACAAACATACTGAACGCTGCATTTAACATTACAGAAGAAGAAGCTTAAACAGAGACACAAGCCTCATGGTCATGTTTGAGGACATACAGAGAACACATACAGACATACAGAGATTGGTTCATGTCAGCAATGTCATGAACCATTGCTGACAATTGCTGGCAATTTATTCAAAGATCATCATTGAATAAATTGTGAGTTTTGTCTGACTGATCAATCCAAAACCTCCTTTTCTGGTGAAGGAATATTTTTTTGGATTCATGCTTCCATAACACTTATTCCAAATTTTGATCTAAATGCTGCATGTGAAATCAAGACCAAAAGGATTAAACAGGAAGTTCAGTGGCCAGCACCCCTCCCGACCTCTCTAGGGACGAGGGTGTACAGAAAATAAATGGATGGATGGATGGATGGATGGATGGATGGATGGATGGATGGATGGATGGATGGATGGATGGATGGATGGATGGATGGATGGATGGATGGATGAGGAAGATCAGTGGTGGTTATGGTGTGAACCCAAACCCCAAACACAACATATAGACCTCCTTTTTGCTTCTTCCAGATCCTACGATTTGGTGGTCTAACAGCAGCTTAGAGTTAAGCTGAGTTTTATTTTTAGGTGGCCTCTGAAGTCTCTCGCAAATTGCAAACACAGAGGTTAAAGATAACCCAACATTGACTTTCACTTGCTTTGTTTTGATTTCCATCGTTTGTCTGCACAAGTTGGTAATTTTGTTGATAGTAGGTCATCATTCAGGGGTTCAAAAGTAAGTTTCTCATTTTAAACACTGAAACCACTTACTGTTCTCGCAGATGACAATTATACATTTCCTGATTATAGGGAAGAAATGCGAAACGGTATCTTTGTCACATCAAACTTCACACCTCCCCAGTTGAGCTTGAGCGTCTCCTAATCACAATTATAAACTCTGATAATAACAGACCTAATCCTTCATCAAAGATATGTTTTAATCTTCACTGCCACGTCACTCTCTTGTTTGCTGGAAATTTGCCTTATTGTGTGGATGCTAAAATGGACCAGGACAATGATTAGAGGCCACAGTGACAGCCTGAAGCCTATCACAGTTTATCTAACTGTAGGCCTCATTAACATGCAATGGAGCTGTCACGGATGACAGAGAAGAAATCTTTTACGGAAGGCCGGCGATGTTTCCCCGGGCGACCACACCGCGTGCTAATTTGGTTCACATGTGGATCTTTATTTTGTTTTCTTATTATCACTGACTGCTCACTCCCTGCAGGCTCTGTGAGATTTGTACTTCTGCTCTGCAGCATAAGCAGGACTGTAGACGTCTCTTACTTTAACAAATATTTAACTCTATGCTAACTGGGGAGTGTAGAAAAACTTCCTTGGGTCATTAGAATACCCAGATTCCCAGAAAAAAACAGCCTGCTGAGGATATGAGCTGTTTGTTGTGCTGACTGGAGACGTGTGAACACAATCCGACTTGCTTAGCCGCTGATTAGGGAAAGCAGGAGAAGCCATTTCCATTATAAATGTGCATCAAACTTTGTCTATGTTCTGCCAATGTCGAGAAAAAACACAATTTCGCAAATGTGGTGTTCCCACTGAATAAGAAATAGTTAAAATCATATAAGTTCATTAAAAACCTGCTGGGCCATCTTCCTCCCACCACTTCCTGTCATCTTTATCTTTTCCACCAGCATTAACAACCAGTTGTTAACACAATATATCTATTTTAATGTCATATATTATATAGTTTCAGTTTTTCAATTGTACTTACATATTTGCACTAGAAATTAAGCCAAAAATACTTAGTAAGATTTTGTGTTTTTACAGAGTGGCACATTTTAATGCAACTTTGTGTTGTTTGTTTCAAAAAAAATAAATACCTAGTATGGTTTCTTTGTTGTTGTTGTTTTCTAACACACAGTTAGCAGCAGTGAGTTGTCATTCTATATTAACTTCACTTCATAGAAACATACACACACAAACGCAGCTGTTGGAGCAGAACACTTCCAGATTCTTGGGGAAAACAGTTTATCATGATAACAGGAAGGATCTAAAATTACTAAGACAAAGTTGAGTTCAGAGAGGACTGCAAATAGCATCACACACTTGCTTGTTGGTGGGCGTGCTCACATGCTTGCAGATGTGTGCTTGTGCTCTCTCATTTAGCTTGGGCGAAGTTACCACAGGAGGACTTCTCATGTAACCTATAGTTCAGACTCACTCTGATCATGTGGTATTAATGAGTGA
This sequence comes from Poecilia mexicana, assembly GCF_051168715.1. Taxonomy (NCBI): domain Eukaryota; kingdom Metazoa; phylum Chordata; class Actinopteri; order Cyprinodontiformes; family Poeciliidae; genus Poecilia; species Poecilia mexicana. The sequence continues at coordinate 1,364,581 of NW_028263389.1, forward strand.
CAAGCTCATTGTTTTACGCGATGACACTGGTGTTTTATTCTTCCGTAGTTTTTCTTATAAAATAATATTAACTTGTAAGTGTTTAGCTACTAGTATTGCTAAATTTCCTTTCCCCCAGAACCCAAAGAACAAAACTATGATAATTAGCAGGATAAACTATTTTTGCAGAAGCTCTAATTTTGGGTCAAACTACGTAATTGTCAAAACAATGTTTAAAGATGTAGAGATGTGTTGCAACGTGATATGACACGTGCAAGATCCCGCCTTCCATCTCACTGATGGAGGTTAAAAAAATCTGCTTGTTGACGATAGCTAGCATTGGTTTTAGCTGTCAGGTTGTCACCGTGAAGCTCTAAATCTTAAATGTACGTGTGATGTAAAAGAAAGAGAGATGCAGTTCTTTGCTACTATTTGTCGCCATAATGGCAACTAGATGACGAGGTCCAAGAGTGTCACATTTCACAGGTCAGGAAAAAGTTCTAATTGGGGAAGAAAAAAAAAGCGAGGGAGAGGGAAATAGGTCAGTTATGCTAGCTTGACTATGATAAACGTAACTGAGATATGTTAGCTAATCAACCACTGCTGTGTTCAATCACTTAATAATTACAAAATAAACATTATGCCTGGAAACATAAAACTGGAAACATAAAACTGTAACAGACTGAATGTTCTGGTCTTTGTGTGGGAAAGGTTTTTGCGCTTTTGGTGTTGAATCTTGATACACTAGTGGAGCTGTGGAGCTGCTGTTGCAACGTATTGCAATAGCAATAAGTTCCTACAGCAATAAGTTGCAATTTATGTTTTTGTGTGTAGCATAGTCAACACAGAGAGCAAAAAAAAAAAAGAACACGACTGGTTTTGAGTTTTTCTTCAATGGTTTTTCTGCATTTTCTTTTTTTTTTTTGCTGCGGGGCGCTCCACTAAATTAATAATCCATACATTTCCAGGTTTCGTTTTGTTATTGGAATTGTTCTACCATGACATATACCATCCAAATTTTTTAATGGATGGCAAGTGAAAGAATCCTCTTTTGCCCTCCAATGTTCTTTGCATGCACAAAATTGTAAACTATAACATGCAGCGTGTCTATACATTCACATATCTGTTATGTTTTTATATGCGCATCTCACACTTCTTCTGAATTAATTGTTTTAATAGAGGATATACGTTATATAATTGTCTGACTAAAACTGAGTTGTCTTGTGAAAAGAATTGCAAGCCAAAATAATCCAAGTCACTAGAATAAATATGGTACACTCTATATTGTGTCCAATCTAAACAAACTTTTCTGTACTGACCTTCTGTCCTGTTAGCCCTGCCGCTCCATCCATACCGGGTGGTCCTGGTTCCCCCTGGTTGGAGACAAAAACGCTGTTAGATACGTCCAGCTCTGTGAAACTAGGCTAGATATATGGAGGGCTAAAAGAGACAAAATTGAAAAAATACATCAATAAATCAATGATTAAATGTACCATGAAATAAATATATTTAATAAAATGTTTAAATCATTTACATAATAGGTAAATAAATTATTAAATGTGCCATTAAATGATTAAAATACAAAAATGTAATAACATATGTAGATAAATAATTAAATATGTATTTACTTATTTTATGGTTCTTGTTTCTGCAGCATCACCATAAAATAATTTTATCTCTCGACTTCAGGCATTAAAGTCGAGGGCGGGTTTGTGGGCGGGGCTACAACACTGATGAACTCCACTTAGCCTGATTTTTTTCAGAGCATCTTACATTATCTGTCAACACTATGTAAGATTATCATAAGATTCCCCATGACTCTATCATGGAGTCTGAATGACTTTTATGTTGTTCATGAAAGTCCTCCATTACAAGGTAGTGGAGCTCAACAGATTGGTATAAGCCCCGCCCATGAACTTTGATGGGCGAGTTTGACACATGAAATTATTACAACTATTGACTTAATGAAGTATTTGTTTTATTTATTTATTTTATTTTATTTTCATTTCAACTCTCCATATAGTCCTGGTAATTTAGACTTTTTTTCTATTGCATTACTTAAACACATTTAATCAAAATAGTTTAATATTTATGTAAGTTTGTATCTTAAAAGTGCTTCTGCTTCAGTTCAGCTTCTTTGTCAGATCAGCTTAGCCATACCAGTTAACGCTGCTTTTTTGGAGAAAATGCAATTTTGTTCAGTTCAGCTTCCATTTTTTAATAATTATTTAATCTCACCTTAAGACCAGTTTCTCCTACAGGTCCTGCCTCACCTCTCTCTCCAGGAAGTCCCTGGACAAAAGGAATAAAAAAAAAATACAGAAACCAACAGACTTTTATGGTGAAGTAGCTGTATGAAATGTATCTTGCAATTAGCTAAGTCTTACAGTTTTGAAATGTTGTCACTTTTGTCTCCTTTAATAATATACATATTCCATAATAATCAGCAGCTTTAAGAAGAAGCAGCAATCATTATATGTCCTCAAATGCCATCATCAAAATCATTGACATCAAATATGCTAGTGAATACTCCAGTTATTATTAATCAAAGGCAACTCTGAACAGAACTTGGAGGATTGATTGACCTGTGAAGACACCGCTGCAGCAATCCACTAAAGGTAAACAGGTGCTGGTGTTAGATGTGTGTTTTGCTTTTGGCAGAGCAGTTTTTCTGATTCATGACACCGAAAACATTTGTTGTGAATAATTTCCACCCACATTTACTCAGACAGAATCCGTCCGGTTTGAAGAAGATTCTGGGTTTGCCAACAGAGTTGACTGAGGTTGCAGAACATCTTGAGATTTCCATTGTGTTCAGCGGGTGATTTCAGAATTTCATATTTTTGTTTGGCAATATCATTCACTCCAGCATGTATGATTAAATGCTCAATTGCAGGGTGATCATTAATAATTGATGGGACTATTCCTAACATATCAAGCATAACATCATGGGGTTGGCAGAGCATTTTATCCTCTTTGTTTTACATCTACGATTCTGTTATTTTCTGGTTTCTGGTTCACTTTAGGAGGAACCTGTCTGGATTCTCAAACCTCTTGTTGATGTTTGAAGTTGAGGTTTCCCTCGTAAACTCCTGCTGAATTGCAGCAAACCTGTTTTTCAGTGGAATTCCACATTGATAACTCCTGTTGTTTGTTTTGTTCTCGGTTCCGAGGTCGAAGAGGGGACATCTGGGCTCTGATGTGGCCACGCTGTTTTGTCTAAGTGCAGGGTTCATCCTGTAAAGGTTACCTCAGACCTAAAGGATGGGTTGTCATAGTGCCGAGTCATTGTCTGTCAGTCCTTTCATTATTTTGAATCATATGTAAGGTTGTCTCATGTCCAAATCCTGCCTTGACCTCAACATTAACCTCAAGTCAGTGAATCTTTGCTTCTATCACTTCAGTTCTCTGGAGAAGCTTATCAAAGTCTTTGGTGGTGAACAGAGGCGTTCTTTGCTTTGGTCAGAAAATAAGTCTTTAAATTTGAAGTAATACGGTTATGAGGGTAGAAAGTACAAACGTAACTACAATACCGGGGTATGTTAAATAACTTTTTGAAAGGCAAAAACTATCAAAGGCAGACATGAAGATGAGGCCAAGAGAAGTTCAGCCTCCTTTAAGAATGTTACAAAAGCAGAAAGACATTCCTATAGAACCTTTTCCTGACTCTTCCACTCTCACCTGTGGTCCTGTTGGTCCAGGTTCTCCCGTTAGACCTGGTTCCCCTCGGTCTCCCTGGGCGCAAAGTGAAACAAAGCATTGTCAGAACTACACAACAGATTCAACAACAAGAAAAAAAAAACTACAGTGTCATGTACTTGCCTTGATACCTTTAACACCAGGCTCTCCTCTTAGTCCTTGGGGGCCTTCTTCACCCTGTCCAGCAGACGGATAATTATTCAGACCAGAAACTTCAGTTAGAGGGGTGTCACACTAGTGGTGCTGTATGTTTGTATGCTCATACATATGTGTCCAAAGATGGATGGATACACACTATGTTATTATTTCCTGGGGACAAATACAACTATTTTCAAATATAAGCCAAGACACCACAGTCAGTTTGCCTGATCAAGATGTTTGGATTACTAAATATGTATAAATATGCAAAATAAATTCATAAAATGTTAACAGCTTTTGCTTTAACTTGGATTTTTTTTAATCAAATTTACATGGCAACACGTGGTTAAAAAGTCAGAATACAGCAGCAGTAAAAGATTTGGTTGGTATGATTAGCTATTCAACAAAAAGGTAATTCTGTTGGTTTATCATTCCACTGAATGATAAACACATTGGCAACAGAATTACCTTTTTTGCACAGTATTTCAAAAATCATAAAAAGCCACCTGTTTCACGTTAGAGCTTTTTGACAGTAGACAAATTAAGAAATATACTTTGGCTGCTTTTACCAGGAACATTTAGGCTCTCTGTATTTGGCAGTCATTATGTTTTTCTATATGTTTTTCTATGTGTTTTTCTATGTGTTTGTTTAAGGGCAAACTGTTGTTTGCCCTTAAAACAACAGTTTTAAGGGCAAAAGAAAATAAAACTCATGCCAAATGTCTGCACAGACTTAACAGTACTAAGAGGGTTGAAGTTACTGCGTTTACAAACTCAGCCAAAATGGGACGTTTTCATTCCACATTTTCTTTGATATACTAATAACAAAAACATTCCAATTTGGGAAAGAAAGCAGCTGTTTTGAGAATTCAGTCAATATAGAGTATAGCTTACATAAGCAAAAACAAAAAGAGAGAATAGGGATTAACAATCAATATGCTAATTTGTGAATTAGCATAATGTCTGCTATTTTTCTAATCATAATAAACACATGAGACCTTCATGTTGGAGCTGTTAATTTAGTTCAGGATCTGTCAGCCCTGTGAACATAAATTAATTAATCTTAACCTGGCTAAACTAAACTTAAAAACAGGTTTTTTTCTAGGATACACTGGCAACAAGCTAGCTCTAGCATAACACCTTAGCTAGCTGATGCAGGAAAACAAGCAGTGGTTTAAAACTTATCTGAACAACTTTTTAAAAACTGAAAGTTTATGTTATGGTTTTGCTAACGTGGGAACAATTTTTGGATAATTACTGTAGCCTGTTCAGTAATTTACAATATTGGTGATGCTGAGGATTTTATTAACATGGAAGCAACCACCAAAGTTTTCTTCAGCATCAGTCCAATAAAGGCAGAGAATTTGGAATGTCACTGAACGTGTACTAATTTTTGTAATTAAAGTCAATAGTTTATGTCAACGTACACTGAACAGGACAATATACTTTATTGCTGACATTCATTTTTGATTATTTTATTAGCTATGACTTATAACAAATTTAGATACAGGCTGAGTATGCTATGTCCATAGGTTTGCAAGGAATCTTCTCTAACCACAATCAAAACTCATAAATATAAAGTAGAATAGCATTACTTTTATCCCTGGAAATCCAGGAGGGCCGGCTTCACCAGGTTTACCTTCTTTACCCTGAGGACAAAAACAAGTTGATATAATTTTCATCACATTTATTCAGTATGTGTCCTACAGAATGGAGGGAGCAACCTGAGGAAAATAATTGTGATGAAAGTGATCGGCACTTACAGGCTTACCATCAGGTCCTGGTGGTCCTTCCCTCCCTTTTTCACCTCTGAAACCCTGTAGCATTAAAAAATATCATGTGATTGGCAGAAATACTCATTGACCACAGCTTTATTTTGTCAGCTACGCCATGAGCTTGTCTTTAGGAACCTACCATTTGCCTGTCAGTCAATTATTCACTGTTGTTGTATGTTAGTCTAACAACATTTTATGTGAATTCATTTACATTAAGCTTGGGGTAAATATTCTTCTGCATAATTACTATTACATGATTTTCTTTATTGGTGTTTTTATGCTAAAGCAATCAAAGCAACATTGTGTGTTCAGTAAAGAAACCCTGTGTTGGAAAATACATATTTCTTTACCAATATAGTTGAATATAGTTGTTCCAATAACTTCGATTGCCACATTGAAAACATATGGGCTTTCATAGCATGTCGTTATTTTTTGATATATGCATTAAACAGTGAAAATAAAAACTGAGAAAACTCAGCCGCCTGTTTCTTGGTGTAAGTTTAAAAAGGCACAAATAAGTGCCTTGGTAGTGCATCTGGTTGGGCCGCTCTCATTTTCACTGAATGAACAAAGACTCATCAGAAGAGACTTATTACAACCGAACCTCATCACAGATCATTAGTGGAAAGCAGAAGAACGCCTTGATATGTTTAGTTTTATTTTTGTTGCATGATGTGCTAAAACCACATCAACAGTCATTTACATTTCCCCGTTTCCTGGTTTTCATGTGCTGTGGGATTTTTTTTGTTGTTTTGTTTAGTTTTTTTTTCCTGCCCGTTTTCATACAGCACATAACAGGAAATTAGCATCCACCATATATGCTATATGATGTGGGCAGACAATAATTGTTTAATCAAAAAAGTGGAAAAGAAACAGCACTGTCAGAGCCTGATCTCTTTGTTTGTACAGCCTACACACGCACACACACATTTGATTTCATCAGAAGAGTAAATGTGGGGTCATTCATCAAGCGCCTCTGTATTTGTTTGTGTATTACCATCCGTCCTGGTGGGCCACGCTGCCCTGGTGGGCCGAGAGCACAGTTGCAGTCTTCTTCTTCTTCTTGTTCCGGGGTGGCTGTTCGATTCAGCGGACACTGGAGGACAAGGAAACGTTCAGACAAATCAGTCACATTTCAGCAGCTAAGCATTCTAAGACTCTGCTCTTGAAATGTCTTTGTTAGAAATTTGATTAAAGTTTTCAATTATCATATTTCACAAGCGTCAATACCCATTTTGGTATTTTAATTATTTATTCAATAGTGCAGTTCTGCAGAGTAATAATGCAAAAATCCAAGATTTCACCTACACAAAGTGTAGGTAAAAGATCATATCTTCACTTTGCTTTACATAAGCATCATCAGAAGAACTGGAAAAAGTTCCTATTGCTGCTTGTTTTTAAATTAAACTGTAGAGCACTTCCCATGGTTTCTGGATATTATTTTTGTGCTGCTCCAAATGATTGTGTAAGTTCTCCTTTTTGTTTTGTCTAATGATATTAGATCTATATACTGTATCTTCTACTTATTTTCAGCACATTTTTTTTTCTATTTTAAAAATTGTTGATGCTTTTTTACTTTGTGAATTTGTCTCTTGCTCTGCCACTTGGGATTTGAAGGGGCAGTATTATGTGTATTCCACTCACATAATGTAATTGTATAGTACAATTAAGTATATATATTACCTTCAGTTATAGAAATGTCATAGAGCTTTGGAAGTCATGAAGAGCCCACTGCACTAAACAACACTGAAAACCTCCTGGTTATTCCACCAAATATTAATTTCTGAACTCTTCTTGAGTTCAAACATTAGTATTGTTGTTTCTAAATAAGTATGAACTTATTTTCTTTGCATTATTTGAGGTCCAAAAGTACTGCATATTTTTTATTATTTTGACCATTTCTCATTTTCTGCAAATAAATACTAAATATTTGCTTGGAATTTCTGAGACATGTGGTAAGTAGTTCATAGAATAGAATGAACAATGATCATATTACTCAAATATAAACCTATTAAAAGTAAACTCAGACAAACTGATCATTTGAAGTGGTCTCTTCCAGAGCTATATATATTAAACAAGAAATTTGACTCCATAATTTAGTGCTTTGAAATCGGGTCTCTGTCTCTTTAAGAAACTCTGCTTCCAGGAAGTCATCACAACATGGCTCCTCCATTAACACTTTAACAATATTTTTACCAGTATCGCTCTGAGAAGTAGCTTATATAATAAGTTCAGCAGATATGCAGTTCCAGCAGGTGTTTGCTAATTGCTGCTGGCTAGTCTGAAGGAGCTGAGTGGGGGAGGGCTGCTCTGTGAGGTGGAAGCTTGGAAACCGCAGCTCAGAGGAGGAGCTTCGTCTCGAAAGCAGAGCTAAGATCCATCCAGGTGTTTAGCACGGCACGTTGCCATGGGAGACTAAAGGATTTCTCAAACATGCATGAGAGAATCAAGACAAGAGACCAGGTATGTTTTATATGACAGGATAACATTATAACACAATGAGAAGTTCAAGAAAATAGACTTTTACTTTGACCTTAGTTTGACTTTTCTCAACTGTCCACACCACTGAATTCTAGTGTTCTGACCACTTAAACACAATTAACTATTAGTGGTTATGACAGAAATTAACCACAGCCTTCTTAGTATTGATTTAAAACATATCAATGCCTCCAGCAGCATATACTTCACTCCAGTTTTGTGCTGCCAAGTCTGTTTTTATATAAACAACAGCCCTAACCTGCCAAGCTGTACAAAAAGTTAAGTGTAGTCTACTTCTGTTATGTGATTCTATTAAAAGCAGTCCTGTAATACATTTATATAAATATATTGGGTCAAACAGAAAATTTGTTCTCAACTTTTTCCAAATAATATGTGCAGAAACCAAGACTTAAATGACCAAAATGGAAATTTGAGGCTTCAGAACAGAAGTCAACAAACCAATAAGTGATGTCACCGTAGCGACATCCAAGTCTCAGTGGTGCTCAGTTATGAAGAAAAGCCCAATTAAAATGCATGAGGAAAGGAAAAAAAAAATCTGCCTTACCCTTTCATCATCCTGAGGATAAAAGAAAAAGAGAAAAACACACACATTTTATATATTCAAACTTCCTGTGAGCAACTTTCATATATTTGAGAGATTAAAATGGCAAACAGCTCACCACAGAGTAGATTTCACAAGCAGTTTCTCTCTCGCTCTGGTGAGGATCACAGTACAGACGTAACTTCTGGATCTCCACCTGGACCAGCAGAACAGGAGAAACACTCAGAGAAAACCAGACTGAGCCAAATGACTGGACGGACAAACACAAAGCACTGCTTAATGGAAAAGACAAATAAAACTGATACATGATTGGGCCTGTCACAATAACAAATGTTGCTGGACGTTAAATAGTCCCAGAAATAAACAATAGCATTGTTGTTTTGAGATCATTTTCAAGTAATATATTGATAATTTTGTAATACTGTAAGTTCAGCCTCTCAGAGACCAGGAAACTTAAATTTTTTAAAGAAAACTTATAAACTAAATATCCAGGATACAACACAACAACCAAAAATAATAAAACAGGAATGAAAACCACACAAAACCCAAACCGTAAATACAACGGATCATGAAGTCTCTGTAAGCTTTTGGTCAAGTTGGGCAAAATCAGTCAAAAGGATTATTGGTAGAAAATTGTGGGGCTTTTTTTAATTGCAAATCCAAAATTTATAAAGGATTTTGCACATTTGCTGTATTAATAAAAAGGCATCTAGTTTTCAAATGTTTCTTGGGGCTCAATTGAACACATTTATTCTCGGGCATAAAAACAGTATTTGTTAGTCACTTTGTTTCAAACTGTCAAGTATGAGATTTTTTTTCACTAAAAACAATTTTGTTTTCAGTAAAAAATCTTTGGTCAAATGTTGTTCTACTTACTATAAAAGATTGGTTATAAAATAAGGAATACTGGATGTAGGAAAATGATGTCGGAAATAATTTGACCCTGATTACAAATAAAAACTCTCTGTCTTCTTGAAGCAGCTATGCTGGACAGGTCAAATCACTTTTGATACAATTTTGAAGAAGGTGGGGTCTGCACAAAGTCTGACCAACGACCAACAGGAAGGGCCCGCCTTCACTGGGGTTTAAAGTTAATAAGAATTTGTCGCATACCGGTACAGTGACCTGTGACCCCCGCTTCTTGGCAATCTGCGTCTTTCCATTGATATAAATGGGCTCCACGGGCTTCAGCGTGATCTCTTGGATCAGTTCGTCGTCAAGGAAACTGACGACATGCTGAGGGCTCACCAGAATCTTCAGCTGATGCCATTTCCCATCATACAGTGTCTGTAAAAGAATAGGAGTCAGACCAATACTGCCATTATTTCAAGATTATCCCTAATGGCACATTAAAGGTGTATAAACCGAGCAGCTGAAACGCAGCTTTGTGTGACCATCTGCTCATTAACAAAGTCGAATGTGGAAACACTTTGGTATGTGTTCATTTTTCTTTCACTCAGCCTTCCGTTGGCCGTCCGTCTGTTGGCTGTCTTACATGTGTGCACATGGGTTTCATCTCATGTAATTTTGCTCACAAATCCACAAACATGTATTCCCAAAATGATCCGCAAATAGTGAGCCATTAGGGACGAAAAAGTTCTTCCTTTTTCCATCACAAACCATTTTTAAAATGCAGAGAGGAAGGAAGAAACAGAGTCTCTGTTGTTTAGCTTGGATTATAAGCCACCATTTCCACAGTGACTAATGACAGGCTTCCCCATTGTGTCTCACAAAAACAAAATTAGATCCAACATGAGCAAATACAAACAGTGCATAAGTGCCACCCTGTTCCTCACCTCACTTTGAGGTGTAGGAAAAATCAACCTCCAGTAGGTTTTTCACAAACAGAGTCACGATCCAACTGCTGCACAGCCGCAGACCTCTTTCCACTGCGGAAGTGGTCCAGAAGATGAAACATTTTCTTTAAGCATCTTCCCGGCTGCTGTCACATCCCATCTTCACCGGTTCAACGGAGGGTTGAAAATAGCAGCGCACTGTGTGTAAATAACTGCTATTTTTACGTCTCTGGAAGTCGCAGCAGGGAGGCTCCTTTATAATAGGTACAAGGAAGGAAGATTGAACTTTGGAGAAACCGCTTTCTGACACAACATGTTTTTTTGGAGAGCAGAGCAGCACATTAGCTTCTGCAGAGCCATTTTAGACAAATACACCTTTCGTATTTTGTGAGTTTGTCTCTTGTTCTACCTCTTGAGATTTAAAGGGGCAGTATTATGTGTTTTCCAGTCACACAGTGTAATTTTATAGCACAATCCAGTATTTATGTTACCTTCACTTACAGAGTTTGGGATGCAGCTTATTCTTTGGTTAGAGAAAGGGTGCAACATAATCCTATGTAATCCTTTCAATATGTAACTGTAAGTGATGATTTAATCTTTGTAACTGTCCACTTCCATATTTGTTATCACTTTGAGATCCTTGGGAACAGGGTAGGGGGTCGCCTGGGGATGAGGGTTGAGGGGTGAGGGGGTCACACTGCCTTTTCTATTTCTATGTTGTATCCCACCTAATGTAACTATACTGTAATGTACATGTTGTTGTGGATGTAAAACAACTAAAATAAAAACATTTGATTGCAAAAAATAATGGGATGTCACTTATGTTTGTATGTGCGAGGGAAAACAAACAAAATCTTTTGGCTGTATAGTACATGGTGTTTCCCTCCCCCTGGGGAGCTTAAATTGCTGAGTCAGCGTATGCTGTTATGTTTGCTAAATCTACAAGCTCTGCAAGTTTTGGATCTGATAAAACTTCCAAGGTTTTGTCCAAGGGATGGTGTTTGACTCCCCAAACAATCTGAGCACAGCTGGAAGTGATTTTTCTGAAGATTTCAAACATCTGATGTTGTGCAGGCCGCTCTTAGACCTCTTTATTAGACTTGCTCATACATTTCCTCTGTAACAAATGTTGGAAGTCAGAAAGACAATCATTGGATTTCTGCATTAAAAGCATACTTAAACTGTTAGCGACCAAGTTAAACCCCCAGCAAGAATGGTACAATTTGGATGTATTTTTAGTATTTGAAGATAAAAACATTTTTTTAACCCTTGTGTTTACAAATGGGGTCCAACCAACCCCACACCCGTATCACTTGTATCATTTGCCTCAGTCCTTGCACGCACAAGGGTTAAATGAATGTATGTACTTTATATAAAACTCAAAATGATTATATTAATATTTTGTGGATATAAACAATGTTCAAGTATTTGGAAGTGATGACGTTATGGGAACAATATGGAGTTATTGGTTTGGAGAAGAATTCAAATTATCAACCATCACTTCATACCTTATGTATCGAAACACCAACTAATGTTTTGTAATTTGCATTAGTAATATAATTTTTTTCTTAGAGAATAGAGCACCAAAACTGGCCCCTGCTCAGGGGCCCACTCCTTGTAAATCCAGCTCTGAAAAAGACAAATATTGCGTTTGAACAATGTTCAAAATAATGCAAATAACCATTTAGATTATTAATTCTGGATTGTCATCTGGTTAAATAAGTATTAAATAATTAAAAGATTATTGTTAATAAATATTAAAAGATCAAAAGCTCATTGTTAAAGATTCATGAGGTAATTTAGGCCTGAGGACAACAGTGAAAGGTTGGAATCCTAACATACAGCAATGGAGGGTTAGAAGTGAACTAGATGTTGTGGATTTCATTAGACAATATTTATTTCAGTCTTTAAAGACATGACTTGGACTTGGAAAAAATCAATTGTGAACATCTCCATATGAACCACCTGCTCAGACTATCGCTCTGTTAAACCAATTTATGGTATCTGCAACATCTGACCAAGTCGTTTAAATATAGATTACTAAATTGTTTTCAAAATCAATCAATCAAATTTTATTTGTATAGCACATTTCAGCAGCAAGGCATTTCAAAGTGCTTTACATAATTAAAATAAAAACAGCATGTGAGAAAGAGATTTAAAAAACATAATTAAAACGTAAACAGTGAGAAAGAGAAATAAAAAGCTGTAGAACTGGGACTCCAACCCTTTGGACTTTAGTCAAAACGCCGTTTGGCCAGGACTCTAATCTCTCGGACTTTTTTTTTTTAAAGATAAAAACATTAAAATCACCGAAACAGTGAGAAAGAGAAAGACATTTTGAAAAAGATTTTTTTTAAAAAGATAAAAACATTAAAACTCGCACCCCTTTGAGGACCTCAGTTAAATGTCGTTTGACTATCGTTTAACTGGGGCTCTAACCCTCTGGGACTTTAGTCAAAAACACCGTTTGACAAGGACTCCAACCTATTGGTTAAATAACATTAATATCCATCCATTCTTCCTGACTTAATGCAAAGTGCTCATGTAATACTCTCTTTATACCAACCTTGAAGCCTTTTTTAAAGATGGCTTTTTGCTCTACTTCTGTCACACTGGTGGTGGTGAAGATGACAGACTGATCTTTTCCGTTGAGTGTCACCGCAGCCTGGATTTCCTTACTCTTGGACAAAACCCTCCAAAGGTCAAAGATCGACTGGCTAAAGTTCCCCTTCAGACGTACAGTGGCCACAAATACATATGAAGGCGGAAGACCTTCTGGGAAAATTTCTCTATGGAGAAATGGGTTAAAGATAATTAAATATGTTACATGATTGATTAAATAAAAAGGTGATTTAGACGCCTTGATACCTGGTGTTCTCGGTAATGTCTGTGGAAGAAGTGAGAGCATAGGCTGCCTCTGAAGCAAGGGAGCCAGAAATCTTCTTGGCCTTCTTCTGAATGTTCATGCCCAACATCAGCTCGAAGCCCTTCTCATCACGAGAGGCCACTGGGATCCTTGTGGGGCAAACCGATTCTGAAGAGACAGGTTATTCATAAGTGGAACACATTGAAATAGTTACAACCAAAAGCATGTTGTCTTTTTGAAAGGCTAGCTAGTATGTGCTAGCTAGCCTTTCTACTTTTGTCTTAGCATGACAAGAGTAGAGTTCTCACCATTCCTACAATAATAACTTAGTTGTAGCTGAGAGTAGAATAAAAACATGCAACTTAAACTTGTCAAATTTGCTTCTTAGCATTGTGCTGAAGGGTATGGCTGTTCACCATGGTAGAGTTTTATAGATTTGTTTTGCTTTAGCTTAGGGCTCAATAGAGCAAAATGTGAATTGAATTGCTAGTATCTGCTAGCTAGTTAGCATGACAAGACTAGAATTCTCACCATTTCTACAATAATAAATTATTTGTAACCAAGAATAGGGTAAAAATTGCCAAATGTATTTAAAAACACATGCAACTTGAACTTGTCAAATTAGCTTGTTTAACAAGCTAATTTGACAAGTGGGAGGCCCACTGGGAGGCTATCCATCACTATGATAAAGTTTTATAGATTTGCTTTGGTTTAGTTTAGAGCTAAAAAGACAAATTGAATAAATAGCATCATTACAACCTTATTCTCATAGTATTGTGACTTTACTGTTGTACAACTTTATTCTCGTAATTGAAATAAAAAGTGGCCTTGTGCATAGTTTCCTCATCTTGTTGGCATTAGATGTTGGGCTACATTTGTTACTAAATAATGTTGAATACTAAACAAGTTACATTTTGCTTCCAGTTATTTTTTTATATTTAATACAACCAATAGATGTTTGACAATTATATTTTAAAGTGGCAATAATATCAACATTATTGCCACCTACTGCCCTGAAAAGGGTATTACATTTTTTTATTCTGGATTATCATCTTGACAAAAGAGTGTTTCTTAGTAGAGGGAAAATATTAAAGAAATTAACACAAAGATTACACATGTTTACACTGAAGTTTTGATGCTGCTTGAAAAAATGCCCTTAACTCTTACAAATCTGAATATCAAAAAGCAATGCACTTCAAATAACTTAATTTGCTGACCTTCACATAGTTTCTGCTCCATTGAGTCTCGAATCCGGTCGATGTTGGTGTAATCTTGGGCATACAGGACATATGTAGATGACGGCTTATTGGCAATAGAAATCAGTTCTGAGGTGGTGATCTCACTGCCAACTCCCACTGCAAACACCGTAATACCCTGAGCTCGAGCCTCCATGCTTGCATCCACCTGAGGGAGAAAATGTAAAAACGATGAAGATAACCACTTCAGATAATTTTCCAAGTCATTTAATATGTCCATATAGGACTGCATTTACCACATCATCTTGAGATTTTCCATCTGTGACAACCACCGCTATACGGTTCTTGACCTGGCTGACCCGCTGAGAGGCAGAGAACACATGGTCCACTGCAAACTTGATAGCCCTGCCAGTCTGCAGAAACAATCAGAAAATACTGTTAAAGCAACTTAGTTTACCAATAAAATGCAAAAAAAAAGATCAGAAATGTGTTTACGACCCAGTTCCGCCTGAACTTTTTCATTAAACCTTTACTCTACAACCAATTTATATTCCTAAAATACTAACATTTTATGTAATACAGTAAGAAAAAGTGGCACATAAAGTTGATATGGCATTGAGATAATTTGTGGTTTTTATTTTTTTGTGTATAAAAAAATATTAAATGTGTGGCATGCTTTTAATTCTGATACCCATACATTAAAAGAATAGCGTCATTATCTGTAAAATGTCACCTTATTAGTGATCTGGTTCCATCTGTGTGTAATTTAAATTCAGCATAACATTTTATTTATATAGCACCAATTCACAACAAAAGGCACTTTGCAGAAAAATAATTTCCAATTGATCCTACTAATCAAACAATACAGTATTCCCAATTCATTATCATTATTGACTTTATTCATTACAAACTGTATACAAATGCACACCGTGCTGTAAGGTGTTTATATCTCAAACACTGTAAAAACTTATGTACTACCTTGAGTTGGTTTGTCACATAAAACTCCCAAAAATTTGTGGTTGACTGTAAAATTTAATCAAGGGATGTGTTTTCTGTTTCTGTTTCACTAATCTGTCTGCAGATAGAACAATATCAACTTACTGAGCTCAAAATCATATTTGTCCATTTATAGGATGTTTATTAAAATTATAAAACCCTTTCTACTTTTCTGTTTGTTTTTTGGTTTACTTAGGGACACTGCGGCATAAACTCCTATCTGAATGGAACATTTCCTTCCACAACCAGCCCAAGTCTTTAACTTTAGATTTAGGACTTAAAAGTAGGAAAGACGGCAAGGAAAAAAAAGATTTTATATTGTTCTAAGTGAGAATACCAAACTGTCCAGGGTGTTCCAGTGAGCGCTGGAAACAGGCAGCAGTCACCCTTTGACCCCTGCGTGGATGGACAGTAATATCAAGTAATATCCTTCACTTTCACATCCATTGAAATCAGGATGAAATGTGTTCACTGCCTTCTGTCTCTGAAACCTTGCAGGGCTCATTTGTTGCACAGCTCTTCATTTGTTTCTTCTTCCTTCAGCTCATTTCATGTGAATGATTTCAGCTTCAAACCCTTTGATTTAATATCCCATCTGATGTCCTGTCATGGCTTTGTTGATTCTGTTTTATTTTGTATAATCTTAATTTGTCTACTTCAGTGGAAATTTTGTGTTTTGATGTCTGTGTCTCCTGGCACAAAGTGCCTACAACACAATGTGATTTGTTTTGACAACAGAAGAAACAGATCAAATAAATGAGCAGCATTTTCTGGTATTAGTTGACAATACAAAAAGTCAATATATTTTTGTACTGTCTAGGTTCTTTTCTTCATTGTAATTGTGCCACTGTTAAAGAGGGCTTTCAGAAAAATTCTTTATGGCAGTAACACAGTGTCAAACCCAGCCTCTAAATTTTGGGCCTTTATTCCATTACACATTTGCAAATAATTGTTGAGGTTTTTTTTGTTGTTTTTTTAATCACTTGTGCTACAATTATTGACTGCCATGGCATTCATAATCTACCAATTTCATATTGTTGCAGCACACACAGAGATAGGGGTCTTTAACTATTCCACCTAGTACAATCTCTCAAATCCTTTAGGGATATTTTCTAAAATCCATAGAAGAAGGTAGAGAGTTTTGCTCAGCCCGCTTTGTGTTGATTTAGCCAAATGATTTGGATAATTACTTCGCAGAAGTAGCCAATGATGACAAATTTTCTGTTGGTGGCCTAAGCCATATAATCTTTATTTAAATTGTCCTGCTGTTTTTGCTCTATTCTAGTCAGGTCCTCAGTATTGTTTAGAGAGTGGGTGGGGTTCTATTAGCATATTTACTTACAATGAAAAACTTTTTTGTTAAGGGGGCAATATTATGTATATTCTAGACACTTAGTGTCATTTTATCACATATAAAAATACTACAGATATCAAATATGATACATATGAGAAGATATTTGACTTAAAATTGGACCTCTGTCTCTTCAAGAAACTCTGCCTCCAGAAAGTCATTTGGAATTTCTGAGATATGTTGTAAGTAGTTCATAGAATAAAATGAACAATGACTCAAACATATACCTATTAAAAGTAAACTCAGACAAACTGATCATTTTAAGTGGTCTCTTCCAGAGCTGTACATATTAAACAAGACTTAAAAGAAATTTGACTCCATAATTTAATGCTTTGAAATAGGGTCTCTGTCTCTTTAAGAAACTCTGCTTTCAGGAAGTCATCACAACATGACTCCTCTATTAAAACTTTACAATTTACAATGTTTTTACCAGTGTCGCTCTGAATAGTAGCTCATGTAGTGAGCTCTACAAATGTGTAGTTCCAACAAGTGTTTGCTAATTGCTGCTGGCTAGTCTGAAGGAGTTGAGCGGGCGACTCGCTGACAGTGTAGTGAGAACACAATACCAATGGTAATGCATTCAACTTTGCTAGAACCAAACCAAACATTGACTAACTAGAGTGAGACTTCACAATGGAGAAGGGGCTTTAGTGCATGCTTTGAAGTTTGTTTTTTTTTACTTTATAATCTCCATAGCTTTAGTCCTCAGATGTCCTTATTTGTTGCAGTTCGAGTTCCTTTAAACTGTAGATGCCAGATTTAGGTATTAACTATTTTCTGTAGCCATTTATGGTGTGTGTGAAGATTCTTGTACAGCTGCCTTACTTGAAAGCCATGTTCTCGTTTTTCACATTTTAGAGAATGACGTAGAGAAAGTTTACCTTTTCCCAAACTGCATCAATAAGCTCAAATCAAAGGTTTAATTTTAATTGTTTTTTCAATATGAAATTCTTTGACCACAATAAAAGATTGGTATATTTTAAAGCTGTGTATACATCTTTACCAGGGGTGCCAATGGGATTGGATGGTGCTATAAGTCAGGACACACTTTGCGGTAAAAGACACGCCCCTGCTGTTTTACCTGCGTATTCCCTCCCAGGTAGTTGATGTTTTGTATGGCCTGGATGAGCTGAACTCCACTATGGTGCGTCCCCAGCGGTATTTCCAGTCGGGGTGTGTCACTGTACTGGACCACGGCCACCTACAGCAGAAACACGTGGAGTTGGGAAGAAGCATCATACACCATGATTTGTTTTTGTAAATTCTAATAGTAGTAGAATTATACGGTTTCCACTGGTTGATGTTAAGAATATGACACTTAGGATTCCAGACACCAACGTGAAAAGTATTTTCACTTTTCATGTTGGTGTTACCTGCGTATAATGAAGGCTGATGTCAAACTGGCTGCTGATGTTGATGAGCCATAGCTTGGCGGTTTCAAAGTCATCCGGGCCGACACTCCAAGAACCATCAACAATGTACACCAGGTCATTTACAGCTGTGCTGCACCCTGGGCACACATAGAAATACATGCAAAAGAACTTCTGAATCAATTCAAAACTTCCTCCATGTCATACTACTTTAGTAGTCCAGTGTGTCTATTTCTTGAACAGTAGAGTGTAACAACTTCATCCGTACCGGCTCGGACATCTTCTTTCTCCACAGCTTCTGCTGCTAACAGAAGCAACATCACACTCCATACTGACCACAGCAACATGTTTCTGTGGAGAGGAGTTTGTCTTCTGCTCAATCACAACCTGTTGTAAACACAGATAAAAAGGCATTTTAGCAACACTTTGGTAGAGCGCAAATTGACATGCACTTTGAAGTTCATTGATGTAAGTTTTGTTACATCCTAAATGCTCAAGGGCAGCTGTATTATTTCCCTTGTAAAATGTTTCGCCTGTCGTCCGAAAGGGTTCTTCAGTTCTGAACATGGTTGAAAGTAACAGGCTTACAAATCGTAGTCTGAACAACCACATCATTAGGGACATTAGGGTCATTAAAGGTCCAATTCAGACATATGAGTCACTGGCTGTTGCCTCTGTTCAGCTTAGTGTTGGAGTTGTTGCTGCTTAATGATTCCAACATGTCCCAAATGATACCATGTTAGTTATTTTGGTCACATGTCCCAAGGTGCGGACTGCTGAAGAACCCTGTTAGGGAGATGAGTTGAGGCTGCAGAGTAAGTGTTAGAAAGATGAAATCCCAGTTGTTTAATGTTGGTTTTTCATAGCTAACATAGATGGTCCCTTTCACAAACATGGAGAAACGGCATTTGGCTTTTAGGCACTACAAGTCTAGAACAAACTTCCAGAAAACTGCAAAACAGTTGAAACACTGAGTTCCCTTAAATCAAGACTAAAACTCACCTGGTCAGAGTTATTTTTGAACCATAATAAATGGAACATATTCGATGTGTACTGACAATTCTAACGATGGCACTCGACAAAATGTCATGTCTGTTACTGGTTTCACATTTGATGACTGTATGAAGTGTTTATGATGTTTTTAGGTTTTTAACGTGTAAAACACTTTGAACTGCCTTGTTGCTGAAATCTGCTATACAAATAATATTGATTGACTGCTGACTGTTGACCCGATGTTTTTGTTGATCTTTCTTGAGTCATCCACTTCTGTTTAGTTTGTCCAATGGAGAGGTCTGAGCTGGACTGAATGTACCTTTCCATTGAGCTTGTGTTGAGGTGTTTCATCCTTGGGATGAACCAGTTTCTGTCTGAGACAGTTGGGTTTCTTGACCGAGCTAATGGAATAAGTGAGTAAGAGAGAACAAGCTGAGGCAGAGCCTGCAACAGAAGCACAATGAAGCTGAAAATATGTCCATAAATACCCATAAATCACAGAAATAAATTATTGGACCTTTCTATTTTTTCCCCTCTCTGAAGTCAAAGTAGGTTATTGTTCACAGGATTTGAGATGAAGTCAGTAGAAGAATAAACATGAAAAGACGCCTTCTTGCCTTCCCAGGCATTATATTCATAAAGTGTCATATAAAACTGCCTTTGAATATATGCTTTTCACATAAAAAAAAAAAATACAACAAACTAGAAATATATCTGTTTTCATTTTGACGCTTGTTGACAAACTTTGCACCTGTGCTCTTCTCCCATGGCAACTGCACAAGAAGAAATGTGGGTTTCGCAGTCTGTCTGCAGAGGTTCCAGAAGAGGCTGAATGAGGCTCTTTGTGTATTTGACAGATAATGTTTGTGGACACAGATCAGTGCGCTCATAACCAAACTCTGCTGTAATCTTGAGTTAACACATACACTATAAAATATCTGGCCTGAGAATCCAGACTGCCTTGTGAAATGGTCAGTCTTTTCTTCCTTGCCGTCCCCTTTATTAAACTGCTTCCGTGACTTTTCGTCCTGTTCCATCTGGTGCGCACACAGCGCAGCAGAGCGTTTACTGCTCGGCTCTTTCCATGGTCATTTCTTCAGAGCACACATGGTTCCGCCAACCGCAAAGCACCGGCCAGAGCAAACAACATTGCGGGTGTCACGCTGAACAGGGAAGGCACAAACACAAATAAGGCCGTGAGGGCTGCAGGGAACCCAACGCCAACGAGCTGACGAGAGTTGGAACCTCGTAATCCCTGTTCTATATCCGCCCTGCAATGTGCTGAAAAACGCACATTGCGTCAAGACACGTATGAGATTTTTTTACGAGCTGAAAAAAAAACAAAACAAAGTTTGACGCTGTTATGTTCTTTTATGAAGGACACTGGATCTAAAACAGTATGTTCCCCTCCCTGTAAAAATGAGGAAAAATGGAAATCATTTGATTTCAATCTTTTTCACTCTCATGCACAAACCAACTTGGGGAAAAAAAGAAAAGAATTTGTTGGTAACTAGTAAAACTGTGGAATTTTCTCTTACTGTTTTTACGTTGCCGATTCCATTGATTATTTTTTTAAAAGAAACTAAAAATCTATTTCATCTTATGTTTGATGAGCATTTCCTTTGTGTTTTGTGAAGCAATTTCTAATTTTACCTGTTAAATGTGATATATCAGTAAAATTTTACTTACTAAAGAATATGCTGGAAGGAAACATAAAATAATTTAAAAGTGCAAGAACTTGGTTCATGCAAACAGTTTTCAGTCAGTTTTAGAGCCCAGTGTTTATTGTGGCTTGGCAATATTTACTCTGCCTTGCAAATCTTTTTTAAAATTTATCGGATTATGTGGACATTCCCACATATTTTCTGACTTCTCCTTTAAAGTGATTCTCTTGTTGACTTTTTAAAGCAAATTCTGACTTATCATAAACCTAGAAAATAGAAACCTTTCTTCCTCTTCAGATTTCTCATAGATGCATAAATGGTTGAGCCGAAATGATGGAATTGGTTCTCATGGTCGCAGTTGCATGACAAAAATTGCACCCTTTTGTTCTCAGACTCGTGTCGTCCACCTCTTCTTATTCCTCTTTTTGCTCCTCTCTGAATGCGAACCTATTGTGTGACTGGACTGAATTCTGTGAGTGTGTTTGTTTATGTGGAGAACTCTGCTCAACTTCCAGAAGTCGGTTTTTCAGCCAACTTTGGTCCAACCATGATGGGTTCTTACAGGTGTGGGATCAAATGTGACGCTACTCCTTGAGCAAAAACCTAATTTCCATCTGTTCAAAAATGACCCCTGAGCATGATGCCACCACCACCCTGTTTGGGGTGGCTGTGGTGTTATTCTAAGAGATCTTCAGTGTTGTTCTGGTGCCAAATAGGATTTTGTCCACAAATCTCAGCCTTGTTTTCGTCAGACCACAACATAATGACTTGGATGTCTGAATAATTTCCTTGGAATTAAAGATTTTTGATCTCACTCCTTAGTCTACACATATAATACATGTAGGACCAGCAACCTCTTACTTGGCCTCTTCAGACCTATGTAAGCCAGCTTAAAATGTCACCTCTGTAATAATTTTATTATTATTTTAAAATAAAATCCTTATTTTACAGCAAATAAGGACACTCTGGTGCTCTAAAGAAAAGGGAAAAAACTAGAGAAACATTGAGCCTGTTTATGACATACTGATCTCTATTTAGAGCATCAAAAACTCCACACACACACCCCTCACTCCAATATCCACCTTTCTGACTCCATTGCGGTGCCTCAGACCTTCATTATTCATTAGGGGCGCATATGTGTGGCTAGGTGGCTTCTGAAACGGGATTCCTCCAAAACCCAACCTGACATCTGGAAAACCATGAAGTGCAGTGCGCTGACCACATCAGCTGCCTCTGCCGGCTCTGCAGGATCACACAGCATTCCTTATGTGCAGATGCTGCTGGGGTTGCTGTCCACCATTACGTAAAAAAAAAAAAAAAAAAAAAGCTTAGACTAAAATTAGCTGTTCTGGAAATGCTGTGTGCACTTACTGGCTTGTTAACTGTAAGGAGTGCTAAAATGTACCTGTGCTTGTTTGTCGCAAAACTCAAGAGTTGGTTTCGCAAAATTTCAACTTAAAAAACAAAAAAAAAAAACAGTAAAACAAGTAAAAGGATGGACAGGACAGACAACTGCACACACACACACAGACTTTGAGGTACATATAAGACAGGGCAATCATATAAGAATCTCTGTTAGAGGAGGTAAAACACTCTGGAGTGAAGTAACTTGAAACATCCAGCCCAGAGGTCAACCTGTGGCTCCTGAGCCACAAACGACTCTTTTCACCGTCCATAATGGCTCAAAGTAATATGGTTTTAAAAAATTAAGAATCATCTAATATTTTTAAAAATAGATATAATAACAACTGGTTTTGGATATTTTTTTGTCATGGAATAATTGCATTGACTGCGACACACTGGCGATATATAAAATGCACAAAATGTTAAATGTATGCCTGATAAAAGAAAAAGGGATGCAGCGCTTTGCTACACTATCACTAGATAAACAGGTCAGGAAAAAGGTAATTAAGAAAAAAATATGGAGGGAGAGGGAAGTAGTTCAGTTATGCTAGCTTGACTTTGACATCCTTAACATGTAGATGTGGTGTGGAATTCTGTTTCAATTCAGTTAGAAAAAAAAAGGCGAGTTAAACACCAACTCTGACAGATCATCAGTACAGCAGTTTAGCGTCTAATGAGCTAATAGCTCCAGTAGCTAATCTACCACATTGATCACTTATTAATAATCGCAAAATAAACATCAAGCCATAAAAGCATAAGACTGTCATGGACTGGATATTCAGATTTTTTTTGTGGGGAAATTATTATTATTATTAAAATCAATAGCAATAATAACAATATTAAATTGTAATAACGTTATGTTATTATAAATATTCATAAATATGAATATTTCCATAAATATTATTACAATAATAATATTTATTATTATTAAATAATAATTCAATTATATTATTAAATTATATAATTAAATTAATAAATTATTAATTATTAATTATTTGGCTCTTGGGACATTCCACGCCCCAAGAGCCGAAATGGGTTTTCTCCGTAGGTTGTCTGGGCTCTCCCTTAGAAATAGGGAGGGACTCAGAGTAGAGCCGCTGCTCCTTCACGTCAAGAGGAGCCAGTTGAGGTGGCTCAGGCATCTTTTCAGATATTTGAATGTTGCTTAAAATAATAAAATCCAACAATATAAAAAAAAACTACACACCATGTACGAGTTTAATATGTGGTCAAAGTGCAAAAAATAAATTTAAAAAAACTTTTTTGGGGCACCCCCCAAAACTCAGGACCCCGAGCTATTGCCCCTCTAAGCTCTTTCTGAAGACTGGCCCAGGTTTCTACACAGTATTTATCTTTATTAACCAGGTATTTTGCATTAGCTTTAAGTTCATAAATGCATCTATCCAATGACTTTTACTCAAAAGCAGACTTTGGTGCATCCATATCTGCTTTCTATTTATGTATTAAACTTGGATAAATGCAGCAAGCTTCTTCAAACCCAAAATACAGGTACTGTTGTTGATAATAGATTACAATTGAGCTCAAAACAATCTGCAAACTGGATGCCTTAATTTTACTGAGGCAAACATTGCTCTACAAATTTGTAACACATACCTTTCCAACAAAAACAATCTGACAACTTTAATTGTTAAATAAAAATGTTACATGCTCAGTTTGTCATTGAGCAGATTAAAAAAAATTGTAAAGTTTTTTTACTTTGGATTTCAGCACATTAGAAAAAATTGGACACCTCTGGTTTAAATGAGGGATGCACAATAAATCTGTATTGACATGGTTATCTGATCATTTATTAACATATCAGATCAGTATCGGTTCGATAAGTAAAAATGTGTTGATATTAATAGCTGATGCTTCTTATTGCTGTTTTTATATGTGTTTGAAGAGCGGAGGTGGTTGGTCATGTGATCTTTGCTTAGTCATGTGACAGTTATGGTGATGCAGGGCAGGATTCAGTGCTTATTTGGTCATTTTTTCATGATGTTGAATGGGTAGAGCAATATATATCAGTTATTGACCATAATACAATATCAATATTGGATATTGATATTGCCCCAAATCTTTACATCAGTTCATTCTGAGTTTAAATCAGAGTATATTTATGTGTTACAACAATCCAGTCAAAGTCCAATCCAACACATGCTTCCTGTCGAAACTGGCTGAGACTGAACTCTTTTACAAACGAAAATGGGAGAACAATTTAATCTCTACTTGTCTAAAGCTGGTAGAGACAGATACCAAAAGACTTACAAATGTTGCTATAGTGAAAAATGGCTCTGCAAAGCCTTGGTTCTCTCAGAGAATTGAGAATAGAAATCCACGCTACACAAAACTTGCCTCCCATTTCATTATATGTTGGCCTTGCAAATGAAATTATAGGAAAATACATTGAATGTTTGTAGTTGCAACATGAATTGTAGAAAACAAAGGGTAGGGTGTGAATACTTTCGCAATGCCCTGAATGTATATACACATATATGACAAATGTCCGGCTCCCTGCCAAAATGAAACCAACATTCAGCCCAGTGTTTCTGCAGTCTTGCCCAGTTTGCCACAGTTTACACAGGTATCATTACAAAGACACAGTGGATGTCTCAAGAGGATCCCCAAAAACCACTGAATGACTGATAACTGTACACATATGAGGATGAGAGAAGACATATGCATATGAACAGACTCTTCCTTATCCAATGACCATTTTAGAAAGCATTCCTGGAGACTTCTCCATCGTTTCTGCACATGTTCACGCTGTAATTAGACGTTATTTCAGGAAACAGACTCAACTACCAGGATAGGTTTTGAGTGCCAAAAGACACAGATGGGAATTGTTGCTTTTTTCTTCAAAAGTCAAAGAATTCTCTGACCCATAATCACAGCACTTCATGCACTCTGGTACAGTATATTTAGCTTGTCCTGTTGTCCTGGTTGCTGAAATCCTATGGCCAAACATAAACTCTGAACGTAGAAACGTCTCATTCGAAAGAAGACAAAAATGACACATTTGAGGAGTTCATCGAAGCACCACCATACTCAAACATGTCTCTAAAAGCTGATTGGAAAAACATCCATTGCATGGAGTCCACTACGTAACACACCAACGTAATCACAGGGCCTTACCTTCTCTCTTCCAGCTGCTGGAAGCCAGTGATGAATGCCACTGTGGAAGCAGAAGGTGAAAAGAGAGGAGTCCTGACTCGCCAGTGGCAGCCCTCCCTCTGGTTGGCAGAGGGAGCGGTGGGAGTGTCAGGGCCGCCTTTGTAAACTGTGGCCGACTCCACAGCACAAAGTGACACAGCATAGACCAGTGTGGATCCAATGTGGAAACCTGCGCACACTCACAAGGGACATGTGGAGAAACCACAGTGTGAAAATGACAGAATCAGAGTACTTCTCAATGTGGAGTGTGGAGGAGAGATGGAAGAGGTTGTTAAGATTTTTCAGTCATCAGCTGGATAAGAAATGAGCAGCAGATAGTCAGCCTGGGCTTTTCTGTAGAGATAACAGGATCATGTGTGAGGAGTTAACTGATTTAGCAGGAGTTGTGTGATGGCATGTGTCAGTCGTGTGGTTTAACAGAGTCTTTTCTCTGCAGCTGCTCAGGGGTTGAAGTAAATTACAGGGTTCATAAACTCTATGGCAAGAGATGAAAAAGAATCAGGACTACATGCTGGATCATAGTGAATGTCACACTTACTGATTACAAAGAAGCAACCTGTTGCAGAAATTTCAAAAAGTGTACACTTTTGCTACCTGAATGTTGCAAGAGTTGATCCTGCAGTAGATCCCTTCTGTTGAGGCAAAGGAGAGTCTAACTGCTGTCTGTTGAGCCTGTTGCTTGTTGCTGTGATTGTCTGTAGCAACAATAAGTAATACCTGTTTTCTTCCCACGCTTTTAGGCCTCTTTTCCAAGGTCAACTTTTATGGTCCAGGGCTCTGCGTGACTGCTGACCATTGGATTCAGAACAAACAGTCTCTGGATTTTTCCCCAGGTCTTGGAATACCATAACAGCTCTTTACCCTTGTGAAATTGTTGAGGGAGTTATGGAAGTCTGATTGTCAGCTCCATATACTTTATGGATGTGGAAAAGGCTCACAATTGTGTTCTTAGTGGCATTGTGTTGAGTGCCAGTGTTGTTTTTACAAGGCCATCTGGTATCACCAAACCAAGAGTTCTGGCTTCAGTGTGTCAAACTCAATTATTTTGGACTATGCACTGGGGAAATGTCTTGTACCCATCCCGTTTATGGTGTTCATGGATGGAATTTCAAGGACATTTCCAGAACTTCTGGGATAAAAATCCAACAGCAACTCCAGAAACCATGGGAAGAGCCATTCCCATGTGTATTGGCCTGGGAACACTTTGGAATCCCTCTTGAGGAGTTGCAGTGTCAATGGGGAATGACTGGTACTCCCTCCTGGATGTGTTATTTCTGCAGCTAGGCCTCACATCAGTGAAAATTTAATGGTGACAAGAAGATACCCAGGGTTTCATGCAACCCTAATATACCGATGTATGTAGTGAAGATACTTAAGTACCGTATTTTCCGCACTATAAGGCGCACCGGATTATAAGGCGCACCTTCAATGAATGGCCTATTTTAGGACTTTTTTCATACATTAGGCGCACCGCATTATAAGGCGCATAGAATAGACGCTTCATACTCTATTATTACACATCCACATTAATAAAGAAATGGTCCCCGAGTACTTTATATAGTAGGCTGGCCCAGTCGTTGTTTCACTCACGGTGTTGGTGTTGCGATATTATGCCCAACTGCTTTCTGGGTAACACAGACCAACCGACACGCTGCCGCTGCAGTCTCTGTCTCTCTTCCCCTGCCCCTCCCCCCCTTTAAATGTATTATCAAACTTTATTAACAAACCAGTGTTCTGACAACTATCCCAGCATGCACCGCGCACTACTTCTTCTACGGGGGAAAAAGAAGTTGGCGGCTGCTTACTGTAGTGGACCAACTACATAAGCAGCTTACTGCATGTCTGTGTAAACATGACGTCTTTCATTTCGATCTGAGTTAATTAGCGTAGCATTTCTGCCGGATTTTCACAACATATCAGCCACGACAATGGACA
Source organism: Poecilia mexicana (assembly GCF_051168715.1). Taxonomy (NCBI): domain Eukaryota; kingdom Metazoa; phylum Chordata; class Actinopteri; order Cyprinodontiformes; family Poeciliidae; genus Poecilia; species Poecilia mexicana. Next base: position 1,391,957 of record NW_028263389.1, read on the forward strand.
GGGGAACCAACAGGTTCATGTCATCTTTTTTGGACGACATCAAGGTGTTTGAGCCACTGGATGCCTCCAACATTGTGCGCGTCACAGCTAAAAGCTACCGATAGATGAGGAAAACAGCAGATCCTCACACCCTCAGCATAAATATAGCTGTGGACAAGATCACTGATGCCTATTGTTCTTGCAAGGCTGGGTAAGTCGGCATTCATGGTTTTGATGGTCCACAATGTACATTAGCATATGTTTACTACTGTAGCTTGTGTTTGTGAGACGGTCACGCACGTGGTAGCTGCACTGTGACCTAAAATGGGCATTAGCCAATGAAACGGGGCCCCTGTGGTAAGGTCTGTTGCTGGACCTGTTGTGGCTCAATATTGGTCCATATATAAGGCGCACCGGATTATAAGGCGCACTGTCGGCTTTTGAGGAAATTGAAGGTTTTTAGGTGCGTCTTATAGTGCGGAAAATACGGTATGTACTTTCAATGGAGCACAACTTTTATAAACAGCACAATTCTTATCATGCAGAAACCTCCTAATTCTAAAACTTCATGTCATAAAGTTATGAATCAGTCTCATTCTGTTAAGATGATTTATATATATATATATATATATATATATATATATATATATATATATGTGTGTGTGTGTTGTGATCTGTTTTCTGTGTATTTATTTTGAGGTTTTTCTGCGTTTATTAGTCTGTTCCCCAGTGAGTCTCTGTGTGTTGATTGATCTGAGCTGTGTCTCGTTTCTTTGATTACCCTCCCAGTGTATTTAGTCCCACCTGTTGTCTTTGTCTCTTGTCGGATCCTTGTCGTGTAATGTCATCAGTCTATTTCCCTGTGCCGCCTCTGTTGGACTTTCATTAAATCATGCATCATGTCTACCTGGGCCTGCCAGCGTCTTTCTCACCACTCTCCACCACCGATCATGACTACATATATGTATTTCAGTGTAATAACGGTGAGGAGGGTTTAAAAAGTCAACATGAAGCACACACTTGGCAGGATGTAGAAGCAAATTGTGTATTCTGTGAAATACTTTCTAAATAAATGAAAAGCTTTGAAATCATTCAATGTGGAGGAGGCCTGGTGTGTCACTGCCCCCTATTGGAGCATAGTGGTAAAATCAGTCTCTCCTCTAATTCAATATCGGGATGTATATGAACAAAACCCAATGCTCTTAATCTCTCAGTTTTGAGACGAGAGTGAGAACTGTCCACAATCAGAATCTAATACACTGAATGTGCTTCACATTGTTCATGTTTCTTCATGTTTACTGTACCAAAAATTGCATATTGTCACCTTCCCAAAATAATGTCTTTGGTCATTTTTTGCCAAAAGTGATTTTTTTTTTTTTCGTGGGGAAGACTTAGGCCATATTTTAAGAAGGCGACGATATTCATTATTTTGGCTTGATTTTACTTTAAATTAACACAAGTTTCCACTAGAGGGCGGCATTAACTAAAATAAATGACATCCATGAGTCTGAGTAAGTTTCCATGAGGCAAAACAAAGGCTCGGTTCTCGTGCACACATTTAACTTGCCTGTAGTCTGACTCCATCCTATTTATGAAAGCATAATTATCACTTCATGCAGTCCCTTGTTAAAGTATTCACACCCATTGCACTTTTTCAGACTTCGTTACCGCAAACTACATGTTTTCTTAAATCTTTGCAAATAAAAACTAGAAGTGTTGAGAAAATAGTTTATAGAATCATCTTTTCATTCAGTTCTGACTACCACCCCATCCAACTAAAACGCTTCCACAGCCATGCTTAACTTACAGCTGTGTTAAACTTTTTCTGTTTTCATGTGATGGATTTAGCAGAGCTCTGTGAGATGCTTAACCCTTCAGATCTTCTTTTTTTATAACCTAACTTCTGTTTAAATATCTCCACATTCTTATTCTTGACATACTGTGTTCCTTGGATTTTGTGATGGTGTGTTTCCACTTATGTTCTCCTGGTCAAGATTTTCTGCATAAACGAGGAATTTGACTTTGGTTTTTGAGCGGTCACAACATGTTAACTGCCCTTTTCCTGAGCCTAGACTTTTACAAGTCTTGGATGGTCATCTCACTCTTCATCAGAGACTTTCTCCTGCAGACCCAGTATTTCCATTGCAACTTGTTGTCTTGACAATTATCTACCAGTACCATTCTGTCAGTGGTGTAGTTGGTGGAGAACAATAGAACATGTTCCATTGTCACTTCCTGAAAAAAACATTTCCTTGTGCCATCGTTCACTAATGTAAATGATGTCTTGATTAATCCTATATTACCAGGAGCATATAGAAATACTTTCAATGGATGTCAAACTATGTTTGTCATTCTCACCATTATTTTACAATATATTTACATATAAATATGAAATATATTTTACATAAAATCTATGTGATGATATGCTCTCCAAGGGCTTCACAAAATTGAGAATAAATTATGCCTCTTGGCATTGTAACAGGAAGAGATATACTGTTTTTAAATTAGTTTTTTACACTTGCTCTGATTTGTTTGAAATCTATGTTCAAAGTTAGATTCTCTTTAGAAGAAATTACACACAAGTTGATCATTCCTGACCTCTGAAGATAATTCACAGCAGTTTTGTTTAGGATAAATCGAGTAAAGATATGGAATTTTTTATTCGTAGGAAAAAAGCACGTTGTTGTAGTTGGAATGTGACAAAATGTGTAAAAGTTAAAAGGGATACTTTCACAAGAAACTCTTGTGTATAACTATAATCTTCCCAATGTATTTCTAATTTTAATTGGTGTTGTCTGGACTAAATCCAACAGGTGGCAGCAGTAAACTGAGAAGACTGAATCACCCTGCCGGAAATGATGAGTCGAAGAAGAAAGCAACTCTGGAAAAAAAGGACTGAGTGCTGTGGCATCGTCTGATGATTAGCTAACAGTAAAAACATAGTCGTGTTAGTGTTACTAAACGGTTGTATTGCTCTATAATGCATATGGTTATTTTGTTTACACTTTGAAGTCTCTCCTTTATCGCTGATAATGATAACAATGAAGCTACCGATGAAAACTGGCGAGAAAGGAGGCGACGAGACGGCGGAGGACGATTCGTTGGATCCATCAGAGAGGCAGCATATTCCCAGGGCGGCATCTTCTCCTTCGGTGTACGAGAGGCTGCAGGAGCCGCCGAGACCCTGCGTCCATGCATCGCATCTGGACAGAGAGAGCGTGTTCGAGTGGTTCGGCCACCATCTGAACCCCGCCAAGCGGATCGAGTTTATGTGCGGGCTGCTGCATATGTGCCAACCCCTGGAGCTCCGCTTTCTGGGATCATACCTGGAGGACCTCGCTAGAAAAGATTACCACGTTTTACGGGACTTTGAGTGCAGGGCGAATAACCCGAACGATTTGGGAGTTTTAACGGACGTGGTCGACCCGGTGATTCGGTCCAAACTCATCGTCTGTCTGTCCCTGCTCGGCTCTGACAGGAGGGAATGTGCTGGAATACTCTCTCGGATACTCAGCAGCGTGGATTTGGCCTTGTCGTATAGGAACTATGACTACTCCCTGCCTCCTTTCAGGGACCCTCAGCATCACCTCCACCCGTTCTATCCACCGTGCCAGGACGGTTCTGTATGTGAGGAGAACCGGGACGAAGCAACGGCAGGGGCTCTGGAGCAGTTGGCGCTACTCTATACCATGGCCTCGCTACACCCAGCTTTCCATTTTCACCAACGGGAAGTTATCCGGGGACAACTGGACAAAATCGAGCTTTCCTTGGAGGAGGAAAAGCGACAGAGGCAGCTCAGGATAAACGCCCAGTCGACGGTAATAAACAGTTTACTGATATTGGGGCCTTTTCTTGTTGCTATAGTGGTGGGGTTTTTTTGCTAGCCGAGGAAAACTCACTAAAGATGTGAAATTTAAAATTGTATATACAAAACTTAAATATATAACTTGTTTAAAAAAAAAAAAGGGCCCAAGTCTAACCGTGAATTCTGTAGTCACCGAATAAGCTAAAGGCTCCTTTAACATCGTAGTTTAGCTTTAGCATTAGCTGTTTATACTGGTATAGCTAATGATGCTAACCGAGTTAGCTAACACGTTAGCCAGCCGAAAGCAGCTAAAAGCAGCTCAAGCTGGACAGATGGTGCTATGCAAAGGAGGGCCGGAAGTAAATAATAATTATATATGTGTAAAAGAAAAAAAAAATTAGACTTATTTTTTCACAACATACATGGTCCTAACTTAAGCCAAAATTTGGAAGGCTAATGGCAAAAGTTGTATTTGTTTATTGATTCCATTAAGGAAATATAAGTGTTTTATTTATAGTCATCGAATAAAGAAAGTACAATTGAAGACAATAAAATATGTTTTTTTTTAAAGGATTACAGTTGTAAAAACAAGAAACAACAGATTATGGCTGATTGGTGCTTTATTTTAGTTGATGCTTTTCTTACAGATTCATTACATAAACTAACTGATATTTATTAAAAGAATAATTTAAAAAATCACTATTTGACTTATTTTCATTTACCAAACATTGCACTGTGTGTTATGGCTGAACATATGGACTTTACCTGTCTATCCTAAGGACATAGTACCAGATGTGTTGTTGCTCAGTCAGAAGCTGCTTTGGAAGTCACGCTGCCATTTTATTTCTCAAATTAACAAAAACTTATATGATTTACCTCTCCTTAACCCCAAGGGTGTACTACTTCAACATTGTGCTGTTTAAATTAGTTCTCCCATCCATCATTTAATAAGAGGATGTTCTTAGTTTTGCCACACACAACATTTTACTGGGCCCTGAAGAGAAACTGTAGTTGACTAGACAGAAATCTTACTGGATCATTTGCAGTATTGTTGTTTGGTAGCCAGAGATCCATATGTGGAGAATGGGGGACTGGTGCTGGGTGGAGGGAAATAACGAAGTGGAAAGCTATTTGAGGCAGAAAAAGACACCTGCCAGTCAAGATAAGGACAACTTCATGCTCAGATTAGATCCAGGTGCCAGAAATGTCTTATGAAGTTATGACTTCAGCTTCTAGCAGATGTTCAACTTAATATTTCAGAGGAGAAATTTCTGGCTTGCTACTTACATGTTCATAGCAACTCATAAATTTGTCTTAAATAACTTTTAATCAAACTGTGCATGTCAATAATGTTTCTGACTAATTGAAATGGTGTGCGGTAAACAGTAGTCCCCCAAACTTTTTTGCTACAGTTGGCGCCTTTTCAGACAAATTCAATGACTTTTTTTTTTTTATTTTGTCAAAAAAGTGACCAGCGACAAATCTGGTGACTTCTTTCTGTGTTATTTAAGACTTTTTGTGTTATAAAAAATCGGAGTCAGCCAGAAAACTGCACTACTGTTGGAAACACTTTACTGAAATTGTAAACAGCTAACTGAGGGGTCCTCACTCGATAACTTCCACACTTAAGAGTGTTGTCATCAGCGAAACCTGTAGCTGTTCTGCTTTGGTGCATTCACTGACTGGAAAAGAGACCGGATTTGTAGTTTTTGACTGTCCAATCGCTGGTCAGTACAGTAGTACTTTTTAAACTGTTGCTGATTCTATGTTGCATCTCAAGTTGAGATATGATACATCAGTATTCCCGCTTTTTTTTTTATTTTTTTTTTTTAGGGAAATAACATCAAAAGAATTCTGTCCTGCTTTTATTTTTGATCAGTTGCAGGAGAATGACTGGAACTGAACTCAACATGTCTGTTTGATTTGATGGACTAACTGAGCTGTTCATGTCCTCCAGGAGCTGCTGGGCCAGCAGCTGGACTTCACGGCCTCCTCAGTGCAGGACTTTGGAGAGTGTCCAGCCTCCCATCCCCCCTGCCAGAGCTGGCGCTCTGGTCGCTGGGCAACACAGAGAGAAGGTAAACGAAACGAGGAGGATGGACGTTCGCGGAATGGGATATTTAAATTCCTCTTGATGTCAGGAACAATTTTCTAAACGCATATTAGAGGAGAAGTAATTTTTTTTGCCCTTTTGCAGCCGTTCACATCGAGAGGATCGTGCTCAGGGGCATCTCTCGGACGGCAACAGATAAGGAATACAGCTTTGAGGTAAACCATGGCACCTAGGGTTCCAGGAAATGTGCTCTGATTGGTCGATGTGTAATGTGGGATTTGGCTATGACTTTGTGGCATGAATTTATTAATATTGGAATTGGGCCATTCCGACTGGTGAAAAAGTCAGATATGGGTCGCATATGGGCAGAAAAATCTGGATTTGGGTCAGCGTTGCCACCAGAGCTTGTGTGACCAGAACCGGTGTTTGCTGTTGTCCTGAGTGGATGACGGAGTTCTGTCTGCTGGCTTCCAGGTGAAGTGGTCAGACTCTTCCTCCAGCAGTGTGACCAAAACCCACCAGGAACTGGAGAACTTCCTGCTGAAGGTGAGCACTCTGCTCCTAGAACTTGACGTCAGATCAAACAGTCAGAGATCACATCAGTGTGATTGTTTCTGTCCAGCTTCCAAAGGATCAGTGCACAAACTCTTTTGAGTTAAGCATCCTGAGGCTCCTGAGCCATGGGGACCAGTTCGAGAGCAGGGAGGTGGAGAAGAACCTCAGGTAATGGCTAGCTAGCAGCTAGTTCAACGCACACAGACACAGGCCAGGTGTAGCCTTATGATCGGTTTGTTTAGGACGACATTTTACAGTCATTCTACAATTTTATTTTATTTTTTTACATCCTGTCTCAATTCACATTGTCATGTGTTAGATCCCGCATTTAGATCCCGTGTTACCAGATCATGTGGGAATCAAGCAACCAGTTCTATGAAAACAAGCCCAAAAAGCCCCCAACTGATGACAGTGTAAAGCCAAAACATTTTAAAGTGTTTTTTTACAGCACGTACCTGCATTCTACACTGCACCACTGCAAACGACATACCATTAGTGTTTGCTTTATTGTGGGGAGTGTGCTATAATCTTTTTTTGGAAGGAAAGTCAAGCCCAAATAAGCAACTTCATGTTAAAAAATAAGACCAAAAAAACCACAACCTGCAACCTGTTTGATCTGTAGGCGACTTTAGAGATAAGCAAGCCCAAAGTCGCTGATAATAAGCAGACTTGGCAACGGTGGTTACAGCCAAAGCGATGCAGAAGGAACATTCTCTCACCTTTTTTAGACATAGACAAACTTTATTGTCATTTAGCTTTTCATTTAAAATGTACATACTGAGCCAAATTCCGTTGCAAGGCTCCAATAATAATGAAATCAGTAAATAAATAGAAAGTATCAATATAAATATATACAACAGAAAGATCCCTTTTTCTGTTCTTCATATGGAGTGTACCGATCAATCCACTCTGTTTTACTTAATTCTGGGAGTTTGGCGATATTTGTATGTGAAACTGATCATATCCATCATTTTTTTTGTTTTGTTTTGTTTTGTTTTTTTATTTACCTCTGCAAAGAACTTAGAGAATTGACAGAACTGTCAGGATTTTTAAAGCTCAGTGATGGACCAGAAAGGTGCAGTCAGTGCAGGCCTGATACAGAGCTGATAAAAGGGTCGATATGATCACTCTGAGGCTGTTTGCAGTCTGTCAGGATGATTCAGGTGGAGGCTCCTACAGACTGGGACAACTGGAAGTCATGGTGAAGTGGGATGTGGCTGCAGACAGCTGGCTGAGCTGCAGCTGCTGGTTTCAGGATCCTGTAGGTTTTGGTTTCCAGCTCCCTCAGCTCTACCTCCTGTCCTTCTGTCTACAGCTTTCATTTCCTATGAAGTGAAACTTTGGAAAATGAAACCAGCCTGCTGCCTCCACCTCCTCCTCCTCTTCTTTCTTCTCCTCTCACACCTCTCGTTCTTTTCCCTCTGGTTTTAACTCTAGCATGTCGACTTCATGCTGGTAGGAGATTCTACCAGCATGAATCTCCTACCATGTCTATCCTGACAATAGAAGTGATAATAAAAACTATTTCATTTTTAGGTAGCTGTATGTGACTGCATAACACACACACTGGTCTTAAAAACACACTGCTTTAGGTCACCAGTCACATGAAGTTTTTATATCACTAAACTGCACACAGTCACTGCATTTAATCATGTTTTCAAACTTGTTGGTTTTTACTGTTGCTCTCATGGAGAAAATAGTGGGAAAAAAGGCTGACAATGTGGATTTTTGAATTTTTTTATATTTTATTATTGATAATGTTGAATTTATTGTGATGGTAAATCAAAATTCTTATCGTGAAAAGAAATTTATCACAATAAATGATAAACAATACAATAAAATACCCATCCTGGAGAGGGATGACAGTATTAATGTAATTTTTTTAAAACAGAAATGTTTAGTCGATGTGTTTCTGTGAATGAAAGCAGAAAAACAATTCTTTATCTCCTCTTTAAAACATATTTCTTCTTGCTGTGATATATCTAAGTGAAAGCTGCCACATGTCAGGAAAACATCACACTCTGATGTTATTGTTGAATATTTCATTCATTATGATGGAGAAACATTTTTCCCGGTGTCTCCAGTTGCCTCCCTGAACTGTTCAAATCCAAACATTCATGTATTATATATATATTATATTATATTATATTCATGTATTCAGTTCTGACATCATGATAACAGCGCCTGTGTCTGCCTGCAGGGAAAGGTTTCTGTCTGCCCCGCCTGTCTTCAGGCTGACCAGGAAGGTCTGCAGCTTCTTCAGCTCCTCCAGACCGGCCTGCAGATGTGAGTAGGAACCTGTGACAAATGCTGAGAAAAGGCTTTAACGAGGCACTTCAAATGTTGGACTATACTGAATTTCCTCCTTTTTTCCGTTTGTTGCTGATTTACTGTCCAGCCCGACGTTTTTCTATTGAACATTCTAAATATTTCCAACTCAGTGATGCAGAATTGAACTGTGTCAGTGAGATCATAAGTACATTTTTCAGCTGTGTGATGAACTGCTGCTGCCGCTCTAGAACCAGCCATGACTCTTTTTTTGATGATTTTCTGTCTTCCAACAGGTACCTTACATCCTGGGACGACGTACCAGCCAGACTGCTCTGACGCCTCCAGTCAGGATGAAGGTGGGAGGAGCGCTGATTGTTTCTGTTTGTGACAGTGAGGAGGGGGACCTGCAGGTTAGATGAGAATCTTAAAGCCGCTGCCTAGAAGCCTGTCCTTCATGCTGAGCACAGCCCCGGTGGTGGGTGGTGGGGCGGTGGGTTTATTTTTGGACAGGTCCTGTCATCGTATTTCAAGGCTATATTTGCCGCCCGTCGTTGCCGGTCTCTGGTCAGCGTCGCCGCAGCAACAGCAGCTCCAACTGCTAACACTGACGTAGATGAGGTCACAGGTCAAACAGGCCTGCAAAACTGATTTTCCAGTCACGCCACATATCCGCAATCTGATTTAGGTCCAGACTTTGACTGGGCCATTCTAACTCTGGAATGAACTCTACTCTAGACCAGTGGACATGTTTAGGGTTTATCTGTGTGGCACAAAATCCCAGTAGAACACAATGAGATCAGTGAGTGTAAGGTAGATACAAGCTGTATGAATATGAATGTTGATGTGTTTATAATATTTTCTCTGCGCAGACTCGTATGTTCAGGGACACAAGAAGAAACACGCGTCCAAGAGTCCATGTCAGCTGTGAGTAGGACGGCCTTTTCGCTCGTCAGAGTGGATTTCTGGATGCATGCAGTGACGATTCTTCTTCTGTTTCCAGATTGTCACGGGCCAAAAGCCCCCAGGGAGACACATGGAGGGGGGGCCACGCAGCAGAGCTCAACGGGCCCCCAGACAGGAGGAAGAAGAGCAGCGTGGTGAGGAGCAGCCAGGACGCTGAGCAGGTAGGACAACAGGAAACAAAGCAACCTTTCATTGATAAATCCCTGTTAGTGTGTGATGGCAGCTGTTGATGCGTAGATGTCAGCAAAAGTCTAAACCAGCGTTCAGACTGTAAAGATTTTTCCTTAATATCCTGATGTCACATATTGTCACCGATGAAATCAGTTTACACTTTTTTTCTCGGTTCATTTTCTATTTGCTTATTATTTCATGTTATACCAGTGTGGGGCTGGACAATATGGAACTGTAATTTTATTTCAGTTTTTTGTGGTACTGTTGTGGTAATAGCACCACAAATTGAAAAAAATCTACTTATTATTTCTATTTTATGTATCTGTGTTGCTGTGCCAGCATTCACAGCCCCACAAACACAAGTATTGTTCCTGAAAAACATTTCCATTTGAAACAGGCTTCTTCAGGACGCCACTTACTTAAAAAGTCTGATTTATATCATTAAGCTGCACGCTGTAACTTCATTTAATCATATTTTCAAATTTACTGATATGTATTGATGCTCTTGTGGAAAAAGCAGTTTAGAAAATAACAAAAATAGAATTTCCAACTGTACTGTCAATTTTGCTTTTTAAATTATCAGCAATAACTGAAATTTATCGTGACAATAAATCAAAATTCTTATCTTAAGAAAGTTTTCCCTAAACGATACGATAAATGCCCACCTATCCCAGTTTGTTTTAGTTCAGTAGGATGGGAAGACCTCTGCTTCTCTTTCAGCTAATTTAATCCTTCATGTGATTTTGCTGATGTTGACTCTGATTTATTGTTTCTGATTTGTTCTTTTGTTCATTTTCCTGCTTTGTTGGTCAGTTATTCTCTGGTTCTGGACACCGTGCAGCTGGAAGGATTTTTACTCTTAATGTTTTCACTTGCAGGCACTTATGTGTAACCATGACAACAAGGTGATTTCTTTTTTGTTGTTTTATTTTTATTTATTTTTTTACAACTGGGAGCAGCTTATCAGCATCTCAAAAGCTCAAAAATACCTGAACTTTGACCCCAAATCCCAGAGAAATAGAAACGCAGGCTTCATGGATGCAGGGGGAGGAGGAAGTTCAGCTCCCCTACTCCAACATCTTCCTAACCAAATGGCCAGACACAGGTTTAAAGAGGGGCAGCTGGATTAATGAGCTGGATTAGCAGAGTTTCCCAGCAATTTATGATGTCATCCAGGATGGGTTACTATAGAATATAATCTTTGTTGTCCTGATATTGAGCTGTTGGCGTGTCATGAAAGTCATGAGAGCCTAGACATCATCCAAATCCACTCTGAAGAAACTCGGAAGATATGAGAGCATTTACATTTCCCTTCGAGATACGTAAAGCCATGTTGTTGTAGTTTAAAGCAGAATCAGGAATGCTGCCTGTCCTGTGAAGGAACGCCCAGGAGCTGCTTCCTGATTGGCTGTCACATGCAGCTGCTGTAATGATTTACTCTGTCTTCATGGAGCTAACCATGAAGACGGGTTAATGATTGCAGGCAGCAGACATGTGGAGGGATTTGGTAAGGCTAGGGATGACACAGCGGCTAGGAATGACACAGCAGTGTGTGTGTGTGTGGTTGCCACGTGAACGGGATGTGTGAGAGAGCATGTTGCTGATGGAGCACATCCACCATGGAGCTGCTGGACGCCGGCCCGCAGTCATTTGTTGTCTTCTCATGCTAAATGCTGTATGCCTCTTCTTTCTGACCTCTGACCTTCTTTCCAGCACCTGGATCCCGACAGAAGAAGCCATCCAGCATCTAAAAGCAAGAGCAGATTTTTGCCCGGAGACAGGTAGGTTCTGCACAAAAGGAAGAAAAACAAAAGCAAGGTAGACTAGAACAAAAGTGGGTAGAAATTAGTGAACCACTAGGGGGAGCCGTCTGAAGGCTTTAACACAGGCTGTTATTACAGCTCTGTGTAAACACCAGAATCTGACAAAATTAAACTTTGCGGAGTCGGGTAGATTTGCTCCAAACCTGTATATGGAAACACACTGAATTCACTTTATTTTTCTTTTTTGCTGCATTTCAAAAGTTAACTAAAAATTTGCACGACGATTGGATGTAAATATGGCTACTAGCACACAGCAGGAAGAACTGAGAGAGATATTACCAACAATCACCTTTTAACCCTAATCAGCCGTTTTTCAGCTTGTCTGGCCATAAAATATCTGACCAGAAAACACTCTTCATTATGCACGCTGTTACCGAGTGAAGGACAATCGAATATGAACTATCTCCACTGTTAACAGAGACGTAAAAAGCTGTCTTAAAAGTATCTTCAACTACAGAGTGGATGTTTGCAGTCCTTACATTCTGTAGAAACTTCACACCCACTTTTGTTCTCTAGTGCTGGCCTTCGCAGTAATCCCTGTGTAGAGATGCTTCAGGTCCAGCTGATGTTCTGGAATGTTTTCTGTCTGCAGGGACAAGATGGCTGTGAAGGGCAGAGGCGCTGCCTTTCTGACTAATGGCACTTTGTTACCGGCCCTGTCGCCTCAGAGGAAAGGTGAGGAACTACAGAAGTTGATATAGCAACAGGAAAACCCAAATGAATGAGAAGATGGGAGCTGCTGAGGGAAATGCTGTGACTGACACGACAATGTTGTTTCAGTTGGACCTTCTCATGCGGATACATTTGGGGAAACGTCGTCCGAGAGCTGCAGCTCTCCCTCCAGCCCCCAGTACAGGAGGCGCCAGAGTCTGGAGAGCGACGACGACAACAACAAAGGTGAAACACACTCACACACACACCAACACACACCACTCCACGTAAACCACAGCAGCTTCTGAAATTATCAGTAAAAAGTAAGAAAATGCTACTGATTTTAAAAGTATGTTTTTTCCTTCCACTCAACTTTTCATCACTATGCTTGCATATAGCACTCTGAGCAATCAGGTTCTTTCTGTAACATTTAAGAAATACAAATCAAGATTTTTAAAGGTTTTCTGAAACATTCCAACATCTTCAAGAAGTGATTATTGGCAATTATCCATAATCATGTTTGATCTCTAACTGATATCTGTTATTGTCTCTGTCAGACTCAGACAGCCACTCTGATGACGGCGGTAAGGGCGAGGCCCCTGACCTGTTCTTCACGCGGCAGGCGGACTGTGCTGGGTTGGCAGACGCTCCCCCCCAGGGCCCAGACTTCACTTCATCTCCCTACTTGCCCCCCCTGGCCTGCTTGCTCCCCAACGGGGCCCCCGACCCCGTGGCCCCAGATGGGAAGCCCCCGCCAGCGGGGCCACTGTCGGTGGTCCCCACCCCAGGGATTGTGGGTGATCCGGAGAAGAGGGAGGTGCTGACGACCTTCGGGGGCCCCCCACTGGCCCTCCATCACTCAGTGGGTGGGGGGGTCCAGCCTCTGGTCCAGAGGTTTAAGACAGGTCTGCCCCACAGCCAGGGGCCCGCTGAGGTAGAGACCCCTCTCAGAGCGCTGGGCTCCATGTCCCCGGGGCCGCCTGCATACTCGTCCCCCTCCCTTCCCTGCCAGGAGCCCAGCCTGGCCCCACCCCTGCCCCACATGGAGGCCACCCACCACAAGCTGCATGGCATCCTGCCGTCAGGGTTGCCCTCTCCCTACGCCCTGGCCTCCGTGGCCCCTGTACCCCCATCTGTGATGCCCACCCTGGGTGCCCCTGTGGCCCCGGGAGCAGCTGTTCCTCCGGCTGTCCCCTCTAACTCCCCTGGCCCCCCACCCAGCCTCAGCCCGGCGCTCGGCCTCAGCGCACCGCAGAACGACTCTGCGTCCTACAGCAACAGCAGTGCTTCCTGTGGAAGCGCCCCCGTTGCCCCTGGCAACCCCGTAGCTGTCCAGCAAACCCAGCAGCAGATGCCCCCGCAGCAGCAAACGCCACCCCTCCAGCAGCAGCAGCCCCCTGTAGGATGTGGGGCCTGCGGTTGCCATAACAATTGTGGTAACCGAGGCAGCGGCAGTGCGGTGGGGGGCTCCTCCAGCTGCCAGCCCCCCCTGTACTTCCACCACCAGATGGCAGCAGTAGCGAGGCAGATGTTCAGCGTTCCTCAGTCTCTCCTCTACCTCGCCCAAACCCAGGCCCCCCACCAGGCCAATGGTCCCCCGACCATGCCCCCCTTCTTCCCTGCTGCCCCACCCCCCGTCCACCCATCCCCCTACCTTCACTCCCACAGCCAGGCGGAGGGCCCGTCCCATATGATGGGCAGCCAGGCCCCGGTGGCAGTGGCGGCCGCCAACTACAGCCTCCAGCAGCAGATGGCGCCAGCGGCATCGTTCCCTCAGCGCGTCTACCAGCCGGTCTACCCGGGTCACCTGGGGATGCTGCCTGCTGCCATACTGGGGGGCGGCGGGGTCAACAAGAAGAACGGCACAGTGTCCTGCTACAACTGTGGAGTGAATGGACACTTTGCTCAAGACTGCAACCAGCCCAGCATGGACTCCACCCAGCCGGGTAAGGAAGGAGCAGCGGTCCATCACAATCTGTCACATTGCACTGGTTTTATTGGGATTTGATGGGACTGATCAACTCAAAGTAGAGAATCATTGTGATTTGTGATTCTTCACAAATAAGAATCAGGGTGTGGCATGTATATGGAGCTACATTGGGGTTAATAGTTTTTAAACTAAAGCAAAACAAAAATTTACCGTAAACTGAAAAAATCTTGAAATTGGAAAAACATTTGATACTAAAATAAAATTGAAATTGAAGAAAAATCTTTTGAATGTGAATATTTTTTACAACGTGAGTAACATTTTAGAAACTGAGAAAAAACATTTTCAAACTGAAAAAAAAAATCACCTTCAAAAATCTTTTTTTAATTTTTAATTTTCAAAAATCCTTTTTACTCAATTTGAGAAAACAGTACATTTAAAATATTTTTTTATCCAATTTAGTTAGAAAATCTGTTTTCAAAACGAATATTTGAACTAAAAGTTCAAACTTGGCTTAAGTTTTTGTTTTTAGATTGAATTTTTTTTTTTTTTTTTTTCAGTTTCAAAATATATTTTTTGTCAGTGGACTTTATGGTCCCAGTTTAGCTCTATACATGTGTGTCAAAACTTTTACATGAAAATAACACTGTTTTCTCCTGTGTGTGTGTGTGTGTGTGTGTGTGTGTCTGCGTGCGCGCGCCCTGCAGGAGGCTTCAGGGTAAAGTTTGCAGCATCCAACATTTCAGAAGCACTTGACAATGCCGACTGAAGACGAAGGACGATGATGACGAGTTCCTCCTGTTGTCATGACTACGACAGGTACGGCAGCAGTGAAGCGTTCCTCTGTAGGGCAGAGAGCTGCCCGGGCTCAGCAGACGGAGCCTCAGCACAGTGCCTCACAAACACCTGGTTACCATGGGGACGACTCACCTACAGTCATGTGACTCCCACTCTCTTCCCTTTCAGTTTCTTTTGGACATTTTTGCACTGAGGGTTGGAAAATAAATTATTATTTTCTAGGAAGATTTTTTTTTTTAACTCAAAAATGAAGACTTGAGTCTCAGCTTAAATGTTCTGATCCACTTATTTCTTAAGGAGTCTATTTATACTTTATTCTTGTGGTTTTGTTCATCTCTTGATTTTATTGTTTGGAAGAACTGTACAGCGGGTTTCTAAGATCAATAATCGGTAAGCAGGAGGAGTTGTACCTGTAGGTTCTCTGCACAGTTGTGAATGTACATCTTCAGACAGGAATCTGTGTATATTTGAGGGTTTTGCTGGTTTTGTGGTTGCTGTGCGGACGGCCGGCCTCTGACCGTTCAAACCGGGGAATCTTGTTTGACGCAAGCGCACTGCAGGAGCACCACAAGAGTTCATGTTGGGATTTTCTTTTCTTTTGACCCCAAATCCACATGAGATGATCAGTTTTTGCTTTATTAGAGTGTACAAAAGTATTCCTTTTTTTTTTTAAATATATATATAGTTAATATTTTAGATAGGAGACATCTGTTTTAAATCAAACAAAATGAAACCTGCTGCCCGACATTATGTTTATAACGTTTAAGGCTGGAGGTGTCAGGTAGAGATAAAAATTGGAAATCCGACAGAACTTTTCCGTGTCAAACCCCGGCAGGTGTTTCATCTGTGAGATCAGTGGCAGTTTATTACAGACGTTTTACCTCTGGACAAGATTTCTGTCAGAATCCTCAGCATGACGACTTCACTGGAAGACGAGAAGCAGCCGCGCGATCCGAGGAGCTGAATGTACCGACAGAACGGAGAACTCGCCTCCTGATGAAACGCCCACATGCTGGGCGAGGCATGTGTTGTTTTTTTTGTTTGTTTTTTTTTGTTTTTTAAATACTTATAATATGAAGAAGAGGACGCAGCCTTCTGATCAAACTAGCACACTGAGAGGGAACACCAGACTCTTTAGTCCCAGGATGGAATCTAATCTTAACTTCTTGTACTTTATTATTATTATTATTATTATTTTCATATGCATACCGGTCTTGTTAACTGACACTTGATTACATATTTGTTGATAAACTTGAAAGTTCTTCAAAGCCCTCTTTGATTTGAAGCAGTGGCATCTTTTAATGTTTTTATTCTTATTTTTTTGAAAGTGTTAGGCAGTGTTAGAGTGTGGAGCCCCAAAGTGGAAGCAGATTACTGGAGATGCACCAAGAAGACTGACTGATGGGAAGAACAAAATGAACTTCTCCCAAAGAGAAAATCTGTTGTTAAAACTTTAATTTCTTAATTGGACATTAAGGATTATATCTCACTAAAATGACTTTTTATAACTACATAAAATGCACAGTAGCCGTTTGAAATACAAAAGTTGTCTGTTGAAACTAATAAATTTCTCAATAGAGGAGTTCTATGTCGTTTAAATGAATTTCTCCTTATAGAGATTTACTTCAGTCCAGACGTGGTTGAAAGCAAGAGTTACAATCGAGTTTGATTTTGTTGAAATGTTTTTGGTCAAACCTAATTTAAAACATTTGTATGACATCTTATTACATGAAACATGTAGCTTCATCCCATAGTGGGGATTTATCCTTAAAAAATCATATCTCCTTTAAAAAAGAGAAAAATTCATGTTTACAGTTTCACATCTCTATTAGATGAGCTTCTCATATCTGACATCATTTAAGACGTGAATGTTTCTTGTTATGATGAGCTGCTGCTCCTGTTTTTATTTCCTAGCTTGGGAAATCTGTCATAGATTGGTGCATCTCTAGAATTAACTTAGCTTTCCCATTTTAAAAAAAAACCTCAATTTGTCATGTGTTTGACTTTAAACTAAGTGGCTACTAAGAGCTACAGAGCTGTGAGAAATTTCTTCATGAGTGTCGATTCAAACCTTTTCCTGCTTGTGTTCGTTGTTCGGCGTAGTGATTCTAAACCTGGACAGGTCAGGGCTCAGGAAGTGTTCAGTCCTACAGCCACCTTGTTTTCAGGGCTTTGTCGACGTGCTGCTTTATTTGATTTTTTTGTGTGTGTGTGTGTATTTGTCAGCCTACTGTCACTGCAACTGATCTATGCATTCACGCCTGTTATTCCTGAATGTGACTGCCGGGAGATTCCAGTGGTGGAAAACTGCTCTCCGATCCAGAAACTCGTCCCCCATCTGCTGCTGATCTGTCTCCAGCAATTCAGATCAAACGTCCTTCCTCCCATCTGAAGGTCGTGTTGAGCTCCAGATCAGAAGCGCTCAGACTGCCGGTGTGGATCAAGAAGGAAGTCCGGTGTACATACTGAGGACGCGTCGCTCTAAACGGCCCGTTTGAGCAACGCCGTACTGTCCCTCTGCTGCCACCCTCAGCCGTCATGTTTACTGTACTTTGGAAAGGTCAAAAATATATTTCTAGAGTGGAATTTGGATTTTATGCAAATTGTTGATCTTTTCTTTTTCTTTAATTATAAGCAATAAATGCAAAAAAAAAAGGAAGTTGTTCTGAGTTACTTTGACTTTATTGTTGCAACAGTGGCTGTGTTTTGATTGATATAAACAAGTTTACATTTCTATTCAAAATTCACCAGAAATCAACTTTCAGAAAACAACTCAAATTTCTAGAAAATATTCTGTCAAGCATCACATCATCTTAGTCCAATGCATGACACGAGTCTGGCTTTATTGACAAATGAAGCTTCTACTGATTTGGGAAAAGAATCTGACCAATCAGAAGTGACATTAACAATTTAAATGATCCCAGAAAGCTAACCTTAACTAGAAGTTTCCACTTTAACTGTATTGCTAACCTGATACTGAACACAAAGTTAATGAGAATATAGGTCAGTTCCTGTTGTTCTGTAACGCCTCTATGAGGCTCTTGTTGTAGTCTGCCACCTGCTGGTAGACGACCTTAGCAACTGACTCGTAGTCGCTCTCCTGAGTTTTGGAAGCGATGACTGAAAGAAAAGTTAAAGAAAGTTCAGTAAGGCAACATTCCTACTTCCCATAATTAAATTGTTGTGATTCCTGATGAAGGATGTCTGGAAGATTCCTTAGAAATAAACTGAAATGGCCACAATTATAGTTCATACTGCTAATTTTTACTTTTATACATATTTTGAAGTGTATTTGAAGAGACATGAAGGTGCTTGGTATTCAGTAGTGAACACAGATAAAAAGTTAGTTGTGCTAAAATACCAAGTTTTGCCAACGCTACCAATAGCATTAGCATTGGTATTTAACGGAAGCTAATGCTAATACTACCACTAATAGCTATCCTTGAAAGACTCCAACTCTTGGGCACCAATTTAATGTTAATATAATTCATGCATTTTATAAACATCTAACTACTTGAATTTGTGACAGTCAAAGAAAACTTCAGAGATGTCAAACTTTATTCAGCTGAAAGTTTATAAAACAACCAAGCAGAACTGAAAGATTAATCATGATGAATTGATGATTGAAAAAATTGTTAAATTATTTAACTAGAGTAGACTATATGTTCAAGAAAAAAGAGGCTAAATGAAAAATCTGCATAATGTGACATTTTTATATGATTAATTAATAAATTGTAATCAATTACTAATATGCTGCTGTATAGACTAATAAGTCAGTCGTTTAAAAAATACATTTAGGGGAGGCTAAGTGCCAAATATTTTCAAAGCTAGCAAAATGCTAACATTTTGCTATTAAGTCATTAGTGGAAACAGCATTTTAACTTGAACTGTTTGGTGCGATCTGTGAAGGATACACTCTTTCATCACAAAGTTGTTCTGCTCCAAGTGCTGCCATTTCCTCTCCAGGTTGGTCAGCTGAGACACCAAAGACACACACACACACAAACACACACCGCTGAGTTCCTGAAAGAAACAAATGTGCTGAGAGCGTTCGGTTGGACGTGTTGCCGCTCTAACCTGAGCGTGCGTCTCGTTCTCCTGCAGCTTGGTCTTGAGGGCTTCATGTTTCAGGCTCATCTCCTCCAGCAGCTGGAGGAAGGAGTCTCTGCGCTGACTCAGGGTCAGCCGCTCCTCCTGGAGCCTCTGAAGCAGCAGAACAAAGCAGGTGCTCAGGGTTTGGTGAGGAGGTGCTGCTGTGTCCCAGGAGAGGCGGGTCCTACCTTCCTCTTGTCATCAGCGCTCCGCCTCAGGGCGTCCAGGTCTCTGTAGGTGAGCAGCTCCGTCTCCATGGTGCTGACCTGCTCCTTCAGGGTGCTGAGCTCGGCGCTGATCTTCCCCTCCAGCTGCTGAACCTTCTCCAGGTCCTGCTGCAGCCGGCGGGACTCTGCAGGGGGACAGCGCCAGGTCAGCAGATAAAATATTTTACTTTCCTCTGGATTTGGGAGAGTCTGAGTTAAGGACCTGTGGTCAGGCCTCTGGCGGTGCTCTCTGATTGGACCACCTCCGTCTCCTTGCTGACCAGCACTTCCTGCATATTCTTCAGCTCGCTGGCGGTCACCGTGTCGACGTGGCGCAGCCGCAACATGTTCTGGACACACAGAGCACATCTCCAGTTTAAATCGTCGTCCTCCTCCTCCTCATCAGGCCTCATCAT